>NC_083574.1:59547058-60209558 GCF_027579695.1 Neoarius graeffei
GTTAATGTACGAGTCCGAGTCATCAGCGCTCAAGTCCTAGCCAAGTCACGAGTCCTTAAAATTAGTGAACAAGTTGGACTCGAGTACTACAAGCCTGTCCTCTTGTATCTCTCTTTTGATGTAACCTCTTTTTTTTTTTTTTTTTCTCCAGCCCAACCTGTATCCTACAGTAGGGCTACAGACTCCTGGAGAGATTGTAGACGCTAACTTTGGCCAGCATCCTTTTGTCTTCGACATCGAGGACTACATGAGCGAGTGGAGGGCAAAGATCCACAGCATGATCGCTCGTTTCCCCATCGGAGAGAGACTTGGAGAGTGGCAGACAGTGCTTCAGAAGTGAGAACCCATTTTTTATATCTATTACCTACATATGATCAAACCTACTGTGTTCCAGTCTCACGTTTACAGTATCTGTAAAACATTATGCACAGGTTAATCTCAATTTTTCCCTCTTACTGTAAAATTTCATTCATTTGCACTCTGGGTGGCTCATGAAGCACTGATCCACGGAGTGCAGTCATGAGCATGTTGGTAGGTCTAATGTAACCCCTGTTTTTAATCCATAAAGTGTCCCCGTGAACTCCATTCTTCTGCAAAATGCAGCAGCAGCTCATGACCATGGATTTTGGTGGGGCAGGACAACATGAATAACAATTAATTAATTCATGAATAACATTAACAACACCTTAAACTAAATTAACCCTTTCACCATGGCGTAACTTCATGCACAGGGGTCTCCCGACTACAGTGAGACCGGAATTCCGGACTGCAGTGGTGAAAGGGTTAAGCTGAGAGCTATCACACTTGTCGAACGCGATAGACGGCCGGGCAAAATTTCCAACCCGACTACATCTCAAAAAATACCTGAAACTAGCCCCAAACTTTTGGGCCTCATAAAAGGGAGACTGTTCTCTTCTTTTAACTCAGGCTTTGCCTGCGAAACAACTTTTTTTTTTTTTTTTCCACACACATTTAATTCATACCATAATCCTTTTTCCCCCTCTCCCACTTTGAAATACATCTTTCAGTTGAAATGGTTCTGTACGTCTTAAACACACTGGCCTTCATTTTGGAAATGAATGTATGACAAAACTTGGCATCCAGTCATTTCCACACAAAGCTTTGCGTTCGTCAACATAAACGTGAGCGAAAGCTAAAATCCGATCTCACATCAAGTCTCGCCTCACGTCTGTAAGTGTTTGAGCGCGGTTGTGTCTGACTGGAGAGTTATTAGACCGTTTATTTTGACTGGCATCGAAGCATATGCGGCCACGTATTCATCACATATCTAGCGTATGGCAAAATATTACATTTTCTAAAGTCCTACATCGACTCGGCGTCAATGCCGAACCCGATCCAGGCTTGAGGCGAACCAAGTTTGGTTGACTCGGCCGGAATTGCAGCAGGAGGGTGGCCAGTTACTTTCTGCACATTTTCACACACATTCACACCTACGGGCAATTTAGAGCCACCAATTAGCCTAACCGCATGTCTTTGGACTGTGGGGGAAACCGGAGCACCTAGAAGAAACCCACGCAGACACAGGGAGAGCATGTAAACTCCACCCAGAAAGGCCCTCGTCAGTCACTGGGCTCGAACCCAGAACCTTCTTGCTGTGAGGCGGCAGTGCTAACCAGTGCACCACTGTGCCGCCCCTTACATCGTCATGTATCCCTAAGGCAGCTGGGCCATAGAAGGTTCACGCTGCACGCTGCATGCTGCACACTACACGCTACACGCGTGTAAAGAAAAGTGGACAAACGTAGCATGACTTGCTCTGGGCCATAGAACGGCGTTCACCTTGCACGCTGCACACTTCACGCGTGAAGCGTGAAATGAACATGCACACTTTTTTCTAGGCGTGAAGATGGAAATTCCAGTCAATGCATGCGGTCACCGCCGCGCCAGCCAATCAGAACGGGTCTAGGGAGATAACTCTATGCTTTCAGGGGAAAACTTCAGAAAAAATATAATTGAAAAATAGTTCTTCATCGGGATTGTCAAGCAGATTATAGAATGTTCGGTGAAATTCACCACGGGTTTCTCTCAGAAGGAAGTGTTCTCGGCTCCAAATTCTGTTCCTTTTTCTCTTCCTCTGTCTCAGTAAAAGCAGAATGAGGCAATCGTCGTCATCCGAAGAGTCCATATTGTTGGTTACTCTGTCAAAGTAGAACAGACGCAACACGTGAACATCCAAGCATGAAGTTTAATGGCCCAGGGTCCGGTTCTTCACGTGAACGTGTAGCGTGCAGCATGCAGCGTGCAGCGTGAACCTTCTATGGCCCAGCAGCCTAATATACAGTAAATTTACAAATTGTTTGCAATTAACGGGGTAAACAGTTTTTTGGCATAAGATGCATTTCTGTTTCGTTGAGAGAGCCGAGCTAACTTGCTACTTATTGGTGACATAATCACAAGCAATTAAAAGCTATGGATAGGCTCACTGATTTGCAGTGTGATCGGTTAGGTGCTCATTCAGTCATCTGTTTAAACAAAAGCTTTGCCAGTCATCAAATCTTGGCAATGGGACATCTGGCTGTGTTAGACCTCGCCACGTCCATAAGATGCGAGAGGGTTTTTCGGGAGTGCAGTTTTTTTTTTTTTAATGGCGGTAACGAGAGGCTGTTAAGTCACTTTTGTCTCCCAAAGCATGAGGAAATAAAAAAAAAAAAAGAAAAAACTCCACAGTTGTATCGTTTTTGGTGGCGAATTTGAAATCTGACCATTTTTTTTCTTCACCCAGCCTACATGTAATGATTTGCAGTATAAGCTGCTATAATAATAATAATAATAATAATAATAATAATAATGACTGGCTTTGAGTGGTCTATCAGATATATTCCATTCAGCTAGCATGATATTGAACGAGTCGAAGACGAATTCAGTATCATGCTAGCTGAATGGAATATATCTGATAGACCACAAAAAAAAGCCTGTTGTTGTTGTTGTTGTTGTTGTTATTATTATTATTATTATTATTATTATTATTATTATACATACACACTCTCTTCATATCAGCATTCTCAAAGGCCAACGCTCGCTTACCCAAAACTCGGTGCTGTTAGCGCAGCAGTCCAGTTACCTTCTAGCTAATGTAGTGTTACCGAAGGCCAATGCTAGCGCAGTCAAGCTGATTATTATTATTCTCCCTGTGTAATTTACTTAGTTACTTTTAAAATCAACACCAACAGCTAAACACAACGGAGTGACCTGGCAGCCAAAATTCTCTCAAAATCCTCTGCTTTTAACGAAGCAAACCCTGGCAGCCATGTTTGTTGACTAATTGTCACAGTCACTCAGTAGCACTGAAGTTTTACATCTCCGATGTGTCTCTTTTCCAGTTTTTTAATGTCCGTTGGGATGTTTTTCTCTTGTAAATATGTGTGAAGAATATATAATGAAGTTTTGGCAGCCTTTCGGGTGTTCAACACATCTTTGGTTTATTTATTTAGTGCTTAATTATAGCAGTAGCACTGGATTAGCCTTGTTGTCTCTCTTTCCTGGCGGATAAAGAAATGATTGTGCGCATGCGCAGCCGAAAAGTTTTGTCATTGGATCTTCGCATGAGCTCTGACGTGTGACGTCATGTTGTTTTGACAACATGCAATATTGTAACAATATTGCACGCTTATTGTCCAGTGGGTAAAGTGGTGTAATACACATAGGATAAGCGATATGATGATATTGCATGCTATCAAACCAAATGAATGAAACCTGCTAGAAGGGAATAGAATGCACGTTTTTGTTCCATCGAAAAAGTGGCCTGTATGTATAATTATTACCGATATTTCACTCCGATGATATCACTGCTAGTCTTTTCCCGCTGACTAGACACACATTGTCAAAAAACTGACAGCTACACACAACGGAGTGGCCTGGCAGCCAAAATTCTCTCAAAGTCTTCTGCTTTTAACAAAGCAAACCTGGCAGCCATGTTTGTTTACAAACTCAGTCACTCGCTAGCACGCAAGTTTTGCATCTCCGATGTGTCTCTTTTCCAGTTTTTCGATGTCCGTTGGCATGTTTTTCTCTTGTAAATATGCATGAAGAATACGTAAGGAAATTTCGGTCGCCTTTTGGATGTTCAGCACGTCTTTAGTTTCACTTTTCAGTTTATGTATTTAGTACTTCATCTTGGCGGTAGCGCTGGATTTAGCCTCGTCTTCTCTTTTTCCCAGCTGACAAAGAAATGATTCTGCGCATGCGCAGCAGACAAGTTTTGTCATTGGATCTTCGCATTAGCTCCGGAGTGTAACGTCATGTCGTTGTCTTGACAACGTGCAATATTCTAAAAAATATTGCACGCTCATTCTCCATTGTGGAAAGCGGCGTAATACATGGAGGATAAGCGATATGATGACAATATTGTATGCCATCAATAAATCCACTATAAGGGAATCGAATACATGTTTTTATTCCATGGAAAAAGTGGCCTGTATGTTTTATTATAATAATTATATACAGTATATAGGCTACACACATTTTATGTATGTATTAAATATTCAAGCATCACCTGGAGTTCGATTGTCGATGGCAATGTTTTTGACCATTTTCTTTCCAGACTGCATTTTTTTTCGACTTCCTGTGATGCTACTTTTCAGGCTGCCAAATAGAAATAGTTTGTTGAGTTGGACTTGCGATGTTGACGTTTCTATTGCGAGAGCAGAGAAGTTTCTCTTTTTGGCTGTCTTGCACATCTCCATGCTGTAAAATCTAGGGGCATGGCCTGTAAAACTGAGAATAAACAGGGGCGTGTTTTTTAAATGACTGCTTTTCAGCCGCCATATTTATCAACTCCTGATCATTCTTGCACTGTGATTGGCAAGATATTCACATGTCATGAATCACACGTGAACCCTGTTGTGTGATTTATTTATTTCTACACTCGGATCTCTACCGGCTTCTACATTTGGACTGATAAATAAGGGCTGTTGTCTGTACTTAGAGTTTGCTGTTTTGCAGAAATATAATTAATTTAATTCGGATGATTTGATATAAAGCGAGATCTTGGCAGCCACAGGTCATTTTTTAACTCGCACATTCTTTCAAACCGGTTATTCCCTGTCTGTCTGTTGCTCGCTCCCTGAGCATGAATTAGCACAAGTTGCGCACCGTCCAAAAAGCTGAGCAAATCATTGGAACAGTGGCTTATATCCGTCAAACAGTGTCAGTCACTCAGAATGGGGAATTAGTATTTTAGCGGAGTTTAAAATGTACAGAGTTGTGAAAGTGCACTTCATGAAGCTTAATATTTTTTTGAATGACTGATCTAAACGCCTAGATTTTGGAGCATGGCTGTGGGGATTTGTGCTTGTTCAGCCACAAGAACTTTAGTAAGGAGGAGGCCTGGCACGCAGTCACTGTTCCAGTTCATCCCAAAGGTGTTCAGTCGGATTGAGGTCAAGGCTCTGTTATTCTCGAGTTCTTCGTGGAACAGATTCGGGCTCCTTGGTTCCAGTTTGGGGAGGGGGGAATATTAATGCTGTCGCACTCAAGGACATTCTAGACAATTGTGTGATTCAGAGTTTGCGGCCCCAGCCACAATCCAAACACTGTTTAGTTAGTGGAGGTCCTATGATGGACCGTGTGGTCGGGTAGAAGGTTCGAAGCTGTCTGACATATCGTGCATAGGAATAGATGGGCTACCGTTGTGACATATAAAGTGATCACTGATTGAACAATCATCAAAACAAAATATTCAGAAAATCATTTTTAAACCCCAGTTCACAGCACTTGCACTGATCACTGAACAGGCCGAAAATTTCCAATCCACTGATGGCTGCTGGTAGCCATACTGAAAATATCAATTTTTGAACCACTCACCACAGAAGTATGTGCAATACCTCATTTTATGGGTTTTGGGGTATGGGGAATCCATTAGTGACATCATTTTCATGACTGAAGGAAAAGGGAACAAGCTATGGTCAAGGGCAAAGTAAAAAAAAACCACCAAAAATTGGCCAAAATGGCAGTTTCACAGAAAACATGAGAAAAACAGAATAACCCTACCTCAAACATGAAATCATGGAATTGGGAGACCTACGCATATCATTTCGGAGAGTATAAGAAAGCATTGATCATACTATTATGATCAATGGAATGTTAAAGGAGAACTGAAGGCAAATATTTTTTTTTATCATCAAAATTCTATTTCTCTCATTTTATTAAATATCGGAATGCATTTCTGAGAGCTGTTTTGTCACTGCTATAGCACGTTATGAGTGGTTGAAATATGCTACGCAATATATCAGTCTATATGTCAAAGCGATGGCCGTAAACGAGATTCGTTGAGACCTGTGCGAGACATCGTAGGACGGAAGTAAAACATACAGCGCAAATCAAAGCGACCAACAGCTGCCAACGTTGTCAAAAGACGCGCGCGCCCTCTTTCGAATGCTGACGTAATCAAGCCGGAAGTTTTGTTTGTTTTGAGAGCAATCAGGAAAGTTTGAAAAAAAGTAGGCAGTAATCGTCATTTAAACTCATTTTTGTGCAATATTTCGTTTGGAAAAGAGTTTTCAAAATGGCGGCACCGACACCTGGCCGACACTTCACGCTTCGAAGTCTCGTGAAGATCGCGCGGATAAGCGACGCCTGCCGTGGACCAAACGAACTACATTCAACACGGCTAAAAACCGAATAGGCCGATAAGTATAATATTTAACTGCAATTAGTTGCCAATACGAGTCATGATATAAGGTTACTGAAACCGAAAACGTACTTGAAATAACACGTTAATTAAGAAATAAAGCAAGTTTAAAAACGACTTCAGTTCTCCTTTAACTTAAAGTGAAAAATACAAAGCAAAACTTGTTACTTTAGGAGCAGCAATATCTTGAGAGCCTAAATGTTTAACAGCCAGCAGTACAACTTTTAACATCACATTATTGCTGTTTATGTGTCACATAAACCAGGGTCAGGGACATGAAGAGTAACACAATAATAATAATACTGTAATACCGGCAGCCATCTTGGATTGGTAATTGCCCCGGATAGTGATTTTGGCACACATCCCAAGTTATCTCCTGGGGTCAAATTAGCCTCGAACAGTTGAGTTATCCTCTCCTTAATTATGTGCTAACGTGTCTAAGCCAGGTCCGAGACTAATAAGAATAAAACCACCTGCCTAATATTGTGCAAGTCCCCCTTGTGCTGTCAAAACAGCTCTGACCTGTTTAGGCATGGACTGCACGGGCTGTTTCACAATCATGGTGGTCTTTTTGAACAACTACTAACTCCTGCAGCTAGGTCCGGTGTGTGTGTGTGTATATGCTGGAGTTTCTTTTACCTTATTTTACAGCGACACACCAGCCCTACCTACAGCAGTAATGTCTCTTATAAATTCTTATATTTGTCAGAGTCAAATGTGGGCTCAGTTTTGACCTTGTGGTCATTTAATTTAATTCTACTTTAATCCTTACATTTAGATTTTCCTGGTTAAATTCAGAATTGCATTTTTAGCACTAAGTAGGTTTTACTTTGGGATGTATATTTTCATTCACAATAGAACAATATCTAAGTGGAAGCTACATTTTTTTTTTTTTGCAAACTAAGTGCCTCTGACAGTATCCTTTGTCCGTCAGAAATGTTCTCTCTGGCAAACACTCATCATATGATGGGGTTGTGAATTCATTTTTAACAAAATCTTGGTCTTTTTTGACGAAGACGACTTTGTTTTTGCACAGTAAGAAATACCGGACTTGAAACAGATGCCAGACACATTTGCAGCAGAGCTTCACACGTGGTTGAAATGTGAGACTGTCAAAGTGTCATCTCTGGGAAATCTCAAGGATCGTCACCACTTCAGTTGGCATTACAGTTACCACCATGTACAAACGTTGCTACACAGTCCTTGTACTTAAGATCACAACGTTTTTTCACTTTGTATACCTTACTCTCATAGACTATAAGAAAGTGGGTCAATATCCTGTCTTCTCACGCACAGGTAACATTCCCAGTATATGACCTGTAACTCTGACATTCTGCACAGTTAATTTCCATCTCAAAAGGTAATTTCTTGGCAGCAACGAGCAACAAAAAGTTGACTTTTGGAATATTGTGGACCCGAAAGGTATACCCTGATTGTGAAACGGCCTGCACAAGACCTCTGAAGATGTGCTGTGGTATCTGGCACTAGGACGTAAGCAGCAGGTTCTTTCAGCCCTGTAAGTTGCGAGGTGGGGTGTCCATGGATTGGACGTTTTTGCCGAGCACGTCCTACATATGTTCGACCGACTTGGGATCTGGGGAATTTGGAGGTCAAGTCAACACCTTGAACTCTTTGTCATGTTCCTCAAACCATTCCTGAGCAGGTTTTGCAGTGTAGCTGATAGCATTATCCGGGTAAAAGAGGCCAATGCGACTGGAGAATTCTGTTGCCATGAAGGTGTATGCTTGGTCTGCAACAGTGTTTAAGTAAGTGTCAAAGTAACATCCACATTGAGTGTCAGGAAATGTTTCCCAGCAGAACATTGCCCAGGGCATCAGACTGCCTCCGTCAACTTGCCTTCTACCCATCGTGCATCCTGGTGCTATTTCTTCCCCAGGTGAGCGATGCACACACTCGGCTATCCACATGATGTAAAAGAAGACGTGATTCATCCGACCAGTCCACCTTCTTCCATTGCTCCTTGGTCCAGTTTTGATGCTGACGTGCCCATTGTGGGTTCTTCCAGTGGTGGACAAGGGTCAACATGGGGCACTCTTTCTGGTTTGTGGAAAGCTGTGATGAATTGTGCCTTCTGACTCCTTTCTGTCATAGCCAGCATTAACTTTTTCAGCAATTTGTGCTCTAGTAACTCTTCTGTGGGATCGCACCAGACGGGTTAGCCTTCACTCCCCACGTGCAGCAGTGAGCCTTGGGCACCCATGACCCGTTCACTGATTGTCCTTCCTTGGACCACTTTTGGTAGCTATGAACCACTGCATCCCAGGAAAACCCCACGAGACCTGCCGTTTTGCAGATGCCCTGACCTAATCGTCTAGCCATCACAATTTGGCCCTTGTCAAAGTTGCTCACATCCTTATGCTTGCTCATTTTTCCTGCTTCCAATGCATCAACTTCAAGAACTGACTGTTTGCTTCCTTTTTAATATATCCTACCCTTGACGTGTGCCACTGTAATGCGATGCTGTTCACTTCGCCTGTCAGTGGTTTTAATGTTGGGGCTGATCGGTGGACATACCAAAATATTTATATAAGGACTGTAGATCTAAAACTGGTTAGCTGTCTCAGATAATTTATAAATATGCAGTATATACTTTATATTGAGGTGATTTTAAAAGATCTTGGCAGATGACGGCTGGAATAACTCTGTGCTGGTGTCCTCTAAAAATGGGTGTAATCTGTGTTAGGGAACCAGCATGAGGCACCAAGGCACATGTTATGAAAAACGTGTGTGATTTATGAATGTTCATTGGTATCGCCAATTATCTATCCATCCCTCCCTCCCATCAGTCTATCCTTCTGTCTTGTCATCAGTGTGTCTGGGTGTCTGTCCAAGATTCTCATTAGCATGATAGCTCAAGAACAAGTGGTTGAATGATTGTAGGGCTTGTAGGAATCATCATTGTAACCAGCAGTTGATCTGATTAGATTCTGGAATTTATACGGTCTACCGTACAAGTCCGGGTATACCCAGCAACAGCAGTGAGTTCGACTTGTTTTGGAAATTTTGCTCTCACAGTTCACTGGGTGTCTGAGTTACGACAAGAGACACCACCAAAAAAAGTAATGCAACTGAGAAGCTTTTACTTCCATGTGAACAAACTGCCAGTTGTTTAGCGCATGGATAGAAGCGGCTACTTAGATATGAAATGTCTTGAGCAGGGGTTCTCAGCCTTTTCTACTTTGAGGCCCACCTATTCATACTTGTAACGAGTCGGGGCCCGTTAAAAAAATATCCCCAATTATTTTGGCGCATCTGTTCTATTAGAATCTAATAATCTACTGTAAAGTGGATTAATGGAATGCAACGTCACTCCCTGTTACAGATGGGAGCCCAGGAATTAAATAAATGCAAAAAACCCCAAACTGTTCTTAATTGTAGGTTTTGTATTTAAAACTGTATGGATGTGCGAGAAGCCAATATAAAACCCTGCACACAGGGCATTCTCAGTCAAAAGGGATTAATGATCCAAAAGTGGAGTCTGGTCAATTAACACAAGAACTTATTGCCATGTTTGTGTACAGCAAACAAGCAAGTTATTAAAACCAAGAAGTACACTTAGAAGAAGTGGATGTAGAATTCACTCAATGGGATTAGATCCTTACACGCCAACAAAGAAGGATTCTTCCGACAAGTTGGAAAATTATCCATCCGTTGAGTTCCCCGACATCTCAAACTACCTTGTGCTGCAGACATCATTCTACACGGACACACAGATAGAAACCTGGAAGAGCATGGAGGAGTACAACTTTTTATATGTGGCTGGGTTAAAGATCTGGGGATCAGGATGCTGCAAGATAGACGGCAATAGACGGATCCAAGTGCAGGAAGTGTTTATTAGCAGGCGTGATATTTACAAAAACGAAACACAAACGAAAGCAGAATCATAATGCAGAGTATTTAAATAGCGTTATAAACATGGCTAGAAACAAACATGACCGTGATAACGATAATACTTCATAAAGCCTCTGTGAAAACAGCATTCTTATATGCGAGTGCTGACTGCACTCAAATCAATATCAGGTGTTTCTCATAATGACTGGGTCCTGTGAGCAAGCGTGACAGTCAAGTGTTCACGTGCTGTGTGACCACAACTTTTAGCTCACCTGTATATCGCCTCCAAAATGCCTCATTTTCATCAATAACCCCTCACAAAGTATCGCGAGCTGTAGTGTGACCGTAGCTCCATGAGGCGGATGTGATGTCGGATGCAGCCCAGCAATTGTACCCTACTACGAGTAAAAATTAGCTTCAACTCGGGGGAGGGAAAAAAAATTCTTGGCCCACTAGACGGCGCTTCGGCCCAGTGGTTGAGAAACACTCGTATAGACCGTTCATTAACGTGAACTTGAGTTGCCAGGTTCATTTTTTCACCCTTAGTAACTGCCTGGTCATCCCGTGTCTGGTTTAGTTCAGGATACAGATACAGCAAGTATTAATTACATCACATTGAAGGAACAGTGGACATGATACAATGCTGTCTCTAACTTTTGTGTGTGATGTTTTCTTTAGTATGGTATCCAGCTACCTGGTGCATCATGGGTACTGCGCAACTGCCATGGCCTTTGCCCGAGCCACAGAGACCATGATACAAGAGGACCAGGCCTCTATAAAGAACAGACAAAGTGAGAACTCGCATGCAAACACACACGCAGAGAGCCTCCTCACTCTCACCAGCTGCTTATTAACAACCTCTTATCTCCCATATATGTGCAGAGAATACTCATTGAGTGACTCAATTTTGATTCATCTTTGGTCATGATCGTCGAGAACGTATTGTGCTTAATGACCCACGTTGCTTGGGGTTGCATGTTGCCTTGTAAGGTTCTTCGTAATTCAAGCACTTGCTCAGAAGGGTATCTGAATAACTGTAAATTAATTACATTGTACGAAGACTCAGCAGCAAATGCTGTTTCCAGGTCTGTTTTTAAGACAGTGTTACAAAAGTCCGGTCATAAAATTAGAATGCACAATGCTATAGAAAAAGTACTCCGGTGCATCTGCTAGACTCTGGCAGTACAGGTAAGGGACAAAATGCATGCACTCGGACTGGGCTAGCAAAATATGTTGTGTTCAATGTAGCATTACTTCTGTTTTAGTAGAGCACATCACTGATACTACATTACATTATCACCCCACATGCGCTCACCATCTACTTTCAGGCAGTTATCTGATCATACGGCATCGGTACAATACGTAAAATCATGCAGACCAGTCCCTTCCGTAAGTATTGGAACAGCAAGGGCAATTCTTTGGTTTTTGCTTTATAGTGAAGACATTTGGGTTCGAGATCATGAGATGACCATCAGAATTTCAGCTTTCATTTCCTGAACTATACATAGAGATGTGTTTCGCAACTTCAAACTTGACACCTTTGGTGGCAGACCAACCAAGCTTGAGGTGAAAAAACGTATAGGAACAGGTAGCCTTAAAGTAAATAACACATGGATTCTTCGATCCACGTTCACAAGAACACAATCAGTAAAGTACAGACCTTCATCAACAACTGCCTTTGAAAGATCCTGAAGATACATTGGTGGGAAGGATCAGTAACAACGATCTTTGGTTGAAAATACCAGTGAAAGACGAAGATGGCGATGGATTGGGCACGTGTTACGAAAACCAGCGACAAACATCACCAGACAAGCCTCGACTCGGAACCCTCAAGGGAAGAGGAGAAGAGGTCGGCCAAAGAGCACCTGGCGAAGAGATCTCCAGACGGACCTCAGGAGCCTGGGGTACACCTGGACTCAGACAGAAGGAAAAGCACAGGACCGAGTCCTCTGGAGATCCCTTGTCAACGGCCGATGCCCCCGGTGGGGTGTCGGGGCATAGAAGATGAAGATCCACGTTCACTGGATATGAGCAATCGCGCGCTCTGATTGGCTACTCTCCTACTAGGATATCAGCTCATATACCGTGAGTAGAGAAAAAGAAAATGGCGGCGCGCATCAAGTCAGATGCATCACCTTATCAAGTATTTAAAAGAAGCAGAAATAGCTAAAAGAATCTAGTTTTGTCTCCCCTCCCAATATCTCCTGTTCCATACTCCAGCCCAGTTGGTGGCAGTAAATTGGTTCGCCTTTAAGTTGGTTCACCAACCGCCAAAAAACCCAGAAGAAGAAGAAAATGGTGGCATGTGTTGCTGAACCAACCGAGGATGAAATAAAAACTATTCCAAAACAAAACCCCAAAAAATTAAAAAAAAAATATGGAGTAAAACTATTTCATGGTAAGAACGTTTTTTTTTTTCTTTCAAGAATTATTGTTATAGCATTTTACACAAATTGCTGCTGTCATTTTCTGGTTTGTTTACCTCCTAAGTGGAAATGAATTTGTCGGACGTTTTGTGTAACATTTTTATTGAATTAGCAAAAAAAAAAAAAATTCTCTGTTTCTCAAAATCCAGTGAACATGGATAGAATAAAACCGTTATTCCACTCTGTCTCATTGTACATGGCTTATAGTGCCTTGTCGGCTATTAGCTCATGCACGACTCGATTTTGTGGAAGAACTGTTAAATGTTTGGTTGCGTATCCCTTGTTCACAAAAACTGCATCAAGCCAGCAATCCACTGACCTCACCAAACTGTTCCATTCTTCTTTTGTGATATTTGTTTTGGGGTTTTGTTCTTCAGTCTTCGATTCAGGAGATGGAATGCAGACTCAATTGGGTTAATTCTGGTGACTGACTTGGCCAGACCAGAAACCTTTTACATTTTTTCCTTCATTTTTGTGGCTACTGCCTCAGAGGCGAAGCGAGGCAGTAACCACTATGTCATCGTGTTGTAAGACGGTAAGAATGAGCGTAACGATAGCGCACTGCGCATGCGCGTAAGCAGTACAATCACCAGAACGGCGACTCGTGATCTCGCGATACGAACAATTGATCTCACTTTATCAAAGGTACACAAGAATGAGTAGCGAAGACACGATGTTATGGTGTTGTAAGAAAGAGCGGAACAATAGCGAAACTTCGCAACCAATCAGCACTTATCCTGATCGAGTTCAATGACCCGTTCTACTTCTTGATAAACTTCGGAACCAATCAGAACCGGAAACGAAATAAGAGAAACCTCGTTTTAACTTAGTAGTATCGGAAGATAATCGGCAGATAAAAAGATGAACGAAATTCACCTCGATATCGAGTAAGTGGTGTTTATTTTAAGAAAATTTACTTTTTGATTATCACAGCTTTTGTTTGGTCCTTCTGAAAGGTCAAATGAAAGGTTTTGTAAATTTTAAATTTTTTTTTTTTTAGCTTTTTGGCAGATGTATTGAAAAGCCGATATCAAACTTCTTAATTTTTTAATTTAATTCTTTATTTTAGAGTCTTTTACACTACACTTGTGAAACAAAATGTGCTCATTAGTACTAAATTAGTACTTTTTGTTTATTTTTTATTTTTTAAATTTCCCTGAGGGAACCCGCCCAAAGGGATCAATAAAGTTCTGTCTAATCTAATCTAAATAACGCTTCGAAGACCATTCACGAACAAGTGCTTTCTTATTATTTTGAAAATGGATCTCGTTCACAGCGCTGTATTTTGAACAAAACACAGTAAACAAAATTGGGAACCAGAATACTACAACCCCTGATTCTGCTCACAGCTTGGTGATGCTTGCAAGAGATGAGGCGAATATAATTAATAACATGTACAGTGCTCGGCGTAAATGAGTGCACCCCCTTTTGAAAAGTAACATTTTAAACAATATCGCAATGAACACAAACAATTTCCAAAATGTTGACAAGACAAAGTTTAATATAACGTCTGTTTAACTTATAACGTGAAGGTAAGGTTAATAATATAAACTTAGATTACACATTTTTCAGTTTTACTCAAATTAGGGTGGTGCAAAAATGAGTACACCCCCACAACAACAACAACTACTACATCTAGTACTTTGCATGGCCTCCATGATTTTTAATGACCGCACCAAGTCTTCTAGGCATGGAATGAACAAGTTGGAGACGTTTTGCAACATCGATCTTTTTCCGTTCTTCAACAACGACCTCTTTTAGTGACTGGATGCTGGATGGAGAGCGATGCTCAACTTGTCTCTTCAGAATTCCCCAAAGAAAATCATTTCTTTACATCACAAAGGTGAAGGCTACAAGAAGATCAGCAAAGCTTTACTTATCAGTCAGAATACTGTAGCAAAAGTGGTACAAAAATTTAAGAAAGATGGAACTGCAACCATCTCACAGAGGCGTCCAGGTCGTCCACGGAAGTTAACACCTCGACAGGAGCGTCTTCTGATGAGAAGGGTTGAAGAAAATCGGCATGCAAGTTCACTGCAGTTATCTAAAGAAGTAGAAAGCCAAACTGGGGTGACTATTTCCCATGACACAATACGGCGTACACTGCAGAGGAATGGCATGCATGGACGCCGTCCACGAAAGAAGCCTCTCCTAAAGCCCAGGCACAAAAAAGCCCGCCTAGAGTTTGCCAGGGCCCATGCTGACAAAGATGAAGACTACTGGGACTCTATACTCTGGAGTGATGAGACCAAGATAAATGTTTTTGAAACTGATGGCGTCGCAAAGGTGAGGAATACAAAGAAAAACGCCTGGTGCCTACAGTGAAACATGGTGGTGGCAGTGTCCTTATGTGGGGCTGCATGAGTGCTGCTGGTGTCGGGGAGCTGCATTTCATTGATGGCATCATGAATTCACAGATGTATTGCTCTATACTGAAAGAGAAGATGCTACCATCACTCCGTGCCCTTGGTTGTCGTGCACTTTTCCAACACGACAATGATCCTAAACACACATCTAAGGCCACTGTTGGATTTCTGAAGAAGAACAGGGTGAAAGTGATTCAGTGGCCGAGTATGTCTCCTGATCTGAACCCAATCGAACACCTATGGGGAATTCTGAAGAGACAAGTTGAGCATCACTCTCCATCCAGCATCCAGTCACTAAAAGAGGTCATTGTTGAAGAATGGAAAAAGATTGATGTTGCAAAATGTCGCCAACTTGTTCATTCCATGCCTAGAAGACTTGGTGCTGTCATTAAAAATCATGGAGGCCATCCAAAGTACTAGATGTAGTAGTTTTAGTTGTGGGGTGTACTCATTTTTGCACCACCCTAATTTGAGTAAAACTGAAAAATGTGTAATCTAAGTTATATTATTAACCTTACTTTCCCGTTATTAGTTAAACAGATGTTATATTAAACTTTGTCTTGTCAACATTTTGGAAATTGTTTGTGTTCATTGAGATATTGTTTAAAATGTTACTTTTCAAAGGGGGTGTACTCATTTACGCTCAGCACTGTATGCATATGCTATATTTACTGGATGGACATGGGATCAGAAAACTATTTTATTAATAAGCAGTAGCCACATGTACCCATAGGGTACCTATTTTCGTAAGTGGAATTAGTTTTCAAGCCAGAGCATTATCGTGATCATGTGTTCTGGCGTTTGGCTAGGTCTTGCACAGATGGTAATTGTGTGTGCGTGTGTGTGTGTGTGAGAACAGGAATACAGAAGCTGGTATTGGAAGGTCGTGTTGGAGAAGCCGTCGAAGCCACACATCAGCTGTACCCCGGCCTCCTAGAACGCAACCCCAATTTACTCTTCATGTTGAAGTGAGTTCCTGCATGTGCACGCACGCACAGAAGT
This sequence comes from Neoarius graeffei, assembly GCF_027579695.1. NCBI lineage: Eukaryota > Metazoa > Chordata > Actinopteri > Siluriformes > Ariidae > Neoarius > Neoarius graeffei. Next base: position 59,563,354 of record NC_083574.1, read on the forward strand.
GCAAAAGTAAAGGAGTCTCTTGCTTCTGGGTCAGTAGTTTGCGCTCAGGTCAGTGGCACTGTAGCAGTACATGTGCTTGGGTAATTTCTGCCTTTTTAATGTTATTAGATAAGCACTTAATTCCATGCTAACCCACAAATGAGTAGTAGGCCCTCCGTTTATAATTCACATAATTCCAGCTTGTTGGAACTGGATACCTTGCAGTCCTCCTCAAAAACATGGCATTTTTATGAACGTCTCAAAGTTTAGGGGAATAAAAGGGTACGAGGCACAGAATAGGAGGGTACAATTAAAAAGGATGAAGCCCTTCATTGTGAACCACAGACGAGAAAAATGGAAAACTGGGTTTATCCGAGACAGTTTGAAAGCATTTGGGGAGGAATTTCCAGTTTATAGTAAACAGCAAAATAGAGTCTGAAGTGATGGCAATCGGTACTAGCCTGGGCCCGCCCATCCTAAGTGTGATGCAACACGAGGGCCTGTTGTGAGCTTAGTCTGGCAAGGCAAGCTATCTCCAGCTCTTCCAAGCTCCCGAAAAATCGGGAACCAATCAACTTTGAGCATCTCCAACGGCCCTGGGTAGAGGCGTGTTCAAGGCAGTGACGTAGTAGAACTGCGACCGGAAGCCATAGATTGTTTACAGAATCTATGCCAGAAGCGCTTCATTCACTAGAAACATTACGAACATGGAGCAGCGGCAAGCCTTTGACACAGCGGTAGATGCTGTATTGAAAGCATTCAACGGGAAGTTCTCATTGAAAACGGAGCAAAGAGCAGCCCTGGAGGTATTTATCTTCTTCCTGTTACTCAAGCAGTTTCCGTCGCGTCACATACGTCAGAGGAAAGAGTGATGTGATTGGTTTAAGCTTCATCACAGCCTTTTCTGGCTTCGACCAGTAGCAAGCTGAGGCATTTCAGGGAGGCGGGTCAACCACGCCTTTGGGAAACGGTTGGGCTTAATATCTTTGCCAGACCAAATGCTCGCAGAGCTGTGAAGTCGCGTTAGCCAGACTAAATCGGTACTACAAATTTTAATAGAACTGCCATATAGTCACAAATCAAAAAGAAATTTGACTTGACAGTGAAACCTCGATATTAAGACCACCATTGGGACAAGGTCGAAGTGGTCTTAATATTGAGGTGGTCTTAATATTGAGTTGGCAAGATATACTGACAGTTGCTGAGCTGTTGCATAGCAACGTGCATGCATGATGTTCTTAATACTGTTGTATTACATGTAATAAATTTATGAACTAGTTTATTGTATTTCATTGATAAATGATTAAATCAACAAGCTAAATTTAAACAAAAGTAGAGCATGTGTGTGTGGTTTGTGCGTCTAGCAAGTACAAATGTACATGTAATACAACATGTAAAAAACAATATAACTAAGTTTTCATTTAAACTTTTAATAAACTTGGAATAGAATTAATCATAATTAAAACCATAAGCCTCGGTCACAACCAGTTGTACGTGCTCCTACGGCCGGTCTACGTGCAAAAGACGCAAGAAACGCACGGAGGGCGCGCGTGTGACGTGCTGATTTTTGAGCCGCAGACCGGCCGCAGAGGTTCTTTGTCATGTCAAACAAACTCTACGGGCGCTTACGTTTTTTTCAGGTTGCAAGACAAACTTACGGCCAACGTGCGTCTTTCTCCACGAACAAAAAAAAAAAACGCAGCGATTTGGGGAAACGCCAAAAATCGCACGGCCAAAAAATCGTACGTCCGGTTGTGACCTAGGCTATACCATTTTTAAATGTAAACCATACAGCAAACTTACACAAGTCATTGAAACAAGAAATTGAAATCTCGTTCTGAATACACTTTCATAATTGGGCCACACCAATTTAATTAGTTGGTTCTCGGAATCGCCGTTTGAAAAAAATGCAAAATGAAAAAAAAAAAATCGAAATCAGACTCCCGCCAACAGGAAAGGTCACGTGATGCCGAAAACCAATCAAATCGCCCCTTTCACTTTAGATAAAGACTTGTGGAAGAAACATGCCTGTGGAGGGGAATCCTACAAAGCCTGTGTTTGTGATTGTTAGGATATTCAGCGAACAGAAGCATAAAATCTTGGACAGGTATGTTGAAATTCTGTTTACTGGTTTGCCTGTATTGTTTGGTCTATTTCCACTGCTAATTTTACCATCAGAGCATTTTTTTAATTTTATTTTTATTTCGCCCGCTTGCTTCATATTTTTCCTGAAAAAAATCCGAGAACCAACTAATTAAATTGGTGTGGCCTTATGACACTTTTAACAACTTGAACTTTTTCTATTTAAATCGATCTACTAAAGCTCACTTCACACCTCGTTGCATAGATTACCTGCGCTTTGCCAATTCCAAACTTTTCTGCTAGCCGACGCTGACTTTTACCCGCACTTTCGTTAATCAGATCAGTTTTTTCTTTCAAAGACGACTCATTGCGTTTTCTACTCATTGTCGTACAAGTCGATCTTAATTTTGCGGCATGACGTAAACCGGATGTCGTGAAAGCTCTTGTGCCCCGTGTTTTGACACGACGGGGGGCGCCCGTATTTTCGAGGTTTAATTACATTGATTTTCGACGGGTAGGACCGAAATTAATGGTCGTAAGGGCCTCTGCATGCTCTTGCGACAAGGCTTTCGCAGATAGCTTTTCGCAGACAGTTGTAATTTATCGTTGAGCGGGGAGTAATAGGCGTGCGCGATGTTATTCACTGCCACAACGCAAGGGGGCGCGAAGTCGCTAGGAGTAGTTGGTGGGTGTGGTTAGTGGAGTGTTTATCCTCCGGTTACTTATAATGACTAGAACTGGAGTCGTATAGATGTACGTACTTCCTCACTTCCTCGATCAACCGCTCTTCGTGCTGCTCCATCTTCGCTCGTGTTTTCAAAAATGGCGGTCGTGAAACCAAACCAAACCGGGAAAGCAGGGAAGCGGAAGTGCGTGTACAGCGGATGTAGAGTGGACCAATCAGAGCCCTCTTGTCTGCGACGCTGTCTGCGAGGCTTCTGCGGTGGTCACAATTTTTGGGAGGTGCGCGCAGAGCGTCTGCGAAGGGGGGGGCTACGCAGACACTATCTGCGACACCGTCTGCGAGGACTTAAATAAATTGGCCTTAACACGCAATATTGAGGTGGTCGCATTATTGAAGGCCGCAACCAATGAAATATATAAGCAAGCAATCGGGACCGTGAAAAACTGTTCGTAATTTTGAAGTGGTCGTAACATGAGGTTTCACTGTATATATTTTTGATGCTTACAAAATCAAGTAACCATCACAATAACTTATCAAAAATATTTAAGTTTCGTATCGTCACATTTCTTCTGGATTCATTATTCAATTTCTGAACAATCGGAGTATCGATCTAATCCTAAAGCTTGTGTAAGAGTGTCTGTAGCGATATCAGATCGTGAACTTGATTCAGGTTTTTTTTTACAACTTTATCCTTCTTTTCTTTGAAAGGAACGGCTCTGTTGCCTTTTGCAGAAGTCTATTCACGTCAGATGAATTCAAATTAGGTCCAAATAGCACGCGATATCCCCTTTCTATTAAGGAGGTTCAGAGTTCAAAAGATTTTCCAGATGTTTTGAAAAAATATATATCCCAGTGTTTTCATTTGGCATTGCACTGTATAAGTTATAATGAGTGAATCTATATTTATCTGACGACAAGTGACAGTTCTTGCAACAGCAGCTGGACAAAAGCAGATACGTATAAACTCGTGTATATATTGATCATTTTAACGATTACCGTTAATATGAACTGCATGACCGATGTCAGGTCTCAATATGTGATGCCTCACCCGTTTACAAGGATACATTGGATTCCGTCGCAAGTCAAAATATAAACAATGCCAATGTGCCAAGCGGGCAGGTTTAACCCAAAACAGGCCGTATACAATAATGAGATCTCATCTCTCATCTCATCTCATTCTCTCTAGCCACTTTATCCTGTTCTACAGGGTCGCAGGCAAGCTGGCGCCTATCCCAGCTGACTACGGGCGAAAGGCGGGGTACACCCTGGACAAGTCGCCAGGTCATCACAGGGCTGACACATAGACACAGACAACCATTCACACTCACATTCACACCTACGGTCAATTTAGAGTCACCAGTTAACCTAACCTGCATGTCTTTGGACTGTGGGGGAAACCGGAGCACCTGGAGGAAACCCACGCGGACACGGGGAGAACATGCAAACTCCGCACAGAAAGGCCCTCGCCGGCCACGGGGCTCGAACCCGGACCTTCTTGCTGTGAGGCGACAGTGCTAACCACTACACCACCGTGCCGCCCCAATAATGGGATAGCGATCGATATTTATAATTTAATATTTAGCCAACCAGCATTTATACACGGACCCATACGCGGACGTATTTCACTTGCCCTGTGTCCGAAATCGCTCACTCGTTCACTACTTCCTAAATAGGGAATTACTGTATAGAGGACTATATAGTGAGCTCATTGGTAAAATGAAAAAAAAAAACGCTTTCGGACACTAGTCCGTCGCGCTGGTATTTACGTCATTACTGTCGCACGCTTTTCCAACATTAATGAATACAAACTACCTGCATCTTTCAGTTTTTTTAAATCAAGGCTGAATACTTTTCTTCTTTGCCGCTGCCTTTTATTAAATCAAATTTGAGACTTTAAATTTGATTTCTTTCAGCGCGACCGCAATGCATGATGGGATATATTGCTTTGGTTAGTGACCATCGGTTGTACAGTACTTTTCATGATGCATTGTGGGATACTTTGAGTGCACTGTATAGGGTGTAAATAATCCTCACGAAGCTTTCGGACAGCACTCCAAAATGGCGTCCTCACTATATAGTGAGTAGGGAGCGATTTCGGACACGGGGCAGGTCATCGTAGTGATGGCTAAAATTACAGGCTTACCTGTGATTCGAGGTCTTTTTGAAAACCAGGCATCTAATGGGCTGCTCTGCTTCTTAGGCCAAGTTTACATTAGACCGTATCTGTCTTGTTTTCTTCGCGGATGCACTGTCCGTTTACATTAAAACGCCTGGAAACGCCGGGAAACGGGAATCCGCCAGGGTCCACGTATTCAATCCAGATCGTGTCTGGTCCGGTGCTGTGTAAACATTGAGAATACGCGGATACGCTGTGCTGAGCTCTAGCTGGCGTCGTCATTGGACAACGTCACTGTGACATCCACCTTCCTGATTCGCTCGCGTTGGTCATGTGACGCGACTGCTGAAAAACGGCGCGGACTTCCGCCTTGTATCACCTTTCATTAAAGAGTATAAAAGTATGAAAATACTGCAAATACTGATGCAAATACTGCCCATTGTGTAGTTATGATTGTCTTTAGGCTTGCCATCCTTCCACTTGCAAGTAATAAGTGATATGCGCTGGGATCTCACACACAGCGGCTCAGTCCCGAATCACTGCTCGTGCGCTTCACTCGCGTGCTCTGTGAGCTGTGCAGGGCCAGAGTGCGCACCCTCCAGAGGGCACTCGCTGTTCAGGGCGGAGTGATTTGGAGCGCAGGATGCCTGCGGAGCCGAGCGTATCCGTGTATTGGTGTTGCTGTGTGCACGCGAATCGTGTATTGGCGTTGCTGTGTGCACGCTAATCGTTTTAAAAACGTTAATCTGATGATCCGCTGATACGGTCTAATGTAAACCCCACCTTAGTCACCGTTCCTAGCCATGTGTTAGTGTAGCGCAATCACAGTACACGTAACATCGTCAACACCTCGTCAGCCAATCGGATTACATCTCAATTACAGCACACGGCAGCATAATGGCTGCCTCCGTTTCCTACGGACGTGTTAGTATCTGGCCATTATTTAGTTGAATAAAACATAGTTTCACATCTCGCACACTGCTCAGTTTTGTACAGATATGCAAACACACATATTTTTTGTTACTCAGTGAAAACTAGGGCGCCGGCTACGGCAAATCGCCGTCTGTAGTAGGACTTGCCGACGACGACCGGCTACTTTTGAGACGCACTGATTTATTACTGATTCAAATATTAATTTTTACTAGCTCATCAGATATTAAAAAATAAATCAACATGAGTCCATGCCCTAGATGATGTACCGGTAAGGTTTTCACCTTGCTGGTTGCTAGCAGCCAAGAAATAGTCCACACAGCCTGTTTTTACGAGACGCTATCGGAGTTTTCCTTTATTTTCCTCTTATTTCAACTGCTGCCTCGTTTTCTCATTTGTTTGACCTGAGAAACAGCCCCCTTCGTAGAAATTCAGACACGCGCTTTTCAAATCTCAGAGAGCCGCAAGCATTTCATCAGATAAGATTCTTCTTCTTCTTTTGGCTGCTCCCGATTAGGGGTCGCCACAGTGGATCTTTCGTCTCCATTGCTCCCTGTCTTCCGCATCCTCCTCTACCACACCTGCCACTTTCATGTCCTCTCTCACCACATCCATGTATCTCCTCTTTGGCCTTCCTCGTTTTCGTGTGCCTGGCAGCTCCATCCTCAACATGCTCTGCATCTCTTCTCAGGATGTGCCCATACCATCTCAGTCTCATCTCTCTTAGCTTAATTCCCAAGCTCTCCACATGTGCCGTCCCTCTGATGCGCTCGTTCCTTATCCTGTCCAACCTCCCATCGCAAACCTTAACATCCTCAACTCCGCCACCTCCAACTTTGCCTCCTGTCTCTTCGTTAAGGGGACGGTCTCCAATCCATACATCACAGCTGGGCTCACTACTGTCTTATACAGCTTACCTTTCACTTTTGCTGGGACTTTCCGATCACAAATGACTCCCGAAATCCTTGGGGAAGGTCAAATCCTTCCCCATTTTCAGGGATGAGAATTTTCCGCGGATCCGCGGAATTCCGAGTTTTTCCCGCTGAAAATGTCATTTTTGTGAAACGTGTAAATCCGTTGAGAAAATTTCGGGGGGGTCGGCGCAAGGCGAGGCCAGGGTTTCCGCGGGTCCTAAAAAAGTCTTAAATACAACTTTCGGTTTTCAAGGCCTAAAAACGTCTTAAATTGTTTGGAATGACTGGAATTTTCGAAAGGAAGGTATTAAATTTAATATTGGACCGAACGAGTGAAATGTCTCCATCCGGTTTGGGGTATTTTTTTTTAATATAATTTTAAAAGTGACCAGCGCACCTTTTGGGGGCAGCAATGGTTCTGTGCGTTCTGTGCATTCTGTAGATCAAGAGCTAACGTTAGGAGGCTACTGGAGGCAGTGTAGTGTGGTGGGTGTGAAGAGTGAGAGATGCGTGGGTAGTTTACGCGAGCGCTAGAAAGCGTTGATAATTATGGGAAGATGTCTGTTTAACGACAAGTGGTTGGGGGATGACAAATACCCCCAAAATAAGGAGAAGAATCGTTTGCGATAAAAAGCGCTGGATTGCACAAATGTGTTTAAAGCCGGTACCGCAGCGCTGGAGACACGGCAGGCTGGGAAACTGGCTTTTCACGGATACGAGGCGCGCGTGTGTGTTAGAGGTGAAGCACTCCGGAGTGAAACGCAGGGGGGTTCGCGCATGCGCACAAGAGTCAGGTGGAAAATGGGGCTTATAGCATAATTTTTTTACATAATTAACATTTGTTTAATGTCTCATCTCATTCTCATTGTCTGTAGCCGCTTTATCCTGTTCTCCAGGGCCGCAGGCAAGCTGGAGCCTATCCCAGCTGACTACGGGCGAAAGGCGGGGTACACCCTGGACAAGTCACCAGGTCATCACAGGGCTGACACATAGACACAGACAACCATTCACACTCACACTCACACCTACGGTCAATTTAGAGTCACCAGTTAACCTAACCTGCATGTCTTTGGACTGTGGGGGAAACCGGAGCACCCGGAGGAAACCCATGCGGAAACCCACGGGGAGAACATGCAAACTCCGCACAGAAAGGCCCTCGCCGGCCACGGGGCTCGAACCCGGACCTTCTTGCTGTGAGGCGACGGCGCTAACCACTACACCACCGTGCCGCCTTATTTGTTTATTGTACCAAGTTTAATATAAGTATATAAACAACCTTTATTTCAAAACTCAATTAAAAAGAACTCCAGAAAATACAATAATTCTAAATATAGTACAATATAAATAATTTGTACAAAAAGTTTAGTTTTATTACTTATCGTCTACAACAGTGTTTTTAATATAATAATAAGAATAATATTAACAGCCACTAATAATAATTAGTAGTAATAGTAATTATTATTGATTATTAATCATTACTACTTATGAATTAGTGATTAAGTACTAGGGATTATTAAATGCTATAAAAGTAAGTTTATAAACGTTTTAAACCATCATTGAATTTGAAAACATTCATATATTCATATATATATATATATATATATATATATATATATATATATATATGTGTGTGTGTGGGAAAGTTGGCAGACATTTCAGAGCTTTTTTAAATGTCCCATTCTCATCCCTGCGTTTTCCTGCATAGTTGACCCCAGGTACTTGAATTCACCAACTTTCTTTACGTCTACTCCTTGCATCTTCATTTTGCTCCCATGGCTCTCGGAGACGGGCAGTGCATTTTGCCTTGGAAGCATCGGATAAGATAGATAAGGTAATCTTTTTTTTTTTTTTTTTTTTTCTGACTTGAGAATGTCTTGGTAATTGGTTTACTCTCTAGTGAGCCGTGTTTTTTTTTTTTTTAAACGGGGACAGGAGAAAAGAGTGGAAACCATACGTACTGCAATACCTTGTATTCAAGTAGACGGTGTGAATTGGTTCTAATATTACTTCCCCAATGCAACACTAAACCCAAGACTATGCGTAACAGAGTGCGTGTTGCTTTCCCTTCACTTAACTTTACCCGTGAAAGTTTCACTCGAGGTTATCAGGTGGTGACTTGATAAACACAAGTAGTGAAGTACGACTCCAAAAACGTAAACGAGGGGCTTCCAAGGCAAAATGCGTTGCCTGTCTCCGAGAGCCATGGGAGCAATATTGGTCATCCTTTCTTGGAGGGAGGGATGGCATGCGCTCTCTCTCTCTCTCTCTCTCTCTCTCTCTCTCTCTCTCTCTCTCTCTCCACCTCTCAATCACAGGGACACTAGCCAATCATCGCCATCTGTAAGCTCATGTATTCCGCATAGAGGGTAGATAGCGCTTTTCCTCTGACGGTGTTCTGCTGCCCTGTGATGCAGCATAAGCAGCAGTTTAAAAAAAAATATGGTTGGCTGGCTTCATGTTCATGCTTTAATATTTAGTAAAAAAAAAAAAATACACAAGAAGCTATGCATTTGTGGTTGAATCGCAGATGTTTTTCTGCACTACTTGTGAAGACACGAGGCAGCTCTGTTATGCTAAATATTCTATCTGAGTTGCGCAAAAAAAAAAGGAAGTAATTTAAAGGAACAGTCCACCGTACTTCCATAATGAAATATGCTCTTATCTGAATTGAGACGAGCTGCTCCGTACCTCTCCGAGCTTTGTGCGACCTCCCAGTCAGTCAGACGCAGTCAGACGCGCTGTCATTCCTGTTAGCAATGTAGCTAGGCTCAGCATGGCCAATGGTATTTTTTGGGGCTGTAGTTAGATGCGACCAAACTCTTCCGTGTTTTTCCTGTTTACATAGGTTTATATGACCAGTGATATGAAACAAGTTCAGTTACACAAATTGAAACGTAGTGATTTTCTATGCTATGGAAAGTCCGCACTATAATGACAGGCGTACTAACACCTTCTGCAGATATCAATGCGCTGTCGAAGCGCACAGAAGGTGTTAGTACGCCTGTCATTATAGTGCGGACTTTCCATAGCATAGAAAATCGCTACGTTTCAATTTGTGTAACTGAACTTGTTTCATATCACTGGTCATATAAACCTATGTAAACAGGAAAAACACGGAAGAGTTTGGTCGCATCTAACTACAGCCCCAAAAAATACCATTGGCCATACTGAGCCTAGCTACATTGCTAACAGGAGTGACAGCGCGTCTGACTGACTGGGAGGTCGCACAAAGCTCGGACAGGTACGGAGCAGCTCGTCTCAATTCAGATAAGAGCATATTCCATTATGGAAATACGGTGGACTGTTCCTTTAAGAGTTGCCCCAGAAGATGGCTGATTTTTCTTGGATCGCAGGGAAGAAATAGATGAAAATGTAACTAAATAAATAAAAATCTGAAACATTGGATCGCTGTTTAAAGGGATCGTTCAGCGGATTTACTCTTAGTTGTGTTAAGTAAAAGTATTTGTAGATTTCAAGTCAAACCTTCATTTTCGGAGACCATAGAGTGTTCTAGAAAAATAAATTTTTATTAAAATACCAGACGGGCCTCCTGCGGAAGTGACGCATGCGATGATGTGGTGTGGTGGAAGCTTGGAGCAACTCGGCTGTTTATATCCTCCGCTTCCATCGTGGTTTTGTTGGTAGAGTTTGAACGGATCATCTAATGATGAGACGCTTTCATCTCCCAACAAAGAACACTGGATAAGCTTGTCTTCGAAGCCAACTGTCTCTGTCTGGATTTCAACACTGACTGGTTCATCAGTTTGCACAGCAACATCCCTCTTTCTGGTCAGTTCACGTTCCGAGTATATAAATGAAAACGAAACAAACTACCATGAAATAAAACTGCGGAAATGTGAAATGAGCGAGCTTCATGCAAAACATTCTGAGTAATTCTCTTATTTGGAGTGCAGTCGACCGTACCTGAAGCTCAATCGAATGCTCCGTCTCTTGTGATTGTTCTTTAACGTCGGTGTTTTCTTTGTTACCCGTATTTTCTTCCAGTACACGCTGAAAAGCCGACAACGCACCGGAATGCCGATTACAATTCACCAGGTCAGACACCGATAATGTGATATCAGGAATCAGGAATCCCTCGCATTGCGAGTATGATTGCCCGTTGGTCATCATTTGTGAGTCCTCTGGTGGCTCACAAGGCCGATGCGGGACGCACACAACCGTCGACAGGCCGGGCACGCGAAAGAAGTGGTCGTTGAGGGAGGAGCCCTTTCACGGGCCTTGCGGTTTTGGCGCTTCTCCTCACAACGGTCACGTCTGACAGACTCAAAGGAGGCAACACCATCAGGTATTTGCCCCTCCACTTCGTGCGGTCAGAGGCAAGTTCTTCCCAGTTATCTGGGTTGATCTTACAGGCTTTCAAGTTGGCCTTGAGGTTGTCTTTGAATCGCTTCCTTTGCCCTCCAACTGATCTTTCTCCAGAGCTAAGCTCACCATAGAGGATTTGCTTTGGTAAGCGCGAGCTGTCCATTCTAAGAACATGCCCTGACCAGCGGAGTTGGTTTTGAACTACCATGGCCTCTACGCTTGAGCAGTTGGCTTCCTCTAGAATGCTTGTATCGGTTCGGTGATCCGTCCAACTTATGCCGAGAATGCGACGCAAGCAGCGTTGGTGATACTTTTCAAGGGCCTTTAGATGACGCCTGTATGTGGTCCAAGACTCGGAGCCAAACAAGAGGGAGGGTAAGACCACCACCTTATAGATCTTCACTTTAGTCTCGATGTGTATGCCTCTGTGTGTATGATTGTGAACCATCAATGTAATATACGGTGTTGTCGTCTCTGCTGACGCTCAACACTGCATCAGTGGACTTTTGGAGCTGAACGATGGGCGAATATTGTTGGCACGGCATCGCCTTCTAGCGTTCTTTTTATTCTGGAAGCCCCCATGAAACTTGCAACTTGAAAATTCCGTTGATTCATCGAAACGGGATGATTCAGAATGTTCGGAGGATAAGTACAGCACCGCAGGCAGATTGTTCTGAGGTGTTCCAATGGCATGAATCCATTTCTTGTGAATAGTCAGACGATTCTGGCCAGGTAAACAGTGAAAGGATATCTTCTCATCCTTCTTTTTAGCATCATTTTGGCATTTACATGCCGCGCAATGAGGCATACTTATTTATTTCAAGGTGCCCTTCCACCAAAAACGTTGAATACTGGCTCTTTTTGAAATACTATAGTTCAGTGGTTCTCAAACTTTTTTCACCAAGTACCACCTCAGAAAATACTTGGCTCTCCAAGTACCACCATAATGATCAACATTAAAATACAGTAGCGTAGTCGGCCTAAGTATTCATTAAAAACAAGGCGGAGGTTTTATTTAACAAGTATATTTAATATTGTTGGCCACTGTAACATTACACACAGTACTTTGAACAGTAACACTGTGTTTAAATATAGGAAAATAAAACACTGTCCTTAAATAATGAATCAAATAAAATTAATTGCACATAAAAGTGAAATAAACATTGTACTAAAATAAATATTAAAAGACAGTTCTTAAAGATTAAATGAAAATGTACTTAAGTTAAATAACTGTACTGTACTTAAATGCGGCCAGGGCAGCTCCTCTGTCCCGCTCCAAATGAATTCCAGTTTTATGTATTTTTCGTCATACTTCATCCTCACTGGTTTCTGTAAGCATGCACCTATACCGATACTGGCATCGGCATCGGCCCCAATACTCCACTAATATACTCATACTCGTACTTGTCAAACAGTTGCCAATACCATGAACCGATACCAGTGCCGATCCCATGCGCCGATACCAATGTTCCCCGCAGCGCTTTTTGTTCCATTCGAGAGAGAGGAAAAAAAACTGAAGCATTGTTGAGCTCAGGCTTGAGCATAATATGATAGGCTATACCATGCGCCGATAGTGTTCCGTGAAGCGCCTTTTGCCAGCGTCCGTTCGAGGAAAAAAAGCCTCTCCCAGGAAAAAAATTGTAAATCTCAAGCATTGAGCGTAGGCTAATTTCGTCAGAAGACAAAAAAAATTGTTCGACAACAACCCATTTTTCCATGACGAAGATGTGTTTGCGTAGTCATGAAACAGTGCCGTCACAACATCTTTCCCCAACACTGTCATTTTAAACATCTCTCCACACTCCACTCCCTTTCGCTGCCATACGCAGATAGGCCTACGCCAAGATCCCCAACGTTGTCCTTTTTTAATGTTGGCTATTCGCCTAGGTAAGGGTTTTGTAGGACAGGCTACTCACTAACAAACAAATGAAAATCGGATTTTTGTATAGGTGAATCCAACCGGCAGAGTTTTTAAGTACGAGTCCAACCGGGAGAGTTTAAGAGTGAAGAGTGAGAGAGAGAGCTTTAAGAAATGGCTGATTGAGTTTTCCAACTTGTTTCAGTTGAGGGCAACGCTAAGACCAAGGAAATTGACATCCCATCTACAGGTATGGAGCTCCACGAGCATGGGACGCGATGTTGCGAATGGACAGCAACAGCGTCTGCCTAACAAGTTCTGCGACTGAACAAGAGCGTGCTCGAGGCATTCAACTCTCCTGCAGCACACAGCAGGATGTGCGTACATGCACATGAGAGGAAGGGGGGGGGGCATATTTTAGTCTGCATTACTGGCGATGGAAATTAAATAATACATCATCGCCGGCCGCCACTGTTATCTTGTGCGCTCTCTGTGATGTTGCGATGGTCACTGCTCCTCCCTTTCACGCCCTTGTCTTGTTGCTAAATGTAATTGGAGTAGTTTAAGCGCACCACCAGAACAACCCTTAAGTCAACCAAGATCGCAATGTTGCGGAAGGCCGATGATAGAGGGGGTAAGTGACCAGCGGAGTGAAATGATCACGCTGCATGTGGTAACTCACTGCTCTCTCCTCCCTTCATCAACAATCGGTCTTACATGTTGCAAGAGTGCAAGTCTTTCTTGACTTCGAAAGTTGGACATTGTAATCTAATCCAAATAAATAGCAGCCTTTTTCAGAAATTGCAGAAGCTAAATATTTAATTCTTTGTGTAGGCTATTTGCAATGAGTGTAGTTTTCTGGGAGTGAATGTTGCGCGACAATCGAGAGAGGTTGCACACGGAAGCGCAGATAGCCTTGTAGTCCACGTTACACTGCCAGCAGACAGCGCCTCTTCATTTCACGGTAGCGCTTCTTTTGCAACATTATGTAGGCCTAGTAGCCTAGCGCAGCAGCGCTTAGGTTTTGCAACATTATTGTAACAATGTTGCATAAGATAAGCGCTACCGTGAAGAGGCGCTGTCTGGCTGTGTGACGTGGACTCAAGGCTACTCTGCGCTTCTGGAGCAGCGGAGATTGTCAATGTGAACCCGTGTGCATGATCACTCCAGTTAGAAAACATCAACAGTATCGGTATCGGTAGTACTCGGTATCGGCAAGTACTGAAATGATAGTACTCATACTCGTATCGGTTTTCACAAATGTGGTATTGGTGCATCTCTAGGTTTCTGCCGTTTGCTAGCAGTTCTGGGGCTGGTTTTGCCACTGTCGTTAGCATCCGCGCTCGGCTCACACACGTCCTCTTTCCTCTTCAGTTCTCCCTCTCTCCTGATCCACGCTCCCATTCGCGGATTTAAGCCACGACAGTAATTTTGTCGTACTCGTCATAATTAGCAAAGCCACCTCCACCTTTTCCCATCACAGCCTAGTCTACCAATGGCGGATAACCGTCTGTCAGCGGAACCGGCGGGAATGCGTACGTACGCTACATATGGCTACCCAGAAGCACTTGCAAACTTTTTAAAATTATTAACTTAATTTGTATCTCCTTTCATTTTCTTGTCATCGGTTGATAAGATATTTTCATCCATTTGGATATTATGGATAGTATTTCACTTTTTTTTAAATTTATATTTAATTAAGTGATTCTTTGGCGTACCACTAGAATGGAGCCCATGTACCACTAGTGGTACGCGTACCACAGTTTGAGAATCACTGCCATAGTTCACTCCGAGTTGCATATGCATGCTGCATGTGAAAATGTAATTCTACTCCCATTCCCTGTATTAGCTTATGAAAGAAAATAGTCGGAAAAACGAGCAGATCTGAAAAAGCCCTACGATCTTGCGTCACTTCATAAATTAGTATTCATGGCTTCGCCCACCTTGGCTTGCGACCGCGCACGGGAAGGAAGTTCGGATTTAAACGCGAGGAGAGATAGCAGAGACAGTGTTGCCAGATTGGGCGGTTTTAAGTGCATTTTGGCGGATTTGAACATATTTTGGGCTGGAAAACGTCAGCAGTATCTGGCAACACTGAGCAGAGCCCATCTCGTCAGTAGCTAACGAAGAGGACCTAACAGCGAGTTGAAAACATGTCTGAACAAGTTCGTGCCTGTGTTATTTGTGGCAGTAACACATCAACATTGCATTTCTTGCCCAAGATAGAAGAGGTGAAGAAGAAATGGTTGGAATTTATCTTTGGAACACCACCAGCGAAGTATAATGCAATGTTAGTACTGTGTTCTGATCATTTCAACCACAGTGACTTTTCAAACTTGGGTGCCTTCAGTCGTGGTTTTGCTTCGAGGTTGTTTTTAATACCTGGATCTGTACCGTCAAGACGATCGACCACCAGCTCACAAGCTGTAAGTAAAACATGAACTTTTTGTTCGAAGGTTTTTGTTACAAAATAGCATGTTCATATTCTCCACGTTAGCATGCATGACATGGTCACAAGCTAGGCAGGGATGAGAGTTTTCCGCTTTTTCTGAGGAAAAAAACGACCTTTTTATATTATGCCAAATCCATTGAGAATTTTTTTTAAAATTAATTTCGGGGGGTTGGGGTATGTTCCTTCATGCTGTTCAAACTTTATTAACTCCAACGATGTTTAAACATTATTTGTAAGTCGCCATCTTTAGTCTCGTTTAAATCTCGTTGAATGTTATGTAAAATTCGTGTTATCTACATTGTTATTGGTCAAAACATCGACGTCGAGACCATAATAGCCAATCAAAACAGTTTTTACAAAGACATCCACATTTTTTTTTTAAGTCACTCGTTCATTTTATTCATTTGTTTGTTCAGTAAAAACCCAAACATTTGTTGAATTTTTCTTATTTCCTCGCATCGCACCTCAATGACATCAGCGCGCGGTATTTTTCCCTTCGCGGTTTGTTCCTTCTCTCTCGCCGTAGTAAGACACCCACATCCGCTTGTTCTGACCCACTGGAGGTAGCGTCACAGTGCTGTTAGCCAATCAGAGGTAACACGTTTACATGTCATGAATATTAATGAGCAAGAGCTGAAATCCTGTCGTTCTCCCGCTACCCACTCCTCCACCAAACTAGAACAGCCTGAAACCGGAGAACCAGCATTTTTTTCACCAAAACCGGCTCACAGGGCATTCACTCATACTAGAGACCACCGCACAATTAATGAAAAAACAATCCAAGGAGACCTTTAAAAACCTATCAGTTCAGTAAAAACACTTGTAAAACTAGCAAAACCATGATGCAAGCAAAAAATTTCAACAGCCGAGTTGCTCCAAGCTTCCACCACGCCACATCATCGCATACGTCACTTCCACAGGAAGCCCGTCTGGTATTTTAATAAAAATAAATTTTTCTAGAACACTATTTCGTCTCCGAAAATGAATGAATGACTGTTGAAATCTACAAATACTTTTACTTAACGTAAGTTTAAGAGTAAATCCGTTGAAGGATCCCTTTAAAACCGTGACGTATCTTAAATCCACTTGAAAAAGGACTTTTGGAAAGAGTAGTGCGTCACTCATACCTGGCATTAAAGGGCATATTCTGGACCAATTTCATTTTTTTATTTTATTTTTTTTAATATGAAAGTATGTCCCTTTACACACTCATCCAGAAGGGTAATTTTGCACAAGGCCATCTGTCTACAGCAGAAAAAATAAAATCACAAAACGCGTCTGGAAAAATCCCAAGGGAGTCTGGAGCCAGATTCATGACGTTACCTGCGGAAGCGCCAGCAGGCTGCAAGAGTTTTGCACGGTTTCAGTGCACAGCCTGTGTAGACCAAGCGCTCCCATTTCTCTCTCATTGTCCGGTCTTTTGGGAAACGATGAGTACTAATCCCATCATGATTGGTGTTGCTACACCCTCCTACGATACATCTGTTAACCGTTTTAATAATTACGCGATAACGTTGAAGAAATTTGCAGAAAACCACCAGGTCGTTTTCTCATAAACAAACCAGCGCTGACGTAGGATTCAGAGGGAGGCGTCCCGCACGCGACGTCACGAAAATCAGTGTTTGCCGGGAAATCCAAATGCCAAGTTTTTTCAGAGGTGGACCAATTCGCCTCAAATGGCTTGATTTCAACTGAATTTTTCTGGTATTGCGCAAGGTAAAAAAAATTGCAGAGAATGCAGAATGTTACAGATATTTGACCAAAGTTTAATATAAAATACGATTGATCTTGCTCCTGAATTTACCCGTGATATGCACCTTAACGTGTCCTGGGTGGCTCACAAGTGGACACTCGTAGTATATTCGTTCACTCCTGGCTTTATGGGCTGCATCTTCAGTGACCACTTGTGATCAGATTTCACACCCTGGAGAAAGGCTGTCCGACACAGATATTACATCAGTCTTGTGCTGCAATTATTTTCAGGCAGAAATGCCCCATGAATAGGATCTCATATACCTATGTGCACTGTTTCAAATGATTTAATCATGTACTCTGCTATAACAAAACTTGTACGTGAATGAGAGATGTGACGAAATTATGAATAGCACCTGGCAGCCTTGTAGTACTCGAGTCCAACTCGTGCCTTAATTTTAAGGACTTGTGACTTGACTTGAGCGCTGATGACTCAGACTTGTGTATTAACTGCAATAATTTGGCATATTTATATTTATATCTACTAGGGTGATCCCCCAATTTTTTTTTTTTTAGGATTTTGTTACGACCACCTTACCTTTTTTTTACATTGCCTAAAAGCAGTTATTGTGCGAAATTTGGTTAAGATTGAACAATGTTTAGAGGTGCCACAAAGTAGAGGTCTGAGCGGGACAGAATTTTCAGTCCCGCTCCCGCATTGTGCAGTCCCGCTCCCGCAAAGAATTATGATTTTCAGTCCCGCTCCCGCCCGCGCCTGCCATATTTTGTCCCGCTCCCGCCCGCAAATCCCGCATGATGCACACGTTCGCGTTATTTCTCACGAAGGTTCTTGTCATTGGTTTGGGGAATTAAACATGCTGAGCTTAGCTGAGCTCTCCACTGACCGATCCTTCACCAAGCGCACGTAGCGAGGGTGCGCGTTGCCAGGCGGCATGCGCAGCTGAGGCTTTACAGAGATACCCAACACACCTACCAAAATCTACAGTGGATATTAAGAATATTGTACATTGCACATAGCTTATATGTCACTCCTCACATTTACATTCTAGGAAATACAAATAGGCCTATAAGAAATTAATATAATTTAAAGACACAGCGTGATGCTGCCCCGCCCCCTACTTTGAGTGGATTTGAGCATAAATATCTACAGCTCACGTTCAGGGGTGCGTTTCCTGAACAACCAACCACGAGTGAGAACGACTTCCACGAGTGAGAACAACTTCCAAATGTCTGATTTCAGGACTCTTGACTTTTTAACGGTAAATGTACCTCTTTTTAAAGCAGCACTTACTTCTGAAGCACTGTGAGCTTCACTAGAGGAGCTCTGCTCTTCTGCCATGATCGGAGATCTCAAACGCGGAAGAGCGGAAAGGAATCGGAAACGTACGCGAGATTAGACCACATCCGCAAATTTAGGCATCTTAAAATGTTTTTATTAATGCCAAATAAAATATCCAGCACAAATTATATATGATAGACATAAATTAATAATTTATAAATTTTATTTTAAACACGTTTTTAGTTAGCGGGACTGCAGCTTATCACCTCTCCCGTCCGCTCCCGCATTGTGCACTCCCCTTCCTGCCCACGCCCGCAATGAGTTTTCAAAATTTGTCCCGCACCGCACTGCTTTGCATCGGGTCCCGCGGGACTCCCGCGGGAGTGCAGGGCTCTATCACAAAGCCATTAAAGTTTTCACTCAAGACACAATATAAAATAATGTGGCTTATTAACTGTTTCATATTAATACAAACAGTACAGTAATATAACTTCCTGTGTTCAAAGTAACAATAGCTATTACTTGTCTGTGATTTTCTAAACCCTTCGGTATTATGGTATCTTGTGGAGATAAAAGAACACACTAAGGACTTCCCTAGCAGAAGGAAGCTTTCTCCCAGACAGTTCCTTGGAAGTGGGACCAATTAACCAAACATAATTGTCCTTTCTGGTGTTGTGCTTTGCACCACCGGTACTACTTGTATTACTGTTGCTAGCCATCTGAAAAACAGAAAGAAAAACATTCACAACTTCATCAGCATATTACGATCAGTGCTCATTGTTTAAGAACCCCTTAGTGCATGAAAGTTAACCTTCTATCAGTCTATAAACTCTTCCTGCCTCTTCTTTTTCATAGAAGTGGCATATTCCCTCTAGAACTGTGACTTTTTGGGGGTTTGAGATCTTCTCTGCAACAGTCTACGCACCAACTAATGTTAATGGCTTAACCCGATTTGCAACCTCGCGTGGGGCCTCTAAATATTAACCAATTTTTCTGAAATGTTGCTTGTTGCCTTCTTTTAGCCTATGTAAAAAAATGGTAGGGTGGTCGGAATGTTTTGGTAAAAAAAAATGTTCCCATACATTTCGGGACCACCCTAATATCTACATTAATTTTTATACTAATTTCGTGCAAGAGGACACACATTCACCTGTTCAGGAACAAACTAACGTGAATGGCGCTAAAATGTCTGGAGAGAAGCCCCTCAGATTGTCCGCTTTGCTTATACAGACTTCTCGTGCAGTGGGAAAAAATGCACTGCTGTGTGTTCCATATGTAGAAGAACTATCGAGGAGACGACGGGGACGACCTCGAACTTCAATCGTCATTTGGCGAGACTCCACCCAGAGAAGGAAGTGACACGCTGTGTTCATTGCTCTGTTGATAGTGGGCGGGGCTTGCTTGCTGAGCGATGAACTAGCTAGTGTTAACCCTCTCTCATGTTATTTGCCCTGTTGATAGTGGGTGGGGCTTGCTGAGCAATGAACAAGCTTTTTTATCCGTAGCCTGTTAACTAAAATGGGGCAGTAACGTTAGTCCAACACAGCAGCAGAGACGCTTTCACGTCTTTATTTTATTTTTTCTCCTTTTTTATTTTTACTTTTTTTCTGTGTGTTTGTGTAGTTTGATGTTTATTTGAGTGTTTTGTCCGCCGGTTGTGGTGTAGCTCCGGACCCAGTTTTGGGTGTCGGTTCCCTCCAGGCCTTGGTTTGCTGTGGGTGATGCCTGTGCTCCTAGCTCTGGACTGCAGTGAGCTCGTTGCTCATTTTAACATCGTGGTTGTCCAGCGCTCTGTGCTTTAGTGCTTGGCGTGATGTTCCGAGCGATGTTGCTCGGTGGCATCGCGGCGGCTGCGCAGGCGGTTTGAGACACACCAGCGCTCTGCGTGGCGGTGCTTCTGTGTTCGCTTTGTGGATCCATGGCGTGGTGTTCGAGCGATGTTGCTGGCGGTGTCACGGTGGCTGTGCTGGCGGTGTGGGACTTGTTTTCGTGTGCCTTTTGGTGGGACTGTGGCTGCTACACCACTGGAATGACATCTTGACCCCTATTTGGTGGCCGTTTTTTTCTAATCTGTCTATAATTGTAAAGCGACCTTGGGTTTTTAGAAAGGCGCTATACAAATTGGACCTATTATTATTATTTCTTCACGTAAAGGCAGCAACAGCCACCATCAGATGGTGTAGTTGGAGTCTTGTTCTCAGACTCGACTTGGTAATTTATTCATTTTCTTTAATGACTTGGACTTGAACGCTGGGGATTCGAGACTGGACTCGAATACGAGATTTAGTGACTTGACTACAACACTGGCAGCTGGTTTCTTCTCTGCTGTAATAGCATCGTCTTTATTGATTAACCTAGTGACAGAGCTCTGCTGTTCAGCATGATTTCCAAACAGTCTCATAATGAGTATTTATTTTTTTGGCGGTGTGGTTTCCATCAAATCCTGCGCTCTGATTGACTGGCGAGCGGGTCCATATCCTACGGAACGGACCCCAGTTACAGACCCCGGTTACGGACCACTGGCGACTCGCTCGTTCACAGCAACAAATATATATATATAAATATATATATATATATATATATATATATATATATATATATATATATATATATATAAAAAATCTCCTTCTCACCCCCGGCGGGGGGGTGGTATCCATGTCATCCTCAAGCTCGGGTCCTCTACCAGAGGCCTGGGAGTTTGAGGGTTCTGCGCAGTATCTTCGATGTTCCTAGGACTGCGCTCTTCTGGACTGAGGCTTCAGATGTTGTTCCTGGGATTTGCTGGAGCCACTCTCCCAGTTTGGGGGTTACTGCCCCAAGTGCCCCCACTACCACGGGGACCACGCAACCCTTGACCTTCCACATCCATTCCAGCTGCTCTTTCAACCCTTGATACTTCTCAAGTTTCTCATGTTCCTTCTTCCTGATGTTGGCGTCAGCTGGGATCGCCACATCTATCACCACCACCCTCTTCTGCTCTTTGTCCACCACCACTATGTCCGGTTGGTTAGCCAGGATCTGTTTGTCAGTCTGGAAGCTGAAGTCCCACAGAATCTTGGCCCTGTTGTTCTCAGCCACCTTCTGTGGTATGGCCCATTGGGACTTGGGTATTTCTATTCCATACTGGTTGCAGATGTTCCTGTATACTATCCCAGCCACTTGGTTGTGCCTCTCCATGTACGCTGATCCAGCTAGCATCTTACACCCTGCTACTATGTGCTGGACTGTTTCAGGGGCTTCTTTGCACAGTCTGCATCTTGGGTCTGATCTACTCTGGTAGATCCTGGCCTCTATGGCTCTTGTGCTTATGGCCTGTTCTTGTGCTGCCATGATTAGTGCCTCTGTGCTGTCTGTCAGTCCTGCATTATCCAGCCACTGGTAGGATTTCTTGATATCAGCCACTTCCTCTATCTGACGGTGGTACATGCCATGTAGGGGTTTGTCTCTCCAGGTTGTCTGTTCCTCCTCCTCCTCTGCACTCTCATCAGGGTTCTGCTGCCTGAGACATTCACTTAGCAGTTCATCCTTTGGGGCCATCTTTCTGATGTATTCTCGGATTTTCGATGTTTCATCCTGGACCGTGGTCTTGACGCTCACTAGCCCTCGGCCTCCCTCTTTCCGCTTAGTGTATAGTCTCAGGGTGCTGGACTTGGGGTGGAACCCTCCATGCATGGTGAGGAGCTTTCTAGTCTTGATATCTGTGGCTTCTATCTCCTCCTTTGGCCAGTTTATGATACCAGCGGGGTATCTGATGACTGGTAGTGCGTACATGTTGATGGCTCGGACCTTGTTCTTACCATTCAGCTGACTTTTCAGGACCTGCCTTACTCTCTGGAGGTATTTGGCTGTGGTTGACTTCCTTGTGGCCTCTTCATGGTTTCCATTAGCCTGTGGGATGCCAAGGTACTTGTAGCTGTCTTGGATATCACCTATGTTGCCCTCTGGTAGGTCAATCCCCTCAGTCCGGATCATCTTGCCTCTCTTTGAGACCATCCGGCCACACTTGTCCAATCCGAATGACATCCCTATGTCATCGCTGTAGATCCGGGTGGTGTGGATCAGCGAGTCTATTTCTCGCTCGTTCCTGGCATACAGCTTGATGTCATCCATGTAGAGCAGGTGGCTGATTGTTGCCCCACTACGGAATCGGTACCCGTAGCCGCTCTTCGTGATGATCCGACTGAGGGGGTTCAGGCCTATGCAGAACAGCAGTGGTGATAGCGCATCTCCTTGGTATATGCCGCACTTGATGTTGACTTGGGCAGTGGGTTTTGAGTTGGTCTCTAGGGTTGTCTTCCACATTTCCATTGAGTTCTGTATGAAGGTCCTTAGGTTCCTGTTGATCTTATACAGTTCCAGACATTCCAGTATCCATGTGTGTGGCATTGAGTCGTAGGCTTTCTTGTAGTCAATCCAGGCAGTGCACAGGTTGGTCTGTCTCTTCTTACAGTCTCGGGCGACTGTTCTATCGGCCAGTAGCTGGTGCTTGGCTCCTCTGGTGTTACTGCCAATTCCTTTCTGTGCCTCGCTCATGTATTGAGCCACATGCTTACTCATTTTTGCCGCAATGATGCCTGACAGGGCCTTCCATGTTGTGCAGAGACAGGTAATTGGCCGGTAGTTGGATGGGATGGGTCCCTTCTGGGGGTCCTTCATGATTAGGACTGTCCTGCCTTGGGTTAGCCATTCTGGGTGGGTTCCATCCCTCAGCAGCTGGTTCATCTGTGCTGCTAGGCGTTCATGGAGTGCAGTTAGCTTCTTCAGCCAGTACGTATGGATCATATCGGGGCCTGGTGCTGTCCAGCTCTTCATCTTTGACACTCTTTCTTGGACGTCTGCCATTGAGATGGTTACTGGTTCTTGCTCTGGGAGGTTGCTGTGGTCAGCTCTTAGGTCCACTAACCATTGGGCATCGGTGTTGTGTGATGCCTTTCTTTCCCATATGTCTTTCCAGTATTTTTCCACCTCAGCTCTTGGTGGGTCTGACCGGTTGTTGTTCCCCTGCCATTGAGAGTACACCTTGGCTGGTTCAGTGGAGAACAGCTTGTTTATTCTCCTGGCCTCTCCTTCCTTGGTGTATCTCCTCAACCGGGTGGCCAGAGCTGTTAGTCGCTGTTTGGCAGTTTCGAGTGCCTCTGGTATGGAGAGTGAGTTGTACTTCCTGGGTGCCCCTTTACTGTGTATCAGCTTGTTGGTCTCAGTGATGGTTCTTGTGGAGATTGTCTTCAGAGCAGCATTCACATCTACTAGTAGATCTTCTGAAGGTACTTGGCAACTCAGCTTCGGTATTCGTCGGGGGCTCCAGGTTTCCAGTTGGGTCACGATCTTCCTTCTCAGGTCAGCAGCTCTTGTGTTGAGGCTGTTAGCTGTTGGGGCTTGGTACCCAATCTCTGGTTGTGGGGGTGATGACATCTCCCCGCTGACCTGTCTTCCTGGCTCCCCCTTGCCGTAGCATCGTTGTTGTATTTCATTAATCTCTAGTTGTGATAGCAGATTTCGATTATGGATGTTGGAACACTGGGCTAATAGCTGTTTCTTTGTTAGCCTTGATTGTGGGTTTCGAAGTATCCAATGGTCCCACATTCTCTGCATGTATCCCCTCTCTCTGGGATTGCTTGTATAGTAGCATTCCAGCAAATCCGTATTTTCTGTCCTTGTCCATCGATGTCTTGTTCCAGTAGCCCATTTCTCATCAGTTTGCCCTGGTTCCCTAGCAACTGACGCAGACCTTGTTGACCCGGGCGACGTCTGAGCCGGTATGACTCTATCAGTTATGTTTTCACTCATTCCTGATATATCATGAGGGGTTTTGCCTAAGGGCCCTTACTGGATGATGTTTTGCCCCGACCGGGATTCGAACCCCGATCTCCTGCGTCGTAGTCAGTGAGCATTACCACTGTACTATCCAGCTGATATAAATATATATATAAAATGTGTGTATATATATATATATATATATAAAATGTGTGTGTGTATATATATATATATATATATATATATATAAAATGTATATATGTATGTATAATTTTATTTTATTTTTTTAAGATTTATTTATAAGATTATCAAAAATTTTATAAATGTTTGCCAGCATTTCTCAGGAGAATAGCATTAATTTTACAGCATGGAAAAATAACGATAGTCTTCACAGCGAAAGCGAGTTTTACTACCCTGAGGAAGAAGAAATAAAAGAAAACATTTCAGGAGAAAGCTAAAAACCTGTAATTGTTGCTAACGCTGAGCAAAAACATGGCTGAATCCTGAATGACTCCTGTTTGTATAAATGGGGGACTACATAGGCGGCAAAATGTAGGGGTTTTTTTCCTGCCATGGAAGTGCACTTGTATACCGAGGAGGAAGCAATTTGCATTACAGCCGTGAATGAGGATTCAAAATGGCGGCTCAGCTCGGTTTTCCCTTTCGGGCGCTCTCGTTTTCTGTTAGAATTTGGTAAAGAAAAAATTAAATATATTATTGCTTGGGACAATGGCCCAATCAAATCACTGATCCTTCATTGCTGTCCAAGATGCACTGAGACGCATTCACGTTCACACGACAAATGTGACATGGCCATATGCATCCCAGACCACCTCCAAATATGGTTTGAGAGGTCGGATCTTGATGCGTCTTCAAGATGAGTTTGACCCCATTCCCCCCTGCATAGTACCGACCACCTGTGATCCAGGACACATTTCGATACCATGTGTGAATGAGATCTAAAGCTACAGTCACACTATTACAGCTCACGATGGTTTGCGATGGGTTATCGATGAAAATGAGGTGTTTTGGTGACGATGTATGCCGATATACAGGTGAACTAAAAGTTGTGGTCACAAAGCAGGTGAACACTTGACTGTCACGCTTGCTCACAGGACCCAGTCATTATGGGAAACACTTGATATTGATTTGAGTGCAGTCAGCTCTCGCATAAAAGGATACTGTTTTCAGAGAGGCTTTATGAAGTGTTATCGTTATCGTGGTCACGATTGTTTCTAGCCATGTTTATGACTCCGGTTAAATACTCTGCTTTCTGTTTTGCTTTTAGTTTCGTTTGAGTTTTGTTACTCTGGCCTTGCCTTCCGTTTTGTTTTTGTACACATCATGCCTGCTAATAAACACTCTTCTTGCATTTCCATCCGTCTACTGACACATACCTGACAGAATACTTCGCAAAGTCTCTGTGAAAACAGCGTCCTTATATGCGCGTGCTGATCGCACTCAAATCAGCATCAGGTGTTTCCCATAACAACTGGGTCCCAAGTGTGTGCACAACGTGCTCCGAAGGATCCCTGAATGTAAATGCACTTTTTAAGTCTCGGTGAAGGTTAGGCTACGCCGAGCCACTGTGTTGACAAGGCTCCCGCGAGCATCAGGGACATGGATTTGAGACAAATACATCTCAAGAGGCTTAACGAAGGTTCTCCGAGCTTCGGGAAGTAAAAAAAAAAAAAACTTGTGAAGCTCGGAAAACATTCTCTGCGCATCGCACGATTAGTGGTGATGCTGCCAAGTATTCGCAAACCCATCGCGAGTTGTAGTGTGACCAGGGCCTAAGACACACTTTAGCAGATGGTCACTTCTAGCCTTCAGCAGATGATTTGTGTGCTGGTGGAGAAGTGAGTTCAACCAGAGATGTTAATCATGATGATGCATCATTTGACAACAGGCTGGCTCTTTAAGGGTAACGTTGGCTAGACACTGTTCATCTGTGTGAGCCGGTTCTCTTTTTTTTTTTTTTTGTAGATGTAGCCAAATCGTTACTCTACAGCTTCATTTTCATAAAAATGCTTCCATGGAGATGTCTTTTTGAACATCTGAGCTCTTTGTTTGTGTGAATGGTGAGATGTGGGTTTGACTCCCAGCTGTGTGTATTAGGCAGCATGAACGGAGGAATCCGCCTGAAGATATACTGCACATAGTCAAGTTTTATTAGAAGAGGCAATCACTTATTAGAATAAGAGGAAATTAATCTTCCGAATGAAGCTTGGACAGCTGGCACAATAACTTTTAATGAAGGGATGAGCCATTTGGGAGCTGAAAGAGTCCGCTCTTTATTGGGGAATTGAGCCAAATGGTCTGACTCACTTAAAAGAGCTGAATTGTAGTCTATTCAACTGTGCTTAAACTGTGCGTGTCTGCTCTGTTTTCAGGTTTTGACTTCAAACACTCATGCTGAAATCATGAGGTATTAAGTCAAAATAATGACCTAATATCTTGAAATAACAAGTCATTAAGGCCATGTTCACACAGCAAGCAGAAGTGGCTCAAATCTCTTCACATTGTTTTGTTTAAAATGTGGCCTATACCATATGCCGCTTTTCCACTACAAACGCGGCTGAGCCGTGCCGTGCCGAGTCGAGCTGAGTCGGGCTGAGCGGGGCTGTTGGAGTTGCATTTCGACTACAACCGCGCTGAACCGTGCTGGCTGGAAGTGGGTGGACACATTGGGTGGAGTTAGCGAAAGTGGGTGGACGTCACGTGATGTCGTTAAGCAGCGCAAACAGTGACATCAGTGACAGTGGCGGAACAAGTCAGAGCCGGGCCGGGGGCGGGGCAAATGACCGGGCCCTTTATTAAAGCTTATCATAACATCATTTTAGGCTACAAAATGTCCGCAACTGCGGTGTTTACCAATTTCAACACTACCGGGTGCAACTATGTTATTTAGTACATCAAGTCCTTCAAACGAACATGTAACTCAGAAACAAAAAACATTAGGATACTGTACATGGCTCATAATAAAACATCAATAGCCTATACTGCGCACATTATTTGAAGGGCATACGAATGAGCGCTCAGAGTGGTGACAGGAAGAGTCAGAAATAAAAGGAGGGCGGTGCAAACCTCACTGAATGCACTGTGTTTACCAATTTCAACACTACGGGGTGCAACTATGTTATTTTGTACATTAAGTCCTTCAAACGAGCATGTAACTCAGAAACAAAAAAACATTAGGCGACATACTGTACATGGCTCATAATAAAACATCAATAGCCTACTGCGCGCATTATTTGAAGGGCATACGACAAGCCTTGCGCTCCGCGAACTCGTCCACGATGCTCTGTATGTCACTGATTCAGTGAGCTTTTAAGCGGTAGTCTCACGACCCGAATAGTAAACAATAAACATGGAGGACATGGAGTCGTTAGTGTTGCTGGTCTTGGTGCTGTGGCTTGTTGTCACCGACAACGCCAACAGATACTGGCAAGAGCGTATAGATGAGGCGAGGCGCATAAGGCTTCAGAAATTCTCGCAATTCGTAATTATTCTTCTTCCGGGTTTGCGGTGTTTACAGATCCCAGCGCGCTCGCGGGGCGTGTGTGGGCATGTGAGGACACTCCTCCTCACCAATCAGTGCACAGGGGAGTGTCTGCTCACGCCCCTAGCCTCACTCGGCACGGTTTGGCTCGCTTCAGCCCCACTCCAAAACGGTGCGAGTTTTAGGGGCTAAGCAGGGCTGAAACGAGCTGAGTCGTGCTGGTTTTTGGTAGTCGAAACGCGAGCCGTGTCGGGCTGAAGTGAGCTGAAGCGAGCTGAAGTGAGCTGAAAAAGGGTAGTGGAAAAGGGCCATTACATTAGTCTGAACAGACCATGATCCTAAACAGACCCACGTATGCAAAGGAACAACATGTCATGCGCTGAGTTCAAGCCCACGATTAAAAAGGGCATGTGATTCAGCCACGGCCATGCCTTTGGTTCGTGTCCTTGGTTTCTTTAAATTTTGCTTTTAAACTTTTAACGTTCCTTTGGCACTGCAGCCAGGTTCTCGTATGGCCACATTTAGCCATTTCTTTTGAGATCTCTTCAAACCACTGAGCTCTGTATAAAATCTGTAGAGCTCATAGCCTATTCCCCGCTGTAGAGACAAGTGACGCCATCTGGCCGCCATCTTACCACTCACATAGTGTGTATTTGGTTTGTGTTTTAAACCGTCGTATCCGATCAAATTTACCCCAAGAAATGTATCTCCTGACTTTCCCCCCTTTTCATGACGACCTCTTATTTTCTCACCTTTACCCCCATTCCTTACATATTTTTATAGCACTCCGCTTCACTGTTAGTTTTTTTCCTTTTCCAGTTCAGTCTCTGATCATTTTTCTTTTTGAACGGCTCTTTTACTACTATAATTATTTCAACGGAGATTACAGGTAGTCGTCGACTTACGACTGCGTTTGGTTACGACTGACCGGTCGTAAACCGATCTGGTCGTAAGTCGGCCTATGTTAAATGAACGTAAGTATATTGTGATGTGTAATGATATTGTAATCATCTTCAAGTCTTATTTTATCAACATTTTCTTATTTCATTACCTTGGCTCATTATTTGGTTTAAGTCAAACACTGCATACTACACTGCGTACAGTACAATTCGTTTAATATGTGCAAAATAAAAAATACGAAATACAGGTGTGAAAAATAGAAAACATTTTAGTTTGAAACATACCAAAATACAAATGTAAAACATAGCAAAATACAAAACTTAGTGATCGCTGGCATCACTGGTGCTTGGCTGTGGGTCGTCTACGTCATCATCAGCTGTTGCAGCGCTCGGGCTGGCGGGAGCATTTGCTCGTTTTATAAACCAGGAGCTGGGGCGGAAACTGTATGACGGAGTGCACGAGGGAGCGCGAGAGAGACTGCGCATGTGCTTGGAGCTGGGGCGGAAACTGTTGTACGCGGCGAGAGGCGCTGCCGGGAGCTGGGGCGGAAACTGTCGTACGCTCAGCTAGCTCAGCTGGGAAACACTTGCCAGTCATAACCAGACGGTCGTAAAGTCGATCGGTCATAAGTCGCATAGGTCGTAAGTCGACGACTACCTGTATTTCAGTTTTTCTTTTCTGTCTGTCTGTCTGTCTGTCATACCAACACAAAGGCTGTACAATACTTCCTTTCTATTTAGGACAGTTGCTGAAACAGGATTATTTTCTCATGTTATTTTCCATTTTCACGTCATTCTCACAGTCATGTCTTCACAGTATTTATTGGTCACATAATTCACTGTCGTTTCAGACACAAACGATTCAATTTTGATGCTTTTTCTTTTTAAGACCACGCAGTCTTTAGCAAATGGGGTCACCTTTAATGTGGTAAACAAATGCAATGAGAACTACAGTGTCCGACAGTATGGATGCCGGATGCAGCATCTTCCCAAATGCTTCAGTGAGAAGGTGACTGGACTGGACCCACACTCGGCAAACAGTTAACAAAACTCCTCTTGTATAGGTAGGAATGGTTTCATTTTCCAATAATTCTGATAAAAGTTGCATTTGTTTGTCACATTGCTTGCCAAGTTGTATTTCTCATTGCATTTGTTTACCACATTAAAGGTTACCCCATTTGCTAAAGACTGCGTGGTCTTAAAGAAAAAGCATCAAAATTGAATCGTTTGTGTCTAAAATGACAGTGAATTATGTGACCAGTAAATACTGTGAAGACATGACTGTGAGAATGATGTGAAAATGGCAAATAACATGAGAAAATAATCCTGTTTCAGCAACTGTCCTAAATAGAAAGGAAGTATTGTACAGCCTTTTGGTGATGATACACGGGGCAACTTTTTGGGCAATGTTGCCGAGCAATGTTGCTGGGCAATTGCGTTTTGACTGTTTTCTATTGAGATTGGGCAACATTGTTTCTTTCTGAATGGTTTTGATAATCTCTGGCAACTTTTTGAGATAAGCCAATCAGAACGCGAGTATCGAGTCATGTGACCTCCGGTGAGGTTCGGATCAGAAATTTCAAACAAATATGGCGGCCGCTCAGTGTCAGTGGAGTGAAGAGATGGAGAGACTCCTCATCTGTTTTTACGCCGGTAAGTTATTTTAATATTCTATATGGAGGAATTTACCTCACCAAAGCTCTAAAAAAAAACAACAGACAGCTTGATTAAATGGTCACAGCAAAAATTAAGACATCGATTTTTTTTTTTTTTTAGCTAACTGTAAACTGCCGTTGCTAACTGTTGTTGCCCATTGTTAGTTGCCCTGAAAAGTTGCCCTGTGTCTCACCTAGTTGCCCGTTGCCAGCAACATTGCTCGGCAACATTGCCCAAAAAGTTGCCCCGTGTATCATCACCATTTGTGTTGGTATAATAATGAATGAATAAATAAATAAATAGAAAGGAAGAACTATATGAAAAAGAAACATGCACTGTGTAAGAGGAAAACTGAAATGATCTCCGTAAAAATAATTAGTCAGAAAAGAGCTGTCCAAAAAGAAAAATTATCAGACTGAAAAGGTGATGATACACGGGGCAACTTTTTGGGCAATGTTGCCGAGCAATGTTGCTGACAACGGGCAACTAGGTGAGACACAGGGCAACTTTTCAGGGCAACTAACAATGGGCAACAACAGTTAGCAACGGCAGTTTACAGTTAGCTAAAAAAAAAAATCGATGTCTTAATTTTTGCTGTGACCATTTAATCAAGCTGTCTGTTGTTTTTTAGAGCTTTGGTGAGGTAAATTCCTCCATATAGAATATTAAAATAACAACTTACCGGCGTAAAAACAGATGAGGAGTCTCTCCATCTCTTCACTCCACTGACACTGAGCGGCCGCCATATTTGTTTGAAATTTCTGATCCGAACCTCACCGGAGGTCACATGACTCGATACTCGCGTTCTGATTGGCTTATCTCAAAAAGTTGCCAGAGATTATCAAAACCATTCAGAAAGAAACAATGTTGCCCAATCTCAATAGAAAAGAGTCAAAACGCAATTGCCCAGCAACATTGCTCGGCAACATTGCCCAAAAAGTTGCCCCGTGTATCATCACCAAAAAAGGAAAAAAATAACAACAGTGAAGGGGAGTGCTATAAAGATATGTAAGGAATGGAGATAAAATGGAGAAAATAAGAAAAGGTAATTGGGGGGGTCAGGAGATGCACATTACCTTACATGATCTTAATATCCAGCGCAGCACGGGGAGCAGTTGGGGGTGAGGTGCCTTGCTCAAGGGCACTTCAGGGCACCCTGCTGGTCCAGGGAATCGAACCATCGGCCTTTTGGTCCCAAAGCTGCTTCTCTAACCATGAGACCATGACTTCCCCCACAAGGAAACATGGAGCAGATCTGTTCTGCAACTAATCAACCTTAACCTTCTCCTCTTTTCTGAACAAGTTCCCGTGACACCTTCTTTTAATTTTCCTCGTACAGCAACATCACCCCAAATGTTTGAGGTCCATTACCGAACTATCTCACCACTGAAATCCTCCTTCAAGGTAATCCTCATTTTTCTTTCCCAGTCGCCCTAAATTATGACAAATGGCAAGGTGGAATGACGTAAAAATAGCATGAATTCCAGTCTTCCAGTTCAACCAGATGTTGCCACGTATCGAATACGTAGCGGATTTCAGTACCACAAATGAAAGTGGCCTAAATAGGAAATGAAAATTTCAGATTCAGTATGAGGGTTTTTTTTTTGTTTGTTTGTTTTTCCCCTGCTCACAAACCCATGCAAATAACAAATCTGTCACATTTGAAGAAAAATATTAGGTTTTTATCAGGGCTTTGAACCAGAATTTTTTTTCCTGTTGGTTCGTTCCGAACAGAAACGGAATTTTAACGTTTCCGGTTTTGGGTTCCACCATTAAATAGACGTTCCCGAACCGGTTAGAACAAAAAAATTTCGTTCCCGGAACGGTTAATTACGTTCCCTGTCAGCTGTTTAACAAATGGCTATAAAATTATGTCTCTGTCTCATCCAGCTTAAGCCAAATGTAGGCTAATTCTATTACAACCTTCATTAAATAAGACAAGAAATAATTCAAAACAATTATTATTTCAAATGTTGGCGATTTGGATTCTCAGTATGTCTTCCCATCGACACAAACAGAAAAAGTGCCAAAAATTAAAGATAATTCGTTTAGTGTGTTACCAAAGGCTAGTCAGGCCCTATGCATTGATAGGCTAACAGAGGTTAACGTCATTTAATGTTCGCGAGCCTCTCATTAACGTGGACAAATATATTGAGATCGTGTTTGAAATTGACGTTTTTGAATAACGATAGACTGCAATATTTACCTCTTATTTAAGATGTGGAGACGTGATAGTTGTCCACCCTCCCGCTCTCTCCATTCAGTCAGCGAACGTCTAGTGAACGTCACACAGGAAGTGAACCCCAGCGGGTCATAGAAACTTGCGCAGGAGAAGAATGACTTTTTTATTTGTAGGCTACGGAAACTTTGAGGAACGAAATCAAAACCGGTATTAACCGGTTACCATTATTTTTAAAAAGCGTTTCTGTTCCGGAACATAAAAAATAAAGTTTCTGGTTTCGTTTCTGTTCCATGTGAAATAGAAAAAGTTTCTGGTTTCGTTTCTGTTCCATGTGAAATAGAAAAAGTTCCTGGTTTTCGTTTTCGTTCCTTGAACCGGTTCAAAGCCCTGGTTTTTATGAATGTATCCCAAGTCAAAATAATGAGATGTTGAAATAACAGCATGGTACTTTTTAACATTGTTCCACGACTTGGGCTTTTGTACCATGTCACACCCGAGTTATGTTATGGCACAAGACTTCTGACAACACCTTAGGTGGCTTTATTTTTATTGAAGTTGGCAGATGTCACAGTAGAGCGCCATACTTTAGAGAATATTACCATATTGCATCAACCTGATTTTGATGGCGTTTGCGACTGTACGACATCTGTACTTGGTTGTACCACCACAGCATACCTGATTGTAAGTGCAAGGCAACATACCTCATAAACACTTGACTACCGGCCAACGAAATTAGTATCTTTTATGTACACAAGATAGCTGGGTTTTTATCCAGCGCTTATTTTTAGTTTGCTTTTTAAAAAAAATAACGTGGGATTATTTACTAACACATTTTACACTTATCGGGAGCTCCGTTTTTAAGTCCTTTCCACGCCACGTGGCGCATAGGGTGGCACCGATCTCCGTTTCCGTAGCCCTCGGCCTCTCGCCTGTTACATAGCTAGGGTTACAGTGGGGGGCTAGTCCTCTGGTAACCGCGAGAGTTTGACTCCCCACTCACATCTGTATTGCAGCATGCCTTGCCAGACGGCAGTAGGTAACATTTTTACGATGGTCTTTGGTACGACCCGACCGTGAGTAGAACTCGCAATCTCCCGATCGAGAGACGGACACGCTACCACTAGGCCAACTCGTGGTTAGTGCCATTTTTTAGCCAGTGCCTAAATATGTATATTAACTGATAGCAGACTAATCATCTATAATACAGTGCCCTCCACATTTATTGGCACCCCTTGTAAAGATTAGTAAAATGAGTTAGAAAAAAAAATCAACCTTTTGGTGAAGTTGCTTCATCTCACACTGAAAAAATGAGAAAAATTCAACCTTTAATTGAAATAAATTTATTCAGGAAAAAAAAATTCCCTCGTCAAGAAAAAAACATGTCCGACAAAAACATGTGGCACTGTTATTGGCACCCCTGTGTTTAATACTTTTATATGGCCACCCTTTGCCAGTAAAACAGCACTGATGGTTCTCCTATTATATTTTATAAGGTTGGAGACACAGAGCAATGCATCTGAGACCGTTCCTCTTTACAGAATCTCTCCACATCATCCAGGGTCCGAGGCCCTCTCTTGTGCTCTCTCCTCTTCAGCTCAGCCCACAGGTTTTCAATGGGGTTCAGGTCAGGGGACTGAGATGGCCAGGGCAGAAGCTTGATTCTGTGGTCAGTGAGCCATTTTTGTGTTGATTTGGACATAATTTATATTTCGGATCATTGACCTGCCGGAAGATCCGATGACGACCCAGTTTTAGTTTTCCTGACCGAGGCAGCCAGATTTTGGTTTAAATGTCCTGATATTTCATGGAGTCCATGATGCCATGTACTCTAACAAGGTTTCCAGGGCTTTCGGAGGAGAAACAGCCCCAAAACATGACAGAAATTCCGCCATATTTTACAGTTGGGATCGCGTTCTTTTCATTATAGCCATCCTTCTTGTTATGCCAAACCTGTCTTGAGTGTTTATTGCCAAAAACTCCATCAGACCATAGAACACAGTTCCTGTCAAAGTTGTAGTAGCCTTTCACAAACTTCAGCTGCTTATATTTGTGGATAACTGACAGAAAAGGATTTTTTTTTTCCTGCCAAACCTTCCAAATGATCTGTTGGCATGGAGGTGGCGTCTGATGGTGGTTTTAGAGACTTGGAAACCCCAAGATTTTACTTTTTCTTATAATTCATCGACAGTGATCCTTGGGAGGGTTGTTTTTTGGGGCCTCTCTTATCCTCCTCCAGGAGACAAAATAAACATGGGTCCTCTTCCAGACAAGTTTGTAACAGTTCCAGTCAGTGTCTTCTTTTTTTTTTTTTTTATATATTTTTCAGGTGAGGAGCTTTTTTTTTTAAATTTAAATTAATATAACCATTCCCTGCCTTATGAAGGTCAACACAATTCTCCCTCATTTGGTTTGTGTGTTCTCTAATCTTTCCCATGTTGATGGATGACTAACCCTGTGTCTGAAATCGCTCACTCGTTCACTACTCCCTAATCCTTATATAGGGAATTACGATATAGAGGACTATATATTGAGCTCATTGGTAAAATGAGGAAAAAAAAACCCCTCTCTTTCAGACACTAGTCCGTCACGCTGGTATTTATGCCATTACCATCACACAATTAAAACGTGCCATATCAGCCGACTGATGGGTTTTCAAAATAATAAATACATGCATGTATTTTTGTGGTAACTCCATATTATACTGAGCGTATTTCCCACATTAATAAATACAAAGTACCTGCATCTTTTCAGTTTTTTT
Organism: Neoarius graeffei; assembly: GCF_027579695.1. Lineage (NCBI taxonomy): Eukaryota > Metazoa > Chordata > Actinopteri > Siluriformes > Ariidae > Neoarius > Neoarius graeffei. Next base: position 59,598,439 of record NC_083574.1, read on the forward strand.
TTTTTTAATCAGGGCTTTGGTTAGTGACTATTGGTTGTACACTACTTTTCGTGATGCATTGTGGGATACTTTGAGTGCACTATATAGGGTGTAATAATCCTCACTATCATTTTGGACAGCACTACAAAATAGCGTCCTCACTATATAGTGCCCTATATATATAGTGAGTAGGGAGCAATTTCGGACACGGGGTAACGGAGGTGACAAATATGTGTCACCTCATATTTGTTCCCCAGTTAATCAGGAAGTCATGGATTACAGCTTGAAAGTTCCTCCACGCTCCCATCAACGCAAAAAAAATTTTACAATTTAAATGCGAACCGTGCTTCAGTTACATTGTGTTCACTATAATTTCCAGAGCTGACAATAATAGTGGTGTCTGTGTTTTGGTTGAAAGTTATTATTTCTTGATGAGGGGTTTGTTTTTCTCCTGAAAAAAATGTATTTCAATTAAAGGTTGGATTTTTCCAATTTTTTTCAGTGTGAGATGAAGCTACTTCACCAAAAGGTGGATTTTTTTTTTTCTAACTCGTTTTACTAATCTTTACAAGAGGTGCCAATAATTGTGGAGGGCACTGTATCAGGTACAGCTAAACATACTACCTACATAGGCTGTCTGCTTACATGTCGAATAAAGGAATAATGAGGATTTAGTGTGTCGATATTAACAATATTGAACCCTTTTGAATAGATAAGCTTAATAGGACATGCTCTCCATGGCAGTACAGTGTGTGTGTGTGTGTGTGTGTGTGTGTGTGAGAGAGAGAGAGACACTTGAGACTTGTCACATTGACAGTCTGTATGACGGATATCACCGAATTGTCTGGACTGCCAAGCTATAAATGTCAGTCAGGGAGTGTTGAAGGATTACAAAGATATCTCTGCTTATTTAGACACATGAATGGCCTGAAGATATCACATGCACACAAAGTGATGTTACATGATCATCTCATCTTTTTCAGGTGTCGGCAGTTTGTGGAGATGGTGAACGGTACAGACAGTGAGGTACGATGCTTTAGTGTCCACTCCCCCAACACCCAGGACAGTTATTCTGGTTCTCCAAGCCTTAGCCCCCGGCACGGAGCCACCAACCCCCACTTGCACAGCACAGGTGATATATGTTGCTTTGTTCCCTCCCCCACTTTTTGTTCTTTTGTATAACATTGAGGACACCTTCACACCAAGTCATTAATATGTGCACTTTTATTTAGCTGAAATATTGGAGTAGGGCCAATGTGGTTGCAAGTGGCCATAATCTACAGTGGTGCTTGAAAGTTTGCAAACCCTTTAGAATTTTCTATATTTCTGCATAAATATGACCTAAAACATCATCAGATTTTTACACAAGTCCTAAAAATAGATAAAGAGAACCCAGTTAAACAAATGAGACAAAAATATTATACTTGGTCATTTATTTATTGAGGAAAATGATCCAATATTACATATCTGTGAGTGGCAAAAGTATGTGAACCTCTCGGATTATCAGTTAATTTGAAGGTGAAATTAGAGTCAGGTGTTTTCAATCAATGGGATGACAATCAGGTGTGAGTGGGCACCCTGTTTTATTTAAAGAACAGGGATCTATCAAAGTCTGATCTTCACAACACATGTTTGTGGAAGTGTATCATGGCACGAACAAAGGAGATTTCTGAGGACCTCAGAAAAAGCGTTGTTGATGCTCATCAGGCTGGAAAAGGTTCCAAAACCATCTCTAAAGAGTTTGGACTCCACCAATCCACAGTCAGACAGATTGTGTAGAAATGGAGGAAATTCAAGACCATTGTTACCCTCCCCAGGAGTGGTCGACCAACAAAGATCACTCCAAGAGCAAGGTGTGTAATAGTCGGCGAGGCCACAAAGGACCCCAGGGTAACTTCTAAGCAACTGAAGGCCTCTCTCACATTGGCTAATGTTGATGTTCATGAGTCCACCATCAGGAGAACACTGAACAACAATGGTGTGCATGGCAGGGCTGCAAGGAGAAAGCTACTGCTCTCCAAAAAGAACATTGCTGCTCAGCTGCAGTTTGCTAAAGATCACGTGGACAAGCCAGAAGGCTATTGGAAAAATGTTTTGTGGACGGATGAGATCAAAATAGAACTTTTTGGTTTAAATGAGAAGCGTTATGTTTGGAGAAAGGAAAACACTGCATTCCAGCATAAGAACCTTATCCCATCTGTGACACATGACGGTGGTAGTATCATGGTTTGGGCCTGTTTTGCTGCATCTGGGCCAGGACGGCTTGCCATCATTGATGGAACAATGAATTCTGAATTATACCAGCGAATTCTAAAGGAAAATGTCAGGACATCTGTCCATGAACTGAATCTCAAGAGAAGGTGAGTCATGCAGCAAGACAACGACCCTAAGCACACAAGCCGTTCTACCAAAGAATGCTTAAAGAAGAATAAAGTTCATGTTTTGGAATGGCCAAGTCAAAGTCCTGACCTTAATCCAATCAAAATGTTGTAGAAGGACCTGAAGTGAGCAGTTCATGTGAGGAAACCCACCAACATCCCAGAGTTGAAGCTGTTCTGTATGGAGGAATGGGCTAAAATTCCTCCAAGCCGGTGTGCAGGACTGATCAACAGTTACCGGAAACATTTAGTTGCAGTTATTGCTGCACAAGGGGGTCACACCAGATACTGAAAGCAAAGGCTCACATACTTTTGCCACTCACAGATATGTAATATCGGATCATTTTCCTCAATAAATAAATGACTAAGTAGAATATTTTTTGTCTCATTTGTTTAACTGGGTTCTCTTTGTCTACTTTTAGGACTTGTGAAAATCTGATGATGTTTTGGGTCATATTTATGCAGAAATATAGAACATTCTAAAGGGTTCACAAACTTTCAAACACCACTGTCTCTAGCAGGAGATTACACAGGAATAGGGTAAAAAAATTGGAGCAGTCAATCAAGTAAAATATTTAATCGTGATAATCATATTAATGTCCACAGTTGACTCATGATTAATCGCACGTTTTTAAAAAAATCTGTTCTAAATGTACCTTAAAGGAATAATTTTCGAGTTTTGGGGTGTGGGAATGGACAGATATGTTTGCTTTATGCAAATGTATATGGCCAGGTCAGGAAGGATAAGGCTGGACATAGAAAAAAATAAGTTTTGTGGGTATTTTATTCCCCTACTGCATTAAAAGAAAAAAAGGAGCATTAACGTTATAATTTTGAGGGTTTAGCACAATTTAGTACAAAAAAAGTGTGAACAAAACAATATTGTATTTGGTTTAGTACAAGTTCTAAAGTCTCTTAGCACAACTCTAAGTTCTTTAGCACGAGATCCAAGAACACTTAATCTTTATTATGAATACTTAATGATCATGTTTAAAGATGTTTGATGAATTAAAAAAATTTTTTTTGATGAAAATTACCAAGATTCCGATCGAAAACGAGCGATTGTATTTCCCCACTCTGCCATCTTGAAACCGCCATGCTAGTCACCAATCCTCCCTCCAAATTATTTAACACAGCACATCCCCTGACCCAGTACACCACTACAGCCAACTTCCAGGTTTGTTTCGTCTTTATTAAAGTGCTAAGCTTAAATGATATCCTATTTGTTATTTACAAATGTTGTCAAGCAGGGCAAGGGGCATAATCCCCCGGTTAATTAATTTGGCAAACGTGTTATTATTGACAGTCAGTTGAATTTGTGGTATGATCAGAAGTGACCGAAGTTATCTATGAAGGGGCCGACAATTCAAGGTTTGTCATGGCTTAACTACGAATATCCAAAGACACCAAAGAATCATATTTTCAATCCACATTTCAGGGATCAACAGCTGATCCAGAACATGCACAGCAGCAGAAATTCCCTCTTCCGGTCCCTAAGCAACCATAATAAACCCCTGCCTACAGTGGGGCAAAAAAGTATTTAGTCAGCCACCAATTGTGCAAGTTCTCCCACTTAAAAAGATGAGAGAGGCCTGTAATTTTCATCATAGGTACACTTCAACTATGAGAGACAGAATGGGGGTAAAGAATCCAGGAAATCACATTGTAGGATTTTTAATGAATTAACTGGTAAATTCCTCAGTAAAATAAGTATTTGGTCACCTACAAACAAGCAAGATTTCTGGCTCTCACAGACGTGTAACTTCTTCTTTAAGAGGCTCCTCTGTCCTCCACTCGTTACTTGTATTAATGGCACCTGTTTGAACTCCTTATCAGTATAAAAGACACCTGTCCACAACCTCAAACAGTCACACTCCAAACTCCACTATGGCCAAGACCAAAGAGCTGTCAAAGGACACCAGAAACAAAATTATAGACCTGCACCAGGCTGGGAAGACTGAATCTGCAATAGGTAAGCAGCTTGGTGTGAAGAAATCAACTGTGGGAGCAATTATTAGAAAATGGAAGACATACAAGACCACTGATAATCTCCCTCGATCTGGGGCTCCACGCAAGATCTCACCCCATGGGGTCAAAATGATCACAAGAACGGTGAGCAAAAATCCCAGAACCACACGGGGGGACCTAGTGAATGACCTGCAGAGAGCTGGGACCAAAGTAACAAAGGCTACCGTCAGTAACACACTACGCCACCAGGGACTCAAATCCTGCAGTGCCAGACGTGTCCCCCTGCTTAAGCCAGTACATGTCCAGGCCCGTCTGAAGTTTGCTAGAGAGCATTTGGATGATCCAGAAGAGGATTGGAAGAATGTCATATGGTCAGATGAAACCAAAATAGAACTTTTTGGTAAAAACTCAACTTGTCGTGTTTGGAGGAGAAAGAATGCTCAGTTGCATCCAAAGAACACCATACCTACTGTGAAGCATGGGGGTGGAAACATCATGCTTTGGGGCTGTTTTTCTGTAAAGGGACCAGGACGACTGATCCGTGTAAAGGAAAGAATGAATGGGGCCATGTATCATGTGATTTTGAGTGAAAACCTCCTTCCATCAGCAAGGGCATTGAAGATGAAACGTGGCTGGGTCTTTCAGCATCACAATGATCCCAAACACACCGCCTGGGCAATGAAGGAGTGGCTTCGTAAGAAGCATTTCAAGGTCCTGGAGTGGCCTAGCCAGTCTCCAGATCTCAACCCCATAGAAAATCTTTGGAGGGAGTTGAAAGTCCGTGTTGCCCAGCGACAGCCCCAAAACATCACTGCTCTAGAGGAGATCTGCATGGAGGAATGGGCCAAAATACCAGCAACAGTGTGTGAAAACCTTGTGAAGACTTACAGAAAATGTTTAACCTCTGTCATTGCCAACAAAGGGTATATAACAAAGTACTGAGATGAACTTTTGTTATTGACCAAATACTTATTTTCCACCATAATTTGCAAATAAATTCTTTAAAAATCAGACAATGTGATTTTCTGCATTCTTTTCCCCCATTCTGTCTCTCATAGTTGAAGTGTACCTATGATGAAAATTACAGGCCTCTCTCATCTTTTTAAGTGGGAGAACTTGCACAATTGGTGACTGACTAAATACTTTTTTGCCCCACTGTATATCAAGATGAGGGTTTTTTTTTTTTAATTGCGAGCATAATCCAGAGTTGTGCTAAAAGACTTTTGTGCTAAATAACCAGATACCTAGTATTTTCCTCTAGTTCTGTATTGAACTTCCAGCCTCAAACTATGCAATAAATTAATTAAACTAAACAAACTCGGTGATATGGACTCTGGACAACAGTACTGGCTCTGTTTAAATGAAGAAAATAAAAAATACAAAACCCAAATAAATACATTTGTTTAGCCATACAGCTCATAAAGATGTTTTCCAGTAAAATGCAGTAACTCACTGGTAAATATATAGCCTGGGAAATCCCATGCTGCTTTGCACAATCGTTCCGATCTGAAAAGACAGCATGGAAACTATGGTCTAAAGGCTCGCCTGAGTTAGGGAGCCAATCAGAGAGTGGGGAGGGGTGGAAAGACGGTGACGCGTACTACTCGACAAACGGAAGCTTGTAGTTTATTTGGGACTGTTTACGGATCACATTTAACATGGCGGCGAGCGATACGAACCAAACTTTCGATCAAGCTTTGTCTTGCACAAACGGCAGTAATCGTTCGGTGCCATTGTTTTCCTATTTTTGTTTTGCCTTCTCTTTCTTTTTCCTTCTCTTCTTCGCCTCTTCGTCTTCTTCGTCGCTCTAACTACGTCACCGGGTACAACTGCCATGATTGGCCATGGGCTACGTATACGCCAAATGATAGACATTCGCAACGTCCAATAAACGGCCGTTGACAATCGTAAACCACACCTCCCCTACGAGAAATTCAATAGGTGGATTCCAGACCATATTTCACTTGTGATATGGTCTGGTGTTAACCAGACTAGTAAATATACAGGTTTAATTCAGGAGCAAATATTGCATTTATAAACACCTTTTAAATAATTCACAAATTTTTCAGCATAAAACAAACTCACTCCAATTTGCAGCCTGCGCACTTACACGCACGTTTGTTTCACTGTCCCTGTGAGGACCTTCTGTTGACAATTATTAACTGCAGTTAATTCATGCTGTGCCTGCACCTCAACCTAACTTTAACCTCAGTAATGAAAAGCAAACTTTTTGGTTCTTATTTTTATTTTTTTAATTTCAATTTAAAAAAAAACAACAACTGCAATTTCCTTATGGGGACTATCCAAATGTCCCCACAAAGTCGAAATTGTCAGATTTTACTGTCCTTGGGGGGACATTTGGTCCCTGCGCACACACCCACCCCCTTCTGGACCTTAACACACACATTTTATGTCAACTGTCAGAATGCAGCAGTATAAGTTGATTCTGTAAATAAGTGTACTTTATCATGACCAGGGATTTTTCTGAAAGTAGGGAGTGTAACTTGGTTTTGAATATTTCATCTTTTTTGTGGTGCAGTCTGGTAACTTCTGGAGCTGCAATTGATCCTTCAAAAGAAATGAAAGAAAGCATTAATTTTAAGTTTGAATATTTTATTCGGCATTTAACACACATTTTATTTACTAACTTAAAATGTTATAAAGTTTTAAATGTAGTTTCTTACTCATGAACCAGAACTTCACAAATCACTGTAATCATCAATAAAATCTTCTACAAATTCCTGCAGTAAAAGCAGAAACCTTAAATTTGAATTTCTAGTGCACTTAAGACAAAACAACAAAATATAAATTGCTGCAATCAAGTCCTATTACACAGAATACATCTTTACTATATACAACAAAGATAACGCGTGAGATTCAGCCGACTCTGAAGATTAATATTATGAAATATACAGTATACAACTGAAAATAATAGATACCTTTAACAAGTTTTGATTTTACGAAATATACATAATGCAAATGTTACATCACAAACTGTTAGGTATCATTTTGATTCTGTTAAGTGCAATAAAGAAGAGTTAAAAACAAGTGAAATGAAGTTACACATGAAAGGAAATGTTCCTGTAGTTACTTGAAATGTAAATACTGTAAACAGTACAAAAAAATTCAATAATAATGATAGTTTATGAAAGTGCTATTTAAGATAATGTAAATCTTGGCAAAAGAGAAACCAATGGAAACCTAAAGAGTGAACGTGATCATCATCATCTTTTACGAACGCGGAAGTGGGCTCTCAGCGCGCCGAGTCCGGTGTGACTGAGGAAAGGGACAAGTTTTATGTTTCATCTAATTTAGGTAATTTAAAAACTTTAATATTGTTTGTCTGTGGGCACATAGGAAAGTGTAAAGTATAAAGTTTCTGTCTATATGTTTATCATGTTGTATGATTAAAAAAAAAAACTTGTGAAGATATTTATCTAAACACATGAGCACCTCGTTCTAAACCTGCCAAACTTCGCCGGCGAAGCTCTCAAAACTCGTAGTATTTTGCTTTCATTCAAGCCTCGTTTTGAAGTCTGACCAATAAGAACGCTACATTTTTGGCAGTAAATTTGATTTTCTCGATTTAACTTCCATATATGGAAAGCGAGACAATTTCTGTCGACAAAAACGTCCACAGAAATGCACAAAATTACTTCAACAAAATTTCACAAAATTTTGGTTAGCACGGGTTTGTGTAAAATTTTTGGCCATGTTTGGGGATTTATGACCGTGTTTTCTGAGACTTGGCAGTGTAAAACATGGCTGCACGGCTCGCTAGCTATCACGACTCGCACCAATCAGCGACTCGCAACATCGCTCGCTCACGCTACGTCACTGTCGCTTTGTGTTAACGCGTTATCGTGTTAACTTGGACAGCCCAAGTAAAAAATATTTTGTCATCAGTCACAAAATGCATGGGAAGTCATGTCTGGGAATCTCATTCAGTCAGTCATGTCTGTAAATGAAAACTTTTGTCCGTGGCAACTTTTACTGTATACACAGTGAGTTGAAAACAGGCTATGTTCTTTAAATTGGTAAAGTCAAAGTCCTTCCCGCACCATTCATGGCGCGTTTGGTGGTGCCAATCTCCGTTTCATAGCCCTCGGCCTCTCGCCTATATTACATAGCTAGGGTTACAGTGCGGGGCTGGTTCTCTAGTAACCGCGAGAGTTTGACTCCCCACTCGCATCTGTATTGCAGCGTGCCTTGCCAGATGGCACCATTTTTATGATGGTCTTTGGTATGACCCGACCGTGAGTAGAACTCCCGATCGAGAGGCGGACTCGCTAACCACTAGGCCACTCGCTGGTACGGCAGACACAGAAATGTCAAATATTTGTTTAACCTCGAACTACTTTACACACTATTTCCAAAAGTATGTGGACACCTGACTATCACACCCCTATGTGCATGTTGGACATCCCATTCCATATTTAGTCCCACATTTGCTGTTATAATAACCTCTATTCTTTGGGAAGGCTTTCCACTTGATTTTGGAACATGGCTGTGGGGATTTGCCCATCCAGCAACAAGACCATTAATGAGAACGGGCACTGATGTCAGGCGAGGAGCTCTGGCATATTGTTGGTGTTCCAGTTCGTCCCAGAGCTGTTCACTGGGGTTGAGATCAGGGTTCTGTGCAGGACACTCAAGTCCTTCCACACCAACCCTCGGCAAACCGTGTCTTCAAGGAGTATGTGTATACTTTGTATGCTTGTTGTAGATCAACATATTGTTTTGATAGAACTACGAGGTGTTTTTTATGATTACCAAAAGGTGAACACATCCTAAGCATGTTGACCATTAGTCTTGTTCACGCTTCTGTTGGAGTGGTAACTGGGAGGTAATTGAGTTCACGCTGCACACCCAAACAGTGCACATGACTGCTATGTTCCACCTTGATCAGGAGCAGACAGTCCAACCTGCAGTAACGGTGTAACACCTTCTAACAAAAACAAGAGCCACACCAAATACCCCGGAGCTGGCTCCGCCTCCTCTTCCCCTTCCTCCTCACCCTCCTCTGTGAACTATTCGGAGTCCAACTCCACAGACTCCACCAAGTCCCAGCCACACAGCACCACCAGCAACCAGGAAACCAGGTAGAGACAGAGGGCACGTTTGTATGTTTCTAAATTGAAGTTTTCATTCATTAATTCTTATTGGTATCATTTATTTTGTACAAAATAGATCTGTAAGCCTTCTTAAAGTCTGTTTTCATGTGCGTATGTGTTTGCGTGTGCAGTGATAGTGAGATGGAGATTGAAGCAGAGCACTATAGTAACGGGGTGGCAGAGAATTCCTCCACCCGCATCATGAACGGCACCTACAAGCACCAGGAGATTATGCAAGGGGATGACAACAGCGTGGGAAATGGAGTAGCAGGTACATACATGCACTTGTTTTTGTAAGTAATAGACTACTAACAAAAGGGTTTAAAACACACCTAGACAGGTTTGTTTGAATCCTGTATTGAAATGGTACAAAGAATTGGTGTCAGTTTTTATTATTATACCTCTGCTCTGAGGGGGGGGAATACTGGTTTCCCTCTGTCCATCCGTATCTCCGTATTTCCGTCCGTCCAAAGCACAAATGATGAATCAGCTTCAGCTGCGTGGACACACATTCCCACTCATTAGTCACTGATTTACATGTTCTATGCATATGGCCGTCCACAATGTGCCCTCTTGTAAAGGTAATTTGGATGAAGCACACTCTAATTTACGCAGGTCTTGTGATAGGGAGGCAGGAATAAGAGAGTTCCAGTTATCCAAGAAGCAAGGAAAGGACTAACTCAATAGGGGAGTTGGAATGAAATAATTCTGTCCTCAAAAATGGCATCAATTGTGTGTGTAGAATGAAGACTTAAAATAATGCTGATTGCAAAACAGTTTCAATGAAGGAAAGGATGGTCCATGAGGTTTGCCTTTGCAGTCTTGACTTTATACTGAAATGTAAAGTATTATATAAAGCAGGGGTTCTCAACCTTTTCTACTTTGAGGCCCACCTATTCATACTTGTAACGAGTCGGGGCCCGTTAAAAAAGATCCCCAATTATTTTGGCTCATCTGTTCTATTAGAATCTAATAATCTACTGTAAAGTGGATTAATGGGATGCGACGTCACTCCCTGTTACAGATGGGAGCCCAGGAATTAAATAAATGCAAGAAAAACAAGCTGTCTTGAATTGTAGGTTTTGTATTTAAAACTGTATGGATGTGCCAGAAGCCAAACCCTACATGCAGGACATTCTCACTCAAAAGGGATTAATGATCCAAAAGTGGAGTCTGGTCAATTAACACAAGAACATATTGCCATGTTTGTGTACAGCAAACAAGCAAGTTATTAAAACCAAGAAGTACACTCAAAAGAAGTGGATATAGAAACCACTCAATGGGATTAGATCCTTACACGCTAACAAAGAAGGATTTTTCCTACTAGTTGGAAAATTATCCATCCGTTGAGTTCCCCGACATCTCAAACTACCTGGTGCTGCAGACATCGTTCTACACGGACACACAGGTGAAAACCTGGAAGAGCATGGAGGAGTACAACTTTTTATATGTGGCTGGGTTAAAGATCTGGGGATCAGGACGCGACAAGATAGACGGCGGTAGACGGATCCAAGTGCAGGAAGAGTGTTTATTAGCAGGCGTGATATTGACACAAACGAAAGCAGAGTATTTAAACAACGTCATAAACATGGCTAGAAACAAACGTGACCGTGATGATGATAATACTTCATAAAGCCTCTGTGAAAACAGCGGCCGTATCTGTGCATATTGATTGTGCTCAAATCAGTATCAGGTGTTTCCCATAATGACTGGGTCCCAAGAGCATGCACAGTGTGCTCCGTGAGTGAGCACGGCCGCTCGAGCTGCGCAGAAAGGCCGGACAGTCAAGTGTTTGCGTGCTGTGTGACCACAACTTTTATCTCACATGTGTATCGCCATGCATCGCCACCAAAATGCCTTATTTTCATCGATAACCCATTGCAAAGCATCGCTAGCTGTCGTGTTTACCGTAGCTTAATGAGACGGATGTGACCTCGGATGCAACCCAGCAATTGTACCTGACTACAAGTTTAAAAAATAAATAAATTTAGCTTCAACTTGGGGGAAAAAACCCTCAGTGGTTGAAAGGCACTGATATAAAATATACAAACAGTGATGTCTCCATTCTACTGCTTTATTTTGTTTCTTTTTTAATAAAGCTGTTGGAGCTGGTGCAGTTTTGAGGTGTTCAGTCACTGATTCTTGAAATAAGAGAGAAAACATGTCCTACGCTGAAAAGTCGTAGTTTGCGTAAAAAAAAATCAAGAAATTAATTAATAAAAAAAGACTTTAAAAGTTCAATTGGTAAGACCTGTGTATACTCATGAAATTAATTTCATATTATAATATAATTTCACTGCAATTTGTTAAAACACGGGCACTGTACTCTTCAAGGACATGCAAATTAACCTGTCCTCAGCAAGAGGTCACACTGTCAAACTGCAAAAATAAGTGTTTACAAATGCATAAATATAAATATCAAGTGAATGTGATGGTTAGACAAAATGTCACGTAATATATCAAGTGAACTTTGCATTATATTGTCCACAAAAACTGCCTGTCAAACTGCCTTGCGTCCTCACTTTATATCAACTCTGTCAGATTTTTTTAATAATTCTGAGTAAATCGGGCATATTATGGTCAGCTATAACCCTGAGGACCCCCTTTCCTCTCCTTGCTCGTCGTGGATGCAGCAGTAGGACACATGGTCTCGTACGTTTTTGATTTTTTCAACAGTGTTGATTATAGCTGCAGTCACAGCTTTAATGCGTCAGCGCTGTCTTCCGATTATGATCATCTTGGTTAAGAATTGCGGAATAAATGTGGTATTTTAGTTATGGTTATCGAGACTGCTAGCAACTGAGGAAAACCAAAATGGCTCCAATGTACAAAACATGTTCAAGATGGAAGAGCATTTCATTTTGTCAACTCCGTCAGGTTATGTGTCCGACAGTGTTGACGTTGAAACTGACGAAATTGAAAAGTGCTCCCAAAAGCCCAAGCTACACTACCGTTCAAAAGTTTGGGGTCACTTTGAAATGTCCTTATTTTTGAAAGAAAAACACTGTTCTTTTCAATGAAGATCACTTTAAACTAATCAGAAATCCACTCTATACATTGCTAATGTGGTAAATGACTATTCTAGCTGCAAATGTCTGGTTTTTGGTGCAATATCTCCATAGGTGTATAGAGGCCCATTTCCAGCAACTCTCACTCCAGTGTTCTAATGGTACAATGTGTTTGCTCATTGCCTCAGAAGGCTAATGGATGATTAGAAAACCCTTGTACAATCATGTTAGCACAGCTGAAAACAGTTGAGCTCTTTAGAGAAGCTATAAAACTGACCTTCCTTTGAGCAGATTGAGTTTCTGGAGCATCACATTTGTGGGGTCGATTAAATGCTCAAAATGGCCAGAAAAATGTCTTGACTATATTTTCTATTCATTTTACAACTTATGGTGGTAAATAAAAGTGTGACTTTTCATGGAAAACACAAAATTGTCTGGGTGACCCCAAACTTTTGAACGGTAGTGTATGTAATGCATAACAACTGCATAAAATCATCGAGCTAATACATGTTAATTAATATAATGGACATTATTACCACATATACTAACTTATTGCTTTTATCTGTACTGTAGGTAAGCATGGCTAGAAGGGAAACGCTCAGTGGAAGAGCAAAGAAAAAAAAACAGGGAGTATCAGAGAAAAAGAAGAGAAAAATTAAAGTGACCCAGACAGCAGAAGAGACGAGCTAGAGAAGGAAAGACGAAGGTGGAAGAACAGGGTTCAAAACAAAAAAAAGTCAGACAAATAGGAGACTTGGGAGCAAGGGAAGAGAGGCATCGCAGAAGGAATTGGAGGGATGCTCAGAAAAGATCAAGGGCTGTGCAAAATGCAATGCAGCAAATAGACACTCCCTCAGATAGGCCACTAGAGCAAAGTATGGAAGAGCCAACTACAAGCAGACGTGCTCTTGCAGGAGAGAGGGCGAGAAGAAAAACTAGAAAAAGGCATTCAAGGGAAATAAAGGCTTTGAAAGAAAAAATCGAGAAATTAACAAAACCGGCTGAGAAAGCAGAAATGGTGAAAAAGGAAGGCTCAAATGAGCGATAAATCAAACGGCAAACAAAAGAGATATAAAACAAAAATAGACTTTCCATTGAGAGGATGACCTCAGGAAGCCAACCTAGGAACCCCTGAGTTATGGAAAAGGCTTTTCTTTTCCATAACGTTCTTTGTTAAGAACTCAAAATGAATAAACAACTTCCTGTGTCACGGAGACGAGACACTGACAAATCAAGTAATGTACAAATGTCATGATCGGGCAAGATTCTAAAGAAATATCGGCTTATTCATCAGATCCACTAGTTTGGTTTAAGGTACTGAGTGAAAGAAAGCAAATAGCACAGAAAAAGGCAACGTTTCTGCAGGGTATCAGCCAGACCGTTCAGGAGTTCTTTCTAAACATGTCTCGCATGACAACCGATAAAACCAACACCATCACCAGAAACAAATCCAAGCACCAACGCATGATTCTGACCGACTCCATGCTGAACCTCCACAGTGAGTTCATCAAGAGGAACCCAACTGTGAGGCTGAGTTATTCCTCCTTTTGTGTGACAGCACTAAAGCTCTGATAGGAAGACACGTCTGTGTCAGTATCATGAAAATGCACACTTAATGCTTCAGGTTCTAAGGTCATGGGGTGTTGTGAAGTCTACCAAACTGGAGGAGAGCTTTCAGTTAGTTTGTTGTTCTATAGCAAGTGAAGCCTGCTTTCTTCGCACCTGCTTACGGTGCATAAACAAGCACGCAGTTCAGGCTCCAGAGCAAAGTGGAAGGGAAGCAGTGGGAGCGAGTTCAAGAATCAAAAGCTAGTGGAATCCACGTCAACATGAAACTTAACTTGCACAGCAGGAGTCTTTCAGAGCTGCTCCATCTATACGAGGAGAAACTTAGAAGTGAGACGACAACACGTGTGCCTGGTTCACAACCGAGCAAAAGCCTCCAGAAATTTAATTGAGACTTGCAGTGAGAACACGGTCATCATACATGTTGATTTTTTGGAATCGTGGAAATGCAAGTATGCCTCTGAAATTCAGCTTGCCATTTTGGCCAGAATTTACCACAGTTGACTCTTCATACTGGAATGTATTACACGAAGGGTGAAAAGGCAGTGTTTTTGCACCGTTTCAGAGTCTAAGAGACAAGATGCTGCAGCATTCGGGATGCCCGTGGGCCCGGTCCTTAAAGATATCTGGACAAAATACCCACTGGTTACTACTGTGCACTTTTGGTTGGATGGCCCCAGTAAGCAGTAGAAGAACTTCTTCCTTCTTTCTGAGGTACCACCCACACTGGGCTTCAATAGGACCACATGGAATTACTTCCCAACATCCAGGCTTGTAGTACTTGAGTCCAGGACTTGGACTCGAGTTCAACTTGTGCCCTAATTTTAAGGATTCGTGACTTTGACTTGAGCACTGATGACTCGGACTTGTGCATTAACTGCATTCGAATTTGTAAACTCGAGCCGAGGACTCGTATTTTTTTGGAACATGCCATAATATGGCATAAGATATTTATACTTATATCTACATTAATTTTTATACTAATTTCGTGCAAGAGAACCCACATTCACCTGTTCATATGCCATGTTCAGGAACAAACTAATGTTAATGGCGCTAAAATGCCTGGAGAGAACGCCCCTAGGATTGTCCGCTTTGCTTATACAGACTTCTCGTGCTGTGGGGAAAAATGCACTGCGATGTGTTCCATATGTAGAATAATTATCAAGGGGACAACCTCGAACTTCAATCGTCATTTGGTAAGACTGCACCCAGAGAAGGAAATGACACGCTGTGTTCATTGCCCTGTTGATAGTGGGCGGGGCTTGCTGAGCGATGAGCAAGCTTTTTCTCTGTAGCCTGTTAACTAAAATGGGGCAGTCAAGCAGTAACGTTAGTCCAGCACAGTAGCAGAGACGGTTTCACATAAAGGCAGCAACAGCCACCGTCAAATGGTGTGGTTGGAGTCTTGTTCTCGAACTCGACTCGGACTCGACTTGAAATTTTCTTTAATGACTTGGACTTTAACACTGGGGACTCGAGACTGGAGTCGGACTCAAGGTTTAGTGACTCGACTACAACACTGCCAACATCTCATGGCAAGGGTGCCCCTGAATGCATTGGGAGAAACGGTAAAAAGAACTGCAGACAAATAGATTCTGCGGGAAAATTATGTCATGGATGGAAAAGAATTCTTTGACAAGATCTCCAACAGTCTTACTGGTGTTCAGCTTTATCACATTGAGGAAGAAGACATGGAGAAATATGACACCCTTCTGAGGCAACACCTCAAACAGGTTCCATCAACAAGACAAATACACCAAGTCATCCCACATCAAAGCAGTATCTGCCGCAGACAACGAACATGCTTTTTCAGTGAGCCATTGGATTTCCAGTACTTCACCGCAGCTACTTTCTGTTTAAAAGACTGCACAGAGGAACAGAAGACTGATGCAAGGGCCAGGAAGAAGGGTCCATTGGCCATGTATGTTGATGGAGGAGATTGGGGGGGAGGACTGGAGGAGTTGATGGAGGAAGAGATGGAAGAGTTCTGAGGGTGCCATAGTTGAAATAACTATGAACAGCACTGAGGAAGGAGACTAGCTAGCAGTGGTGTATGATGACCACTGGTGGCCAACAAAGTATATTGATGTAGACACTGAGCATCAAGAAGTGAAAGTGGAGTTTATGCACCCTCATGGTCCTACAGCCAGTTTTCACGCAAAACATGGAAGGAGGGATGTCTGTTTCTGTCCAGTCAAAGACATTCTTCTGAAGCTAACAGGGAGGGCATGTCCACTCCAATCAAGCTGTACAAGAGAGCTTGACAGCATAGCCCCTGATGTAATGGGCTTCATAGAACACAAGCATGTGCAACGCCTGTTGCCCAATACCTACAGTGTCTTGCAAAAATATTCATCCCCCTTGGTGTTTGTCCTGTTTTGTCGCATTACAAGATGGAATTAAAATGGATTTTTGGAGGGTTAGCACCATTTGATTTACACAACATGCCTACCACTTTAAAGGTGAAAATTGTTGTTTTATTGTGACAAACAATAATTAAGATGAACAAAACCAGAAATCTGGACTGTGCATAGGTATTCACCCCCTTTCGTATGAAACCCCTAAATAAGAGCTGGTCCAACAAATTCACTTCATAGGTCACATAATTAGTTGATGCCACATGATCTGTCACATGATGTCTGTATAAATCAACCTGTTCTGGAAGGACCCTGACTCTGCAACACTACTAAGCAAGCAACATGAAAACCAAGGAGCCTCCAAACAGGTCAGAGACAAAGTTGTGGAGAAGTATAGATCAGGGTTGGGTTATAAAAAAATATTCCAAACTTTGAATATCCCAGGGAGCGCCATTAAATCCATTATAGCAAAATGGAAAGAATATGGCACCACTAGAAACCTGACAAGAGAAGGCCACCCACCAAAACTCACAGACCAGGCAAGGAGGGCATTAATCAGAGATGCAACAAAGACACCAAAGAGAACACTGAAGGAGCTGCAAAGATCCAAAGTGGAGATGGGAGCAGCTGTCCATAGGACCACTTTAAGCCGTACACTCCACAGAGCGGGGCTTTATGGAAGAGTGGCCAGAAAAAAGTCATTGCTTAAGAAAACACGTTTGGAGTTTGCCCAGCAGCATGTGGCAGACTCCCCACACACATGCAAGAAGATTCTCTGGCCAAATGAGACTAAAATTGATCTTTTTGGCCATCATGGGAAATGCCATGTGTGGTGTAAACCCAACACCCTGAGAACACCATTCCTACAGTGAAGCATGGTGGTGGCAGCATCATGCTGTGGGCATATTTTTCATCTGCAGGGACAGGAAAGCTGGTCAGGACTGAAGGAAAGATGGATGGCACTAAATACAGGGCAATTCTGGAGGAAAACCAGTTTGAGTCAGCCAGTGGTTGACAAAGGTTCACGTTCCAGCAGGCCAATGACCCTAAACATACTGTTAAAGCTACACTGGAGTGGTTTAAAGGGAAACATTTAAATGTCTTGGAACGGCCTAATCAAAGCCCAGACCTCAACTGAGAATCTGAGGCATAACTTGATTGCTGTACACCAACGCAACCCATCTAACTTGAAGGAGTTGGAGCAGTTTTGCCTTGAGGAACGGGCAAAAATCCCAGTGGCTAGATGTGCTAAGCTAATAGAGACATACCCCAAGAGACTCGCAGCTGTAATTGCAGCAAAAGGTGGCTCTACAAAGTATTGACTTTGAGGAGTGAATACCTATGCACACTTCAGATTTCTGTGTTTTCATCTTATTGTTTGTGTCACAATAAAACAGCAATTTACACCTTTAAAGCTGTAGACATGTGTAAATCAAATGATGCTAACCCTCCAAAAACCCATTTTAATTCCAGCTTGTAATGTGACAAAACAGGACAAACACAAAGAGGGATGGATACTTTTACAAGACTGTGTGTGTGTGTGTGTCCCACTCACACTTTGTTCCTAACATCAAAGAGTTGATAAATGTCAGTTTTCACAATGTGTTAAAATTAAAAACCTGTTCCCTTACATGGTTTGTTAGCTGAAATCTGTGTTTCTAAATATATCCATTTCAAATTAATGTAGTGTTGTTGTTTTTTTTTTTTAAAGAGGAGTTAAAAAGTAGTTTTGTCCCTTATCTCAGGAATCGGTCCAGGACTAACCCTGTAGTTTCGAGGCTGTCAAAAAGTACCATGAGGTTTTGACTGAGGTGCTGGAATGAAATGACTGAAAGAAACACATCATTCAATCAAGTCAGCAAAACACTGAAACAAATGACTGAAAAACAGAATGCACAGCATGTCAAGTGTTTTTCAGCTGTTGATGTACGATTATCAAATACCCTCCAAAAATGCGCAATGAGGCATTCACATGTGGTTCTTCTGCTTGGATTTTAGTGCAAGGTTCTCCTTTACACAATTATGAGGATCAGAGTTATTTTTAATTTTGGGGTTTTCTCCTTAAACTACTCACATTACTGTGCAAGCTATAATTCTGAATGGCATTGTTTGTGATTAGATGATTTAACTGCAAATCAAGGAATTATATGGCTGCCAAAATATTCCACTCAAATCTACAAGCACTCAGACCGGGAAACTCTTAGAGTAATTTGCGTGCACTTGTTTTACAATCAGATTTGATTGGACGCAACTTTGATAAATAAGAGCCATTCTGTTTATACAGTCTGAGATTTGATCACAGCCAGACTCCAGCAGTGGCCTGGCTAATCTGATGACACACAAACAAACATGTGTGTAATCTCCACAGTGGTGCTTAAAAGTTTGTGAACCCTTTAGAATTTTCTATATTTCTGCATAAATATGACCTAAAACATCTTTAGATTTTCACACAAGTCCTAAAAGTAGATAAAGAGAACCCAGTTAAACAGACAAAACTATTATACTTGGTCATTTATTTACTGAGGAAAATGATCCAATATTACATATCTGTGAGTGGCAAAAGTATGTGAACCTTTGCTTTCAGTATCTGGTTTGACCCCCTTTTGCAGCAATAACTGCAACTAAACGTTTCCGGTAACTGTTGATCAGTCCTGCACACCGGCTTGGAGGAATTTTAGCCCATTCCTCCATACAGAACAGCTTCAACTCTGGGATGTTGGTGGGTTTCCTCACATGAACTGCTCGCTTCAGGTCCTTCCACAACATTTCGATTGGATTAAGGTCAGGACTTTGACTTGGCCATTCCAAAACATTAACCATTCTTTGGTAGAACAACTTGTGTGCTTAGGGTCATTGTCTTGCTGCATGACCCACCTTCTCTTGAGATTCAGTTCATGGACAGATGTCTTGACATTTTCCTTTAGAATTCGCTGGTATAATTCAGAATTCATTGTTCCATCAATGATGGCAAGCCATCCTGGCCCAGATGCAGCAAAACAGGCCCAAACCGTGATATTACCACCACCATGTTTCACAGATGGGATAAGGTTCTTATGCTGGAATGCAGTGTTTTCCTTTCTCCAAACATAATGTTTCTCATTTAAACCAAAAAGATCTATTTTGATCTCATCCATCCACAGAATTTTTCCAATATCCTTCTGGCTTGTCCACGTGATCTTTAGCAAACTGCAGACGAGCAGCAATGTTCTTTTTGGAGAGCAGTGGCTTTCTCCTTGCAACCCTGCCATGCGCACCATTGTTGTTCATTGTTCTCCTGATGGTGGACTCATGAACATTAACATTAGCCAATATGAGAGAGGCCTTCAGTTGCTTAGAAGTTACCCTGGAGTCCTTTGTGACCTCGCCGACTATTACACGCCTTGCTCGTGGGGTGATCTTTGTTGTTCAACCACTCCTGGGGAGGGTAACAAGTCTTGAATTTCCTCCATTTGTACACAATCTGTCTGACTGTGGATTGGTGGAGTCCAAACTCTTTAAAGATGGTTTTGTAACCTTTTCCAGCCTGATGAGCATCAACAACGCTTTTTCTGAGGTCCTCAGAAATCTCCTTTGTTCGTGCCATGATGCACTTCCACAAACATGTGTTGTGAAGATCAGGCTTTTGATAGAGGTTTACATACTTTTGCCTCTCACAGATATGTAATATTGGATCATTTTCCTCAATAAATAAATGACCAAGTATAATATTTTTGTCTCATTTGTTTAACTGGGTTCTCTTTATCTACTTTTAGGACTTGTGTGAAAATCTGACGATGTTTTAGGTCATGTGTATGCAGAAATGTAGAAAATTCTAAAGGGTTCACAAACTTTCAAGCACCTGTGTGTGTGTCTGTCTCTCTCTCACACACACACACACAGAGTTTTTAATATAGTTGAATGCTATCAGATCATCATGTTCGAGCATAGATGGGACCTTTAATAATTCTGCGCTCTTTTATCTTCCTTTTGAAGGCGGCCCATGTCTTATCTCATTCCCCCCCCAGCTGTTCCTAAACCGAGCTCTTCTGTATGCAAGAAAGCATGATGCAGTAGTCTATAAAGGAGGCTGGAAAGCCTTTTTAGAGCTTTTAAATCATGTCACTACACATTTAGTCTGGGTAAAATCATAAGCCACTGGACACATTCAGCATTTAATTATATTGCAGTTTGAAAAGCAGTGCGAGAGTACGTTTGTGAGGATTGATCTTAAAATACGAGTGAATACATTTTTTGTCTGATTTTTCAAATGGACCAAAGCTAAAGGGGTACAGAACCTGCTGCTGTAATACACAAAGAAGCTACGAAACAAGAAGCAACATTCTATTGCAAACACCATCAATGAATAATGTAGTTTAGTATAAATATGCAGGTGATTATAGAAAATTGTGCACGCAGATTGGCCGAGAGATTTGGACTATTTCTCGATAATCGCCTCGAGTGACTCGGCAAAATGGCAGCCAATCGCTTCGTCACCGTAAATGAGGAAGAATTACAAATTATGAAAGAAAATGCTGT
This sequence comes from Neoarius graeffei, assembly GCF_027579695.1. NCBI lineage: Eukaryota > Metazoa > Chordata > Actinopteri > Siluriformes > Ariidae > Neoarius > Neoarius graeffei. The sequence continues at coordinate 59,619,324 of NC_083574.1, forward strand.
TCCTAAAAGCACTAAAGATGTGATGAAGTTTGGTCTAAAACTATTTAAATGTAAGGTGGAATTGTGATTTATTTTATCTCTTTCAAAACAAAGTATTTTTTGTGACTCGGCATAGATAAGCGACACAAATCTGCGCCACGCCTTTATTACATTTGCATGCTGCTTTTGAAGTTTGAAATAAATTATGATTTAAAAAAATCATCTGTGTATTCATACTAAAAGACGAGTTCAGTATCATGCTAGCTGAATGGAATATATCTGATATACCATGAAAAAGCCATTATTATTATTATTATTATTATTATTATTATTCCTTTTGGTTGTTCAATGCGTCTTTCTCTTTCAAAATTCTCTCAAAATCTTCAGTATTTCGTGAAGCAAACCTGGCGGCCATGTTTGCTAGCACAGAAGTTTTATGTCTCTGACATGTGACATCATGTTGTCTTGACGACCATGCAATATCGTAAACGATATTCAACGCTCATTCTCCATTGGGTAGAGTGATGTAATGCACGTAGGATAAGCAATATGCTAACAATATTGTATGCTATCAAACCAAATGAATGAAACCCGCTAGAAGGGAAAAGAATACATGTTTATATTCCGTCGAAAAAGCATCCTGGATGTTTACTAATCACCAATATTCACTTTGTCTTCGGTGAATAATGGTTAAATGACTAAGGCTTTATCATTTGTAAGACTAAGTTACAAGTGTTCGTCAAAATACATAGCTATGATTTCCCCCCCCTCTCATTTACTCCTTGAGAAAAAAACCTTATGGTTTCTGATGCACTCACCTTGACTGATTACGTATTGTATATTTATTTGGAAAGATATGATTGTTAAATCCACCAAACGACTCCAATTAAGTCTCGTTCTAAGATCTGTGAGACAGCCCTAATTACGACGTCTAGTCTCGGTGGATCTAATCTGCCATGGAAGTCTCCTATCCACGTGCAGCTGCTTTTGCTTTTCCTGGTGTAGCGTCCACGCAGTCATCATCTGTATCTCTCTATGGAAGTAAAAAATGTACTGTACAGATTAAATGTTGCAATGTCTTTTGGCAAATGTGAGTGTAAGCCGTCTGATTTTATTGCGTACCCACCCTTACTTATTTTAAGAATATGTGTAGTTCTCTGTGGTAATACTTTTGCAAATGATCCACGCCTCAATGAGCTCGTCTCATTTTCTTTTTCCTTTTAGAGGACAGCTGTGGCTCGAGGCAGCTGTGTGGGGGTAACCAGGCGGCCACGGAGCGCATGATCCAGTTTGGCCGCGAGCTGCAGGCGCTCAGTGAGCAACTCTCACGCCAGTACGGCAAGAACGCCATGCATAAGAAAATGCTACAGGTACAGAGCGAGGGGGCGTCAAGAGAATGATGATTTAAAAATAAACTATCTTGCCTAAAGCAGAGTGCACACTACATGAATGTCAAAATCCCGCCCTCACACTCCACGACTTGAATCATTAGCGATCGGATATAAGGTGCGCACAGTGCAGAAGGAGATCCTGAAGTGGGTTTTACTCCCATGTTGTGTATTATCTAGGACTTTTGGTCGAATTCAGATCGGTAGCTTGATAATCATTTATAGCTCTTGGGTATGAAGCGGGAAGAATCTTATTTTCACAAACATGGAACTGATAGGGTCTGGCAGTGTGCTAAAATGCCATCAGTATTGCAATAATTATGTCAAAATACATTTTTCTAAACATATTAAAGGTATTTTCATATCTCAAAGGTATCTCTACAGCATTTGACCAACTCCACTGCTTTCACGTTAGGGAACGTGTTTCTTTTTTTCTTTTGGGCCAGTTTTATTCTCCCAGCTTTTCCCCATCAAACCTTTTGTGTACTTCAACAACCCATCATATCAACTGAATTTTACGTTCTGACACATTCTTGACAAAATACAATGCACTATATGGTGAAAAGTATTTAGACACCTGACCATCACACCAATAAAGTCTTGCAAAAGTATTCATCCCCCTTTGTATTTGTCCTGTTTTGTCGCATTACAAGCTGGAATTAAAATGGATTTTTGGAGGGTTAGCACCATTTGAGTTACACAACATGCCTACAGCTTTAAAGGTGAAAATTGTTTTATTGTGACACAAACAGTAATTCAGATGAAAAAACAGAAATCTGGAGTGTGCATAGGTATTCACCCGCCCAAAGTCAATACTTTGTAGAGCCACCTTCGACTGTAATCACAGCTGCAAGTCTCTTGGAGTATGTCTCTATTAGCTTAGCACATCTAGCCACTGGGATTTTTGCCCGTTCCTCAAGGCAAAACTGCTCCAACTCCTTCAAGTTAGATGGGTTGTGTTGGTGTACAGCAATCTTCAACTTATGCCACAGCTTCTCAACTGGATTGAGGTCTGGCCTTTGACTAGGCCATTCCAAGACATTTAAATGTTTCCCTTTAAACCACTCCAGTGTAGCTTTAACAGTATGTTTAGGGTCATTGTCCTGCTGGAACGTGAACCTTCGTCCTAGTTTCAAACTTCTGGCCGACTCAAACAGGTTTTCTTCTAGAATTGCCCTGGATTTATTGTCATCCATCTTTCCGTCAGTCCTGACCAGCTTTCCTGTCCCTGCAGATGAAAAATATCCCCACAGCATGATGCTGCCACCACCATGCTTCACTGTAGGAATGGTGTTCTCAGGGTGTTGGGTTTGAGCCACACATGGCATTCCACATGATGGCCAAAAAGATCAATTTTAGTCTCATTTGACCAGAGAATCTTCTTCCATATGTTTGGGGAGTCTGCCACATACCGTTGGGCAAACTCCAAACGTGTTTTCTTAAGCAATGACTTTTTTTCTGGCCACTCTTCCATAAAGCCCCGCTCTGTGGAGTGTACAGCTTAGTGGTTCTATGGACAGATACTCCCATCTCCGCTGTGGATCTTTGCAGCTCCTTCAGTGTTATCTTTGGTGTCCTTGTTGCATCTCTGATTAATGCCCTCCTTGCCCGGTCTGTGAGTTTTGGTGGGTGGCCTTCTCTTGTCAGGTTTGTAGTGGTGACATATTCTTCCCATTTTGCTATAATGGATTTAATGGCGCTCCCTGGGATATTCAAAGTTTGGGATATTTTTTATAACCCAACCCTGATCTATACTTCTCCACAACTTTGTCTCTGACCTGTTTGGAGGCTCCTCGGTTTTCATGTTGCTTGCTTAGTAGTGTTGCAGAGTCAGGGTCCTTCCAGAACAGGCTGATTTATACAGACATCATGTGGTTAAGATATGGGGTTTCATACGAAAGAGGGTGAATACCTATGCACAGTCCAGATCCCTGTTTTTTCATCTTAATTATTGTTTGTGTCACAATAAAACAACAATTTGCACCTTGAAAGTGGTTGGCATGTTGTGTAAATCAAATGGTGCTAACTCTCCAAAAATCCATTTTAATTCCAGCTTGTAATGCGACAAAACAGGACAAACACCAAGGGGGATGAATACTTTTGCAAGACACTGTATGTGCTTGTTAAGCATCCCATTCCAGATTTAGTATAATAACGTCCTTTTTTCACTACATTTTGGATTGTGTCAGTGGGGATTTGTAATCATTAAGCTACAAGAGCATTGGTGAGCTCAGGCTGTGGTGTTGGGTGAAAAGGTGCAGTCATTTGTTCCAGTTCATCTCAAAGCTATTTTTAAGTTCGTTTCTTAGACAAGGATTTTAAGATCGTTACCTTGTCGACAGTTTCAGCGCGAATCTTCCGCCTTCCTCAGAACTGTCACCAGATGTCAGGTGGTGACGTGCCTTATCAGCTGATGTTACGTTACGGAGGCGTGAACGTCCCGCCCGATTTGACAGGTAGTTCACGCCTCCTGCTGTCAGGTCGCTCCCCCAGGACGGCGCTCCAGGTGTGCGACAGTGCATACGCTCCCTCATCCCGGTTTATTGTCCTTTGTGCCCACTTGCGTATCTCCACTGCCTCTAAAGTCCAACGCTGGTATCTTTTTTTTCTTCAGCGCGAATGACTCTGGCCTCTTCCCAATTCATTATATGATTTTGTCGTTTGCAGTGGTCTGAAATGGCTGATTTTAGGTTTTCTTGGTTTTCTTTTTCGGATCTTGTGAGTCTTTTTGTTGTGTCTTTCTCACATTCTATTTGGTGTTCTTTCCTTCGTGTATGGAAGCATCTGCCCATTTCACCAATATAGACTTTGTTACATGAACGGCAAGGGATTTCACAGATGACGTTGCATTTGTTGTCCAGTTGTATGTTGTCTTTGGGGTGAACTAGCGGCTGTCGGAGGTTCTTGTATGGTTTGACCGGGGTGTTGATGTGGTATTTCCTCATGAATCGTTGGATGCGTTCTGTGACTCCTTTTATGTATGGTAATGTGACAAAGCCCCGGTTTGTTTTTTCGGTGTTTTTTCTTGTTTGTTTGTTTTTTTCCTTTATTTGTGTCTGTAATTTCCCTTTTCGGATTGCCCACGGTGGATATTGGCAGTTTTTTAATGCCTGTTGGATGTGTTGTTCCTCCTCCTGTCTGTCTTTCTCCTCCGTGATGATCTGTGTTCGGTCGTATAGTGTTCTGATTACTGACATTTTGTGTGCGATGGGATGTTCAGATGTCCAGAGAAGATATTGGTCGGTGTGTGTAGGTTTACTGTATGTTGTAATTCTGATGTTCCCTTCTTCTGTGTGGTGTATTTTTAGGTCCAAGAAAGCTATTGCCTTGTCCGTTTCCTCTTCGTGTGTGAATTTGATGTTGCCTGTCTTGTCTATGGAGTTTAGGTGATCCGTGAGTTGTTGTGTGTGGCCTATTTTGGTTATTTCGAGGATGTCATCAACGTATCGTTTCCAGAAAATGGGTTTGCAGTCGTCCGGTGCTGTTTCTATGGCTCGGGTTTCCAGATCCTCCATGAAAAAGTTGCATAGAGTGGCAGATAGCGGGTCCCCCATTGCAAATCCCTCTTTTTGTCTGTAAATTGTGCCTCTGAATTGGAAATATGTGGAAGTCGAAATGAAATGCAACAGTTTTGTTATGTCCTGTGCTGTAAGTTTTGTGCGTTTTTTCAGGGTTCTGTCTGCTTTTAACTGGTTTTCTACTATGTCGAGTGTGTTTGTGACCGGTGTTTTTGTAAAGAGGGATATGACGTCATGTGATACGAAGATTTCATCCTTTTTTATCTTGATTTCCTTTCATTCTTTCGCCAGTTGTTTTGAGTTTTTGCAGTGGTATTCCATAAGTCGGAGGAGTGGTTTGATTATGTCTGCCAGTGTCTTGGAAAGGTTGTAGGTAACTGATCCTATGCTGTCTACTATGGGTCTTAGTGGTGCTCCGGGTTTATGAATTTTCGGTGTGCCGTATATCCGGGGGGTGATGTCTGCTGTGGGGATGAGGTGGTTGTATGTTTGTTTATCGATTTTGTTGTCGTCCAGTAACGGTTTAAGTAATAGCTTCAGTCTTTTTTTTTTTTTCTTTTCCTCCGTCGGATCTTTTTTGAGTACTTCATATGTGTTTGGGTCCATGAGCATTTCATTCATTTGTTTTTCATATTGAATAGTGTCCAGGATAACCGTGGTCCTCCCTTTGTCAGCCGGTAGTATTGTTATTTTGTTCTTTGCGAGTGTCCTGATGGCTTCCATTTCCTGTTTAGTTGTGTTTCTGGGTGGCGGTTTAGCTGAGGTGAGGATGCCTGCTACTTCGTTCCTTAATGCGGCCTTCTGTCCTTGGTCCTGTATCATGTTGCACGCTAGTTCCGTAGCCAATATGAATTCTTCGTGTGGGATTCTATTTGGTGTGATGGCATAGTTAAGGCCCCGTGCGAGTATAGTGCGTTCTGCTGTTGTTAGTGTGTGTTTAGACAGGTTGCAAATCCATTTTTCGTTTGTTTGCTTGTCCTTGCGTTTATTTTGTTTCTTTTTCCTGATTCAGTTTTTTTAATGTGGCGTGCTTTTGTTTTTGAGAACTCTTGTTCTTGTATTATATTCACATGCTCTTCCATATTTTTTTCCAGGTCACTGCTGAGTTTGAACCGGCGTTTGAAATCTTGTGTTCGTTGTGCTATTTCTGTGTTTAAATTGTTGATTTTTTTTGTCGTGCATCTGATTCTTTCTCGTACCAGAGTCATTCGCGCTTTTTCGATGGTCCTTTCCGCGTTTCTTGTTGGAATTGGATTTTTGATGTAGAGGCTTGCTGGGATGACGCCTTCGTCCCGGCAGCGGAGATTGAAACGGAGATGGTTTCTTTGTCGTGCCAGTTTTTTCCGTAGTTTTTCCAGGTAGCGTACCTCTTTGGCACAATCTTCTCCATAACTTATTCTTAATATGTAGTGGAAGTTCATTATGTCTGACTGTTGAAGTATTTTTAAGTTCGTTTCTTAGACAAGGATTTTAAGATCGTTACCTTGTCGACAGTTTCAGCGCGAATCTTCCGCCTTCCTCAGAACTGTCACCAGATGTTAGGTGGTGACGTGCCTTATCAGCTGATGTTACGTTACGGAGGCGTGACCGTCCTACCCGATTTGACAGGTAGTTCACGCCTCCTGCTGTCAGGTCGCTCCCCCAGGACGGCGCTCCAGGTGTGCGACAGCGCATACGCTCCCTCATCCCAGTTTATCGTCTTTTGTGCCCGCTTGCGTATCTCCACTGCCTCTAAAATCCAACGCTGGTATCTTTTTTTTCTTCAGCGCGAATGACTCTGGCCTCTTCCCAATTCATTATATGATTTTGTCGTTTGCAGTGGTCTGAAATGGCTGATTTTAGGTTTTCTTGGTTTGCTTTTTCTTTTTCGGATCTTGTGAGTCTTTTTGTCGTTTCTTTCTCACATTCTATTTGGTGTTCTTTCCTTCGTGTATGGAAGCATCTGCCCGTTTCACCAATATAGACTTTGTTACATGAACGGCAAGGGATTTCATATGCCGCTTTTCCACTACCAACGCGGCTGAGTCGGGCTGAGCCGTGCCGTGCTGAGTTGGGCTGAGTCGAGCTGAGCGGGGCTGTTGGAGTTGCATTTCGACTACAATCGCACTGAACCGTGCTGGCTGGAAGTGGGTGGACACATGGGGTGGAGTTAGCGAAAGTGGGTGGACGTCAGGTGATGTCGTTAGGCGGCGCAAACAGTGACATCAGTGATCTTTTAAGCGGTAGTCTCACGACCCGGATAGTAAACAATAAACATGGAGGACATGGAGTCGTTAGTGTTGCTGGTCTTGGTGCTGTGGGTTGTTGTCGCCGACAACGCCAACAGATACTGGCAAGAGCGTATAGATGAGGCGAGGCGCATAAGGCTTCATAATTCTCGTAATTCTCCTTCTTCCGGGTTTACGGTGTTTACAGATCCCAGCGTGCTCGCGGGGCGTGTGTGGGCATGTGAGGACACTCCTCCTCACCAATCAGTGCACAGGGGAGTGTCTGCTCACGCCCCCAGCCTCACTCAGCTCGGTTTGGCTCGCTTCAGCCCCACTCCAAAACGGTGCGAGTTTTAGGGGCTACGCAGGGCTGAAGCGAGCTGAGTCGTGCTGTTCTTAGATAGTTGAAACGTGAGCCGTGTCAGGCTGAAGTGAGCTGAAAAAGGGTAGTGGAAAAGGGCCAATAGATGACATTTGCATTTGTTGTCCAGTTGTATTTTGTCTTTGGGGTGAACTAGCAACTGTCGGAGGTTCTTGTATGGTTTGACCGGGGTGTTTTAGTGGTCTAAAATCAGCCATTTCAGACCACTGCAAACGACAAAATCATGTAATGAATTGGGAAGAGGCCAGAGTCATTCGCGCTGAAGAAAATAGGTACCAGCGTTGGATTTTAGAGGCAGTGGAGATACGCAAGCGGGCACAAAGGACGATAAACCGGGATGAGGGAGCGTATGCGCTGTCGCACACCTGGAGCGCCGTCCTGGGGGAGCGACCTGACAGCAGGAGGCGTGAACTACCTGTCAAATCGGGTGGGACGTTCACACCTCCGTAACGTAACATCAGCTGATAAGGCACGTCACCACCTGACATCTGGTGACAGTTCTGAGGAAGGCGGAAGATTCGCGCTGAAACTGTCGACAAGGTAACGATCTTAAAATCCTTGTCTAAGAAACGAATTTAAAAATACTTAAACAGTCAGACATAATGAACTTCCACTACATATCATCTCAAAGCTGTTCAGTGGGGTTGAGGTCAGAGCTGTGCGCAGGATACTCAAGTTCTTACACTCCAACCTTGGCTCACCATGTCTTCATGGATCTTGCTTTGTGCACAGGGACATTGTCATGCTGGAACAGGTTTGGGCTGCTTAGTTCCAGTGAAGGGAATCTTAATTCTGCAGCATGCAAGGACATTTGTAGTTAATTGTGGGCTTCTAAATTTGTCACAACAGTTTGGGGAAAACCCACACGTGGGTGTCAGGTGTCGACAAACTTTTGTTCATCATGATGCATACTGTGTCTCATGAAACTGTCTTCAAGTATGGTGATATTTTTACCGATGCCTGTTAGAAATTATCTTAATGGAATGGAAATGAATATTTTGATAGTCTTTTGACTCTGACTTTGTGTGTGCGCGCATGTGTACATAGGATGCATTTAGTCTACTGGCATACTCCGACCCATGGAACTGCCCAGTGGGCCAGCAGCTGGACCCCACACAGAGAGAGGCCATCTGCTCTGCTCTCAACAGCGCCATCTTGGGTAACAACCTTCTAACACACACACACATTTATACAGGGTTATCGTTTATGGATTTATTTATTTTTTTCAGTAGTTCTAGCTTATTATACACAGATAGTGTTGCCACTTCACTACTCAAGGGTCTCCAGTTTGATCCTGAAGGTTTCTTACTGGTTCTCCTCTTAACAAACAAACAAAAAAATCGATTATGTATATTATTTACACCAACGCTATGTCCACGTTAATACGTTTTAGTTTTAAAAACACGTCACTTTTGCTCCGTTTATGCCTGGCATCCACACTACTCCGGCCTTTTCAAGCCCCTAAAACAGAGACCTTTTGAAATGCTCCTGTCCCCGTTTTAGTCTGGACGGGCAGAAACGCAGACGCCTTGATCGAGTCTTCACAGGATCAGTCACAACATGTCCTTCCCTGAATCGTCACGCTCCTTTTCATGTGACCCTTTTCTAGGAAGAAAACAAACCCCGGTACGCGCACGCCCAGTGTACGTGAATGGTCATGTGATTTTGTGTTTTCAGGCGTGTCGGTATGGACGGAGATTATTTCTGATACGGAGCTCAAACGCTCGTCTGGATGAAGAGCGTTTTCATCTTTAAAACTAAAAGGTATTCATGCGGGCATAGCCTAAATTGCCCCTCGATGCGAGTGTATGGTGTCTTGCATTGTCCCACCCAGGGTTGCGTTCTGACTTCACACCCGGTGTTCCCAGGATAGGCTATGAATGGAAACGATTGTGAATGTAGTAGCTATTCAAATATCAAACTTTATAAAGGTGGTTCTATTTAGGACGCTTTGTGAAAAAGAAAAGCCGTGCTTTCGGGTTCTACACAGAACCTTAAAGGGTTTCCCCAGAAAGAAATACTGAAGAGCTCTTTCAGGTGCTTGAGTTTTGCAAGCGTTATGCCAATACTCTGTTTTGTGAGAGCAACAAGGGCAATCACAAAGATCGCCAGTCAGTCACAGAGAGACCGAGACTTACAAAGTTAATATTTAATTCTTAATTATCAGTAAATAAACTTAGCTAAGCATAAAACCTTTTGAGTTATTTCGATGTTTTTAACATTTGTAGTGTTCTCTCTCTGATTTTCCAACAGAGTCTCAGAATTTACCCAAGCAGCCCCCCCTCATGCTGGCATTGGGGCAGGCCACCGAGTGTGTGCAGCTCATGGCCCGTGTGCGCTCCGGCTCCTGCTCATTTGCCAGAGTCGACAACTTTTTGCACTAGCCCAAGTCCAGGTGACAGATCCAGCTCTGTGGCACGCACGCACACACACACACACACACACACACACACACACACAGAGAGTGAATGGCTTGACGCTGTCTGCTTCATTCTTTGCAAACTACTAAGCTCCATTGACCAACGCTACGTTCACACTGCAAGGCTTAATGCTCAATTCCGATTTTTTTGTGAAATCCGATTTTTTTGTGAGGTCATTCACATTAACAAATATATGCGACTTGTATGTGATCCTCAGTATGAACGAAAAGCGACCTAAAAGTGTTCCGCATGCGCATTGCAGGATACGACGACGTCACACGCAGTGAGCATGGCCAGTGTTTACGGAAGTAAAACCGCCCGGTTGCGGTATGACTCATCCAATCTAGCTTGAATAGCTGCATCCCCCCAAATGGAAATCAGCTCCCTAACCTCTGCGTCCTTCCATTGAGAAGATTCAGAACCTTCACAGCCCGAAGCGTCCCTCGCATTGATGTCACCGTGCACCTCAATAAACCGAATGGTAATTAGTCTTTTGATTTTTCCGTGAGGTTTGCCTTATGCAAAGTGGGGGGGACCGAACGAAGTGAATTTAAATCTGGGTGGGACGAGTCCCACCCTCTATCTGCGCCCGTGATTATGTGCCATGTTGTTGTAACTTTTTTTGAGAGACCCGCCGCCTACTTCAGCACAGAATAGTGACGTTTGTGGCTTGTTGATGACGTGTAAGTCGGATGAATGCGACCTGGCGGTTCAGACTGAAGTCGCATATGAAAAGAGCGGATAGGAATCGGAATTAGGACCACATATCCAAACGGCCTGGGTCGGATTTGAAAAAATCGGATCTGTGTCGTTCATATTGTCAATAAAAGATCGGATACAGGTCACATATGGGCGAAAAGATCGGATTTGAGTCACTTCAGCCTGCAGTGTGAACGTAGCCCAAAAATCATTTGTTTTGTGGCATCTCATTCACGAATACCTCATTGCATAGTCTGGTTAACACCAGACCATATCACAAGTGAAATATGGTCTGGAATCCGCCTATTGAATTTCTCGTAGGGGAGGTGTGGTTTACGATTGTCAACGGCCGTTTATTGGACGTTGCGAATGTCTATCATTTGGCGTATACGCAGCCCATGGCCAATCATGGCAGTTGTACCCGGTGACGTAGTTAGAGCGACGGAGAAGATGAAGAGGTGAAGAAAGACTGTAACGCCAAACGCTGTTCTTTTTTTTAAAACAAACTTTCGCTCTAAACTATTCAGAACAGTGTCTAAAGCTTGATCGAAAGTTTGGTTCGTATCGCTCGCCGCCATGTTAAATGTGATCCGTAAACAGTCCCAAATAAACTACAAGCTTCCGTTTGTCGAGTAGTACGCGTCACCGTCTTTCCACCCCTCCCCACTCTCTGATTGGCTCCCTAACTCAGGCGAGCCTTTAGACCATAGTTTCCATGCTGTCTTTTCAGATCGGAACGATTGTGCAAAGCAGCATGGGATTTCCCAGGCTACTCGTTGCACCTCCTCTTGTCTAAATAACACACCTGCCCATGATATGCCAACGTTAGACTTAAAGCTAGACGGCCTTTCGATTTCATAAAATCGGTGAAATTTAGTTCCCTCTGAAATTTGGTCATTGTGATATATTTATTTCTGTAATATCTCACAAAATATCAGGCCATTCTGTGGCTGGGAAGTTATTTAATTTGAGGGGATTCCTGAGCAAATATTGTGCATGAAATCGCTCGCTTCGCGCAGTCAAACAGACAGACGAAGTCCAGTGTGTGCATGCGCATGCTTACCACCACCTTCTTTTTCTTCTTCTTTTGGGTTTTACGGCAGCCGGCATCCACAGTGTTGCATTACTGCCATCTACAGGTTTACCTTTGACCGTGCACTGACAGTTCCATCATTCTGTCACTAAACGAACAGCTGATCACACCGAGGTGCTCGCTGGCTGCCAATATTTATTAGTTTGGTCCTGCGTTTCCTTTCCTTCGCAACATAACATCTTTTCTTCTCACTTTTCGTTATTGCAGTCGCTCTTTCACGTTTCATTTGCGTCCTCTGTTTTCCTCTCCGGTTTCAAATTTGTATCCCACAATGCCTTGAGTGAACGGGGAAGCCCGCCACGTGATGCATGATGTAATATCTTGTATTGCGTCATGGTGAAGCAAGAAAAAATAGGGGAGAATTTAGGGCCACTTGGCTGTAAATTCATTTTAAAAAATCTAAAAAAAATTGGAAGTCTGTGATTCAAATTCAGTAGCATTCAGTCCACTAAACAAAAATAATTGGGTGTTGGGGAAAATTCTTCTTATGGCCTACACTTGAAAAATCTGAAAAGCAGTCTAGCTTTAATAATGGCACCAGTCCTGTCAGGTAAAGATGGTTCTCCTTAATTATAATCCATGCTTCAACTTGTTTCTCACAGTTAAGCCATCTGTTGTAACTCACTTTTTGGCTAATTCCTTTGATTGGTGTACTTTTGGAAGGAATAACGCTCTTCCGCCTCTCATTATCTACACTTAGGCTACGTTTACATTACGTCGAATCAGCGGATCATCAGATTAACGTTCTTAAAACGATTCGCGTTTACACTAAAACCGTTAGCCGTGCACACAGCAACGCCAATACGCGGATACGCTAATCACATGACTTTAGACGGCGCGTAACATGATCCCAGTGCATTTCAGACGGCGCGTAACATGATCCCAGTGCATTTAGGGCATGCGCAAGGCTCACCACTTGCAAGTAGAAGGATGGCAAGCCTAATACACGGATACGCTCGGCTCCGCAGGCATCCTGCGCTCCAAATCACTCCGCCCTGAACAGCGAGTGCCCTCTGGAGGGTGCGCACTCCGGCCCTGTGCAGCTCACACAGCGCACGAGTGAAGTGAACAAGCCACGATTCGGGACTGAGCCGCTGTGTGTGAGATCCCAGCGCATATCACTTACTACTTGCAAGTGGAAGGATGGCAAGCCTAAAGACAATCATAACTACACAATGGGCAGTATTTGCATCAGTATTTGCAGTATTTTCATACTTTTATACTCTTTAATGAAAGGTGATACAAGGCGGAAGTCCGCGCCGTTTTTCAGCAGTCGCGTCACATGACCAACGCCAGCGAATCAGGAAGGTGGATGTCACAGTGACGTTGTCCAATGAGACGCCAGCTAGAGCTCAGCACAGCGTATCCGCGTATCTCAATGTTTACACAGCACCGGAGCTGACACGATCTGGATTGAATACGTGGACCCTGGCGGATTCCCGTTTCCTGGCGTTTCCAGGCGGTTTAATGTAAACAGACAGTGCACCCGCGAAGAAAACGAGACAGATACGGTCTAATGTAAACGTAGCCTTATATGCAGCCTATAATCACACTGAACAGAATAAAGCCCATTCCTGTAAACACTTCAGTCGGAAAGCGGGAAACTGATTGATTCGGGCCAATCTGAATCAGCTGTCTTTGCAATTGAGCAAGACGTGGAATCCTTTTAATCATCCACTAAATAGAAGAATAATCGGCATGTAAATCCGATTACGTTCACTGTCAGTATTTTCTTGTGCATTCTGCGTGTCTGCATTAGGGATGGCGAAAACTAAAAATCTTGACCGACCACCGAGCCTCATTAGCCGGTTAAAGTCGGTTAACCTATGAGTTTAAAATTCTAGAATTGGAATTATTAGAATCTATTCTAAATCTAACTGCGAGCATCCGCACATTCAGTCCCAGTCGCTGCCCTCCACTCACATTACCTTTTCTACAGCGCGAAACATTTAGTCAAACGCGGCACTGATGTCGAGGGGTTTGTATTGGAGCGGAGGACAAATGGCTCCTAGTCTGGCTAACGCGACTTCAAAGCTCTACCAGCTATTGGTCTGGCCAAGATATTAAGCCCAACCGTTTCCCAGAGCCCGTGGTTGACCCGCCTCCCTGAAATGCCTCAGTTTGCTACTGGTCGAAGCCAGAAAAGGCTGTGATGAAGCTTAAACCAATCACATCACTCTTTCCTCTGGCGTATGTGACGCGACGATAGGATTCTCGCTGAGCCCCATTGATTTGGCTACTAGCGGGGCTAACTGGTAGATTAAACTCTTACCGAAGCCGGTCGGGAGCAAGGCGAAAACGTCCTTCCTTTCAATAAATACCTCCAGGGCTGCTCTTTGCTCCATTTTCAATGAGAACTTCCCGTTGAATGCTTTCAATACAGCATGATTCTGTAAACAATCTATGGCTTCCGGTCGCAGTTCTACTACGTCACTGCCTTGAACACGCCTCTACCCAGGGCCGTTGGAGATGCTCAAAGTTGATTGGCTCCCGATTTTTCCGGAGCTTGGAAGAGCTGTAGATAGCCTGCCTGGCCAGACTAAGCTCGCAACAGGCCCTCGTGTTGCGTCACGCTTAGGATGGGCGGGCCCAGGCTAAATGGCTCCAGCTTAGAGACATTGTGAGAAGCGTGAAATCCCCCCTCGACCCCTCCTCCTTGTCCTTCTCCACCCGGGTCTGTGTCTGCGGCCGTGTCAGCAAGGGGCACGCACTTTTGTTAAGTCGCAGTTTGGCATTAAAAATATCAGTGTGAACATGTTCTCAATAAATTGCCGTCATTTTCTAAGCGGCAAGCTTTAGCTCAGTCACTACAGGTGCTTGCATTGAGTAGCCGATTGAAAACAATCCCATCATACACTTGTCCCATCTTAACTTTTCATTGAAGATAGGTCGTTTTAGCGATACGGCCCCTGGTGTTTACAGTTAACTGCAGTAGGCGGTGTGTTGATATTGCATACTGCTACGGCCTCAGCACTTTTCTTCAAAGTGAGCCACAGAGACCTCTTACTGCAATTGTTTTCCAGCTACTGATATTACGGTTACATGGCTGCTAATTGTGCACAGCCATTGGGAATGGGATAGCTGGAGCTGAGCTGATTAGCCGCTAAGCTAATATAGCAACTGTCTGATGCTAAGTAACATCAGTGAGTAACCAGGTTTTAGTTCAGATCTTGTGTATTATTATTACTTTGACATTAAAGGAACAGTCCACCGTACTTCCATAATGAAATACGTTGTTCTCTGAATTGAGACGAGCTGATCCGTACCTCTCCGAGCTTTGCGCGACCTCCCAGTCAGTCAGACGCGCTGTCACTCCTGTTAGCAATGTAGCTAGGCTCAGTATGGCCAACGGTATTTTTTGGGGCTGTAGTTAGATGCGACCAAACTCTTCCGCGTTTTTCCTGTTTACATAGGTTTATATGACCAGTGATATGAAACAAAGTTCAGTTACACAAATTGAAACGTAGCGATTTTCTATGCTATGGAAAGTCCGCACTATAATGACAGGCGTACTAACACCTTCTGCGCGCTTCGGCAGCGCATTGATACCTTCACTCCTCTTCGGGCACGGCCAGGCGGGCGAATGCCCTGGTCCGTCCGCCCTGTCTAAAAAAAATGGTACAACTCGAGCCCCATGGTAAAACTGGGACTTTGTCATTTTTCCGCATGAGGCCCATGGTAAAACCACACTTCCAGGAGGGGCTGCCGTCTGCCTCCCAAGCCGGCCGAGAGCGCTCCTCGTCGGGCATTCCAGGCGGGCGAATGCCCTGGTCCGTCCGCCCTGTCTAAAAAAAAAAAAAAAAAAAAATGGTACAACTCCGAGTGAAGGTATCAATGCGCTGTTGAAGCGCGCAGAAGGTGTTAGTACGCCTGTCATTATAGTGCGGACTTTCCATAGCATAGAAAATCACCACGTTTCAATTTGTGTAACTGAACTTTGTTTCATATCACTGGTCATATAAACCTATGTAAACAGGAAAAACGCGCAAGAGTTTGGTTGCATCTAACTACAGCCCCAAAAAATACCATTGGCCATGCTGAGCCTAGCTACATTGCTAACAGGAGTAACAGCGCGTCTGACTGACTGGGAGGTCGCACAAAGCTCGGAGAGGTACGGATCAGCTCGTCTCAATTCAGAGAAGAACATATTTCATTATGGAAGTACGGTGGACTGTTCCTTTAATATTCACCAGACTAATCAACCATCGACTTCATTCATGCGCCGTGTTCTTGTTTCTTTGATAGTCAAGAATTTCCTTGATGTTACGTACCTGGTTAACATCGTAGTAAAATGTAATCCAACACTGAGACTTTTTTCACCAAGTGGCAGCTGTCTTCAACTGGAGCGGGAGGGCGGGACATGACTGAATGGATGTTTCTGATTTGTCAGCTGTCATCCTTACACCGCATGGCATGCCCCAAGCGTTTACAACACAGAATTCCAGGTTCTCCGCTCCAAAATTGGCAGCTTCAAAACGATTGATTTTTTTTTTTTTTTTAACCGACAACCAAAAAAAAATTAACCGGTTGATGTTGATTCGGTCAACCATTGGTCAAACGGTCATCGGTTAACATCCCTAGTCTGCATTCGCACTCCGTGTGTAATAACGTATGCCTGTCAGAAAATGCAATTCATGTTTACGCGTTTGAATCTATTGAAAAGACTTGTGAGGTTGGATGGGAGGTGGGATGGACATTTACACTTTTATGTTCTGAAACAGACTCAGGAGACCGAAAAAAATTCAGTGTTTAATATTTGCTGGAAATTCTCAGCAACGATGCAGAGAATGAGATGCACACTGAGAAGGGGGGGAACCTGAAATAAAACCTTTAGTTCTTGTGTTGTTCCCAAACAGTAGCTTTCAGTCTGAGTAACATTAAAAGATTATCACATTTTAGATGATGCTTTGCTGAGATGGAAATAATTTAAAAGCAGCTTGAGTCAAATCTGAATTTGCTCACCGAACTCACGCTTCTCACTGTTATAGTAACGTTGACTCAGCCTTACTCGACTCATGCATAACTTTGGATTACTTTTAATCTTCATAAAAATGGAGATGGTCTACAGCAGAGGTGGGCAATTATTTTTTCCATAGGGCCACATGAGAAACAGAAAATTTTGTGGAGGGCCCATTTTTTCCCCAGTCACATTCACCCCAAAACACAATAAAGACATCACAATATTGTCTTTCTACTCCAAATATCAAACAAGATGCATCATATTATAATAATGATGCCCACATTTGTAGTCTAATCACCTCATTTGGTGTTTTTTATTTGTTCAGTGAGAGAAATCTAGTCTCTGTTGGCCTTTAACGAGTGCATCAAAGTCAGGTTGAATGTCTGAGGTGGAGATGCGAAGCACAGCTGACAGATGATCATCAGTCCATTCGGTGTAGGAATCAGATCTACAGATCGGCTCCGGCGCCTGCTGGTGACGTCACACGATGTGATTGGCTGGACCGTTTGAAGGATGACGTACAAGTTTGTGGTTGGTCTGGACAAATTACGGAAGTAGTTATCGCGGGATTAGGTTTCGTGGGATTTCATGTCATGTTCATGTCGCGCGCATTGCGTTTTTGTTGAACACAACTTCAAAATAAAAGCAATGCACATTCAGTCCATGCATGAGGTAAAATTAGAAAATACGTTTATTTTGTAATTTCTAATTAACCTTACGCGGGCCGGTCAGAATGAACCAAAGGGCCGGATGCGGCCCGCGGGCCGGAAAATGCCCAGGTCTGGTCTACAGAGTATCTAGTGTAGGGTTCATAGCAGTGTTGTAGTCGAGTCACTAAACCTCGAGTCCGAGTCCAGTCTCAATTCCCCAGTGCTCAAGTCAGTCAAGTCATTAAAAAAAAAAATTCAAGTCGAGTCCGAGAACAAGACTCCAACCGCACCATTTGACGGTGGCTGTTTCAGCGCCATTAACGTTCGTTTGTTCCTGAATATGACGTATGAACAGGTGAACGTGCGTTCTCTTTATCAGGGAGTGCGAAGTATTCTGTCAGAGATGGTTGGGAGACGGATGTAAGTGTAGAAGGTGTGTTTATTCATACAAGTGAAGACAGGTAGACAATCCAGAACGGCAGGCAAAATCGTAAGACGGTGAAACGGGCAACTAATGTGGTAATCCTGCTCTGGTCATTGGTACGCGAGTCTCGCTCTTCCATGAAATCATAGCATGCCAATCACCGTTGATAGAGAATTTGTGCTCTGCGCGAGGCTTACGGCTAGCTCGACGAACCCGGAACAACATGAGAATGGTGTGGAACTGCATGCTAATTCTCGCTAATTTCGGTGTTTTTAAAGAAGAAAGTTAAGACATTGGGTTTTATGCAGCCAAGTTTCTTTTGGTAGCATATTTTGGGCGCTTGACCTTAATTTGGGCGCTTACGATGTTATCCATCGCAGGTTTCATGTAATTGAAAGGCCTGGGCAATAGGTCAAGCGAGGCACAAACGGGCTATCGTAGGCTCGGCAGAATCAAAGACGAGAAACAGGAAATCGGGGGTCAGGAACCCAAACAAGGAAATAAGGCTCGGGAATGTCAGCAACACAGCTCAATACTTCGCAAAGTAAGTGTGTTTTCACAGCTTCTATATAGCCGTGCTGATTGCACCTTAATCCTGCGCAGGTGTGAGTCGTTTACGGCGCGCGTGAGAGTCCGCTTGGCACGCGCGCTGTCCGGAGCGCACCCGAGAGTCGATCTGATGCACGCGCCAAGGTGCGCAGCTGTGATGCACTTGCACGAAACTAGTACAAAAAAAAATGTCGATATAAATATCCTATCACAAATTATTATGGCATGTTACAAAAAATAAAAAAATCCGAGTCCTCATCTCCAGTTTTCGAGTCCGAATGCAGTTAATGCACGAATCCGAGTCATCAGTGCTCAAGTCCAAGTCGAGTCACGAGTCCTTAAAATTAGGGCACGAGTCGGACTCGAGTACTACAAGCCTGGTTCATAGAAACAGATCATTAGGGATCGGTCATTGGTACAAATTGTCGTAAATTCATCCAGATTGGTACAAATGTAACGTCTAATCTCTGTCAGTGCTTCTGTTCATGTGTGCTGCACATATTTCAGTGCCTTAATGCTGCATGTATCCAGATGTGTAACCTACTGACACCTGTACAATACCCACATTAAATGGTGGATGCGTGCTGGTTTTTTTTTTTTTACACCAGTCCATTGTAATAATGTGTGTGTCTTTCCTCAGGCAATGTTCAGGACAGTTAAGAAGAGGACTTTCCAGCCGGTTGCCATGAGGAACACGCTTGTTTGAACCAGTGCATTCACTTGCCGCAGGCAGTTCTGATGAGAGATGACTAGAAATATGGAGGAGAGGCTTCTTTTTAATTTAGTATTATTAAATACAAACTGTGTGACACTATTTAAAGGCAATTAATTATTATTATTATTATTATTATTATTATTCTGTTTATCTAGCTCATTTTTATTATAGTTTCTATTTTGTCAGTTTGTTGTGCTCTCATTGACATTGAACCAGAATTCCCTTCTTTGTTTTTATGGGTGGATTCAGTGCATAGTGTTCAACACACACACACACACACACACACACACACACACACACACACACACACACACACACACACACACCCCATATTGCAGTAAACTCTTCTTCAAATTATAACAAACACGCCTCCCTTATTCACAACTCAGGTATTTCTGACATGTCATTTAGCTTGCTCTTATATACACGCACACACACAGTACCAGTCAAAAGTTTGGACACCCCCTATTCATTCAGAGGTTTTTCTGTATTTTGTATTTTCTACATTGTAGAACAAAACTGAAGACATCAAAACTATGAAATAACATCTGGAACATAGATGGAATGATGTGGTAAGCAAAGTGCTAAAAACAAAACAGAATATGTTTCATATTTTAGATTCTTCAAAGTGTCCACTGTTTCCCTTGATGACGCTTTACACACTTTTAGCATTATCTTAACCAGCTTCATGAGGGAGTCACCTGGAATGCTTTTCAGTTGACAGGCGCCTCGTCAAAAGCTAATCAGTGCAATTTCTTACCTTTTTAATCTGTTTGAGATCAAATAGTAAATAATAATACAGTAAACAGTTGTTTACCCTGTTCAACGCCACAACTGTAGTAATCCATATTCTGTCAAGAACCGCTCGACTAAGTAAAGAGAAACGACATCTGTCATTACGTATTTTAAGACCTGAAGTGTCTTTTAATTCATAAAAATAAAGAAAAACAATTGATTTAGAAGGTATCCAAACTTTTGGTACTCCATCTCTGTGTGTGTGTGTGGAGGCTATTACACGGTGGCGTGAAGATCTGAAGTTTCTTCGAGTGATGAACATATTCATATTGAAATATTTTCAACACAAAAAGATAAACGTCATGTCTTCACGCCAACGTGTGAATTTTCTTTTTATTATATAGACACGTCCACAAACAAAAAGTACCCAAATTTATCAAATCAATTCATCGATTTGTTTATGAGTGAGGATATTGGCAATTTTTCTGTCCATATTCACTGGATATGAGCAAACGCACGCTCTGATTGGTTACTCTACTACTAGGATATTGGCTTGTAGACCATGAGTGAGTAGAGAAAAACAAAATGGCAGAGCGCATCAAGTCAGATATCTCACTCTATCAAGTATTTAAAAGAAACAGAATTTTAAAAAATATATAGTCCCCCCCCCCCCCCCCAAAAAAAAAAAAAAAAATCTCCTGTTCCACACTCCAGCCCAGTTGGTGGCGCCAAACTGCCAAAAACCCTAAAGAAGAAGAAAACGGTGGCGCGTGTTACCGAAACAACTGACAAAATAAAAACTTTACTTCTCCCCCCCAACACACACACACACACACACAAAAATGGAATAAAAGTATTTGATGGAAAGAACTTTTTTTTTTCAAGAATTGTTATTCTAGCATTTTTCACAAATTGCTCCTGTCATTTCGCCGGTTCGTTTACATTCTAAGCAGATTTTATTGATCGAATTTGCAAAAAATAAAAATGCTCTGTTTCTCAAAATCCAGTGAATGTGGATAGAATAAAAGAGTCATTCCACTCAATCTTGTCGTACATCAGCTCATGTACGACTCGATTTCGTGGAATAACTGTCAAATATGTTACTCGATGTCCCGACAAAAACGAGTGGCGAATTTCCCAGTAAAACGCTCGTGTCTATATAATAAATAAAATAACATATATTACACACACACTGAAATTTTACTGCCGACTTCACCACCACAGGTCTGTTTTTGTATTTGATTGAAAGCGTGTTGAGGATTTTTGAGAAGCTGTGCAGTTCCTGTGTATCCCGCCTCCAAGCTAATAGATCACCTCAGGCACCAGCACTCGTCTTTTTATTAGATTTGAATCATACAGATGTATTGCAGACCCAGACTTGCGAAGTATTTTTTTTTTTACAAATCTTGGGTCTCTGTCACTTTAAAAAAAAAAAACCCTCTATTTTAATGATTTTTATAGAGTACGCTTCAGAAATTATGTAAAAAGCCCAGCTTTTATCGTTTTTGGTCAGCGGTGCCGAAATTTAACCTGTGGGTGTCTTTGTGTGGCTGCACAATGACTAAAAATATGAAGTTTTTGTCAGAGAACCAAGATTAGTAATGTCATTAACTTTGCAACGCTGTTTGAAGCGTGGAAACTGACTAATTTGTTCCACTTCCTCCATTTTGTATTTGCTCAGATAGTGTTTAAGATGAGGGCTTTCCTCAAATTACTGACACCATCTCTACTGACTGTGTAGTTGTAGGTATTAGACTGATTAAAAACGACTGTTGGAGACACTGTACTTCAGCTATATATAGTGGAAGATCCGTTTAAAAAAAAAAAAGAAAAGGAGGGGTTTGGAGTTATGGTGGTTCTTTTATTTTCTTACCTCCTTTTTGGTTCTTTTCTCCATCGCAAGCTTGCTTCCTTCCTTCACATTTCTCCTCAGTCCATTCTCTCACGGTCATGCCATCACAAGCTTGGACACACAATATTGACTCGGTCACTGCAGGACGTGACCAAAGCCGTCTCCTTTCCCTTATCTGGGTCCGTATGGACAAAATGGCGCACAAATTCATCATTTTTATTCGACCGTACTCGCTTCTTTTAATGTTCTCGTAGCCTCTGACCATAGACAAAACCCATTTTCTTCTCCAGTGCCAGCCATTTCATCAGCATTAATCATTTTTCACTGCAACAATTGTTACGTCATTTATTTTACACCGGTATGTTCTGTTGTTTTTGGACATATTGGATTGTATTCTCATTTATACCTCAGCACATCACAGGACGCGGCAGTAGACACACAGCCTGTGCAATAGTGTGTGCGTTTGTTTGGTCTTTTCACCAATCACGTCTGAGGGTTGTGAACCCTTCAGGAATGGTCCAGATCGCTGTTTCTCAGCTGTTGTCATGGAGTAATCCAGGCCTGCACATTTTTACACGTTAACTCAGCCGGTTGAACCTAGTCGAGGTTTGTTCATTAAGTGATGAGTTGTGAGCAAGGAAAATATCCAAATGTGCACGCGGTACTCCAAGACCAAGATGGAGAAACACTGGTCTTCTGAAGTACATCTAGTTCAAGATCAACATGAGCTAAAAGCCAAACTGTGGTTCACAAAAGAACGTAGCGTTCTACCCATGTTCCGTGTTCTTGATGTCTTTCTGGCTGCTCCTTTAGGTCATACTTTTGTGCACTTTTCAGGAGTGCGTTAATTCAACATATGAGTTCTGTTTCTTTTATTCTGGTACATGAATCGATGATGCTGAGTGGTGTTGCATGGAGACATCGTGTAACAGAGCTAGATCTAAAGAGCTCATACTTTTTACTGATCTGTACATAGTAAAGCCTGTGTTTTAGGGGTGTGTGTTATGGCAAAAAAAAAAAAATCTCTTCAGGAGCTCATCAATGGTTATCCACCCATTTGAAAATGGTCAAACATAGAGCTGAAGCTTGATCAGGGACCTACTATATACAAATGAAGGAAAGAATTGCGCTGATATCCTCCTAGGAAAAATTTGTCCCTCTTTGCTTATTCGTGTAGTGGCATCTGTGCCTCAGTTGACGAAGGAGCAGGACAAATAGAACTAAGCTGATTACAACAAGCTGTGCACAATTTACTTCTGCTATTATTTCAATTTTTTTGAGTTTTGGTTTTAGCCATTGTGAAATGAATTAGCCTCTACTTAGCATGAACCTTTAAATACATTTTAAAAATAAAAAAAAAATAAAAAAGGAAAACAATAGCTGAAAAGGAAAAAAAAACACACGTATGTACTGGCAACATGTTAAAGAAATATTGTACTCATTTAATTTTGACAGAATTATTTTTATTAAAATACACATCCATGAGCATATGACGGTTGTCTCTTGTGGTGTTTTGCACATCTTTTTTTTTTTTTCTTTGCATTCAACAAAATATCAAATAGCTAAGAAATAATTTTGCTCAGTGTATGACACCTCATGAAGCCGTACTCTTAGACCTGGATGTCTTATTTCTCTGTATAAAAGCATTGGGCAAAAGAGCAAATGCATAATGGAGAAGGATCATTCCGGACTATGTGGTCTTGGGCAGGGTGGTTCGCACTGTCGCATCACAGCAAGAAGGTTCTGGGTTCGAGCCCGGTGGCCGACGGGAGCCTTTCTGTGTGGAGTTTGCATGTTCTCCTCATGTCCATGTGGGTTTCCTCCGGGTGCTCCGGTTTCCCCCACAGTCCAAAGACATGTAGGTTAGGCTAATTGGTGGCTCTAAATTGACTGTAGGTGTGAATGTGAGTGTGAATGGTTGTGTGTCTATGTGTCAGCCCTGCGATGACCTGGCGACTTGTCCAGGGTGTACCCCGCCTTTCGCCTGTAGTCAGCTGGGATAGGCTAAGCTGGATAAGCATACAGGATAAGCGGTTACAGATAATAGATGGATGGATGTTGACAAAGGTATACAAAACTTAATTTGAGGTACAGATTTCTATATGGATGGTGATGCAGTGGTTACTTGCACTATTGCCTCACAGCAAGTTGGTTCTGGGTTCGAACCAGCTGATCAACCAGTGAGGGTCTTTCTGCATGGAGTTTGCATGTTCTCCCAATGCCTGTGTGGGCTTCATCCCACAGTCCAAAGACATGCAGATTTGGTCAGTTGGCTACTCTAAATTGCCCATGAGTATAAATGGCTCTCTGTCCAGGGTGTACCCTGCCCCTCACCTCAAGTCAGCTGGGATTGGCTCCAGTTCACCATGACCCTCGGTAGGTGGGATAGATAATGGACAGATGGAATGAATGGATTTCTAAATGGCTTTTCACTTTTAATAAGAAACACTATGGCTCCCTCTACTGTTAATCTATGGAAGAAGACAATTTCCTGTAGAACACTGTATAACAGTAGTTAGGGATAGGCTCCAGCTTGCCTGCAACCTTGTACAGGATAAGTGGCTATGGATGGTCTTTGGTAATGGTCCTCAGTACAATGTAAAAATGAAGTGTTGTCAAAAGAGAAAAGTATATAAATTAAAACAAGGTCTTCCCCTTGTTTTTCTATCAAATCCGTGCCTTCCAAAATGACACGCATGTACTGCCCAGGCCAATGCATCTAAATTATAGTGTAAGAGGAAGAGCTTCCTGATACGACAAGCAAATGATTGACCACTAAGTTGGGGGCATCACAGAGTCTGGCGATTCCGCTTAGAGTCGATTAAAAGCATAGCCACATATATAAATTTACCCCGATCAGCCATAACATTAAAACCACTGACCGGTAAAGTGAAGTACATTTATCTCATTACAGTGGCACCTGTCAAGGGGTGGGATATATTAGGCAGCAAGAGAAGTCAGTTCTCCAAGTTGATGTGTTGGAAGCAGGAAAAATGGGCAAGCGTAAAGATCTGAGAGGCTATGACAAGGGCCAGATTGTGATGGCTGGATGACTGGGTCTGAGCATCTCCAAAACGGCACATCTTGTGAGGTGTTCCTGGTATACAGTGGTGCTGGAAAGTTTGTGAACCCTTTAGAATTTTCTATATTCCTGCATAAATATGACCTAAAACAACATCAGATTTTCACACAAGTCCTAAAAGTAGATAAAGAGAACCCAGTTAAACAAATGAGACACAAATATTATACTTGGTCATTTTAATTATTGAGAAAAATGATCCAATATTACATATCTGTGAGTGGCAAAAGTATGTGAACCTCTAGGATTAGCAGTTAATCTGAAGGTGAAACTAGACAGGGACACTCTAACGAGTGCAAACCCCGCCTTTTCCCTATTAAAATACACTGGGCGAAAATTTCGAAGTTCTGCCATGACCTTGACCTTTGACCTCCAAAATTTAATGGTTTCCTTCCTGGGTGATTGGCAACACGTACAAAATTTGGTGCAAATTGATCCATTGGTTCTTGAGATATCTTGCAGACACACAGACAGACAGATACACACACACACAGACTGACGCAGGTGAAAATAATAACCCCTCCGACTACTGTCGGCGGGGTTAATTAGAGTCAGGTGTTTTCAATCAATGGGATGACAATCAGGTGTGAGTGGGCACCCTGTTTTATGTAAAGAACAGGGATCTATCAAAGTCTGATCTTCACAACACGTTTGTGGAAGTGTATCATGGCACGAACAAAGGAGATTTCTGAGGACCTCAGAAAAAGCGTTGTTGATGCTCATCAGGCTGGAAAAGGTTACAAAACCATCTCTAAAGAGTTTGGACTCCTCCAATCCAGTCAGACTGTGTACAAATGGAGAAAATTCAAGACCATTGTTGCCCTCCCCAGGAGTGGTCGACCAACAAAGATCACTCCAAGAGCAAGGCGTGTAATAGTCAGGTAGGTCACAAAGGACCCCAGGGTAACTTCTAAGCAACTGAAGGCCTCACTCATATTGGCTAATGTTAATGTTCATGAGTCCACCATCAGGAGAACACTGAACAACAATGGTGTGCATGGCAGGGTTGCAAGGAGAAAGCCACTGCTCTCTAAAAAGAACATTGCTGCTCGTCTGCAGTTTGCTAAATATCACATGGACAACCCAGAAGGCTATTGGAAAAATGTTTTGTGGACAGATGAGACCAAAATAGAAGTTTTTGGTTTAAATGAGAAGCGTTACGTTTGGAGAAAGGAAAACGCTGCATTCCAGCATAAGAACCTTATCCCATCTGTGAAACATGGTGGTGGTAGTATCATGGTTTGGGCCTGTTTTGCTGCATCTGGGCCAGGACGGCTTGCCATCATTGATGGAACAATGAATTCTGAATTATACCAGCGAATTCTAAAGGAAAATGTCAGGACATCTGTCCATGAACTCAATCTCAAGAGAAGGTGGGTCATGCAAGGCAACGACCCTAAGCACACAAGTCGTTCTACCAAAGGATGGTTAAAGAAGAATAAAGTTAATGTTTTGGAATGGCCAAGTCAAAGTCCTGACCTTAATCCAATCGAAATGTTGTGGAAGGACCTGAAGCGAGCAGTTCATGTGAGGAAACCCACCAGCATCCCAGAGTTGAAGCTGTTCTGTATGGACGAATGAGCTAAAATTCCTCTAAGCCGGTGTGCAGGACTGATCAACAGTTACCGCAAACGTTTAGTTGCAGTTATTGCTGCACAAGGGGGTCACACCAGATACTGAAAGCAAAGGTTCACATACCTTTGCCACTCACAGATATGTAATATTGGATCATTTTCCTCAATAAATAAATGACCAAGTATAATATTTTTGTCTCATTTGTTTAACTGGGTTCTCTTTATCTACTTTTAGGACTTGTGTGAAAACCTGATGATGTTTTAGGTCATATTTATGCAGAAATATAGAAAATTCTAAAGGGTTCACAAACTTTCAAGCAACAGTAGTTAGTACCTACCAAAAGTGGTCCAAGGAAGGACAACCAGTGACCTGGTGACAGGGTCATGGGTGTCAAAGGCTCATTGATTCACATTGGGGCACGAAGGCTAACCCATATGGTCCAATCCCACAGAAGAGCTACTATAGCACAAACTGCTGAAAATGTTAATGCTGGCTAAAACAAAAAGGTGCTTAATAGTACTGTATTTTTAACCGCTTATGTATTTTATATCCATTACCAGATTTGTGCAGGTAAACAACCTGTCTCTTTTATGTGTAAAGTCCTTTGGTGTGGTTTTTCCCATGGTAATGATGACACAGGGATTTTACATGTGCAACCTTATACTTGAGCGAAACTGGATATGGTAACAATAGCGTTCATAGGGATTGAGAGAGAATCAAAAATAATGGACGTTTTCAATTACCTTTTGTTTACATTTATTTCACATGTTCATAAAAGGTGTCAATAATTTGACATACATTTTGAGAGAAATACTGTTCTTTTAAAAAGTAATTCTGGAACAAATAAATAGACAAATACATGGGGGGGGGGGAACCACATGCAAGGTATAAACTACTGTTATACAGTGTCCTACAGGAAATTGTCTTCTTCCATAGATTAACAGTAGAGGGGGCCATAGTGTTTCTTATTAAAAGTGAAAAGCCATGTAGAAATCCATTCATTCCATCTGTCCATCATCTATCCCACCTACCTACTGAGGGTCACGGTGAACTGGAGCCAATCCCAGCTGACTTGAGGTGAGGGGCAGGGTACACCCTGGACAGAGAGCCATTTATACTCATGGGCAATTTAGAGTAGCCAACTGACCAAATCTGCATGTCTTTGGACTGGGATGAAGCCCACACAGGCATTGGGAGAACATGCAAACTCCATGCAGAAAGACCCTCACTGGTTGATCAGCTGGTTCAAACCCAGAACCAACTTGCTGTGAGGCGATAGTGCTAGTAACCACTGCATCACCATGACACCATCCATATAGAAATCTGTACCTCAAATTAGATTTTGTATACCTTTGTCAACATCCATCCATCCATTATCCGTAACCGCTTATCCTGTACAGGGTCACGGGCAAGCTGGAGCTTATCCCAGCTGACTACGGGCGAGAGGCAGGGTACACCCTGGACAAGTCACCAGGTCATCACAGGGCTGACACATAGAGACAAACAACCATTCACATTCGCATCTACGGTCAATTTAGAGACACTAATTAACCTAACCTGCATGTCTTTGGACTGTGGGGGAAACCGGAGCACCCAGAGGAAACCCACACAGACACGAGGAGAACATGCAAACTCCACACAGGGAGTTTGGCCCCCCATTGGGCACTTGGCTTGAACCCAGAACCTTCTTGCTGTGAGGCGACAGTGCTAACCACTACACCACCATGCAGCCCATCCTTTGGCAATATCCTTTCTTTATTTTCCTCTGGAGAACACTGTCAGCATAGTTTAAGTGGTCATAGTTTAAGGTTCTAGGTTCAAGCCCAGTGGCCAGTGGGGGCCTTTCTGTGCGGAGTTTGCATGTTCTCCCCGTGTCTGTGGGTTTCCTTCAGGTGCTCCGGTTTCCCCCACAGTCCAAAGACATGCAGGTTAAGCTAACATGGGGCGGCCTTAGGCTGAAGCGCCCTTGAGCGAGGCACCTAACCCCTGACTGCTGCCCGGGTGCTGTAGTATAGCTGCCCACTGCTATGGGTGTGTGTGTGTGTTCACTGCTTCAGGTGGGTTAAATGCAGAGGAGGAATTTCACTGTGCTTGAGTGTGCGTGTGACAAATAAAGACTGCTTCTTCTTCTTAATTTCAACAATGAAGTGAACAAGTGTATTTTGATTAAAAAGTTTGGGGTCAATGAGAGCCTGATGGTGAGGTATGAAAAAGGCTCTGCTAACATTTCACACTTCCTCAGTTCTACCCGCGTACGACAGGTGTGTTCATGTTCAATTTCCATAACATACAAACGTCCTGTATTTTTATTGCCAGGTTCATTACTACAACTGTACATGACAATCGTGTTTTCAAAACTCCGAGATCCAGGGAAACTCAGATGTGCTTCTGATAGGAACACTTCATGTGGAATAATGCAATGCAGTGGTTCTTGAAAGTTTGTGAACCCTTTAGAATTTTCTATATTTCTGCATAAATATGACCGAAAACATCATCAGATTTTCACACAAGTCCTAAAAGTAGATAAAGAGAACCCAGTTAAACAAACGAGACAAAAAAATTTATACTTGGGCATTTATTTATTGAGGAAAATGATCCAATATTACATATCTGTGAGTGGCAAAAGTATGTGAACCTTTGCTTTCAGTATCTGGTGTGACCCCCTTGTGCAGCAATAACTGCAACTAAAAGTTTGCGGTAACTGTTGATCAGTCCTGCACACCGGCTTGGAGGACTTTTAGCCCATTCCTCCGTACAGAACAGCTTCAACTCTGGGATGTTGGTGGGTTTCCTCACATGAACTGTTCGCTTCAGGTCCTTCCACAAGATTAACTGCTAATCCTAGAGGTTCACATACTTTTGCCACTCACAGATATGTAATATTGGATCATTTTCCTCAATAAATAAATCTGATGTTTTTGATATTTATGCAGAAATATCAACAATTCTAAAGGGTTCACAAACTTTCAAGCACCACTGTACAGTATATTGTCATATATGTTGGGAAATGAAGAGCTCTGATTGGATAGTTGCATATTCTGCTTCATTTAGTTTAATAATCATGTTTTGGGGTGGTGTAAGGAGTCCACTTTTGGGTTTTAGTATGAAAATGCTTTTTATACTGTTGTAGAATAAAAAATAAAAAAAAAATTGTTTGTAAAAAAAAAAATCTTGGCAATTTTGACTTTAGGTTCATTTTAATAGGCATTAAAAAAAACCTTAAATAAGACAGCATACATGCGTTCTTTTGAATACTTTTATTTCCATTGAACAATTTAAAATTCGCATATTTGCATTCACAGTATGATACACCTCCACCCATCTGATTATAATAAAATCATAGATTTCTTCAGACTTCCGTTAACTTCCTCACACGCAAAAGAAATAATTTCTCCTGGATTCCAATATACATACAAAAGTACAAGAATAAGAAAAATACTTTCCATATTTTACACATATACTGTATATATACTGCTCTTTTAATAAAAAGGACTCCCAGTTTACAAAATGGTCCATTTTCTCATTGTATATCTACATTTACATACATAAAAAAATTAGGTTCATGGTACTTTTTTTAATTCAGATTTGTGTGCCATTCATATCTTTAGATACTGATTAGCAGGAGAGAGAGAGAAAAATGTGAGTATCTTTTCATACTGCCGTTCGGAATGAATAACCAGTGCATTTGGAACAATTCCTCCTAAAAACGAATCCACTTCAATAACCTCATCAGACTAGGATGACAAATCTCCACCTTCCAAAAATACCCTTCCAACCAAGTCCCTTTTAAATGCCCTCTGACTACGATTGCGTCCATCTTTTATTTCATGTTCACTCCAGCTGTCCCAGTTACTCAGAGGTGTTTGATTTGCAGACGTTGTGTCTGGGTATGTCGAAACAAACCCGGTTCTGCAGCTTTTCTCAGCGTGAAGATCTGCTTAAATATACTTTAATGTAACAGAGTGGAAATGAATATGATGAGGTGGAAATAAAGGCTCCAGGGATGAAACTACACCTGCCAGGAACACACCTAAGCACTTTGGCAGACTGTGTGTTTTTGCTGGCCGTCTACTTTTTCAAAAAATAACTAAAAAGATAGAAGGTTGGTGAAAAAAAAAGTCAATGTTTTTGATCCGGCTCCATTTAGTTGAGTTCCTCCTCCATTTTCCGTATCCTATTTGCCATTGAGTTTTCTTTACTCTACTCGCTCTCACACACACACGCGCGTGTACCAGGACAGGACTGTATGAACCGGCTCCCCAGTCAGGCTGAATTTTAGCCTTAACAAACATGAAAGGAATTTCCTTCTTTTTCATTTTCTTTTACACAAACACAGAACACATCAGATGGCATGCAGACAGCTGGGTCCACAAGAGGTCAAGGCCCCCCTCGCTCTCTCCGAGGCACGTCTCAGTGCGAGTAAAACATCTATTATTGATATATTTCGATGGAGAATGGAGAACAACCCCAGGCAGGCAGGCAAATATAAGCAGCCACCTTTAAAAAGCAGAGAGGCTACTCGAGTCTGGGGCCAAGCAGCTATCCACGGGTTCGTAACACTAAGCAGATTGAGGTGAGACAGGTCTGGGGAACCAGGCTGAGAGTGAGTCAGCATGTGATACATTCTGAATGAAAATGAAACGAGACAGATGCCAAAGTTTAGTGCGAGCAACGTGAAACTGACCGTGTGAATAAATGGAATCCGATTAGCATGAGTTGATCGAGAGGGAACTTGGCTTTCAAATGTCATTAGGACTGGATTTGCCATTTCCTCATGCAAGATGTACAGTAGATTATTGTATCGTTCCTCTTCCTGTTTTTTTTTTTTTGCTGCAATTCACTAGACGGTAGGCAACATTTGGCGCGTACTTAGCGCTGAAATTTAAAGCACAGGACAGATTTCTAAGGCTGAATTATGTCTAGCAGCAAAATTCACCCAACATTACACCACCAAAGGCTTTTTTTTTTGAAGAGATCATATGGTCAAAGGCAGACTGCTAGAGTAGAAGCAAATACAAAAATCCACAGCTAGAGCGTACATGTTTCATCAGTGGTACTATAAAGATGACCTAGTGTGTCCTAGCAGAATTTCCTGGAGCCCAAATCACAGAAATCGTCAATGCAGGACATACGTCATGGATCAGGACAGCTCTATTACATGCGCATTATTAACTTCTTTATCCTTCGTACCAATACTAAATACACGCCATTTTGACATGCAGGACACATCAGGTAAACATTCCAGTGTCTCTGCAGTGTTCATGTGGTCGAGAACACAGACTCCACCACCGCTGTGATGCAGCTGGAGGTCGGACTAGGCATCAAGGCATCGATCGAGACCGCTGTGGAGAAAGTGTGGGTTTGTGTGCTCGTTTCTGCTCCTTCATCAGTTCTGGCACAATGTACGTACGCTGTATGATATGAATGATCTTTTGTTCAGTTATTAGATAAAAATGAGACCATAAGGCACTTCTGTGAGGTGACGTGCACACATTTACTCTGGAGACGGTCCAGGCATCATTCACCCCTCACCAACTCAACTATGCTCACATTACAAGTTCTTCGGGAGATCAACATCATCTTGATGTTTTGTGACAGTAGGGACAATATCATAAAACAGTTAGCCTTCAATTGGTTGCAGTTGTGCATAAAAACCTTATACGAGTGTGTTCCATATATGATATGATAAGAAATATTATTATGAGGTGTTTCACAACGTGATGAAGTTCCCGTCCTCCCTCATGCTTTCTTGGCTGCTGCTTGTCTTATTGGGGCTGCTGTTGTGCGAGCTCATAGAGCTGGTACTAGGCAATGAGACGCTCTGGGGGAGAGGCCTGTGCCCATAAGCAGCCAGTGAAGAAACAATGCTGTTTCCGTTGGTCAGGTGATGTGGCGCGTAGGCAGGCAGGTTATCGCTCTCAATAATGAGGTCGGTTTCATCATCTTCGCTGTCCCCTTCCATCACGCTGTTGCTATTACTGTACTGGCTAACAGTCTGAGAGGCAGGACTAGGAATGGAGTCCTGGGAAAGCATGGATCCTCCTGAGCCTGCAGAGTTGTTTCCAGCTGAGGTTTTGCTTGATCTGTGCATCACATTGTTGTGCTGATTGGCCGGTTTGACCGTCACAATCAGGTTGTGGCTGTTGGCCACCATCATGTCTGTAACCTGGTCCAGTGACTTGCCAGCCACGTCAATGCCGTTGACTTCCAGTATCTCATCGTTAACCCCGAGCAATCCTGTGCTCTCAGCCAGGCCGCCTTTAACCAGGCGCGAGATGAAGACACCAGGCACTTTCTCGACACCCTGTGGCGTGACGCGAACGCTCACACCATCACGAATATAGAAGCCCAGAGGTTTGTGGGTGCCATGCTTGTGCAGGCGCACACGGCGGTGCGTCTCCGGTAGGATGTCCACATCGATGATGGAAGAGATCTGGCGGAAGTCCTGCGGGTGGCTGATCAACAGACCCGATTTGCTCTTTTGTTGGGCGGCACGCAGACCTGCCAGGCCTTTTTTTCTTCTCTGCAGAGAGTTTGTCACAAAGACCACGGGCTCTTCCACATCTGTGGGTCAAGAAGAAGGAGAAAGTGGTTAAGCAGATGAAAAGAAGACATTACTTTCATCCAAGCCTCAGTCTAAGTCAGACACAGGAGGGATTCATGTCAAGATGCTGCCTCTGCACCAACTGGTACAAGTACTTTAGGCTACATGTACCAGTGTTTTCACAATTATTGGCACCCCTTGTAAAGATTAAGGGTGGGGGGAATCACCTTTTGGTGAAGTAGCTTCATCTCACACTGAAAAAAAATATGAAAAATCCAACCTTTACTTGAAATACATTTATTCAGAGAAAAACAAATCCCTCATCAAATAATTTTCAACAAAAACACGTGCCACTATTATTGGCTCCCCTGGACATGATAGTGAACTGAAGCATGGTTCCCATTTAAATTGCACATTTTTGAGTTGATAATCTGTAATCCATGACTTCTTGATTAACTGGGGAACAAATATGAGGTAACACAGAGGCCAAATTCCCTTAGTCATCCATCAACATGGGAAAGATTAGAGAACACACAAACCAAATGAAGGAGAAGTGTGCTGACCTTCATCAGTCATAAAAAAAATAAATAGCTACTCGCCTGAAAAAATGTCCATTTCTACTGTATAAGACAGTGGACACCAACTGGAACGGTTACAAACTTGCCTGGAAGAAGACCCAAGTTTATTTTGCCCCTAAATACAATGAGGATTGTAAGAGAGACCAAAAAAAAAATCTCCTTTGAATAAATTTATTTCAATTAAAGGTTGGATTTTTCCTCTTTCAGTGTGAGATGAAGCTACTTCACCAAAAGGTGGATTTTTTCTAACCTTTTTTATTCATTTTTACAAGGGGTGCCAATAACTGTGGAGGGTTCTTCTTATCTGTTCGTTATTCATTTCATCTCATCTCATTATCTCTAGCCGCTTTATCCTTCTACAGGGTCGCAGGCAAGCTGGAGCCTATCCCAGCTGACTACGGGCGAAAGGCGGGGTACACCCTGGACAAGTCGCCAGGTCATCACAGGGCTGACACATAGACACAGACAACCATTCACACTCACATTCACACCTACGGTCAATTTAGAGTCACCAGTTAACCTAACCTGCATGTCTTGGGACTGTGGGGGAAACCGGAGCACCCGGAGGAAACCCACGCGGACAACATGCAAACTCCACACAGAAAGACCCTCGCCGGCCCCGGGGCTCAAACCCAGGACCTTCTTGCTGTGAGACGACAGCGCTAACCACTACACCACCGTACCACCCCTGTTCGTTATTGCCAAGCAAAATTGTTTAGATTCGTTTTTTTCCCCTCAGAAAATGTCTGCTACAAACAGCACTCCCAGCATTACCCATAATAAGGATAAGAGGAGCAGGCAGGGCAAAGGAACACAATACATCATGATAATGGCAAGACCGATGGATGGATGGATGGATGGATGGACAAAAAAAAGCAATCACAAATCACTCCGTCTCAGTCAGGCATATATTTAACTAAAAACCTTGCTGAGTAGGATTTACGCTCGTCTGACCTTCAGACCAATAAGATGACTTGTTTGTAGTGTTCGACATATGAGAGCATTCGTCTTATCCTCAGGCAAAAAAAAACAAAAAACTCCGATGAATATTATAACCCACTGGAGAAGAAACACAGGAAGTCATTTACACCTTCACTCAGAAGAGTGACTAACTCAATCAGCTATGTATATATACACACACTAAATATAAATCTGAGGGAGATTGCTTTGCAGTCATTATATAATACCATGTCCACTAGTTGC
This sequence comes from Neoarius graeffei, assembly GCF_027579695.1. NCBI lineage: Eukaryota > Metazoa > Chordata > Actinopteri > Siluriformes > Ariidae > Neoarius > Neoarius graeffei. Next base: position 59,653,874 of record NC_083574.1, read on the forward strand.
AAAGCTTAAACATTAACCATTTAAAAAATTAAAGGAAAGGATGTCTTCACTACTCAGTTTATCATCTGTGCGAACAAACTAACTGGATGTCATTACAGTAATTTGATTAAATCTTGCACTAGAAGTAAAATTTTAAGGGCTCTGGTGTCTAACGTCTCATCTCATCTCATTATCTCTAGCCGCTTCATCCTGTTCTCCAGGGTCGCAGGCAAGCTGGAGCCTATCCCAGCTGACTACGGGCAAAAGGCAGGGTACACCAAGTCGCCAGGTGGTGTCTAACATAAAATAATTTTCAGAATAGATATTTTTTTCAAAAATACGTGTGAAATGTTCAGCACTGTCATTAATGACATGACTGCTTATTATTAAAAAACTGCCATACAGGTCATTTTGATAGTTTTAAAAGATATCATGCAAAACACCAACCAGTGTACTTTAAAGCAGTGTTTCTCAACCACTGGGCGAAAATTTTTTCCAAGTTGAAGCTAATTTTTACTCATAGTAGGGTACAATTGCTGGGTCTTATTAAGCTACGGTCACACTACAGCTAGCGATGCTTTGTAACACGTTATTGATGAAAATGAGGCATTTTAGTGGCGATGCATGGCGATATACATGTGAGCTAAAAGTTGTGGTCATACAGTAGGTGAACACTTGACTGTCACACCTTTGCGTGCTTGAGTTTGGTGTAGCTCGAGCGGCCACGCGCGCTCAGAGCACGTTGTGCACGCTCTTGGTACCCGTTCATTATGGGAAACACCTGATACTGATTTGACTGCAATTGGCACATGCATATAAGGATGCTGTTTTCACAGAGGCTTTACGAAGTATTATCACTATCACAGTCACGTTTGTTTCTAGCCATGATTATAACGCTGTTTAAATATTCTGCTTAATGATTCTGCTTTCGTTTGTGTTTTGTTTTTATAAATAATCACACCTGTTAATAAATACTCTTCCTGCACTTGGATCCGTCTACCGTCGTCTATCTTGTCGCGTCCTGATCCCTAGATCTTTAACCCAGCCACATATAAAAAGTTGTACTCCTCCATGCTCTTCCAGGTTTCCATCGGTGTCCCCATGTAGAACAATGTCTGCAGCACTGGGTAGTTTTGAGATGTCAGGGAACTAAATGGATGGATAATTTTCCAACTCGTAGGAAAAATCCTTCTTTGTTAGCGTGTAAGGATCTAATCCCTTTGAGTGGTTTCTAGATCCACTTCTTTTGAGTGTACTTCTTGGTTTTAATAACTTGCTTGTTTGCTGTACACAAACATGGCAATAAGTTCTTGTGTTAATTGACCAGACTCCACTTTTGGATCATTAATCCCTTTTGGCTGAGAATGCCCTGCATGCAGGGTTTGGCTTCTGGCACATCCATACAGTTTTAAATACAAAACCTACAATTAAAAACAGTTTGTTTCTATTGCATATTTAATTCCTGGGCTCTCATCTGTAACAGGGAGTGATGTCACATCCAATTAATCCACTTTACAATAGATTATTAGATTCTAATAGAATAGATGAGCCAAAATAATTGGGGATCTTTTTTAATGGGCCCTGACATGGTACAAGTATGAACAGGTGGAAAATACAGTTGAAAAAGTTAAGAACCCTGTTTTAAAAGATATCAGAAGCACCATTTTAGTCCTTTTAAATATGAAGGAAAAAAATGAGGTGTAACATAGTTGACAGTGAAAGTCATACAGTTAATGTTATGCCTCTGTCTGCTTCTCCAAATATGCTGCCCTTCTTACAGGATCAGAATCCCGATGAGCCCTGGATCTCTGCTGTTTCTCAGCTGCTGACATCTATGTTTTCAAAATGTATCGAGGGAGAACGGGAAAGTGTGCCCGTATTATAATAATAATAATAAATGTATGTTGTGACATATGTAGACTGATAATGATCATGATGTGATAACGATGACTGATGATGTAGACTACTGAGTATCTTAGTTGACAGGTAATATAGTACAGTAGGGGCGGCACGGTGGTGTAGTGGTTAGCGCTGTCGCCTCGCAGCAAGAAGGTCCGGGTTCAAGCCCCATGGCCGGCGAGGGCTTTTCTGTGTGGAGTTTGCATGTTGTCCGCGTGGGTTTCCTCCGGGTGCTCCGGTTTCCCCCACAGTCCAAAGACATGCAGGTTAGGTTAACTGGTGACTCTAAATTGACCGTAGGTGTGAATGTGAGTGTGAATGGTTGTCTGTGTCTATGTGTCGGCCCTGTGATGACCTGGCGACTTGTCCAGGGTGTACCCCGCCTTTCGCCTGTAGTCAGCTGGGATAGGCTCCAGCTTGCCTGCGACCCTGTAGAACAGGATAAAGCAGCTAGAGATAATGAGATGAGATAGTACAGTAGACAATTTCCCCATTTTGACCCATAATTTCAATGATAGGCCTTGCTTGGCTGACCACGTTATTTTCTTGAACAGGTTAACATCGAATTTCAACATTTCATCATTAAAACTTTGTAAACCATAACAATGTAATGTATGTAACAGTTGAGGGTCAATTGATATATTCATTGACAATGTGCTATTATAGATAAAATATTGAAAAAAAATAAATAAAGAGAGGACACTCCACGTTGTGTTCAACATGTCTGCCACCCAGGAAAATGACATCATGTGATGCTGGTCACATGGTGTTGGGACAAACTATTTTTGAGTTGCAGGGGGGAGTTGTGTTAGTGACATAGTTGACAGAATTTTTGTGGACATTAATAAATCAAGATATTTTTCTTTAGTATTTAGAATTTTGAAATCAATTAAAAAAAAAGGTGTTGATTTTTTAATGGGGCGGCACGGTGGTGTAGTGGTTAGCGCTGTCGCCTCACAGCAAGAAGGTCCTGGGTTCGAGCCCCGGGGCCGGCGAGGGCCTTTCTGTGCGGAGTTTGCATGTTCTCCCCGTGTCCGTGTGGGTTTCCTCCGGGTGCTCCGGTTTCCCCCACAGTCCAAAGACATGCAGGTTAGGTTAACTGGTGACTCTAAATTGACCGTAGGTGTGAATGTGAGTGTGAATGGTTGTCTGTGTCTATGTGTCAGCCCTGTGATGACCTGGCGACTTGTCCAGGGTGTACCCCGCCTTTCGCCCGTAGTCAGCTGGGATAGGCTCCAGCTTGCCTGCGACCCTGTAGAAGGATAAAGCGGCTAGAGATAATGAGATGAGATAATGAGATTTTTTAATGGTTTTTATTCATTCTTTTGAAACCGAGAATCCCTCAACTGAAAAATGGATATAGCAAAAAATAAATAAAAAAGGCGATTTAGGAACATCATGACAAATTTCAAGCTGACTGAAGCATCCTTCCCACGCCATGTGGCGCATAGGGCAGCACCGATCTCCGTTTCCATAGCCTTTGGCCTCTCGCCTATTACATAGCTAGGGTTACAATGGGGGGGGGGGCTAGTCTTCTAGTAACCGCAAGAGTTTGACCCCCCCACTCGCATCTGTATTGCAGCGTGCCTTGCCAGACGGCAGTAGGTACCATTTTTATGATGGTCTTTGGTATGACCCAACCGTAAGTAGAACTCACGATCTCCCGATTGAGAGGCGGACACGCTAACCACTAGGCCAACTCGCGGTTTTGACTGAAGCATAGGATGCACATAACGTGTGTGATACAATAACATGATTTCCATTACTAGGTAAAATATAATGTTTTTGAAGAAAATCGTTAGAATAAATATAATTATCATCACTGGACATGAAATGTTCCCCAATGACTGATTTATCATTTTCATATAAAAAGTATTCATACTTGCACAAAGACTTTGTTTCAGTCACGTGCACAACTCTATAGGAGCCTTAATCCAATGAAAGACTCCTAAGCCTTTGAAACAGCTCAGCACTAATTTCAGCTAATCAGCGTAATCATATTCCACCCTGGACAAAGCGTGGTTCTTTCTAAACCTCATATGGGTATTTAGTTTAATTAAGCTGTCAGATCACAAACCATGGAGAGGCCAGTACTCGGTTATTACATATCTAATTCATCAGCAGGGTGCTGTTCAAATCTAATCTGGTAAGTATGGGTTAAAATAATGGGTACACCGAGTGAGTCACCACAGCCTGACCTTGGCGACCCTCGCTTTAATGAGAAGCAACATACGTCCCCACACAAGGGACACATATTGATCAATATATGAGCAGGGTCATGGATTGATTGGAGCAGAGACAACGGGGAGTCTGAGACTGAATGTGAACATACATATAGGATATATCCTTAGATGAGGACACTGGAAATTGGAACCGATGCACTCTTTGGTGTGTGTATATGTTGTGTTCATTCCTTTTTCAATTCTTATAAAAGTGTGGATTTTTTTCAATTTAAAGAATACATGCAACATGCACAAACCCTCCTCGTATAAGGATATTACATTTTTGATGCCCTCTTACATAGACGCACTTTTCCCTTGCTTGGTCACTGCCCACATTTTAGCTCAGTATAATATTTCCGAATTAAAGACATTGCTCAGTTTCCACAGTTATTAAGTGCTACTTAAGACAAATATTATAATTAAAAAAAAAACTTTAAAATATACAAACACATGGTTTGGGCTTCAGGAACATACATGTCTGATAGATTGCTGTGTGACTTGCTAGACTGCATTTCTATTATATGCTCCACACATAGCAAGAGCCTTGAGCCACCTGTCTCCCTCCATTAGACTGAGAACATGGACTCCCGCAGAGAGGAACGCAGTATGTGTTATTAAAGCTGCACAGGCCTGGAGGGAGGGAAGGAGGGAGTTTCGCCCAGCCAGCCAGACGGGGTGGGGGGTGATATACTGGGGAGGTGAGCTGCCTTGGGGGACTGTCGGGAGTTCATGCGTCACCCCACTCTGCATGAGCTCAGAGAGGCAAATGCAGACAAAAAGCTCTTTTGTGCATTATTGATGGTGTAGAAGGTGAGGATAGTGTGTGGTTGTGGGTGTGATCACACTGTCTATTGTAAACATTATGCTAATTGAGGTAGTAATGTGATGTAGCGCTGAGAGATCAGATGCTGAGCTGCATAGATCTATATCAGTGGTGCTCAAAGTGGGATCCGAGGAACCCCAGCGGCCTGTGACGAATAACCAGGGGATCTGCAAATTATTATTACTTTAGTTACTCTGGTGGAAATCACAAGCCTATTTGACTGGTGAAAGGATTTAATCAAAACTTCAATAACTCAAAGACAACTTGACCTAGAAATCATGTCAGCTTGGTGTTCTGTTGGAGGACGATTCAGGTATATAAAGTTTTATAGCTTTAATAAACAGACGACATTTTACTGTACATATTTAAATAATATTCATAAAATAAATCTGAACAGAGCGTGCCTGCAAAATGGATGCTACAGTTAAATGGGTCCCTGGCTACAAAAGTGTCGAGAATCCTTGGCATAGAGTACTTAGAGCTGAAGAAGACACACAAAAATCAGTCTGCATTCACTGGTGCCCTTAATGAGCCAACTTGCTCTCCACATCAGCTCTGCTGCTCTCAGCAATCACTTCATCTGAAACTCATAACAACGACAGGACGTTACAAATCAAGGAACCCACCACTCCAACAACCTCGCCTTAATATGAGCAGAGAGGACACGAGCAGGCGGTCAGTCAGTCAGAAGAGGTCAAGATGTTAGCTTCAATTCAGAAATTGCCTCCAAAACACTCAGATGCTCATTCTGAATCACTGAATCTAACAACGTTACTGGGCCTTTTATGAAATTACCCTTGTCTAGAGTGCCAGAGAACGTGCAATACCCCATGCATCAATAGAAACGACTCTCTGATCTTGACTATGCTGATGATCTTGCCTTCCTCAAGGAAGATGAAACTAGATTACAGTTTGCCACATCGCAATTCGAAGAAAAAGCAAGCACAGTGGGTCTGATTGTAAATGCAAAGAAAAGTAAGGTGATGTCCATCAGAAGAGAGCCAACAATGATTACCATCACACTGAGACACAACAAGATAGTAGAAAATGTCAATGAGTTTACTTATCTTGGAAGTGCTGTCGCTGTAAATCATGTTACATTACATGGCATTTAGCAGACGCTCTTATCCAGAGCGACGTACAATGAGTGCAAAAGTCAGGTACACAAAGTGCTGAACTTCTAGACAGGAAGGTTCTAGTGCCAACTGAACAAGTCAGCAATACTTAGTGTAATAGTCTGTTGAAGTACCAATACTCAAACATGCAAGGAAACAAACCAACCATAAAGTACAGCTAAACAGAAAACTCAAAATGGCTAACTCCAGGCTACACCGTACACAGCTTGGGTTGGTCAAGGCTGAAACGCAGTTACACAGTGGGCAGGGAAAAAGGGGAGAGGTGCAGCCTAAAGAGGTGAGTCTTCAGTCTACACTTGAAGGTGGTCAGGGACCCGGCAGTTTTGACCTCAATGGGAAGGTCATTCCACCAACGGGGAACCAGGACAGACAGTAGTCTTGAGCGGGCTGGGCAGGAGCGGAGAGGAGGAGGGGTCAGGCGATTAGTAGTTGTGGAGTGTAGGGATGGAACAGATTCTGGAGCTATGCTGGCCCCGACCCCTTGAGACCCTGGTAAGCTAGTACCAATGTCTTAAATTTGATACGAGCTGTGATAGGTAGCCAGTGCAGGTCGGCAAGCAGAGGGGTGACACGGGAAGAACGAGGGAGGTTGTAGACCAGGTGAGCTGCAGCATTCTGGATGAACTGCAGTGGTCTGATGGCAGAAGCTGGAAGGCCAGGAAGGAGACAGTTGCAGTAGTCCAAGCAGGACAAATGGAGAACTTGCTCAAGAGATAGCTTGCACTTTTAACAAAATATTACCAATAATGAAGCACAAGTTTAACCACGGCGGCACGGTGGTGTAGTGGTTAGCGCTGTCGCCTCACAGCAAGAAGGTCTGGGTTCGAGCCCCGTGGCCGGCGAGGGCCTTTCTGTGCGGAGTTTGCATGTTCTCCCCGTGTCCGCGTGGGTTTCCTCCGGGTGCTCCGGTTTCCCCCACAGTCCAAAGACATGCAGGTTAGGTTAACTGGTGACTCTAAATTGAGCGTAGGTGTGAATGTGAATGGTTATCTGTGTCTATGTGTCAGCCCTGTGATGACCTGGCGACTTGTCCAGGGTGTACCCCGCCTTTTGCCCGTAGTCAGCTGGGATAGGCTCCAGCTTGCCTGCGACCCTGTAGAACAGGATAAAGCGGCTACAGATAATGAGATGAGATGAGAAGTTTAACCACAAAGTTGAAAATTTTCCAAGCAGTAGTTACCACCACTCTTCTATACAGTGCAGAAACCTGGAACACAACCATCAGGGAAGAACGTCTTTCATCCTTTTATAATTGTTGTCTTTGAAGAATTCTCAATATCAGTTGGATGGACCACATCTCAAATAAGGAATTATACTAACGCACTAACCAACCTCCAGTGATAAACATACTTAGAAAGAAATGACTAATATGGTTTGGCCATGTAGTAAGGATGGCACCTTTTTGAATTACCCATAGACTCCTCTTTTGAAACCCATTAGGAACATGAAGACCTGGTCGACAAAGAATGAGATGGAGAGAGAGTGTTATCAGAGACCTAGAAGGACGTTCCATCACATTTGAAGAATGATTGCCAATGACAGAAAGGAATGGTCAAGGGTTGTAAAGGCACTATGTGACAGTCATGAAGGCTCAAGAAGAAGACCCCAAGAACAGACATGGACAAGTTTTTTATTGGGTCTTTGTGTCTGCGAAATCTCACAAATTTCTCTGTACAAATAATGGTTTTGAAGACCAGCTCAGTTATTAACAAACACAAGGTTGCTTAGGATTGATGCATGTGAATTGTTAAAACAGTAATGAAACAAAACAAAACTGGGTCAGTCACAGAACTGCAAAATGATCACTATCAAACATTATCCGTAATGCCAAAAATTGAGGAAAAAAAAGAACAATACAGTATAAGCAATGAATTGCAGTCATGTGAAACCTGAGGGCACAGACAGTGCAGAGTTTTTTGAACAGTGCTCTCAGGATTAGAAAGTTATAAAAAGCCTTTACTGACTTCCTCTCCTTTATTTCAGACACTCTGGCATTTTGGTAATAAAATCAAACAGAAAGCCTGCGCTAATGAAATATGTTTAATGATATGAAGGCAGGTCAAAGACGTTAAGGCCTATTTTAGGTGAAGGCCTATTCACCTAGGGTGAAATTCCTTGTAGCTTGTGTTCGATCCCGCCTGTTATACAGTGTAAAAGCATGGTGGATGTGTGCTGATGAGGTCAACAAAATTGAGGTTGTATGGCACGGCTTCCTGCGTCGAATGGTAAAGGGTGGCTTCAAGCAAAAGAACGCTCCTGACTCACAAGACGCTGATGTCAAGAGGGACGTGGACTAGAGCGTCAGACTATCAAATGCAGACCTACATGAGATGACCAACACCCCACCTACGGTATTAAGCGGACATGTTATGAACAGCAACTTAAATATATAGTCCACATCTGTAGGATGGGCAATGACTGCTTGCAAAAACAACTTCTCTTTTACCCCTTTTCCACCAAATCAGTTCCAAGGCTGGTTCGGGGCCAGTGCTGGTGCTGGTTCACAACTCATTCAACTTGCGAGCCAGCTGAGAACCAGTTTGCTTTTCCATAGCTCGCGGTGCTAAGGGAAGCCACGTCATTACGTCGCTGTATACATCAGTTACGTCGTTGTATACGTCAGTTACGGTGCTACGTTTACATAAACCTTGGCGCGAATATCAAAGCAAAAACAACACGGAAGAAGCAGCAGCAGCAACAACAACAATAATGGATGACTTCGCGTTTGTACAGCTGCTGCTTCTCGTCGCTTAAAAATGGCGATCTTTCGCGGCCTTGTTATTGTTGTTGGTCTTAACAACTCCGCCCCCCCGCTGACGTAAGCGGTTCTTTCCTCTGGCCCAGCAAAGAGTTGGTGCTAGCCTGGAACCGGTTTTTCTGGCCCCAGAGCCAGTTCTTTGTCAGTGGAAATAGAAAACCCGGTTCCAAACTAAGCACTGGCCCCGAACCAGCCCTGGAACTGCTTTGGTAGAAAAGGGGCATTTGAGGTCAGATCACCAAAATGGACTAAGGTTGAGAATGTGTTGGGTATGGATGCCCAGCAGATTAGACGGACAATGATGGACAAAATGGACTTCTGGCAACTGTTGGACAGAGTGCTAACAGGAGCACCCTAAGGGTTTTTTTTTAATCCAAATGGGGACGATGATGATGATGATTTGGTATTGAATGCCTTGGTCAGAGCAAGCCAGAGTCATAACCTTGCTACTTAAAGAAAGAGATTCTCAGATCAGACTTGAATTTGGGGATCCAGTGAATGGGTTGAGTAGCTTATTGGAGATATAGTGCCTTATTGACTTGGAAGTTACACCTCCAAGCAGCATGTTATGCTAGTTTAAGGTTGCTTACTGATAAAATGTTAACACCTCAGAAGTGTTATGGCAAGCGAGTGAGCTTTATCGACTCAGAAGCTGTATGTCACTTTGGAAAGTTATTGCAGAGTCAGATATCAGGGTAACCAAGAGGCTGAGGGATTAAAGAGAAGAAAAGGTGGAATAGAATTTCCAATGCCAGACAAGACAATTGAGAAAATTAATATTGATATGCAATTATGATTAAATTAGCAATCATCTCAGGAGAAAGTATAATATACTGTGTTTTTGCTTATAATCATTGACTCATTCATTCATCTTGATTAAAAGCTTTATCCTCATCAGGGAGGTGGTGGATCTGGAGCTTATCCCAAGAACACTGAGCATGACACAAGAAAAGACATCAGTCCAGCTACGAGGAAGCTCTTCCTTATATCTTATGCTTATTGTTTCAGGCTCAACATCTGGATCGTCCATGTCTCTTTGAAATGACATTTCCACTGTGATAACTCCAACTATGATTAAATGATGTGCTCTGCTCCTTTTTGCCTTGTTCTTAGCAATCACATGCTAATAGTCTACTGATGATGGTAATTAAATTACATAACATGGCATTTAGCAGACGCTCTTATCCAGAGCAACGTACAACGAGTGCAAAAGTCAGGTATACGAAGTGCTGAACTTCTAGACAAGAAAATTCTAGTGCCAACTGAACAAGTGACAACAATACCGAGTGTAATATTCTATTGAAATACCAATACTCAAACAGCCAAGGAAACAAACCAACCATACAACAGCTAAACAGAGAACTCAAAACAGCTAACCCCAGGCTAGACAGTACACAGCCTGGGTTGGTCAAGACCAAAACGGAGTTACAGTGGGCAGGGAAGAAGGGGAGACGCTTCAGTCTACACTTGAAGGTGGTCAGGGAGTCAGCAGTTCTGACCTCAATGGGAAGGTCATTCCACCAACAGGGAACCAGGACAGACAGCAGTCTTGAGCGGGCTGGACAGGAGCAGAGAGGAGGAGGGACCAGGCAACCAGTAGTAGCGGAGCGTAGGGATCTGGCTGGTGTGTAGTTGTGGAACAGACTCTGAAGGCATACTGGTCCTAACCCCTTGACAGCCTGGTAAGCTAGCGCCAATGTCTTAAATTTGATGCGAGCTGCGATAGGTAGCCAGTGCAGGTTGGCAAGCAGAGGGGTGACATGGGAAGAACGAGGGAGGTTTTAGACCAGGCAGGATGCAGCGTTCTGGATGAGCTGCGGGGGTCTGATGGCAGAAGCTGGAAGGCTAGCAAGGAGAGATCTGCAGTAGTCCAAGCGGGACTTGAAACTTCAGCGATAATTAATCATTAGTAGTACTCCTCCTTTACTGTTTTGCTTTGAACTTCACCTACAGAACAAGAGTCTAGACAGGACTGGAATGACATTAGCCAATTACTGTACGACTCTGAACAACCGGGACCTTTCTGCGTGGAGTTTGCATGTTCTCCTCGTGCCTGCGTGGGTTTCCTCTGGATGCTCCTGTTTCCTCCCACAGATCAAAGACACTCTGATTAGTAGGGCTGTAACGATATGCGTATCGAAATCGAAATCGCGATACGCAGAGCCACGATCTGTATCGCGATACAAGAAGGCAGAATCGCGGTACACCCTTTCAAACTTCTCCTCAGCCCAAAAACAGAGGCGCTTCCAAACTTCAATTTATGAATACTTTACTTTTTATTTAAATTACATTTTAAACTTACTTAAATTACTTTTATTTTTTTATATCCATTAGTAAGTCGTTTTTTCGCCGACCTGCGACAATCTTCTGCGAGTCACGCGACGTCCACACTCGCCACTGGCAGAGCATTCATTTCTTTTAAGCGGTCGCCATTCTGGTTGCGACGCGGGGAGCGAATCTGTAAACAAGCAGCTCATTGGCTGGCTAGGTGTGCTACAAGCCAATCACAATCACTTGACCGGAAAGGCATGCAGTGTGGCCAGATTGGGCAGGTTTAGGTGCTTTTTGGCTGGTTTTGAACATATTTTGGGGTGGAAAACGTTAGCAATATCTGGCAACACTGAAGGCATGTCTGCTTGGGCGGAAGCCTTCTGCGGCAGTTACATTTTGACACGCGAGCAATGTTTCACCATAAAAATTCCGTAATTTCCATCTGTTTTCCACGATCACAGAAAATCATTGGCCCTATGAGAGTGAGACAGTGAGAGAGCCACCCCCCCAAAAAAAAATCTTAATGGATTTACACGATTTGGAAAAATGACTTTTTCAGAACCGAAAAAACCAGAGCTTCCGGCTCAACAGTATTATTGTGAGAAATAAAACAATCTTTGGATATACATTTGTTCATTTTTGCATACATATTACTCATTCTCTGCAGTGGTCTGAATTATTTGTTATTAAATAGTTAATGTAAGTAAGTAAATGTTAATAAGTCAAATTTACTACTTAAAAAAAACATTTTTAAAAAATCGTGGGCGTATCGAATCGTGGGTCAAAAATCGCGATACGAATCGAATCGTGAGTTGGGTGTATCATTACAGCCCTACTGATTAGGTCAACTGGCTACTCTAAAATGCCCGTAGGAGTGAATAATGAGTGTGAATGGCTGTCTGTTTGTCAGTCTATGTCTTTGTATTAGTCCTGTGTACCTGGCCAAGGTGTACCCCACCTCTCGCCCGACTGGCTCCATCTCCCCCACAATCGCAATGGATAAGCGGCATAGAAAACAGATGGATGGATGGATGGATGGATGGATGGAATTATGACCCAGAGTCAGCCAATCAGGATGCTGTGTCTGTATGATTACATTAGACATCATCAAAGGAAGAGTTTATTTGGATTGTCCTATACAACTGCATTCCTTGTCTTCTTCTTCATCTTCTTTCAGCTGCTCCCGTTAGGGGTTGCCACAGTGGATCTGTTCCGCATATTTGATTTGGCATAGGTTTTACACCCAATGCCCTTCCTGGTGCAACCCTCCCCAGTTTATCCGGGCTTGAGACCAGCACTAAGTATGCACTGTCTTGTACAACCCCAGTGGCTGGGTAGCTTACCTAATTTGCATGTCTTTGAACCGTTGGGGAAACCGGAGTATCTGCAGGAAACCCACGCGGACACGGGGAAAACATGCAAACTCTACACAGAAAGGCTGCAGGGCTTGAACCCGGAACCTTCTTGCTGTGAGGCAACAGTGCTAACCACTGCACCACCATGCCAGCACCACCAAACTTCATCAGGTCTGTGTGTCTAGTCTGCAGTCCTGTCTCTGAAATGTGCTCCATTCCTCTAACTAGCAGTATCTTCTGATACTGCTATACTGAATGACATTTTGTCTGGAATGGGATACGTCTATAAATAACGGACTGTCCAACACATCAGAGAGACTCATGTTTGGAGCAACCTGCATCAATTTCATTAATAACAGATGATTAATAATTAGAAAATCACTATTAATCCTATAACGCTGCCTTCTTTTTGAATGTCGCCTGCCTGGATTTGGCTTGGTCTGCAGAACACGAGTTTAGACGCGGTATTCCCTTGTCCATCCTTTGTGATCCTGGAGATCAGCATCAAGCGCATTAATAATTACAGGGACGGTAGTGGAGATCAGCTGGCTTGCTTTCATTGACCTGCTGTTAGTGCCGGCTATGATAGGGACATCCGATGCCGTTGGTAAGAAGTTTCTGATAGCACTACATCTCTCTGTCTCACTGCTTCTAGCCACGAATCACGTTACGTTTATGATCCAGGAGCCCACACATGAAATGTTGTCAAACTCACTGTGTGTCAGATTGTAGTTTAAGAGGAAACACATCTGACAACAAATACGTGGCGGTGTATCTCATGCATGTCAACCAGCATTGTCCACAACAGAGGTAAAAGCCACTCACGGCATTTAAACATGAGCCTCTATGTCGTCTCTTTACTCGACTGATCTCTGTTACAGCTAGAATAATCGCCGATTCAGTTATTTCTCAGATTTGTATTATAACCCCAATTCCAAAAAAGTTGGGACAAAGTACAAATTGTAAATAAAAACGGAATGCAATGATGTGGAAGTTTCAAAATTCCATATTTTATTCAGAATAGAACATAGATGACATATCAAATGTTTAAACTGAGAAAATGTATCATTTAAAGAGAAAAATTAGGTGATTTTAAATTTCATGACAACAACACATCTCAAAAAAGTTGGGACAAGGCCATGTTTACCACTGTGAGACATCCCCTTTTCTCTTTACAACAGTCTGTAAACGTCTGGGGACTGAGGAGACAAGTTGCTCAAGTTTAGGGACAGGAATGTTAACCCATTCTTGTCTAATGTAGGATTCTAGTTGCTCAACTGTCTTAGGTCTTTTTTGTCGTATCTTCCGTTTTATGATGCGCCAAATGTTTTCTATGGGTGAAAGATCTGGACTGCAGGCTGGCCAGTTCAGTACCCGGACCCTTCTTCTACGCAGCCATGATGCTATAATTGATGCAGTATGTGGTTTGGCATTGTCATGTTGGAAAATGCAAGGTCTTCCCTGAAAGAGACGTTGTCTGGATGGGAGCATATGTTGCTCTAGAACCTGGATATACCTTTCAGCATTGATGGTGTCTTTCCAGATGCGTAAGCTGCCCATGCCACATGCACTAATGCAACCCCATACCATCAGAGATGCAGGCTTCTGAACTGAGCGCCGATAACAACTTGGGTCGTCCTTCTCCTCTTTAGTCCGAATGACACGGCGTCCCTGATTTCCATAAAGAAGTTCAAATTTTGATTCGTCTGACCACAGAACAGTTTTCCACTTTGCCACAGTCCATTTTAAATGAGCCTTGGCCCAGAGAAGACGTCTGCGCTTCTGGATCATGTTTAGATACGGCTTCTTCTTTGAACTATAGAGTTTTAGCTGGCAACAGCGGATGGCGCGGTGAATTGTGTTCACAGATAATGTTCTCTGGAAATATTCCTGAGCCCATTTTGAGATTTCCAATACAGAAGCATGCCTGTATGTGATGCAGTGCCGTCTAAGGGCCCGAAGATCATGGGCACCCAGTATGGTTTTCCGGCCTTGACCCTTACGCACAGAGATTCTTCCAGATTCTCTGAATCTTTTGATGATATTATGCACTGTAGATGATGATATGTTCAAACTCTTTGCAATTTTACACTGTCAAACTCCTTTCTGATATTGCTCCACTATTTGTCGGCGCAGAATTAGGGGGATTGGTGATCCTCTTCCCATCTTTACTTCTGAGAGCTGCTGCCACTCCAAGATGCTCTTTTTATACCCAGTCATGTTAATGACCTATTGCCAATTGACCTAATGAGTTGCAATTTGGTCCTCCAGCTGTTCCTTTTTTGTACCTTTAACTTTTCCAGCCTCTTATTGCCCCTGTCCCAACTTTTTTGAGATGTGTTGCTGTCATGAAATTTCAAATGAACCAATATTTGGCATGAAATTTCAAAATGTCTCACTTTCGACATTTGATATGTTGTCCATGTTCTATTGTGAATACAATATCAGTTTTTGAGATTTGTAAATTATTGCATTCCGTTTTTATTTACAATTTGTACTTTGTCCCAACTTTTTTGGAATCGGGGTTGTAGGTTATTCAAACATTTTTAAAACTTTCTCCACTGTAATCTGTACAGACAGTGGAAGTGCTCTTCTCTGTTTTGATGACGACGTGACAGTGCAGGAGCATCGCACATAATTCGCGATCAGATTACGTCCTGAACTGATGAGGTTCGTATTTATTTTGCTATGTCACATCATCAAAGTGTGACATTTATCCACTGTGTAAGCAAAAATCACACTTAGCTAGCAAGGCTTTAGACATCTTTAGGCAGACTGACTGTGTTTACTGCCATGCTCGTTTGACCGGCTCCTTAAACAATATGATTTTTGCATGAAGATCGCTTTGAAAGAATATTTGAAGAAGTAAGTAAATAAAAAAATTCGGGTCACTTTTGTGATTTCTTAAATTGTTTACGGTTTCTTAAAGAAGAGGGAGATGTTATAGGCAGATAAATCCACTTTTGGACAGACATTCAGTGGGGTTTCCCAGACCACTGCACAAGTACATTACTTCTTTATAGGCCATATATTGACATGCCTATCAAACTCAACTGAAATTATTCTAACTATTTTCGCATTAGGAAGAAACTGCAATATAATCTGTTTTGTTTTTTCTGGTATGCCGTACAGCAATTACATTAATGACCTGTTTTTCATGTTCATTTCTTTGAAATTGCTCTAAGTCACCATGTTTATCAGGGTGTGGCAGTTTACAGCATGCAAGGCGTGTACACACACACACACACACACACACATGTACACTCCTTCACATGTCTGGTCATGAGTCTATGACCTCACTCTGTTATGGCCATCTGGAGACTGACGCTTGGCCATATGGCCACTAAGGCACCCCCGTCTCTCCCCAACCCGCCTTGCCTTACTGGCCATGCCTCATATGTAAGAGAAATGTTCATATATCAACAGCAGCCAAAAACACATTTGGCTTTAGATAAGTTAATTAAAGATGACAGATACAATGTAGGCTGGCAGTGTGTGTGTGTGTGTGTGTGTTTATACACAAGTCTCTGGGGAACGGACAAGTGGGGCTTTGTCTGGGATTATCACAGGCTAATGAGGGCCATTTCTGAGAGCCTGGAATTGAGACACGTGCAACCCCCTCCTTTCTGATAATCACCTTAACCTTGTATATTTCTGCTTCATAATCGTAATGATCTAGATGACGCCTGGACCGTCATTATATGCTACTTTATATCGGAACTTCCTTTTTCACAAAATATACACTCGTTGTTGATATTTTTATTGTTCCAAAGAGCACAGACAAGCTCAATCAATCAAATGTACATGCAGACATGAAAAACTTCCTCTGTGTCAGGTTTTCTTCCTCCGTTGAGGTCAAACAGGTAAAAGGTTCTAATGAGGTTCTCCTTTCCTACTTCTCATTCTTTCTGTCTCGTCCCAACCATTCAGAGCAGGAGTTTCGGTACAACTGGTGTAGCTCCGCATCACAATGGCATTGATTTATAGCCCATAGTGGCAGTCCTGATCTTGGACAGAAATATCCCGACGACCATGAATAGACACTTGTCATCATGTAAATAGAACGCGACTGATCCAGAAACGGCTCCCAGCAACAGGTAAATGTATAATGTATAGAGTTCTCCTGGATTCTCCTCCTAATCCACACATGGACAGCTGCCAAGCAGAGCAAGCATTCTTCTCATTTTCAGCATACAGTCAAGTCCACACCCTCACATTGTGAAACAGCATATTTGTTTCCACTCTTCGTCCACTGCACTGTCCTCAAACATTTACTGCCCACGCTGTATTCCAGATTTAGGTATGAAGAGGAAGGAAGGGAGAAATGGACCGAAACTCTACTGCAGAAAGCTGGACAGAATCACGCCAGGTTCCATATTTCCCTAAAGATTCTCCAGACCTCATTCAGAAAAAAAAAAAAAACCAACCCTGGAATCTGATGAAGAATGTGCGTCACACTGAGAAGTGATGTGTGCGCAGGCCTTGTGGTCTAAAATCCAATCTAAAATTAGCCTGAACCAGTTTATCCAGGAGAGCTTTCAAAATGGTAATGACAGGAATGCAGGCTCCAAGTTTCCTCTCATCTGTTTCACTCTTTCTCCTTCATATGACTGTTATTTTTCCTGCTCCCCACTTATGCTTTTACCTGGTTTGTATTTGCATAGTTGTCATAGCAATCGGCACTCAGGTACATGCACCTGTACAGCAGGCAGGTTGGTCATCTTACATACCTTTTCTATTCTTTGACTGGCTAGCTTACTGTTTTGACAATTTTTTTCCCATTTATAAAGCACATTTACAGTGTCTTGCAAAAGTATTCATCCCCCTTCATGTTTGTCCTGTTTTGTCGCATTACAAGCCAAAAAGTCAATACTTTGTCGAGCCACCTTTTGCTGCAATTACAGCTGCGAGTCTCTTGGGGTATGTCTCTATTAGCTTAGCACATCTAGCCACTGGAATTTTTGCCCATTCCTCAAGGCAAAACTGCTCCAACTCCTTCCAGTTAGATGTGTCGTGTTGGTGTACAGCAATCTTCAAGTTATGCCACAGATTCTCAATCGGATTGAGGTCTGGGCTTTGATTAGGCCATTCCAAGACATTTAAATGTTTCCCTTTAAACCACTCCAGTGTAGCTTTAGCAGTATGTTTAGGGTCATTGTCCTGCTGGAACATGAATCTTCATCCCAGTCTCAAACCTCTGGCCGACTCAAACAGGTTTTCCTCCAGAATTGCCCTGTATTTAGTGCCATCCATCTTTCCTTCAGTCCTGACCAGCTTTCCTGTCCCTGCAGATGAAAAAGATCCCCACAGCATGATGCTGCCACCACCATGCTTCACTGTAGGAATGGTGTTCTCAGGGTGTTGGGTTTGTGCCACACGCGGCATTTCCCATGGGGGCCAAAAAGATCAATTTTAGTCTCATTTGACCAGAGAATCTTCTTCCATGTGTTTGGGGAGTCTGCCACATGCTGTTGGGCAAACTCCGAACGTGTTTTCTTTAAGCAATGGCTTTTTTCTGGCCACTCTTCCATAAAGCCCCACTCTGTGGAGTGTACGGCTTAAAGTGGTCCTATGGACAGATACTCCCATCTCCGCTGTGGATCTTTGCAGCTCCTTCAGTGTTATCTTTGGTGTCTTTGTTGCATCTCTGATTAATGCCCTCCTTGCCCGGTCTGTGAGTTTTGGTGGGCGGCCTTCTCTTGTCAGGTTTGTAGTAGTGCCATATTCTTTCCATTTTGCTATAATGGATTTAATGGTGCTCCCTGGGATATTCAAAGTTTGGGATATTTTTTATAACCCAACCCTGATCTATACTTCTCCACAACTTTGTCTCTGACCTGTTTGGAGGCTCCTTGGTTTTCATGTTGCTTGCTTAGTAGTGTTGCAGAGTCAGGGTCCTTCCAGAACAGGTTGATTTATACAGACATCATGTGACAGATCATGTGATGCTTTGATTGCACACAGGTGGATCTTAATCAACTAATTATGTGACTTATGAAGTGAATTGGTTGGAGCAGCTCTTATTTAGGGGTTTCATACGAAAGGGGGTGAATACCTATGCACACTCCAGATTTCTGTTTTTTCATCTTAATTATTATTTGTGTCACAATAAAACAACAATTTGCACCTTTAAAGTGGTAGGCATGTTGTGTAAATCAAATGGTGCTAACCCTCCAAAAATCCATTTTAATTCCAGCTTGTAATGCGACAAAACAGGACAAACACCAAGGGGGATGAATACTTTTGCAAGACACTGTATATTTTTTACATTATATATACATACATACATATACACACATACATACATATATATATATATATATATATATATATATATATATATATATACACATACATATATATATATATATATATATATATATATATATATATATATATATATATATATACACATACATACATATATATATATAAAAAACGTATTCCATCACTAAGGTATCAGGTTAGCTGAGAGAAAAATGGAAGCTGCAGGGTAGCAGAGCTGTGGAACATATAGTCTGTGCTCTCACATGCCAGGTGCTCGGTCTGACATGGCATGAATACAGGGGAGAGAGAGAGAGAGAGAGAGAGAGACTGAGCTAGCCAAGAACATACACCTGCACAACAGATGCTGTGCCATGCTTTCTCTCCCATTCCACACCTTTGTGGTGTAAATAGTTCTTCTTGTTCTTTCCTATACTTTCTCCCTCACAGACAAAAATCGCACATCGTAAACCAGTTCTTTGTGAGTTTTATTCGGTGGTGTTCGAACCTAGAAGTAAGCAGACAGCTGATAAAGTTGTGTTTTCGAAAAGTGTTCCCTTTTTAAATTAAAATCTCACAGATGCTGATATCTCATCTCATTATCTCTAGCCGCTTTATCCTGTTCTACAGGGTCGCAGGCAAGCTGGAGCCTATCCCAGCTGACTACGGGCGAAAGGCGGGGTACACCCTGGACAAGTCGCCAGGTCATCACAGGGCTGACACATAGACACAGACAACCATTCACACCTACGGTCAATTTAGAGTCACCAGTTAGCCTAACCTGCATGTCTTTGGACTGTGGGGGAAACCGGAGCACCCGGAGGAAACCCACGCGGACACGGGGAGAACATGCAAACTCCGCACAGAAAGGCCCTCGCCGGCCACGGGGCTCGAACCCGGACCTTCTTGTTGTGATGTATATATGCTTTGTATGCTTTGACACATTAATTCATGAAAGTGGACCAACTTGGGCTGGGACGGTGGATGGGTTTTTATTTAAATTTATTTTTCCTTTTTTTTGTTGTTGTCTTCTATACAAATGTAAAACTGGACATGATTATACTTGCTTTGAGATGCTTTGTAATATGACGTCCTAATAAAACAAATTCATAAAAATAAAATTCAATTAAATATGGACTTTCTCATATTCATTACCAGCCTACATGCCAAGCCCTTCATACAGTTTACCAATCAGGCTAATGGACATGGTGATAAAATATACTCATCACTTCAAGCTCACTTTGGTATTCCATGTTGTCCTCTTTACGCAGCCACAAACTCCTCTTCTTTGCCTTTTAAAATGCGTTTTCTCTCCGAATAACATCGCTACTATTATACCAAGGGCTTGGTTTCTGTTCGATTGTACTGATTGATGATATAAGCAGAACATTTTCTTTTAGCACAAGTCTATCATTAGAGCATCTTCACTGTATAACCTGACATGAAAAGCACAGTCTGTTAGAAAACTTAACATTACATCACACTGTATGAGATCATCTCGGACAATGTGACAAGCAATAATCTAAAAGACTGCTGAAATCACACAGTCTAAACAAGGCTTTCTTTCTGTGCTTGTACAGAGTCAACATGCTCAAATCTCACTCTTATCATCCTGCAGGAATGTGAAGAGCTCTAATCATTAAACATTAAGTAAGAACATACAGTGAATACATCCTGTGTATCACACACTCCAAATCACTACAACAAACCTACACGTACACAAAATTGTTTCTTGTGAAAATAATAGGAATACAATTAAAACAATCACAAATAACCCAAAACCGATATACAATACTAGTCAAAACTTTGGACACCCCTCCTCATTCAGAGGTGTTTGTGTATTTTGTATTTTCTGCATTGTAGATCAATACTGAAGACATCAAAACTATGAAATAACATCTGGAACATAGATGGAATGATGTGGTAAACACACACACACACACACACACACACACACACACACACACGGTGTTAACCCAAAAGTTAATTAGTGCAACTTACTGTCCTCTTAATGCATTTGAGATCAAACAGTAAATAATAAAAATACAGTAAATAGCCCTATTCCACAACTGTAGTAATCCATATTATGTCAGGAACCGCTCGACTAAGTAAAAATAAAGAAAAACCACTGAATTAGAAAGGGTGTCCAAACTTTTGACTGGTATTGTATCCTTTAATGAAATTACTCCTAAAACAGTTTACACTACACTAGGAGGAAATATTAAAATATTACACACACACACACACACACACACACACACACACACACACACAAGATCAACTGTGAGCGACTGCTCACTTACGTACCCCCCCGCTCTCGCTTATATCAGAACGCAAGCAATCGAAGGAATTGGACACTTATTATGAATGTTGACTTCAACAAATAATTAACCCTGAAACAAGTAACTAAAGAGCAGTGTTCTATCCAGGGGTTTCAAATAGCATCCTGGTAAACGGTCATTTTGAAACAGCATTTTGCTTCTTGAAATAGCGTCAAAATCCACCCTACATGTTTCGTAAATACATTCAGTCGGTAAACAGGAAGTCAACGTGGGACAGACCTGAAAATGGTATACACGGTATAGAACCCCAAGCTGAAGCTCGGTACCAAGTGGCTATGATTTGTGGTTGCTGAGAAAAAGGGTGTTTCAGACAGACGATGATATGGACGGATGGACATCTAGGTAAACCAGTATACCCCCCCCCCCCCCCCCCCCCCCCTTGGAGTGGGAATATAATTAATTAATTAATTAATTACACACACACATACATATATATATATATATATATATATATATATATATATATATATATATATATATATGCATGTGTATATATATATATATATACACACACACACACACACACACACCCATATACATTCATAAATACACATGTAAATAAATAAATAAAATATGTCTTAATACAAATGCTAGTATAAAATCATGAATAAATACACATATTCCCATTTACAGTTCAGTAATAATATAGTTATAATTTGATTCTACAAATTTGACTTCATTACTTGTAAGACTTGATGGCTGAAAAGGCAACGGCCTTGAAATTGTTTTTGTTTACTTCAGTAGTTATTGGTAAATTGTTCCACGTTACTACTGTCCTTGGATAAAAGGAGTACTGATACACATTCTTAGATACACTAAGTTGGTGGGACGGATGACTGTTTGGTAATCTAGCAGCTCTTGTTATTTGATGCACCTCAGGAGGGAAGCCGATGCCAACATGTCCTATCAAAAATTAGCTGCAACATGCATTTAATGCAACATGTCAGATCACAAATTATTGTGTCCATCTCATCTCATTATCTCTAGCTGCTTTATCCTGTTCTACAGGGTCGCAGGCAAGCTGGAGCCTATCCCAGCTGACAACGGGCGAAAGGCGGGGTACACCCTGGACAAGTCGCCAGGTCATCACAGGGCTGACACATAGACACAGACAACCATTCACACTCACATTCACACCTACGGTCAATTTAGAGTCACCAGTTAACCTAACCTGCATGTCTTTGGACTGTGGGGGAAACCGGAGCACCCGGAGGAAACCCACGCGGACACGGGGAGAACATGCAAACTCCACACAGAAAGGCCCTCGCCGGCCACGGGGCTCGAACCCAGGACCTTCTTGCTGTGAGGTGACAGCGCTAACCACTACACCACCGTGTCGCCCCTTATTGTGTCCATATAAACATTTAAATTTTCACTTGTATGGAAATTTGCTTTTTCATGCAACATTTTCACAATGAGTTCGGTGAGGAAAATGGCAGTGCAACAAATGCACTGATGGAATATTTTAAATTTTATTATCAATTACCTGCCTGGACTCTAATAATAACAACGTATTCGAAGCACAACAGTCACGCAAAGGTTGAACACAAGAACTACAATTTTTTAAACGTAAAATAAGATTAAAATATGCTCTGATAAGATTTAAAAAATACAGAAACTAACCAAACTGTATGAAGCCTCTAGTATGACAGAGTGGTTATACTGTACAAATTATTACGCTGTGGCCACAAGACACGGCCACAAATTGTGTAACTTGAGCCCACAACTTAATACGTTGTGGGAACATCATACTGCATGGGCTCCAGTTAATGATTTGGTCGGACCAGGATAAAAACATTAGGAGAATAATGTTAGCTGAGGGTATCTCCGTGTCCCAACACCACTGATTCCAGTATGTCTTTATGCATTGCTCCAGTAGTTGAAGTAAAGTGTAATATTAATCAATCATTTCCATGCTTAGGTTTCTGTGGCCATGGAGGTCTAATGCAATTGATTTCTCTGTGTCTCACTCATGAAACAATAATATTGTATTTGCCACAAGGTAAGTACTTTGTGGCCGTGAAATAAATCTTCTAGAAAAGCTAACTCATGGCCTTAATACATAAACTGATGGCCACACCTTATTAACAAATAATCACCACGTCAAATCAGGAGCTTTGTAAATGTGTCAACTCAATACCCGATTTTAAAAATTGAATCACAGTGTTACAGATGTACCCTCAAAATGCACGCACGCATGCACTCTTGTTCTTCTGTCTTTGTGGGGACACTCATTAACATAATGCACTCCCTGGCCCCTTACCCAAACCTTAACCATCACACATCAAACCCCAACCCTTACCCTAACCCAAACCTAATTCTAACCTGAACCCTAAAACTATGTTTTAACCGTCAAACGGTCCTTTGAAGAAGGGAGGACCAGCCAAAATGTCTTCAATTCCCAAAAATGTCCCAAGTCTGTTGGTAAAAAATGTATTCCAGTCCTCAATATGTAGCAAGTACACACACGTTTGTCTCACTTTCCTTGTGAGGACTTTCCACTGACATAATTATTAATGCAGCGTGCACCTAAACCAAACCCTCACCTTAACCTCAGCAATGAAAAGGAAACTTGTTGGCTCTTTTTTGCTCTTTTATTAAAAATAAACAAACAAGCAAAACAACAACAACAACAACAACAAGCTTGTGGGGACCATCCAAATGTCCCCACAAGGTTGAAAAATTGTCTGATACTATCCTTGTGGGGACATTTGAGCCTCAGTAGGAAATAAACACACACACACACACACACACACACACACACACACACACACACACACACACACACACACACACTCCTTGTGAGGACCTTCCATTGACAATTATTAATCCAGTTAATTAATGCTGTGCCTGCACCTAAGCCAAACCCTCACCTTAACCTCAGCAATGAAAAGGAAACTTGTTGGCTCTTTTTTGCTCTTTTATTAAAAATAAACAAACAAACAAGCAAAACAACAACAACAAGCTTGTGGGGACCATCCAAATGTCCCCACAAGGTTGAAAAATTGTCTGATACTATCCTGGTGGGGACATTTGAGCCTCAGTAGGAAATAAACACACACACACACACACACACACACACACACACACACACACACTCCTTGTGAGGACCTTCCATTGACAATTATTAATCCAGTTAATTAATGCTGTGCCTGCACCTAAGCCAAACCCTCACCTTAACCTCAGCAATGAAAAGGAAACTTTTTGGCTCTTTTTTGCTCTTTTATTAAAAGCAAACAAACAAGCAAAACAACAGCAACAACAACAACAACAACAACAACCTTGTGGGGACCATCCAAATGTCCCCATAAGGTTGAAATTGTCCGATACTATCCTTGTGGGGATATTTGGGCCTGAGTAGTACATAAAACATGCACACACTTTCATTGTGAGGACTTTCCATTGACATAATTATTAACGCAGTTAATTAATGCTGTGCCTGCACCTAAACCAAACCCTCATCTTAACCTCAGCAATGAAAAGGAAACCTGTTGGCTCTTTTTTGCTCTTTTATTAAAAACAAACAAACAAACAAACAAACAAACAAACAAACAAAAACAAGCTTGTGGGGACCATCCAAATGTCCCCACAAGGTTGAAATTGTCCGATACACACACACACACCATTATGAATATACTGACTGAGTCATTACACACACATTCTAGGAACCTGTGTACATCCATTTTCCCTGCAATGCTATTTATTTGTGCAGTTTAAGCAGTAATGCGTATGAGGGCAGCTTGAGGAAAATCATATATTAAACTGGCTTAACCCCAGTCACTCCCCTTCCTACTATGATCCTTTCACTCGTGCTCCCCAACAACCAGATTAATGTGCAGTGATGCGATTTCTCATATAACATTCATGTATAAGGGTGATACAGACACAGGTCTCGCTTTGAGATTGGCTAAAATGATTATTCAATGCCGATATTGTAATTTAGCAAACACTAATCTAAGCATGTATATGAGAAACAGAACTTTCGAGCACATCTCTTTAATGTGCCTGTAGCGTAGATATCTCCGTTCCCTGCTTCTCCCCGTCTGCCATTATGCACCGCCCGCAATTGTCTCACCACTATACCGGATGAGCTCACACTAAAAGCACCATTAATCTCCTCTCAGTTTCACTTGGGCAAATATCTCTAATGTCCCTACCGAGAGAGGGAGAGAAAGTGGGTGTGGAATAAATAATCAGGGATTACTGATGATCCCAACAGTGTACCAGTATATCAGTAATTTGTCACTCTGCTTGTAGTTTGTAATGATAATGAGATCATGTTTGTACCACTTTCCGGCTGTTTCTGGGTAATATTTTTGTGAAGTGCACTGCTGATCAAAGCTGGTAGATGTGAAGTATTTTTAGATTAAAAAAAAATACTATGACTGGGATTATTTAGTCTGGATATATTCAACTCAATGACAGTAGACACTGTCACAAAGCAGCTTTTGGTAGCATTAGATCTCTAATGAGCAAGTCAGATGGCGGACTGGGGTTATTCAATACACACCCGAGTACAAGTCAGTCGTTCAACGAATAAGAGTTACAATCATTCCTCTGGCAGATATTTGTATCCAAAATGACTGAAGTGAGACTATAAGTAGAAAACCATTTCAATGAATAAACAAATGATGAAAGCGCTAAAAGATTAAGCTTCCAACAACTGACCAGAAACAAGCGCCAGACAATGTGAAAGCCAGAACTAATCCCTTTGTTGCTGCTCGAACAAAGCAATCCAAGTGACCA
This sequence comes from Neoarius graeffei, assembly GCF_027579695.1. Lineage (NCBI taxonomy): Eukaryota > Metazoa > Chordata > Actinopteri > Siluriformes > Ariidae > Neoarius > Neoarius graeffei. The sequence continues at coordinate 59,679,669 of NC_083574.1, forward strand.
CAAGCACAAGGGTTAACACAATGCCTGACGTGAAAGAAATGTTACAGAACTGTAGAGTCGCAGCTAATCACACATTCAATCACGGTCAAAAGAATTAACGTGTCAATGCAAATCTCCAAACAATCGCTGGAGTTTAACATGACCTGTAAATCAAGTTTGCACCTTGACTCAACTCAAAGGCTGACGTTTCCTGGCATCATAAACATGAACACTTAAAAAAAAAAAACATTCTTCAGAACTTGTCTGGCCAGTCTGCCATTCCTGTTATGGTTCCTTTGTGAATTTCCACACTTCAACAAACACCAGCTACATGTGTACACCTATAAATCACCACGTCAAGCAGAACAACACGGAGCTGCAATTTCTATACGTCACCCCACACACACTGCATAGACTCAGTAAAGGAGAATGCAGTACAACTGATGACTCTTATAACGTCCTGCCATTCATCATCATCTCAGAACAGAGCAAGTGTTAATGGTGTGGCACGCAGTGATTGAAAAATTCCATTACCCAAAACGAGGCCTCTTTTGCCACAACTATGAAAAGATGATAACTATACAATGTGTGATATAAAAATTCTACAATACATGTACTATATTATATAGTTATCCCTGGGTATGACTTTAAACTGCAACCAGTGGTGAGTCTAAGGTCCAGGAGGACTTGAGTATTGGGGAAAGTGGAGTTACGCCTTAATCACCATTCGCTCCCAGACCCGCTCTGAACCGGAGTGGTAGCACCTGCCTGGGTTCCAGCTATGGGTTAAATAGTACATCACCAATAAGGCGCTGGCAGCAGGGCGCTTTTCGGTGCAGTGTGGCAGATGAACCCGACAGGGTCAATGACACACCACCAGATGGCATGTGGAAGAGTCACTCAAACGGCCAACGGATGACATCACCCGGCAAGTCAGTTGTCACTGTGGGGCAACTTCTATACTCGTCAGGTCTGTGGCACTTTTGTGCACCACTTGGCATCAGGTCTGGAGGTCCAGAGAGACAACACGATGGGGGCACGACATCGTTTGTCTTATCTTACCGTGTAAGGTGCTTCGTTAGGAGAGAAGAATAATATACAAGAGCTCACAAGGCCAGACATTCCATGGCGGCTCGGCCGGGCCGTTCGTGCCACGTACACACACACACACACATCAAATGACGCTATTCAGAAAAAAAAAAATCAACCACCGAGAATTAAGAAGGACTCAGCAGCATGCTAAATAAGAACTTGTGCTAGAGTAGCAAAAAAAATATATGGGGGGGGAAATGTCCAATGCAGCAAAATTCTCATGAGGGAGGTAAAAATGAATTCATCTAGTCTTGCTGCTGTTGTAACAAGACCTTTCTGGAAATGTTTTATTTAATAAAACTCAGTTTCATTAGACAGATTAGACGGAAACCTGAGCCAGTGAGAGGGAAAGAGAAGGACAAGGAGCTACTATTCCTTTTTCCACAATGGACAGATCCATTGTGCCTTCATGCTGCTTTATTCTCCTTTGTTTGTACACTCATAAGTCTTGAGTTCAGCATTCACACACACACACACACACACACACACACACACACACACACACACACACACACCCCTCATTCCACTTTCAAAATGGATAAATAATACCAAACCCTAATACTAGCTAAAACGATGCATATTTTATGGTGTGTGTGTGTTAGACATCTCAGTACACAAGTGATGAGGGGGTGTGCAATTGCCGTGTTTAATCGCTTCATCCACTGAACTGTCTGAACCGAATTTGTTTCCCTGTTTTCTGAGTCAGCATGAACAGGTGGGCTTCGAGTGCTAGAATAAACAAGGACGTTAATGAATAAGCCTCTGTTTTTTCATTGCACGCATAAAGAGTTCGATGTGTAAGGTAAATTGTGTTTATACATAATTACACAGATACGCCGAAATTGCCTCTCTTCTTTTTCTCTCATACACAGATGGGCGACAAACTAAAAGATGTCTTCACGTGGAGTTGGGAGACCACAGAACAGCTTCAGTGTGGCTCGGCACAGACTCGATTCAGTACAGATCGAATCACTGAAGAGCGTAGCATGCGATTTACAGCATATTCATCAAACTATTCAGTGCACTGTGGGTGGGGACATGGTCATCCTCGAACAGACTAATTAACAATCCTTGACTTGCAAGCGACGTCAAAGCAAAGTAGAAACCCGGATGTCGGCCATGTTGGTGGATATACAAATGCGGGGTCAAGTGATGGGGTCAAGTGACAACAAAGTGCAACTCTCTTTGTTTTTCCACTGCTTTAAGCGTTCTTTTAGCTATGCCATATCATTGTGCTGTATATGGTTGTAGTCACAACGGTACTTGTGACCGTGGCACGTTCCGATTTTTTCGAATCGCGTCCGTGATTCGGAAAGAGGGCGAGGAAACTCTGAGGCTCAGTACGGAGAGGAGACGAGCACGGCTGAACAACATCGGCAGGGCCGATCTAATAGAAGCTAAAACCAAAACGGCTCGTGTTTGCGGTCATCATTTTATCTCCGGTGAGATTCTAAAGCTCTCTCGATAATATCATGGAAGAATTTTATTCCGTGTTGCTAGAATCTTGCTATAAAATGAGCGCTCTCTTGTCGCAGTTCACTCGGTCGCTGTTATAATTTTAACACGTGTATTACCATTTCGGCGGCACGGTGGTGTAGTGGTTAGCGCTGTCGCCTCACAGCAAGAAGGTCCGGGTTCGAGCCCCGTGGCCGGCGAGGGCCTTTCTGTGCGGAGTTTGCATGTTCTCCCCGTGTCCGCGCGGGTTTCCTCCGGGTGCGCCGGTTTCCCCCACAGTCCAAAGACATGCAGGTTAGGTTAACTGGTGACTCTAAATTGACCGTAGGTGTGAATGTGAGTGTGAATGGTTGTCTGTGTCTATGTGTCAGCCCTGTGGTGACCTGGTGACTTGTCCAGGGTGTACCCCGCCTTTCACCCGTAGTCAGCTGGGATAGGCTCCAGCTTGCCTGCGACCCTGTAGAACAGGATAAAGCGGCTACAGATAATGAGATGAGATGAGATTACCATTTCGCTTCTAGGAGCGCCAGCAAAACTGTACCTGAAATAAACTGAAATGTGATTTGTGAGCCATAAAGCTAGAGACGAGTCAAAATTTCACATTTCGTTTGTTATTTACACATGGAAGTAAACTAAATGCAAAAGCAGCCCTAACTTACCCTTGCAAGTACAAGTGCTTTGTCATCGTTGACTGGTTTAATTAATAAGGTATTTACCCATCCAGAGACAAAGAAGTTATCAGCTTCCATGAACTTAGAAGCCTTCATTTGAGATTTGTCGATCCATAAAGTCTGTTAAACCAGATAGAATGCGATATCTGGGTACTCGATGGTTAATAGAAGCGTCTTCTCTTCAGAAAAGTCTGACTTTTTTAAAAATAATATGGGTCAAAACCACACATATCTATCTTCTCTTTGTATCGAATCTTCGCTCGATTGTTCAAATCGTGGTGATCTCATCTCATTATCTCTAGCCGCTTTATCCTGTTCTACAGGGTCGCAGGCAAGCTGGAGCCTATCCCAGCTGACTACGGGCGAAAGGCGGGGTACACCCTGGACAAGTCGCCAGGTCATCACAGGGCTGACACATAGACACAGACAACCATTCACACTCACATTCACACCTACGGTCAATTTAGAGTCACCAGTTAACCTAACCTGCATGTCTTTGGACTGTGGGGGAAACCGGAGCACCCGGAGGAAACCCACGTGGACACGGGGAGAACATGCAAACTCCGCACAGAAAGGCCCTCACCGGCCACGGGGCTCGAACCCAGGACCTTCTTGCTGTGAGGCGACAGCGCTAACCACTACACCACCGTGCCGCCAAGCGTGGTGATACTGAGAAAAATTCAGCATTGTTTACAGACACACTTTCAGCGGCTGCCGTCCTAGCTGCTTTGTATATCCACCAACATGGCAGACGCTCATGACGTAGCGCATTTTGATCACGTGGTTGCAAGTCATCTATTCCATCAGGACTAAAATGTTTCATCATGGGATAGAAGTGATCAGGAGTGGGTTTCCCAAAAGCCTCTTAAAGCTAAGAGCATCTTAATTAGGAGAGAGAGCGTTCATTGTGCTGCTCGCTCTACCATTTGACGATGATCTTTGTGCTGCGATGCTTTTGGGAAACTCAGGCAGTCCGAATAACCCTGTAAAGGGAAAAGTGGACCAAAAATACAGCAGCAAAATGTTTCATATATGATACCTGTCTATACATTACCACGTGGGGCTATCGGAGGTGAAATATACATCCATACATACAATTTTTACTTCTTTCATCTCATATTTAACGCTGTTGTAATCCTTGAGAAAGGCAGCTTTCCATTAACTATATTTGTTGCCCCCTTGAGTCAAATTTGCTCATCCAAAACTGTGATCACCAAGTGAGACCAAAACACTACATCTTGCTGAGTTTCACCCTTCCTTTCATTTACGGCTACAATCCAGCTGGTTGTGCGAGTTCATCCCTGTGTGCGCGTGCGCGTGTGTGTGTGTGGTAGTGCTGAGAGCCAGGCCATAATGCTGAAGCAGCGGTAACCTTTCACTCAGAACAGTTAGTAGGACCCACACAACCTTGCTCTATGTCCTTCATTACACACAAACACAAAACACTGATCTTCAGTTTCCACTAAACACAGTATAATAAGGCATTGGAAATAACAATGACTGTCTTGGTCATGGTCCATCAAACGCACTGTAAAACGTAATGAGGGGACCGAGACAACAGAGCCAGATTCGATGTTCAGCTCGACTCGCTGAATCGTGTTCTCTTAAAAGTCCCTCACTGACAGTAAACAGCTACACAATCACTAAAGAGATCATCACCACAGTAACCGAGCCACTGAGGCGTACTGTAAAGTAAACGAGAAACCGTCACAGGGGGCAGAATGTGAAATTATTTCTTTGGTTAAAGCTCATAAAAGGTTATTGTTCAGGAGATACTCCTATTATCAAAGACAACACAGGGCTCGACATTAAGGACTGCCCGATTGCCCGGGCCAAGTGGGATATGTCCCCGACATGCCCGACCGGGCAAGTTGGAATGGGCATATAATTACAAACTAGCACCACACAAATTAGGCTTTTTGATCTTTTATTTCAGTTCCTAAAAGCGTCCCTCACTACGGATCCGCCATTATGTCTCGGCTGTTTTCTTTGCCTCGGTTTTATTTACTGCTTTGCGAGTTATTTTATATACCCTCGCTGTTGTAGTATGGTACGCGTACTGTTTATAGACCCCTTGTGCATGACGTCACGCATCACGTGATAATTACAGCTGGGGTCAGACAGACACCGTCTTTCATGCAAGCAGCTTAATCTGTCTTCAATATGGTTAATTGTTAATTGTAAGAGAAATAGATAAAAGGCATAACCGTCTCCCCGCTATCAAGAAAAATGTTAACAAATAGAAGCAAATGCTTCAAGAACAACGTGGAAATGAGTAGTTAAAGAATACGAGGAGAGGAGCTCAGCCTGAAAACTCCAGAGAAGTTCATGATTGTATTTAAAATGGATTTTACAAAAACAGAAATTCGGTAGTGAGGATGGAAGAATTTGCTTAAGAATCTTGTTTTATTTTATTTTTTTTCTGCTCACATTCGAGTTAGCTCCTTCATGAAAGTGTTTGATTTTCTTACAGGTGAAGCAGCTTCCTTATTCGACACAGAAAACCCAGATTGGTTTCAAACAACTTGGGCATAAAAAAACTTAAAGAGCGACATGTCCGATAATTCCTGAAGGAACAGAACAGATTAAGAGCAGAGAGAGCTGGAGCTTTGTTTCTGTTATCAGAGGAACACAGTCCTGTGCAAAATATTTATATATCATGTTTTTTTTGTGTGCATGTGTTATATAATCCACCTCTAGGTTTATTTAAAAACAAACAAACAAACAAACAAACAAACAAAAAAACCACGCTGCGTCCTGACAGACCGGCTGCACTGATTCAGTTACAGGTTGCCAGGTCTGTATAAAACACCATAACCTAGACACTAAGCAATAATTTCAAACTCAAACATTATTCTGTCTGACCCAGCACGTGTTTTTTTTTTTTTTTTTTAAACCTAGAGGTGGATGATAACAAAAAAGGATATATAAATATTCTCAAACACAGTCCTGTTCAAAAGTCTTGCCACCCTACTGTTTTCTTCATACAAACTTTGTTATAGATTTCTATTTTATGATTTCTACATTATTGAGTAATGAACCTACAGTCTGAGAGAGTTCTACACAAACACGCTGAATTTTACAACAGCTGCATGCATGTGAAATGGAAATAAATCTACTAAGGCAGGAAAAAGTCTCATATCATTATCTGTAGCCGCTTTATCCTGTTCTACAGGGTCGCAGGCAAGCTGGAGCCTATCCCAGCTGACTACGGGCAAAAGGCAGGGTACACCCTGAACAAGTCGCCAGGTCATCACAGGGCTGACACATAGACACAGACAACCATTCACAGTCGATTTAGAGTCACCAGTTAACCTAACCTGCATGTCTTTGGACTGTGGGGGAAACCGGAGCACCCAGAGGAAACCCACATGGAAAACATGCAAACTCTGCACAGAAAGGCCCTCGCCGGCCACGGGGCTCGAACCCGGACCTTCTTGCTGTGAGGCAACAGCGCTAACCACTACACCACCGTGCCGCCCAGGAAAAACTATTTTGGATAAAATTGTTATTGTCCGTTACAAGTAAAAATTAACCAATAACCAAACTTAATAATAAAGTTCATCAATAACCAAACTTCAACTCAATGTGTGATCTTCATTTTATGTTGCAATTCACAACTATTCTATGGTTTTCAAGTACTTGCAAAATGGGGGCAAGTGATAATATTGGGAGGCAAATGGAAATTTACCCCCACTCGCCCCCCAGGGCAAGTGGGTTTAAACGTTAATGTCGGACCCTGCAAGAGTCCTGGTGTACTCTGTGTGCTTTTGTACAATATATCCACAAAGCTTTGTAGATCTTCAACAGAAAAGCTTTCGCCTTATCACTGAGTAATCATGAGCTCAATTCCTGACAATCCCACAGCGATTTAAGGCCAGGACCCGAAGAGAGCAAAATCCACCCAGTTTCAGTGTCTCGCTGTCAATCAGAGCAACAATTGTGGGCATCTGGAAGCTCGTGGATGCAGAAGAGGACAGTTAGCACTTTCATTGGAGTGTATTCAGCTGCCCTGTGATGCAGCATGGTGCGCTGGCTTGGCTTCATGTGTCTCAGAGGAAGCTGCAATGTGAAAGGGGAGAACGAGCTAGTGGGTATGAATCGGTGATGACTAAATTGGGAGGGGAAAAAATGCGGTTTTAGAACTGTTTTACAGAAAATTTGAACTGAGGAGGAAGGCCGGAGCTTAGCAACACGATTTCAGGACTGCTATCCTGCAGATTGAAGTTTGATCAGAACCACTTACTGTGACCTCAGCAGTAATGGAAAAATGGTGGTGAAACACACACACACACAGAGAGAGAGAGAGAGAGAGAGAGGAGCAGTCTGTGTTCTTGTTCCCCTTTGCACAGCTATCAGCATTCCTCTAATCTGGCTCCGAGCCAAACTTATGGCTGAGACGGGTCTGACTGGCACAAACTACCTCTGATCCAACCCCATCCCTGTTCCCCCTTCCTCTCCCAAACAACACCATCATCATTCTAGCTTACAACAGCACTACGAGACCCAGTGTTGAGTACAAATGATGTACTGATTTCGAAAATGGATTACTTATCTCTTGAGCTAAGACTAACCCTTACATATGACTTGTTTAAACTTTGCCCATCGGTCATCACCATCCAACACGTTACTTCAGCACAGCCAAGGGTACTTTTTACCCCCATTTTCTCCCAATCGGGTCATTTGCCAATTTCCGCATCTTTCCTCAGCACAGCAGCTATGAAGCCAGCCACCACATCTTCTCGATGTGCTGGTCAAGCTGTCCCACAGGACAACAGAACTAGAGGTCGACCGATAATCGGCCTGGCCGATATATCGGGCCAATATTCTGCATTTTTAGGGTTATCGGTATCGGCCATAATTTCCACCGATATGCCGATAACATGCCTTTTTTGCAGCCATTTCGTTCCTAACGCGACTGTCACTGCACGTCCTTTCCTGCACTCGCCTCTCTGAGTTCAAGAACACGGTCCCGCCCACCACAACATCTGATTTGTTGTGAACTGTTTCAAGGCGGCCGTACGGGCACTCGGGCAGAAGCGGCACAAGGGATACAGCCAATCAACACGCATAGCTAACCGCTGTGAACTGTTTCAAGGCGGCCGTATGGGCACTCGGGCAGAAGCAGATCCCACTTCAAGGTAAGGACACGCTGCTTTTGCCGCAATAAGTCACAAACACACAAGTTGCAAAAGCACAACATGTTTACATTCTTCATCTACTACTCGTTAAAATTGTCCATTTGCATCTGTGTAGCCAGGCAAACTCAGCTTACGGAAGGAAGCACTTGAATTAGCCTACAACCAACTAGTCTCGCCGAAACTACATGTAATGTAAGCAGTCCCCAGCATAACGTAGGCTGCAGTCATTTTTAAATCCCCGTCTGGAAACGTTGTGAATGTGTCAGTAGTTCTACTCGAACAGTAGAATGACAGCCATACAGAGAGGTGGTCAAGGGAAGACGAAATAAAACATAGTGTTTGTGTTCTGTAGGCTAGCGCAAGCCTACTGGCTATTTGTTATGGTGATGAGTAAACTTCATGACGTGACTCGTGCTCAAAAAGCGCATTGCACTTGTATATGTTAGGTAACTTTATAAAGCGCTATTTGAACATTTAAACACGCTAGGTGTGATATGGTGCTAGTAGGCTGTGTAATACTGTAGGGAGTTTGTCAGGACGCTTGTTGTGGGCTCAGTAATTAATTGTGTCGTGGATGCACACTTGCTTGGATAAACGGTAATGAATGAAATACATCAATTAAACTCTTGACTTAAATGTTCTTATGCTACTTCACATTGCGCTGTAATGTACTCCACTAGTATTCTTGCGCAAGTGATTCTCCTCGCTAGCGCTTCTGATTCGGAAAGTGATATACTCTGAAAGGAGCAGAGCCGTAGATGGTTACTTGTTAAGTTGTTACATAATAGGGAGTGATAGCCTACTTTATGTTTGATTTTACTTTTTAAAAAATGCTGCAGGCAGCTCCCTACACTTGATTTGTTATTTAAAAACTACTTGAAGTTGGTAAGTCTTACTTAGTTCTTAGTGTAAAAGAATCCAGAGTGTATTTTCATTTATTTTCCACTGAAAATGGTGAGCTGTAATATAGTAGGGAGTGATTTATTTTTTTTATTGGTGAATATTTTATTATTATTTTATTTCTCATTGTATTCTAACTAATGTTTGACTTTATTGTACAAATGCTGCTGGCATCTCCCTGCACAAAATTTCATGTTCAATTTTACAATTAAACATACATTTCATGGATATGAAGGTCTGTGTCAGTGTATGCTATGTTTAATTTCATGTGAATTATAATGTTTACATTTATCGGTTGCACATATCGGTTATCGGCATCCCAATTCCATAATAATCGGTATCGGTATCGGCCCTGAAAAAAACACATCGGTCGATCCCTAAACAGAACACCCATGGAGAAAAGCACTACGGTATCTGCCCTCTTCTGCATATACGAGCTCATACCGTGTCCGAAATCGCTCACTCGTTCACTACTCCCTATATAAGGAATTACTATATAGAGGACTATATAGTGAGCTCATTGGCAAAATGAAAAAACGCTTTCGGGCACTAGTCCGTCACGCTGGTATTTACGTCATTACTGTCACACAATTAAAACATGCCAGATCAGGGTTTTCAAAATAATAAATACGTGCATGTATTTGTGACAAATCCATACTGTATTATACTGAGCGTATTTCCCACATTAATAAATACAAAGTACCTGCATCTTTCAGTTCTTTTTTAAATCAAGGCTGAATACTTTCTTCTTTGCTGCCGCCTTTTATTAAATCAAATTTGAGACTTTTAATTTGATTTCTTTAACTGCGACTGCAATGCATGATGGGATATATTGTTTTGGTTAATGACCATCGTTGTACACTACTTTTCGTGATGCATTGTGGGATACTTTGAGTACACTATATAGGGTGTAAATAATCCTCACTAAGGTTTCGGACAGCACTACAAAATGGCGTCTCCAGTCTATAGTGCCCTATATAGTGAGTAGGGAGCGATTTTGGACACAGGAGTAGACAACCAGGTTAGTGTTGCTGTCATTGACAGAGGGAAGGGTAATGACCTCCCTCCCATGCAGGGAGCACCAATTTTGCTCTCTTGGACTCCCAGTCATGGATGCCTGTGGCATAAATCGACTTAAATGTGTTTTTCACAGTAATAGATTCATAGCCTCAGCAGCCACAACTGGAGTGTACACAAATGAGTGCAGTAACATCTACCTTGTGTTCCCTAAGTCCAACCCACAGCTCCTTACCTCTCCTCTGGATGATAATCCTCAGTAGAGGATTGGCGGCAGATAGCGCTTTGTGGAAGTTATCATCGTTGTTGATGGGAAGCAGGTCTCCATGGACGTCAGCGTAGCACAGAAGCACGTCAACGCCTGGAATGTGATGCACATTCTGCAGCAGCCGATAGAACTCCTGGAAGCTGACGGTGCCGTTCCTCTGTAGCGCAAATCGCCGGTATTCTGCTTCAAACTACAGCAAGAAACAAAATCGTGAATTGTTCAGAAGTCCGAACCAGCTAAGAGCCAGGTTGTAAAAGTATTTTAAAAAAAATTATTAAGTGTGCACAAAACATGAAATAATCAAAAGGAAGTGATGAGTAATAATGGTCGGATCGTCAACGGTTTCTGTGTCTCAGGGGTATGTTTGTTATCTGATCCGGTTTGGTCTGGTCTCTAAAAACACAAACATCTTCGGGTACAAGTCTACAATAAGACAGACCAAACAAGATAGGAGGGCGCCTTCTTAGCGATTCTTCACACAAGGTCATAATACGTATTCTCAGAATAACATGTTTCCATGTCACAGAGTTACAGTACAACATGCAAGTCATCGTGATATTCATCTCATCTCGTTATCTCTAGCCGCTTTATCCTGTTCTACAGGGTCACAGGCAAGCTGGAGCCTATCCCAGCTTACTACGGGCGGAAGGCGGGGTACACCCTGGACAAATCGCCAGGTCATCACAGGGCCATCGTGATATTAATTTGTGCAAAACTAAAATAAACAAGGAAAGCGTCCCACACTAACGTTCCTCAGACATGAGAACCATGCACCAGGATGGAACTTTAAAGTAGGACAAACTTTTTTTCTTTTTTAAATCAATCAATCAATCAATCAATCAATCAATCAATCAATCAATCAAATCTCTATCTACTAAGTGACTGGAGGGTGTTCTTATTACCTCGCCCAGGACGGAGTCCACCAGGGGGCGAGGTATTGTTTTCGGTCGGGTTTCTGTGTTTGTTTGTTTTTTTGTAAACGATGTTACGGGAAAACGGCTGGACCAATCTTCATGAAACTTTCAGGATAGATGGGCACTGGTCTCAAATAGAAACTTCAAAATTTTGGGGGTCATCCAGCCAAAGTCAAGGTCAAGGTGACTAAAAAGGAAAAAAAAAAAAGACTCCTCCCACAAATACGCTGATTTTTCACTACCTGCCTTATTTGCATACACTGCTGTAATTGGATGGTTTCTTGGTTCGTTTACATATGCAAAGGAAGGGGGTTTGGCCACGCTCACTTTTTAACCCCTGTGACGCCTGCGAGCGTTTCGGGGGCGGTGCCTCTGTTGACAGCGCGGAGCTGGAAGTTGATTGTGCTGAATGTCGCCAGCTGCGAAGCCTTCACCTGGGCCTATTAATAGGACTTTGTTTGTGTGTGAGGGGCCATGAGCGTTAGACTTCACGTTGGCCATGGGTTTGGTAATTTGTATTTGTTAAAATTGTATGAATTCCAGTAAAGAGCATGATTTTCTGTTTTGAGTGCCTTATTTTGGGTTTGGGGTTATTTGTTTGAGTCAGAATGTAACAACCCCATTGATAAAAACTTCCCTGCTCTGTTGATTTATTATTATAAATATAAGTTATAAATGGACTAGACTAAATAAATTGCTTTCAGACATGTTTATGCTTATTACAGAGGGACCGTGCGTTCCACTGAGCTCTAACGCCGGGCCTTTTCCGGGAAATAAAAGTTTGGGTCATGGCGACAGCGTGTGTATGTCCGCCTCGGTTCAGAGGTTTCAGTTTTGAAAACCGTAAGAGTAGAATAATATAAAGTACAGACACTTGGTATATTTTACGTCTGTGATTTTTAAATTGTTCATTTTTGGATTACGCTTCATTTTTGTGGCTACTGCCTCATAGAGTAAATATATATATGCTATATTTACTGTATGGACATGGGATCAGAAAAGAATTTTATTTATAAGCAGTAGCCACATGCACACATAGGGTACCTATGTTTTTCACGATTTCTTCCTTCATATTCATCATAAGTGCTACCGGGCGAGGTTTGTTGTGCCCGGCAACACTTGTTTTAATATGTTTCTCTGGACTGAAAAATAAACAGAAAACCAGGTTACTCAAAGCTCACTTAGAACGAAACTCTAAGGTCAGGTTTTGGAGCCGTGTGTCAAATTGTTTACGAAAAATGTTTTTGTAGAACACATCAGTTCTTCAAACAAAAGTACTTGTAAAACTCGAAATCTGTCCTTTTGGAAATACTTTGACAGTTTGTAGAACTTGTAGTTACGCTGAAAAACCCTGGAATATCCATTAATGCAAAACTATCATGTTTAAAAAAAAAAAAAACTCGTAGAATGTTTCTGAAATGTGACCCGTTCAGAAGTGGATGTCTTTATGGACTCTTAAAGCTAGACTGCCTTTCAGATTTTTCAAGTGTAGGTCATAAAAAGAATTTTCCCCAACACCCAATTATTTTTGTTTAGTGGACTGAAAGCTACTGAATTCGAATCACAGACTTCCAATTTTATTTATTTTTAAACAGAACAATTAATGAATTTAGGGCCACGTGGCCCTAAATTCGCCGCTACTTTTTCCTGCTTCACCATGATGCAATACAAGATACTACATCATGCATCACGTGGTGGGCTTTCCCTGTTCACGCAAGGCATTGTGGGATACAAATTTGAAATGGGAGAGAATAATGGCGGATGCGAGTGTGTGAATGAAACGTGAAAGAGCAACTACAGTAACAGAAAGTGAGAAGGAAAGACGTTATGTTGCAAAGAAAAGGAAACGCAGGACCAAACGAATAAATATCGGCAGTCAGCGAGCACCTCGGTGTGATCAGCTGTTCGTTTAGCGACAGAATGATGTAACTGTCGGTGCACGGTCAAGGTAAACCTACGCATGCGCACACGGACTTCCTCTGTCTGCTTGACTGCGCGAAGCGAGCGATTTCATGCACATTATTTGCTCAGGAATCCCCTCAAATTAAATAACTTCCCAGCCACAGAATGGCCTGATATTTTGTGAGATATTACAGAAATAAACGTATATCACAATGACCAAATTTCAGAGGGAACTAAATTTCACCGATTTTATGAAATCGAAAGGCCGTCTAGCTTTAAGTCAGTGAATCTGAATCACTGTCTTCTTTAAAACAGACTGAGATTGCTTTGTTTCTGAAATTAAAGGCACAAATACACAACACACACACACACCGAGCTGAGGGAATTCTTCGGAGGAGTTCCTCTCCTAAGCAAACAGTGTTGGTTTTATGGGGAGTAAACCAACAGAACTCGCACACACGCAAAGGTATGTGGATGTTTGAAGCAGCGTGTAAAAAAGAAAGAGAAAAAAAAAACAAAAGACAGGCAACATCATGATACTGAAAGTTATTAACATGGTTTCAAGAAGACAGTGTTTATAAAGTCCATTCACTAAGTGCAAGCCGTGCTTAACTGCTCCTCTGATGGATACTAGCGTGAGGGAGAGCTGGCGGAGGAGGGTGTTGGGTTGGGGGGGCCCTCTGGGAGGCATTACAGAACCCGAGCGGTTCCCTTTTTGCTCACATTCTCAGGTGCACAAATTCTTTGATGATGACTTTCACTGTGTACTGCATCTTTGGCTGATTTATTTCAGCCCTGTATGGCTAAAAAAAAAACAAAAAAACAAAACCAAAAAAACCCAAACCTACCACACATAATGATTCCTGGTCATTCATATACAGTACCGCTCAAAAGTTTGGATGCACCTTCTAATTCAATCAGTGCCGTATTAAGCCAATGAGGTGCCCCTGGGCACTATACCTCAAGTTCCCCCCCACACACACACACACCCTACGCGCACGCGTTCAGTAACCTCCTGCACACACTCACAAACCTTGCCCTTTGCTGTCAAAAATAGTAGCATATACATAAACAATAGTACACATAAACAAGGTCATTCTTCCTCATTGAAAATGTATTAAGTAGGCTACATCAGCCCATCAAATTCACTGAAAACAACCAACGATATGCATGTAGGCATATTGAAATGTCTTATTCAAAAATGAGCAGCATATATTTGTATGTCTCAAGGGGATCCTCGTCGTCGCCGACCCCTCGGCTAACACTGGCTGTGGTTGTAGCATCTCCCCGGCTAGTGCTAGCAGGGCCAGCTCCCTCACTAGCATCGCTGATTTCACTAGCTTCGGCTTCAGCGCTGGTAGTGACAGCAGTTGTCGATGTTTTTATTAAAAAAAAACACGATGTAACACTGGAACATTTTTAATTGCAGCTACACGCCTGGAGTCTTTCTCTTTTTTTAATTTTCTCTTCGCACAACCACTCAATTGATGTCTGTCCATTTTTCATTTCTACTGCGGTTTTAAAAAAATTGATCCGTTTCACCGTAGGTGGACTGGCTCAACTGACAGGTTGAGGAAAGGGGGGTTAATGGTCACATAAGCCACTCTTGCTCAGAATTATGATTATTGTTGTTGTTCTTATGAAATTAGTGTTCATAATGAATTGTATATGACTATTTAACAATGTCAAGTGTATAACCATTTTAAGTGTACAAACATTCACGAAAAATATTTTTAAAGTTTCTGTCATGTGGTGCCCCCCCACTGGCTGTGAGTGGTTGGTGCCCCTGGGCACTGTGCCGCAGGCCCATATAGTTAATCCGGCCTTGAATTCAATGATTTTTTAAATAATTTTTATTAATTAAAAGACACTTCATGGCTTAATGTAATGATGGATGTCGTTTCTCTTTACTTCGTTGAGTGGTTCTTGATATAATATGGATTGCTACAGTTGTGGAATAGGCCTATTTACTTTTTATTATTTACTGTTTGGGGTCAAAGATGACCATGACTTCAATTTGGTGGGTGGCGGTTGTGGGTCCGGAGGTGACTGATGAGGCCAATCCAGGTTTTGAAGGTGTCAGGCACCCGGGGGTCGGTGCTGTAGTGGGGGTGGCGATAGTTCAAGCCTTCCACGCAGCTCTTTCTTCTGGGCCTCACTGATGCGTTTCATCTCTGCTACACATGTGCCACTGGTGAACCTTGCTCGCCATACTGGATGATCCTGAGCAAGCGACTCCCAGGAGTGGAGCTCGATTTCTAGGGTTTTGAGGGACACTTTGAGATTATCCTTGAAGCGTTTCTTCTGCCCACCAGATGAGCGCTTGCCTTGGCACAGCTTTCCATACAACAACTGGCATCCTGACAACATGGCTGGTCCATCTGTCTTGGGCTTTCTGCACAAGAGCATTAACGCTGGGAAGTCCAGCCCAGAGTAGAGTGCGCATATTCCATGTGCCAAGGTGGAGTACCTTCAGTATCTTATTTATTTTCTTAATTATTGTATTTTGACCGTTGAGTGGGATCCCCGCCAGCTGTGGTGTGCTGGCCAGGGTTAGGTGAAGCAGGCTATGTTTGGGGCACCTTTGCTAGCCCCTTCTTCCATGGAGGTGAGCAGAGCAAGTCCTAAATAGGGCTGCTCAGACACCCAGGGGGCTGCCGAACTCAGCTGCTGCTTCATTCCAGCAGAGAGTGACTCTATACCCTGGGCCGCCTGTGTGCAGGTTCGTGACTACAGCTTCCAGTGTTTCCGCATCTGCTGCTTCGCCACTTGTCCATCACCACAGGACTTGAATTTGAAGTCATGACTTGCACATGACTTGGATTAGAGTGAGGGAGAGTTGCGCAGCTCTGTGCCTCACTCTCTTGTCCTGACCCAACTGGATCTAGGAGCAAGACAGAATCAAGACGGCTGGAGCTAGGTCGGGATGCAGTGGATGGCCAACGATGTTCTATGTGTTGCACTGTGCCCCAATCGCGCTCCACAAGTGCTTTGCTGGGTCCGCCTTCCTGCCCATTGACCCGCCAGGTGGTGGTCTCCTCCGCGCAGTCTGCCAAGTCCAGTCTTCGTTGTAACCCTGACCAGGGGGAGCAAGGGGTTGCTTGTGCTTGCCGAAGGCACCACCCCAGGCTAGTGGAGGGAAGGAGACACCTTACTACTCCATTGCATGGCGGTCAAGGACGCGCATACCCACTGCCCTAAAACAGATTCTACACTGTATTCTGTAACACATTCTACATTATGTTCTATAACACAGTCAACACTATATTCCATAAACACTCCATGCACCACACTCTACAACATACCCAGTAAATTTACAATTTACTCTTTGAGCTCAAACGCATTAAGAACGCAAGAAATTGCACTAATTAACTTTTGACGAGGCATCTGTTAATTGAAAAGCATTCCAGGTGACTACCTCATGAAGCTGGTTAAGATAATGCTAATAGTGCGTAAAGTGTCATCAAGGTAAACGCTGGCTATTTTGAAGAATCTAAAATATGAAACATATTTTGCTTTTTTTAACACTTTTTTTGTTTACCACATCATTCCATCTATGTTCCAGATGTTATTACATAGTTTTGTTGTCTTCGGTGTTGTTCTACAATGTAGAAAATAGTCACAATACAGAAAAACCTCTGGATGAATAGAGGTGTCCAAACTTTTGATTGGTACTGTAAATTAATTTATTTAGCATTGAACTCTCATGTATAAATTATTTAAAACATACACAGCTTCTCATTCTCATCTCATTATCTCTAGCCGCTTTATCCTTCTACAGGGTTGCAGGCAAGCTGGAGCCTATCCCAGCTGACTACGGGCGAAAGGCGGGGTACACCCTGGACAAGTCGCCAGGTCATCACAGGGCTGACACATAGACACAGACAACCATTCACACTCACATTCACACCTACGGTCAATTTAGAGTCACCAGTTAACCTAACCTGCATGTCTTTGGACTGTGGGGGAAACCGGAGCACCCGGAGGAAACCCATGCAAACACGGGGAGAACATGCAAACTCCACACAGAAAGGCCCTCACCGGCCCCGGGGCTCGAACCCAGGACCTTCTTGCTGTGAGGCGACAGCGCTAACCACTACACCACCGTGCCGCCTACACAGCTTCTTTAGATGTTTTTTTATTACTAAAAACTGCATATTTAGAAAACATTGAAATTCACATCACTTCTACTAAAAACTACAGAGAAATAGAGCGGTGGTTACAATTATCGACGGTCCATAATTACTGACACCTTTTCAGATTTACCAATAAAAACCAATTTTACGAAGGTGAGTTTCAGTTACAACAGTTATTATTGGTTAATTAATCAACCGGAAGACCCGCCTCGCCCTTTGATCTTGTCGTCTGATGACACAGCTCGTTACCTGAGATGGAAATTTTTTAGCACGATCAGCAACTTGAGGAAAACCCGGACGTTATCATCGCAGGTAAACATGGTAGAAGAATCATGGACATGTTTTTACTTCTCAAATTCACCGATATTTCATGATCTCCTTGTCGAAACCTACTTTGTTTCTTACGCTTTCATTTGACAGTCGCCATTTTGTATCTAAATGCGCGTTTGAGAATCACGTGAGGGGTCGATAATAGTGATCACTTTCACCGGTGTCCACTATTATCGACACCCTGTGGAATTAAGTGGCATTTACAACTGTTATGGATCGAGCTTTGTGTAACAGTGTTGAAGTAGATGAAGTACTTAAAAAAAAATAAAAATGCTGTGATTTATAATAATTTTTTTCTGATTCATAACAGAATGGAATACTTATAGAGTATTTGGAATCCTATTGCAATAAATAGAATTCAACCAGAATTAAATTCCTAGCACAGAAAATATTACATGCTTGAAATATTCAGATTTTTCTATTCCATTCAGAAAATATATATTTTTTTTGCAGTTTGTTGTAAATATCTACCACATATTATAATATTAGTAGGCATTTTATATTTTGGTTCGAGGAATGACATGCGACCTTTGACCAGGATTTTCATGTGGTTACAATGTCAGTTGCCTGTTGATATTTATTAGTAAACTACAAAACTAGAAATTAATACAAATAACGACGAATGATGAACAAAATGTGATCTACGAAAATACTTAGAAAGTGGAACAAAAAGATTTTCTGGCACAGGTTAAATATTATCAGTTCATTTGTTTACAAACATTAGAATTACTTCCTCATTTACGTCAACACCGACATCCATATATTTATATAAAAGATATTTTGTACTAAATATACGTAAGTCGATGTAAAACAAATTTTAAATAAAAACT
This sequence comes from Neoarius graeffei, assembly GCF_027579695.1. Taxonomy (NCBI): domain Eukaryota; kingdom Metazoa; phylum Chordata; class Actinopteri; order Siluriformes; family Ariidae; genus Neoarius; species Neoarius graeffei. The sequence goes on from NC_083574.1 coordinate 59,698,304, forward strand.
ATGTTTTGTTAACTTAATACCACATACCGATTTTTTTTTAATCAATAATCATCTGAGTGTCTGTGGACAAAGGTGTCAATAATTGTGGAACGGTGTCACGTGATCTGATACGCTAAGTAATCAGGAATCAGCTGTTGTTTTTTTCCCAGTGGAAGTTTGAGTAATTATTCCTGCACAATTTACATATTGAAAGTCTTTTCTACTTTTGCAATGGACAAAAGATCGTTAAGGTGTCGATAATTGTAGCCGCCGCTCTACTATGAGTAAAAAGAAGTATAAAACATTACTACTGGGAAAAAATGTGTTTATAAACAGAATTTATTCAAATTGTTGAAGACACCGTCACTTTTGAACAAATATAGCAATATCCTTGACATGTACCAATTTTATGCCATTTAGGATTGTTTATTTAATGGAGCTAATCTTCAACATAAAGGAGAACTGAAGGCAAATTTTATTATCAAAATTCTATTTATCTCATTTTATTAAATATCAGAATGCATTTTTGATCGCTATTTTGTCACTGCTATAGCAAGTTATGAATGTTCTGAAATACGCTATGTAATATATCAGTCCATATGTCAAAGCAATGGCTGTAAACGAGATTCGTCGAGACCTGTGCGAGACATCGTAGGACGGAAGTAAAACGTACAGCGTTAATCAAAGTGACCGACATCTGCCAACGTCGTCAAAAGACGCGCGCGCCCTCTTTCGAATGCTGACGTAATCAAGCCGGAAGTTTTGTTTGTCTTGATAGCAATCAGGAAAGTTTGAAAAAAGTAGGCAGTAATCGTCATTTAAACTCGTTTTTGTGCAATATTTCGTTTGGAAAAGAGTTTTCAAAATGATGGCACTGACACCTGGCGGACACTTTACGTTTCGAAGTCTCGCACAAGTCTCGTGAAGATCGCGCGGATAAGCGATGCCTGCCGTGGACCAAACGAGCTAAATTCAACACGGCTACAAACCGAATAGGCCGATAAGTCTAATATTTAATTGCAATTAGTTGCCAATACGAGTCACGATATAAGGTTACTAAAACCGAAAACGTAACTGAATACCACGTTAATTAAGAAATAAAGCAAGTTTAAAAATGACTTCAGTTCCCCTTAAACATCTAAGGTGTCCATGAGAGTGGTGCAGAGTTATTTTGTAAATTTAGTTTGGGATTTTGTCTAGCAGTTTGTAAAGATATACCACAAACAAGCTGCAATGAGAATGACAGTCGACAAAGCAACAACAACAAAAAAAAAACCCTGCCTCAACACAAAACAAACGTGCACACACATTACCCTGTTAAAGTACTGCATTGTTTTTCTGGCCTTATACCTGGCAAAAAGATGCACGTGAGAGTATGCAAAGCTCCTGACGACTGCTTTCTCTAATACACACAATAACGCTCTTTCTTCAGAACCACACACTCTTGTGGTGTTGCTAATACAAAAATGCTAATCAACTGTGAACCACATGACTAAATCCGTGCCAGGATTAGTCTCAAAGCTGCACTCTATTAAAAAGTCTCTTAGAAGAAGCACTGTGCATTGGCACCTCTACAGGTCCATGAGAAGCTTTTTTTAAAAAATCGTTCTGTGATGAGATCCTAAATAAAGACCCTGGCATGACTCATGAAAGGAAGGAAGGAGAGCTGTCAGTGTGATCTAGCACCCATGCTGACACAGAATGGTTTCACATTTAACATGGAATTTGACTCACTAAAGATCTGCACATGAAATCATCCAAAGTTTGATTCCCATAGAAATTCTCCCCTCGTGACTGAGAGGAGGAGGGTGGGAGAGTGTGAAGGTGAAAGAACGGTTGGTTCGCAATACTATCCCAGTTCTTTGCACTTGTTCATCTGACAAGTGAGGCAGAGTACGATCACGAGAAAGTCCACTCCTACAGTCCGATGAAAAGCATAAGCGTTAGCTGACGCGACACCACACCACAAACCCGCGTCCCTGCTTTCAGCTTGTTTACTCCCTTCAGCTGTCTCCACATCCGACTTCCATTCCTCGCCTCAGTGAAGTGGTCTCGGTCAAAGCAGCGGAGCCTCTAATTTTATCAGATGCTCACAAGAAAAGCCTTGTTTTTTCCCCTATTTCTTTTTTAAAGATTTTGTTGGGCTTTTTTTTCACCTTTATTGGATAGGACAGAGTAGAGACAGGAAATGAGTGGGAAATGACCTCGAGTTGGAATCGAACCCGGGTCCCTAGATTTATGGTATGGCGCCTTATCCACCTGAACCACAATGCCCCCTTTTCCCCTAGTTCTATTCTTAGCTTTTTATATTTTACCACTTGTCTAACATTCCTTCACTATTGAGTGTGATACAATTATCTATTGGAGATCTGCTTTACCAGAAGTGGGCAATTTAGAGTAGAGTAGAGTAGAGTAGAGTGGCCAGTTAATCTAATCTGCATGTCTTTAAGGAAAGTGAGGAAACCTGAGCACCCGGAGGAAACCTACACGGGTATGACGAGATCATGCGAACTCCATACAGAAACATCTCAAACCCAGAACCCTCTTGCTGTGAGACGAGTGTAACCACTGCACCGCTACAATAAAAAAAAATTCCTATATAACTGACCATCTTGTTTTCCTTTTTCGTAACGCATATTAAGTAGGCCTTCAAAACGGGGGAAAAAGAAAATAAAAACACTTGGAATCATGACAATCGACAACAGTTCTGATTTGTTTATAGATGTATTAAAGAATTCCATACTACCACCTATGATCTTAAGTTAATCGGAAACATCCATTATCTGTAGCCATTTACCCTGTTCTACAGGGTTGCAGGCAAGCTGGAGCCTATCCCAGCCGACTCTGGGCGAGAGGCGTCGTACAGCCTGGACAAGTCGCCAGGTTATCGCAGGGCTGACACACAACCATTCACATTCACTTTAGAGCCACCGATTAGCCTAACCTGCATGTCTTTGGACCATAGGGGAAACCGGAGCACCTGGAAGAAACCCACACAGACACCATGCAAACTCCACACAGAAATGCCGTCGCCGGTTGCTGGGCTCGAACCTAGGACCTTCTTGCTGTGAGGCGACAGTGCTAACCAGTACACCACCATGCCGCCCCGTGATTATACATATAAACAAAAACAAAAAAAAACATCCACCCACTAAACCACCTCAGAATTAAAGATATGTTGATTAGTTAATAAAAAAAGACAAATTATAAAACTTGCATGTCTTTGGACTGTAGAGGAAACCAGAGCACCCAGAAGAAACCCACACAGACAGGCCGTCACCAGCCACTGGGCTCGAACCCAGAACCTTCTTGCTGTGAAGCACCAGTGCTAACCAGTACACCACCCTGTAAGTGTACATCTCATCTCATTATCTGTAGCCACTTTATCCTGTTCTACAGGGTCGCAGGCAAGCTGGAGCCTATCCCAGCTGACTACGGGCGAAAGGCAGGGTACACCCTGGACAAGTCGCCAGGTCATCACAGGGCTGACACATAGACACAGACAACCATTCACACTCACATTCACACCTACGGTCAATTTAGAGTCACCAGTTAACCTAACCTGCATGTCTTTGGACTATGGGGGAAACCGGAGCACCCGGAGGAAACCCACGCGGACATGGGGCTCGAACCCGGACCTTCTTGCTGTGATGCGACAGCGCTAACCACTACACCACCATTCCTCCCTGTAAGTGTACATATAAACAAAAACACCCACCCCTGAAACCACCTCAGAATCAAAGATATCTCATCTCATTATCTGTAGCCGCTTTATCCTGTTCTACAGGGTCGCAGGCGAGCTGGAGCCTATCCCAGCTGACTATGGGTGAAAGGTGGGGTACACCCTGGACAAGTCGCCAGGTCAACACAGACAACCATTCACACCTACGGTCAATTTAGAGCCACCAGTTAGTTAACCTAATCTGCATGTCTTGGGACTGTGGGGGAAACCGGAGCACCCGGAGGAAACCCACACGGACACGGGGCTCGAACCCGGACCTTCTTGCTGTGATGCAACAGCACTAACCACTACACCACCGTGCCGCCCCGTAAGTGTACATATAAACAAAAACAAAAAAACAAAAACACCCACCCATGAAACCACCTCAGAATCAAAGATACGTTGATTATTATTAATTAACTAATAATAGACAAGCTATAGCATTCCAGTCATGGCATGTTGTATTTGTCTAACAGTGATGAGGAACTGTGTTTCCTGCCTCCATGCTGTGTGCCTCCTCATCATGCGCCTACAGGAGATCCTTCATCTCACTGCACCACAACTGTGCTGCATCTCAGCCAAACCGGTGTTTCCACATTGGGCGTTTACATGCACATCATTTCTTAGATTCTGTTCAGGAACGCTTCGAGGCGCACACATGCAGGAACGGATGGATGGATGGATAGAGTGCTACAATTTGGGTTTGAAACAGAAACAGACAATTCAGTGCAGAAGCTCCAGCACAGTGTTTGCCAGGATAATAAAGCAGACTGCTCTCTCTCTCTCTCACACACTCAGCACCATCAGCATTCTGCTCCAGACCCAGTGCTGCAGCTTTCATTGATCGCATCTCACTTACTTTGCTCTTCACCTCGACCACACTGTCTGTGTTTTTCTGCGGCGTCCTTTGATTCCTCGACATGTTTATTCCCAGCAGGAGCCTCAGCGTCCCGCGGCTTCCGCTGTCAACCCGGTCACCAAACGCCACTGAGCTGCCGGTCAGGCGCGCGGAGCTCCACACCGCGCAGGTCCGTCACTCAGCAACACTGCCGGACTAACACGGGCTCGCACGGTACAGCGTCGGAAAAGGGCGGGGCTACGTGCCTTCAATAACAATGACGTCAAGCGGCCACGCCGTCCTACGCAGGCGGAAGGGGCGCGCGCACGATACTGCCTCAGTGAAATCCTGGCCGGTTTGCCGTTCCCATAGAGACAAGTAGGCGGGGCTACGAGGAAGGGCTGGGGGCGGGGCTGTTTTTGACTCACACCTCAAATATGTCACGAGCTGTTCATAAAAGAACAATCAGTAGAAAGACATTTTCACACTTATGAAAAATTTAACCCATATAAAGCAGTGAACTACATTAATACACCTATAAAAATATATACCATATACCTCATGAATATCTATATAAATATATAATTACAAAAATAATTATATACTACATACCATATATACACTTCATAAATATCTATATAAATATATAAATACTATATATATATATATATATATACCGTTCAAAAGTTTGGGGTCACTTTGAAATGTCCTTATTTTTGAAAGAAAAGCACTGTTCTTTTCAGTGAAGATCACTTTAAACTAATCAGAAATACACTCTATGGATAATGAGGGATAAATAGAATAGGGTTGATTGTTATATTAGAACTAATTTAGTATATGGTATATATGGTATATATTTATTTATGGGGATAGTTTATATATTCATATTTACAGGGATAGGTATGTCGTAGATATTTATTTTTGTAATTATATATTTATATAGATATTTATGACGTATATATATATATATAGTATTTATATATTTATATAGATATTTATGAAGGGTATGTAGTATATAATTATTTTTGTAATTATATATTTATATAGATATTCATGAGGTATATTGTATATATTTTTATAGGTGTATTAATGTAGTTTGGATTTCGGGGTAGTTAAACAGGGGTGGGAAATTAAAAAAGTATTGTACTTCTTCCCACTCCTTTTTCGAACATTGTGCGGTGTTTTGTAATGTCTTAGCTCTTTATGTTATGTTATTTATTTATCTAGCTCCTTATGCCCTATGTCAAGTCAAGTTTATTTCTATAGCGCTTTTAACAATAGACATTGTCGAAAAGCAGCTTTAAAGAATTTGAATGACTTTAAAAATGAGCTAATTTTATCCCTAATGTATCCCCAATAAGCAGCCTGTGGCGATGGTGGCAAGGAAAAACTCCCTCAGACGACACCTCGAGAGGAACCAGACTCAAAAGGGAACCCATCCTCATTTGGGCGACAACAGACAGCATGATTATAACATTAACAGTTTTAACATGAAGTCAGTTTCGTTGATGTTATAACTCTTCATTATACTCGGACTGGGTGGCATGGTGGTGTAGTGGTTAGCACTGTTACCTCACAGCAAGAAGGTTCTGGGTTCGAGCCCAGTGGCTGGCGACGGCTTTTCTGTGTGGAGTTTGCATGTTCTCTCTCTGTTGGGTTTCCTCCTGGTGCTCCAGTTTCTGACATGCAGGTTAGGTTAATTGGTGGCTCTAAATTGACCGTAGGTGTGAATGGTTGTTTGTCTCTGTGCCAGCCATGTGATGATCTGGCGATTTGTCCAGGGTGTACCCCACCTCTCGCCCATTGTCAACAGGGATAGGCTCCAGCTTGCCTGCAACCCTGTAGAACAGAATAAGTGGCTACAGATGATGGATGGATGGATATACTATGATTATGTCTGGTCGGAGTCTCATCACATCGCTCCTGTGGAAGGCGGCCCCATATGGACGGTTGAAAGTCATACTTGGAAGATGCTCTGGACACTTACAGTAATGCTTTTATGGCTGAGGACTACAGCTGACTTGCTAACTTTAGGCCTGCAGTTCTCATGAACAGTTTTGCACTCAAGTTTCCATCAGTGAAGAGTTTATAACATCAACGAAACTGACTTCATGTTAAAACTGTTAATGTTATAATCATGTTGTCTGTTATCACCCAAATGAGGATGGGTTCCCTTTTGAGTCTGGTTCCTCTCGAGGTTTCTTCCTCATGTCATCTGAGGGAGTTTTTCCTTGCCACCGTCGCCACAGGCTGCTCATTGGGGATAGATTAGAGATAAAATTAGCTCATGTTTAAAGTCATTCAAATTCTGTAAAGCTGCTTTGTGACAATGTTTGTTGTTAAAAGTGCTATAGAAATAAACTTGACTTGACTTATCCCTGTACCGAGGCTGCTGCTGTTGCTAAATCGATTTCCATTCCCATAGATTATAAAAGGAAACATATTCACAGCTTGACTCAGGCCAGAACAATTGTAATATGTTTGAACCCCAGTACACTGTTAAGCGAAGGTACTAATAGGGTTTTTATTGACCTGTAGCAGGTGTGTTAGCAAACACAACACACATTTTACCACATCCAGTCCTGTCAGGCAACAACAGGAATCTGAACCTGTCAGAGCACAGACTCACCCAAACCAGCTTGTTGAAGATTGGAAAAAGACCAGGTCATAAACTCACATCACCCCCACCACTCCAAAATCTTCATGATAGCATCAGCTTCCTGTTTGTGGCTGATAGGCATGAAACCTGATATGGTCTTGTGCTGTTGTAGCTCATTCACCTCACAGTTTGATGCAATTTGCATGCTGAGATGCTTTTCTGCTCACCTCGGTTGTAAAAAGTGATTATTTGGGTTACTTAATCCTTTCTGGCAGCTCAAACCAATCTGGCCATTTTCCTCTGACCTCTCTTATCAACAAGGCATTTCCACCTACTGAACTGTCTCTCACTCAATGTTGATTGATTTTCACACCATTCTGTGTAAACTCTAGAGACTGTTGTGTGTGAAAGTCACAGGAGGTCAGCAGCAGTTTCTGAAATCCTCAAACCAGGCCTCCTGGTACGAACATCCATGCCACACATAAAGTCACAGAGATCACACTATCTTCATTCTGATGTTTGACGTGAACATTAACCGAAGCTCTTGACCTGTACTGTATCTGCAGGATCTTTTGCATTGCGCTGCTGCCAAAGGATTGGCTGATTAGATAACTGCGTTAACGTGCAGGTGTATACTGTTGTTCCTACTAAAGTGGATGGTGTATTGTCTCACTTTCACTCTTGTCCATTCTGGTATGGTGACCTAAAGTAAAATAAAGTTATAGTAAATGTATAGGTATAGTGCTTTCCTAGCCTTAAGTATAAGTAATGAATAATCTTGTCCAAGCAGTTAAAGAGGTAATGTTTTAATGCCATTAGTTGTTTGTCAGGAGTTTGCATGTTCTCCCCGTGTCCGCATGGGTTTCCTCCAGGTGCTCCGGTTTCCCCCACAGTCCAAAGACATGCAGGTTAGGTTAACTGGTGACTCTAAATTGACCGTAGGTGTGAATGTGAGTGTGAATGGTTGTCTGTGTCTATGTGTCAGCCCTGTGATGACCTGGCGACTTGTCCAGGGTGTACCCTGCCTTTCGCCCGTAGTCAGCTGGGATAGGCTCCAGCTTGCCCTGCGACCCTGTGGAACAGGATAAAGCGGCTAGGGATAATGAGATGAGATGAGTTGTTAGTCAATTCATTCATTCATTCATTCATTCATTCATTTCTCTTTAATAGCTACTTTATCCTAATCAGGGTGGCAGTGGATCCAGAACCTATGTTGTGAGACAGGAATAAACCCTAGATGGGATGTCGCTGATCCCACCAATCCACCTAGTGGCTTGTTTTTGGGATTAAACCACAGAAATCCATGCAGACACACAGAGAATATACACAGAAGCTCCACACAGACAGTAACCTGAGTTCCAGCTTGAACCAGGGACCTTGCGCTTTACACTGCTCCTGTATTTACTTTATTAATATTTACATATTCATATTAAAATATTTACATATTCTGAGTGTAAAAACAATTTTGTAATGCAGTCACAGATGTGTCATCTGTCTATTGTGTACATATCTCTATAACTCTGTGTTCACTTTTATCATACACTCATAGAAAAAGCCTGGAAGGATTCTTCACATAAGTTAAGGCGTTCTTAGTTAACTTTGTGAGAGTCTAGGACAGGGGCGCCATTGGGGGGGAGGGGGTGTTAGGACAATTCTAAAGGCCAACTATTGACAGAGGGCCCTCAGAGGACAATATTAACATTATTACCATGTGTACGTTAAATTAATTTAAAAAAATTAATAATTTTGTCTCTTAAAACGAGCAAATGCAACAATCTTTCCATTTTCCGCAAAATTATTAGAATAGATAGTCTTTATATTTCACCCCTTTCCCTATTCATTACATGGTACAGTCTTGCGTAGGCAGAGCCAGAGCGTGACACCGCATTAGGTTTGTTGTTTTCCAATCCAGCACTAACTTTAGCTGCATAAGGTAGAAGCAGAACTGATAGTGAACCATCAGTAGATTGACACCATCATGAAGAAGTCGAGTTAACAGAAATGTAAGGGGGGGGGGGGGGGGGGGGGGCAATATTGTATTCTTTCATAGGGCCCAAAATTTCTAGCAGCGCCCCTGGTCTCTGATAAGGAAACCCTCCATTTTAGGGGTTTACGTTGAATCTTTCACTTGAAGACCAAGCAAAAAACACCTAACGATTGCAGATTTAACATTTCGTGTTGCTTAAGGTTACAGTTTTTACTCTTTGTTATTGTACTATCATGTATCAAGATGATATTGCTTGTTCTGACTCTGTACTTTATATCTAGTGCGAGCAGCACTTCTACTAGCACTTAGTCCAGCCCTTGCTTTCAGCTGTGGCTTATTCTGTCCTTCCTGCAACAGTCTTGCACCTGGTTCTAGTTAGTTTGTGTCAGCGAAACTTAAATGTTTAGATTGTAAAATCTCTTGTAAGTCACACTTAATCAAGAGGTAATAACATAAAGGTGAAAGTGTGATGAATGGCCATAAATAACCAGTGAATATCTCCACTCATTGCTTATAAAGGAGCAAGAATAATACAAACCACCCAAAACAAACGTTCAAATGAACCCAGAGTTCTCTTAAATAGCAGTAACATGTCAACTGTGATAGTTATCCAACTATGTTAACTCGTGGTATTGTATTATGACAGTTCTGGAGGCAGCCCATAAAATAGCTGAGGATGATCACTGGTAAGATATTCAAAAGTATGTGATGATTCATGAATAGTCACCTTTTGTCCCTTTTATTGCCCCATAATTGGTTGCTCTGACTCATGTCTTTCAGAGCTTTTTTTATATAAGTTTTTTTATATAAGTTCTTTACTGTTCTTTTTCGTATGGGTTGTTCTGGTGTGTCCGAAGGGACCGTCTTACAGCGCCCCTAGAGGTGTGGCATGTGTATTGCATCGTTTTCAGCAAGCGTTGCGTTGCCATATGGACCTGATTTCTACTGATCGTTGCCCATTTGGAGGCGATATTTTTTTTAAATAACATCACGTTGCCGTTGTCGTGTGGATGTGGCCTTATTTGTTTGAAAGTTGCCTGGTCATGCACAGATGCTAATTAGGTCACTAATCATAACTCTTATGTTATGACAAGTATTCATCTTGTCCTGTCGCATATTTCTCAGCAAACCCTATTCAAGTCAAGTCAAGTCAAGTTTATTTGTATAGCACTTTTAGCAACAAACAATATCGCAAAGCAGCTTTACAGAATTTGAATGACTTAAAATGTGAGCTAATTTTATCCCTAATCTATCGCCAATGAGCAGCCTGTGGCGATGGTGGCAAGGAAAAACTCCCTCAGACGACATGAGGGACCAGACTCAAAAGGGAACCCATCCTCATTTGGGCAACAACAGACAACATGACTATAACATTAACAGTATTAACATGAAGTCAGTTTCGTTGATGTTATAACTTTTCATTGATGGAAACTTGAGTGCAAAACTATTGAGATGTGTTAATAAAAGATTATCTTACTTTACCTATCTTGGTTGAAGATTAATCTCAATGAGTACAGGACAGCAGTGTAGAAGCTGCTGGTATCATCATGAGCAGAGTCTCCCTTTAGCGCGGGATATGACTCGATTTGGGCTTCAAGCACTTTTAAAATAAAACTTTTACTCAAAATACAAGGTGTTTCAAAAAAATTTGATATTTCACAATCTATTAACTTTGCCAATTCTCATTCAATTGACCTCAAATTTTAACAGCATGTGTGGAAACAGGTCAAATTTTATGTTTAATGCTGTTTGTTTTTATCTTTTAAGGTATAGAAATGCCATTCACTGGAAAAGAAAAGGCATTTTGTGTGGTAGAGTACGCTCGAGCACAGTCGAACAAGACGGAAATTTGTGAAATCGTTTCTGGAATATTTACATCTCAAATAATATATATATATATATATATATATATATATATATATATATATATATATATATATATATATATATATTAGGGTGCACCAGTTGCCCCCTAAAAATGAAAAGTTCCTCCGATCATGATGTATTTTTGTTTTTATGTTCCTTTTGGTAAGAAAACACACTGGGTGAAATATTTTGACAAAATTCAAAAGTTTCATGGTGGCACCAGGAGCTCAAAGTTATGGAAAAATCTGCTATTTTATGACTTTTATGACAAAATTTCGATCACTTTTCATGAAACATTATGGCACCTTATAGAGTATACCAAATATCTTAGATACACATTTTTAGTACATATTCTAAATATATTATCAAGCACAGTTTGAGTTTTAGCTGTTCATTGAATCATTGTTCAACTACTTTTAAACAATATAAATGTATTATGAATCACATGCTTCTCAATCTCTTGCAAAGGTTCTTAACATGATCTCTGGGTCACAAGAAATCAATAAATGGAGTCCAACATTGTGATTCAAACCTTACGCGAAAACATAAAATAAGCGTTTTTTGGCAAAAAAATGAACCTCATGGTGCCACCATTAGACTTTTGAATATGGTCAAAAAATTTTACAGTATGTCTTTATTGGTGAAAAGGAACACCCAAACAAAAATGCATCAGATTTTATAAAGTGAGGGCAACTGATGCACCCCTAATATATATATATATATATATATATACAATGGTGCTTGAAAGTTTGTGAACCCTTTGGAATTTTCTATATTTCTGCATAAATATGACCTAAAACATCATCAGATTTTCACACAAGTCCTAAAAGTAGATAAAGAGAACCCAATTAAACAAATGAGACAAAAATATTATATGTGGTCATTTATTTATTGAGGAAAATGATCCAATATTACATATCTCTGAGTGGCAAAAGTATGTGAATCTCTAGGATAAGCAGTTAATTTGAAGGTGAAATTAGAGTCACGTGTTTTCAATCAATGGGATGACAATCAGGTGTGAGTGGGCGCCCTGTTTTATTTAAAGACCAGGGATCTATCAAAGTCTGATCTTCACAACACATGTTTGTGGAAGTGTATCATGGCACGAGCAAAGCAGATTTCTGAGGACCTCAGAAAAAGCATTGTTGATGCTCATCAGGCTGGAAAAGGTTACAAAACCATCTCTAAAGAGTTTGGACTCCACCAATCCACAGTCAGACAGATTGTGTACAAATGGAGGAAATTCAAGACCATTGTTACCCTCCCCAGGAGTGGTCGACCAACAAAGATCACTCCAAGAGCAAGGCGTGTAATAGTCAGTGAGGTCACAAAGGACCCCAGGGTAACTTCTAAGCAACCAAAGGCCTCTCTCACATTGACTAATGTTAATGTTCATGAGTCCACCATCAGGAGAACACTGAACAACAATGGTGTGCATGGCAGGGTTGCAAGGAGAAAGCCACTGCTCTCCAGAAAGAACATTGCTGCTCATCTGCAGTTTGGTAAAGATCATGTGGACAAGCCAGAAGGCTATTGGAAAAATGTTTTGTGGATGGATGAGACCAAAATAGAACTGTTTGGTTTAAATGAGAAGCATTATGTTTGGAGAAAAGAAAACACTGTATTCCAGCATCAGAACCTTATCCCATCTGTGAAACATGGTGGTGGTAGCATCATGGTTTGGGCCTGTTTTGCTGCATCTGGGCCAGGACAGCTTGCCATCATTGATGGAACAATGAATTCTGAATTATACCAGCAAATTCTAAAGGAAAATGTCAGGGCATCTGTCCATGAACTGAATCTCAAGAGAAGGTGGGTCATGCAGCAAGACAACGACCCTAAGCACACAAGTCGTTCTATCAAAGAATGGTTAAAGAAGAATAAAGTGAATGTTTTGGAATGGCCAAGTCAAAGTCCTGACCTTAATCCAATGGAAATGTTGTGGAAGGACCTGAAGCGAGCAGTTCATGTGAGGAAACCCACCAACATCCCCGAGTTGAAGCTGTTCTGTACGGAGGAATGGGCTAAAATTCCTCCAAGCCGGTGTGCAGGACTGATCAACAGTTACCGCAAACGTTTAGTTGCAGTTATTGCTGCACAAGGGGGTCACGCCAGATACTGAAAGCAAAGGTTCACATACTTTTGCCACTGACAGATATGTAATATTGGATCATTTTCCTCAATAAATAATTGACCAAGTATAATATTTTTGTCTCATTTGTTTAACTGGGTTCTCTTTATCTACTTTTAGGACTTGTGTGAAAATCTGATGATGTTTTCGGTCATATTTAAGCAGAAATATAGAAAATTCTAAAGGGTTCACAAAGTTTCAAGCACCACTGTGTGTGTATATATATATATATATATATATATATATATATATATATATATATATATATATATATATATATATATATATTTTTTTTTTTTTTAAACACCCTGTATTAAAAAATTTTTGTCCAAGATGTGGCCCACATTGTTTCCCTATTTGATTCAACTTCAAAAAAGGCTTCATAGAAATGCCATGGTTTTAACAAGATTATGTCATTTTTATTTCTTGTACAAATTCATTTTGGTGAAACACCTATAAACACGTGCGCACACATACCCTAGGGCCTTATCTCAGTGCTGCTGATCTTTTCGAGCTTAAATGTTTCCATACAAATCGTTATAACTGACAGATAAAAGGCTTTGTCATACTAAATCAGAGTTCGTCTGTAAGAAAGACACACATACATTTTCCAGCTGCAGAGGTGAAGGATGCCGAAGAATGTGAGCTATTTGAAAAAGGCCTGTTTGGCAGTGTAACAGATAAGATATGCAGCACTCCTACTCCTGCCCCTCCCTACTCAGGAACATGTTCACAGAGAAGAAAGTGATTAACGTGTATGGAAACTATAAATCAGCGCCACAGAAAAGCTGGGACAGTACAAACCTCATTAAAACGTTTCCAAGAAATCATCCCCAAGACTAACTTACTCATGTAATCAAATGACTCTTAACTCAGCGGTTGTATTTGAAAACCTTTTTTAAATAAAATAATCAAAAGTGGAAATAAAATATTTTGCTCATGTAATCATTTTCTTTCTTTGCATTCAAATATTCTTGATCATGTCCTGCTTTGTGTGTGTGTGTGTGTGTGTGTCAAGTCAAGTCAAGCCAAGTCAAGTTTATTTTTATAGCGCTTTTAACAATAGACATTGTCACAAAGCAGCTTTACAGAAAATTAAAGATTTTAAACATGAGCTAATTTTATCCCTAATCTATCCTCAATGAGCAGCCTGTGGTGATGGTGGCCAGGAAAAACTCCCTCAGACGACATGAAGAAGAAACCTCGAGAGGAACCAGACTCAAAAGGGAACCCATCCTCATCTGGGTGATAACAGACAGCGTGATTATAAATAACTCGCTTCTATAACTGTGTCCTATAGAGTCACAAAGTATAACTATGTAACCAGGAAGTTCATTATAGTTTTAACATGAAGTCTGTTTTGTTGAAGTTATAAACTGTTCATTGATGGAAACTTGAGCGCAAAACTGTTTGTGACAACCGCAGTGCTAAAGTTAGCAAGTCAACTGTAGTCCTCAGACATAAACGTATTACTGTAAGCGTCCAGAGCATCTTTCAAGTGCAACTTTCGACTGTCCATATGGGGCTATCCTCGACAGGAGCGATGTGATGAGACTCCAGCCAGACATAGGGCATCAGGATGGATCAGGCTAGCCTGGGCCCACCCATCCTAAGCGTGACGCAACACGAGGGCCTGTTGCGAGCTTAGTCTGGCAAGGCAAGCTATCTACAGCTCTTCCAAGCTCCCGAAAAATCGGGAGCCAATCAACTTTGAGCATCTCCAACGGCCCTGGGTAGAGGCGTGTTCAAGGCACTGACGTAGTAGAACTGCGACCGGAAGCCATAGATTGTTTACAGAATCTATGCCGGAAGCGCTTCATTCACTAGAAACATTACGAACATGGAGCAAGTTCTCATTGAAAACGGAGCAAAGGGCAGCCCTGGAGGTATTTATTGAAAGGAAGGACGTTTTCGCCTTGCTCCCGACCGGCTTCGGTAAGAGTTTAATCTACCAGTTAGCCCCATCACGTCACATACGTCAGAGGAAAGCGTGATGTGATTGGTTTAAGCTTCGTCACAGCCTTTTCTGGCTTCGACCAGTAGCAAACTGAGGCATTTCAGGGAGGTGGGTCAACCACGCACTTTGGGAAACGGTTGGGCTTAATATCTTTGCCAGACCAAATGCTCGCAGAGCTTTGAAGTCGTGTTAGCCAGACTAGGATCAGGCAGGTCCGAGGAGCAGAAGAGGTCAGCATCTCGATCTCAGGATCGACATGTAACTCAGAGGGACAGACAGAGTGAAGGGGGCGAGAAAACGCAAGTTGTTAGGTATGCCCAATGTCACTGAATGAGAACGAACAGTATAATTTTGCGCTGAGTACAAGCAGGGACTCCGGCAAAACTAACTATGACGGCATAACTAAAAGGGGACAGCCAGAAGGTAATACAGACATGAGGGAGCCCCGGGACATAAAGCAGCCAGCCACGACACCGCCAACAAACCCGAGTGAGCGAGTGAGTGGGGGACTGACAGCATCCATACATCCCAGTTTACCAAAATACTCTATGCCTGAGGACCCTCCAGATCTACTCCTTTACCAAATAAACACTGTTAACAAAAGGCTCAACTAAACAGATATGTTTTCAGCCTAGACTTAAACACTGTGTGTGTGTGCTGTAAAAATGAAAATGTTAAGAAAACTCAAATTATCAAGGCAACATGATGCAAGCGATGTTTGAGTTTTCTCAACTTTTGACTACTGTTATGGACTTTACTAAGGTTTTTGAGTTTAGATGAGAGCTCTGCCAACTGAGTCTTCTTGTTCACCTAATTATTATATTCTTGTGAGGTTAACAATGAAAATCTTATAAATTTTTTGCCAGCATTTTTCAGGAGAATAGCATTAATTTTACATCATGAATAGTGATAGCGACAGTCTTCACAGCGAAAGCGAGTTTTACTACCCTGAGGAAGAAGAAATAAAAAAAATTATTTCAGGAGAAAGCTAAAAACTGTTGCTAATGCCGAGCAAAAACATGGCTGAATCCTGAATGACTCAATTTTGTATAAATAGGGGACTACATAGGCGGCAAAATGTAGTTTTTTTCCTGCCATAGAAGTGCACTTGTATACCGAGGAGGAAGCCATTTGCATTACAGCCGTGAATGAGGATTCAAAATGGCGGCTTGCCTCGGCTCGGCTTGGTTTTCCCTTTCAGGCGCTCTCGTTTTCTGTTAGAATTTGGTAAAGAAAAAATATATATATTATTTACCAGCTTAAGGTCGGTCCGTATGGTGAAATACCATGACCTCAGCCTTGAATACTGACCTCGGCCCAGAGGGCCTCGCTCAGTACTTTCAAGACCTCGGTCACAGCATTTCACGATACGGACCTCCCAGCTGGTAAATAGCAAAAATATATGTCACTCGTGAGGAAATCGATTAATTGTTATACCATTATTAAACCATACAAGCAGGTTTAATAATAATATGTAATATTCTTTAGATTAACAAAATCATGACATATGATAATATTAACAGTAGTTGTAAGTCCTCAGAAATGGTTCCAGTGCCAAAGCTAGATAAGGTTTGGGTTCAAACTTTCAGTTGACATATTCTTAAAACAACTTTGAATGAAATAAGTTTTTATGACTGTGATCTAGAATCAACTTAATAAAAAAATTCTAAGTCTGCAGTTGGAACCAAGAAAAAAAATGTGATTTGGCATGAAATGACCTATGTCAGAAATATATCTGTGAATAAAACACATTTCATAAGGATTGACTTGTCTAAGCTTCATTTTTTTTATTTTGCAAAGTAACAAATGTACTCTTTCACTGTGCATTCTACACTCATGAAAACATTACAATATATCGTATTGTGTGCATATATATATATGCATACAGTTTGCAACCGAAAACTACAGATTCTTCAGCCCCGGAGTACAGATCTGTTTATTGAAAGGTTAGCATCTCTGTGTAGTGGTTAGCGCTGTCGCCTCACAGCAAGAAGGTCCGGGTTCGAGCCCCGTGGCCAGCGAGGGCCTTTCTGTGTGGAGTTTGCATGTTGTCCGCGTGGGTTTCCTCCGGGTGCTCCGGTTTCCCCCACAGTCCAAAGACATGCAGGTTAGGTTAACTGGTGACTCTAAATTGACCGTAGGTGTGAATGTGAGTGTGAATGGTTGTCTGTGTCTATGTGTCAGCCCTGCGATGACCTGGCGACTTGTCCAGGGTGTACCCTGCCTCTCGCCCATAGTCAGCTGGGATAGGCTCCAGCTTGCCCCTTGTCCCTGTAGGACAGGATAAGCGGCTACAGATGATGGATGGATGGATGGATGGATGGATGGATGGACATTGCTGTGCCAGGACATGAGTACTAACAGGGAAGGAGGTGGTGGTTGGGGGGTTTACATCCTGTGATACACAATATAATCATTACACAGTTTTTTTTTAAATACAACCTCTTTTACCTGGAATCAGACTAGACATAATGAGCTTTTTTTTGTTGTTGAAAAACTGAATAATATTTGTTTCAACATAATACCAAGGTAACAGGCTCTACTCCTCTCAACTAAGTCTCTCAGAATGAGTGGTTCACGGCAACATAAATATGTACCTGCTTTGTTCAGTTACAGTTTCCTGGAATTGTGTAAAACAGAACAGTCACTTTCTCCTTGACTCATGATTTTTATTCAGATTTAAAGGTATACTCTGTTATTTTGCATCTATCTGAAGATCCTCCAATTTAGAAAACTTTCAAGACCTTAGAATGGAAGGTCTTGACTCATTTTACAGAAAAAAATAGAAAATATAATGTTTTGACGTTATCGACAGGCCAAGCTTTATGTCTCAGGATTTTATATTTTATTTCTAACAGCTCATTCACAGGGTCCTGACGCTCATATAATCTTCGGCTAATAATAGACATTTATTTAACATTTATGGAAGGAGTCACCAGTGTCATTGTTTTTAAAGGTCAGAAGGTTTTCCCTTGCACTTTGCTGCTTCTCAGTAATGTCAAGCTGGGTTTTTTTGTCTTAATAACTGAGAGAGAGAGAGAGAGAGAGAGAGAGAGAGAGAGAGAAAGAGAGAGAGACTCTGGTGAAGGAATGACTGTTTAATGATATTTGAAGTAACTATAAAATATTACAGATCAAGACACATCTTTCATTATTAAATTTAGAATTGTAGAAAACCGGAGCACCCGGAGGAAACCCACACAGACAACATACAAACTCCACACAAAAAGGCCGCCATCGGCCACTGGGCTCAAACCCAGAACCTTCTTGCTGTAAGGCAACAGTGCTAAGCACCATGCCACCCCCATGGGAGAGTTGCAAGGCGCAAACCACTGCTGACCAAAAAGCACAAAAAGGCTCATCTCACATTTGCCAAAAAGCATATTGATGACCCCCAATACTTTTGGGATAATATTCTGTGGGCTGATGAATCAAAAATATAACTTTTTGGAAGACATGAGTCCCGGTACATCTGGCATAAGGCTAACACAGCATCCCAAAATAAGAACATCATACCAACAGTCAAACACGGTGGTGGTAGTGTGATGGTCTAGGGATGCTTTTCTGCTTCAGGACCTGGACAACCTGCCGTAATTGATGGAACCATGAATTCTGCTCTCTACCAGAAAATACTGAAGGAGAACATCCACCCATCAGTTCGTGACCTAAAGCTCAAACGCAGATGGGTTATGCAGCAGGACCACGGGCGATTGCTCTAAGACAACGAGGGAGGCTCAGCCTCCTCTAAAAATTCTGGATCTGAAATAGCAATGTTATAAGTTATAACATTGCTATTTCAGATCCAGAATCATAGAAATATATGTGCTCAACCCACTACAGTGCGAAATCATTCCCTTATAACTTTCCCCAGTTCGCCTAATGTGCGCGTGAGTTTTTCCCCCTCGTGACAGTGCGATGCAGCCCAGCCTCAGTGGACTTCAATGGCATTTGGGAGCTATGCACTTTCAATATCAAAATGCAAGACGATTATTGGACAAATACTGTGAAAACGCCCGCCCCACGGACTCCCACAGACTCCCAGCCTCAGTGGACTTCAATGGCATTTGGGAGCTATGCGCTTTTCAATATCAAAATGCAAGACAATTATTGGACAAATACTGCGAAAATTCCCGCCCACGGACTCCGAGCCTCACAGTGGGAGGGACATGGCGGTTTCCGCGAGGAGACTGGTGATTGGTGAAAGCGGGCAGATATTTTCTTTGATTGACAGCACATTTCAACTATAGACAGGCAGCAGTGAATTTCAGTTCAGTCCCATGCGGATTCGCAAGTGCTGTGGTGTATTGTAAGAGATCAGCTTACATTTCGATTTCATTCATTACATACGGTTTCTACCAGCTTTTTTAGTTTGTATATATTTTCATTGTAAATAAAGTGTAAATATAGTGTTGTCAAGTTTGCTATCTTAGTTCCAGAAATTTCATTTATTTGAGTGACTGAACTTGAACTTGAGGGGGCTAGTCAGCTAGCAAGAAAGCTGCGCACGGATGCCAAGCATTGCTGATTTAATTTTGGCGAAGCCATTTGCCAGTCTTCCTTTCGAGGAAAAAATTAAAATTAAAGAGCAGGGTAGACCAACGCCTCAAATTGACTTGGTGAAAAAGGTAGGGAATAATACTCGTTCCTTTCAGCTCTCCTGGTACGAGAAAGTGAATTGGCTAACAGCAAGTGACCCACATCAACAACAGTAAATAGGCTACTTTAGTAATATGTCATGGATGGACCAAAAATATAGAATCTATTTAAAATGTTTATGCTGAGTATATTATATTGGAATATATATTTTTCTGGATATGAATTAAACACAGCTACAATTTGGAAAACATTTTTAAACAAAAACACAGCCGAGAACATTTCACACTACAGACCTGGATTAAAAGTGAAGGGTTATCAAAATTGTCAATAAAATATTTCTCAGTCAAAATAAGTAAAATATAGGGAAAGTGTCATTGAATGAAATGTGTGGCACCCAGCTCTATGTTTGGCTCCCCAAGGTCAGTGCTTGTGCCTATTCCAGAACACTCTGCTGTTACTGCTGAGGTTCCTGACAAAGAGCTGCTTTCAATAATGATCAATTTTTAAACAACATGCCACAATTTTAAAATATAAAATGTTAAAATATACCCCCCCCCCCCCCCCCCCAACACCACTATCATGTATATTGGACAGTAGGCTAATGGGCCAAAAGAACCTGTTATTTCACAGTTTGTGACCCTGCCAACAATCAGCCAGATCAGAGGCAAGAGTATGGGCAAAACTGATGTGTTTTTTCTTTTTTCTTTTAAAATCTGGAAATATCGTAACCGACCAGCCTCCCCTGTTTGAAAGACTACCAGCCGCCACTGAGCAGGACAATGATCCAAAGCACACAAGCAAGTCCACCTCTGAATGGCTCAAAAGAAATAAAATTAAGGTTTTGGAGTGGCCTAGTCAAAGTTTTGACTTGAATCCAACTGAGATGCTACAGCAAGACCTTAAACGGGCAGTTCATACTCGAAAACCCTCCAGTGTGGCTGAATTGAAACAAGTCTGCAAAGAGGAGTGGGCAAAAAATCCTCCACAGCGATTTAAAGACTCATTGCAAGTTATCGCCAATGTTTAATTGCAGTTGTTGGCGCCAAGGGTGGCCCAACCAGGGGGCAGTTACTTAAATTGACTGATCATTTAAAAGCTGCAATTTGTGTTTACTTAAATCATCTTTAGCTTATATTAGACTTAGTTGGATGACCTAAAACATTTAAATGTGACAAATATGCAAAAATGGAAGAAATCAGCGCATAGTTATTGGAGTGGTGGCATCACACTACCCTGGGGTTGATATTTTTCCTATAACAGCATGACCCCAGGTGTTTCATTCATTGCAATAGATGTAATAGATACCACCAGTTGATCAGAGGCCAAAAAACCCAGCACTGAATAAAAATCGATCTTTTTTTGGATAAAGAATAGATATTTTTAGTGTATCTCAGTCACATAGATCAGATTAAAAAAAAGAAGAAGAATGAATTCAAAAACGGATCTGTGTGCTCAGTTTTAATGGTAACAAAACTTTCTACTGACAAAACAGTCAACAGATATACAAACTGAGCCATCACAAAAAATCAGACAGCACTACATTTAAGTCTAAAATAACCAGTAACCAGCTGTGTATTGAGAACTCAGGTATGCTTAAAAAAAATCTTAAATGTATTTGCACCATCAGATGGTTGTAACTTTCAAAAGCTGTTTGAGTGAGGTTGCCCCAAACATCTTGAATGCAGATGTTGGCAAACTTTCACTGAAGGCTTTAGTGGATGGCTTTAGCCCAGTCAATTTATACATGAGAGGAGTAAAAGGGTTACATCAACCACACTCCTCAGATCTCAGCCAGTTGCAGGAAATAGTACTTTTGAGTATGCGACATTCATGTTTCATAAGAAACAGTGGAAGCAGTGCTACAATATTTCTGCTATACTTTTGGAATAATGAGAGCTGGTGCTGTAAAGGAGGCACTAAAATAAACCACCAAAGGAACGCACTGGAGGTTTTAAAAGAAACTTGCGCAGGTTGTGAGGGATGTGATATGGAATGCTGTACAGAATTTCTCTCTCTCTCTCACTGGATGTATGTGAGTAATGCTGTCAGAACGGTCGGTGCGTCCTAGGGCACCACATTCTCTCAACTCTCCCACTTCTCCTCAGCATGTTACCAGACTCGACTTGCCAGCTCATCAGCCAGTCATCTGCCTGCCAAACATTCCTCAGGCTTAAAGTTGAAAGAAAATGTCAATAAAACGAATAATTCAGAAGATATAATTGGCTTTTACCTGGCTGACACTTTCTCTGCTCTCCTGCACTTACAGAAGAGGTCAGATGACTCTGAGTCACAAAAAGACACAAAACACCAAAATCCCCGATGGTCATGATCTATAACAGGACATGATGAGAATTTCAATGCAGATCACTGTAGCGTTACTGTTTATGGCAGGCTTGTAGTACTCGAGTCCGACTCATGCCCTAATTTTAAGGACTCGTGACTCGACTTGGACTTGAGCACTGATGACTCGGACTTGTACATTAGCTGCATTCGGACTCATAAATTGGAGACGAGGACTCTGATTTTTTCTTTATTTTTTTGAACATGCCATAATAATTTGGCATAAGATATTTATCTCATCTCATCTCATTATCTCTAGCTGCTTTATCCTGTTCTACAGGGTCGCAGGTAAGCTGGAGCCTATCCCAGCTGACTATGGGCGAAAGGCGGGGTACACCCTGGACAAGTCGCCAGGTCATCACAGGGCTGACACATAGACACAGACAACCATTCGCACTCACATTCACACCTACGGTCAATTTAGAGTCACCAGTTAACCTAACCTGCATGTCTTTGGACTGTGGGGGAAACCAGAGCACCCAGAGGAAACCCACGCAGTAAGATATTTATATCTACATTAATTTTGTACTAATTTTGTGCAAGAGTGTCACACCTGTGTGCCTTGGCACGTGCATCAGATAGACTCTCGGGCGCACTCTGGACAGTGCGCGCGCCAAGCGGGTTCTCATGCGCACCATAAACAACTTGCACCTGCACAGGAATAAGCCGCAATCAGCACGCCTATATAATAACTGTGAACACACTTTGCGAAGTATTGCGTTGCGCTGCTGACACATTACCGAGCCTTATTTCCTTGTTTGGTTTCCTGATCCCTGATTTCCTGTTTCTCGTCTTTGATTCGGCCGAGTCTCCGATAGCCTGTTTGTGCCTCGCTCGACCTATTGCCGGTTTCATCGTTTTACGATTTTGCCTGCCGTTCTGGATTGTTTACATGTCTTCACTTGTATTAATAAATACACCTTCTGCACTTACACTACCGTTCAAAAGTTTGTGGTCACCCAGACAATTTTGTGTTTTCCATGAAAAGTCACACTTTTATTTCCCACTATAAGTTGTAAAATGAATAGAAAATATAGTCAAGACATTTTTCTGGCCATTTTGAGCATTTAATCGACCCCACAAATGTGATGCTCCAGAAACTCAATCTGCTCAAAGGAAGGTCAGTTTTATAGCTTCTCTAAAGAGCTCAACTGTTTTCAGCTGTGCTAACATGATTGTACAAGGGTTTTCTAATCATCCATTAGCCTTCTGAGGCAATGAGCAAACACATTGTACCATTAGAACACTGGAGTGAGAGTTGCTGGAAATGGGCCTCTATACACCTATGGAGATATTGCACCAAAAACCAGACATTTGCAGGTAGAATAGTCATTTAGCACATTAGCAATGCATAGAGTGTATTTCTGATTAGTTTAAAGTGATCTTCATTGAAAAGAACAGTGCTTTTCTTTCAAAAATAAGGACATTTCAAAGTGACCCCAAACTTTTGAATGGTAGTGTATATCCGTCTCCCAACCATCTCTGACAAAATTATTCGCACTTCCTGTAAAGAGAATGCACATTCATCTGTTCATACGTCATGCTCAGAAACAAACTAACATTAATGGTGCTAAAACAGCCACTGTCAAATGGTGCAGTTGGAGTCTTATTCTCGGACTTGACTCGGATCAATAGTGGACTCGACTTGAAATTTTCTTTAATGAACTGGACTTGACTCAGACTTGAACATTGGGGACCTGAGACTGGATTCGGTCCCGAGGTTTAGTGACTTGACTGCAACACTGGTTTATGGACAACAGTGCGTAAAGTAAGACCCACATCTATGTAGTGGTAAGATATTTACAACAGTGACTCAATGCGCTGACTGAAACAAGTACTGCTTTTTTTTTCTCTGGATGATGTAAATGTGTTTTAATATCATCTTGTGTGGCCTTGCTGAACATCTTGCAAGTAAGACACTGAAATAATGCGGAAGCAGCCTTTGATTTTATGCTGGAAAGCACTTCCCCTTTCAGTTGTTCCTCTCCAGTATTTGTAAATAACTTAAAATATACAGATTAAAGTTATTATTATGATCTTCACGTCTCGTTTGCATTTATTAGTCCTTCATACTACATGAAGGCACGCTGCAATACAGATGTGCATGGGGA
This sequence comes from Neoarius graeffei, assembly GCF_027579695.1. Taxonomy (NCBI): domain Eukaryota; kingdom Metazoa; phylum Chordata; class Actinopteri; order Siluriformes; family Ariidae; genus Neoarius; species Neoarius graeffei. The sequence continues at coordinate 59,722,429 of NC_083574.1, forward strand.
GTTAAACTCTCGTGGTTACCAGAGGACTAGCCCCCCACTGTAACCCTAGCTATGTAATAGGCGAGAGGCCGAGGGCTATGGAAACGGAGATCGGCGCCGCCCGATGCGCCACATACAGGTTGGGCCTGGTTAGTACTTGAGTGGGAGACTGCCTAGGAATACCAGGTACTATAAGGCGTGGGAAGGACTTTGACTTTGACATACTACATTTACGCTATTTATATTATTTCCTTTTATTATGCCGTTAAAGGGGACATATTATAAAAATTACTGAAAAACTTTTTCAGTGCTTGTGCACATACATTTGGGTAACTGGAGTGTCTACCAATACCCAAACTCTAAAATAAGACAACATAGTCAGTTTCTTTTGGGCTGCCTATTTCAGAAAACTTGTGCTTTAACAAGTTGCTCAGATTTGGCTCCCCTTCCTACGTCACAAGGGGAGATCATTAGAATTATGCTGCCTCCTCATCCGTGTATCTACTCTCATCACTTGAGAACAGCCTTTGTGAACGAATATTCATGAGGAAAGTGCTACCTGATTGGTCAGCAGAAGAAGGGTGGGGTGGGGTGAGCAGTGGCTTATTATCATTTAAAGGAACAGGTACTTCAACCAGCCCTTTTGAACAGGGCTGTTGAGACAGGGTGAGAAGGGAGCTGTGGTGCTTTTTCCTTGTAGTATTTTGAGCAAAGCATGTCACAAACATTTCATTAAGACCTCAGGGAACTATGTCAACTTGTGGAAAAGAGGTATCATATGTCACCTTTAAGGATACTTACATTACTCTTGTTTATCCAGCTTTATTATTATTTTTTTTACCACGTTGTATAGAACTTACACTAAAAAGTTCACTGAAAATGTTTAGTAATTAATTTTACCACTTAAAAGCATCTCAGTTATGAAAATATAATCATTATTACTTAAATCAGTTTGAGGAATGATGCTGGATTCCTTTTCCTTGTGTACACCAGGGATCACTAATAATGAGAGCTGCTTGGTTTCTGTGTTATTTTGGTGTGACAAGGTAGAACTTTGATTAGATTAGAGGCCAATGAGAATAATCCATTGCAAAATAGCCCAAACCGACTTGGGATCTGAACCTGTGACCAAAACGTGCCTGTGACAAAGAAATATGAAAAGATACAAAATCAGATTAGCTGCTTCAACATTCATAGACTTATGAGTGAAATATAACAGTGGCACAAATGATAAAAAATGTGCTTGTGTGCCTCAAACTCCTCACAATGAGGATATACGATCAGTTTGTTTTTGTTCATGTGAATTTGATTACATATGAACTCAGGAGAGATACTGGAGATGCTTGGGGACCCTCTGAAACCAGAGAGTCTGGACCTGTATATGATAGGTCCTGTCTCTTGTTTCCATAGTTACTAGTCTAAAACGGCCATTCTTTGTTTTGATGTTTTGTGTGTGTGTGTGTGTGTGTGTGTGTGTGTGTGTGTGAGACACCCACACTTGTGCTCTATGCTTCTATATGAACCCTATTCATCTAAAAAGCTGATGAAAAACTGATCTGACTATGACTACTCCTATTACTAACACTACTACTGCTACTACCACTGCTACTACCACTACTATTACTACTAACACTACTACTGCTACTACTGCTACTACCACTACTATTACTACTAACACTACTACTGCTACTACTACACTGTAAAACATTTCAAATTGGTTTAACTTGGAAATGCAAGTTCACCTGCTGCCTTGAAAATGCAAGTTAACTCAATTTGACGATTATCTTTGTTTCAACTCAGAAAAAGTCTCAATTAGTCAAGACAACTAAGTAATTCAAGCCTAACCTTTGAAAACTTGCACAGATTAGTTAAAATTAAAACACTTTTCAGAGCTCATTGAGATAAAGAGAAAAAGTAAGTGGACATAACTAAACAAGGCTGAAATGTTTTACAGTGTACTACTACTCCTACTACTATTTCTACTACTACTACCACTACAACTAGTACTACTATTTCTACTACTACTATTACTACTAGTAGTAGTACTACTATTTCTATTATTACTACTACTACAATTACTACTACTACTACTACTACTACCACTGCTACTACTACTACTACGATTACTACTACTACCATTACTACTACTACCACTGCTACTACTACTACAATTACTACTACTATTTCTACTACTACTATTACTGCTAGTAGTAGTACTACTATTTCTACTATTACTATTACTACTATTTCTACAACTAATACTATTACTAGTACTACTATTTCTACTACTACTACCACTGCTACTACTACTATTTCTACTACTACTATTACTACTACTGCTAGTACTACTATTTCTACTACTATTACTACTACTACCACTGCTACTACTATTTCTACTACTACTACTACTACTACTACTACTACTACTACTACTACCACCACTGCTACTACTACTACTACTACTACAATTTCTATTACTACCATTACTACTACTACCACTGCTACTACTACTACTATTGCTACAATTACTACTACTACTACTAGTAGTACTACTATTTCTACAACAAATATTATTACTACTACTACTACTACTACTACTGTTTCTACTACTAGCACTGCTGCTACTACTACTATTTCTACTACTACTACTAGTAGTACTACTATTTCTACTACTACTATTACTACTACTAGCACTGCTGCTACTACTATTATTTCTACTACTACTACTACAATTACTACTACTAGTAGTACTACTATTTCTACAACTAATACTATTACTAGTACTACTATTTCTACTACTACTATTACTACAACTACCACTGTTACTACTACTACAATTACTACTTGTACTAGTACTACTATTTCTATTACTACTAGGGTGGCACGGTGGTGTAGTGGTTAGCGCTGTCGCCTCACAGCAAGAAGGTCCGGGTTCGAGCCCCGTGACCGGCGAGGGCCTTTCTGTGCGGAGTTTGCATGTTCTCCCTGTGTCCGCGTGGGTTTCCTCCGGGTGCTCCGGTTTCCCCCACAGTCCAAAGACATGCAGGTTAGGTTAACTGGTGACTCTAAATTGACCGTAGGTGTGAATGTGAGTGTGAATGGTTGTCTGTGTCTATGTGTCAGCCCTGTGATGACCTGGTGACTTGTCCAGGGTGTACCCCGCCTTTCGCCCGTAGTCAGCTGGGATAGGCTCCAGCTTGCCTGTGACCCTGTAGAACAGGATAAAGCAGCTAGAGATAATGATATGAGACTATTGCTACTACTATTACAATTACTATTACTACTATTTCTACTACTACTACGACGACAATTTTTTTACAAATTATTTTTAGTTGTCTTCTATATTTAAAAAATATCATCTGTACAAAATGTTCTTTTCTTTTCCTTTCTGTCAAACTTGTCAAACTAAAAAAAAAAATCACAGACACTTTAAGTTTGTCTTTATCAGTACAGTGGTACTGTGTTTAATTTTACTTTTTAAATTTATTTAGTTAACTGGAGTGCCTCTATCACTCTACTTTCAGCAGTGCTTCCAGACAAGTCTCAGCTGACTTTTAACCCACGTCTGCCATCTAGTGCACAAAAACGTTCATCCAATTCATCCAGCCTTCCCATTGTACAGAGAGAGAGAGAGAGAGAGAGAGAGAGAGTATAATGCAGTGTCTCAGAAACACTATAACTGTAATATAAATTTTGTCTTATGTGTTCACCACATCAGTGTGCCAGTAGAAATTGGCACAATTTAGATTTCTGCCCAAAATTAAATGTACAATATTGTGCAAAATTCTTAGGTACGCCCTGTGATGACCTGGCGACTTGTCCAGGGTGTACCCCGCCTTTCGCCCGTAGTCAGCTGGGATAGGCTCCAGCTTGCCTGCGACCCTGTAGAAGGATAAAGCGGCTAGAGATAATGTGATGTGATGTGTGTGATTCTTAGGTACATGTAAAGAAATCCTGAGACCCAGAGAGATATCAAATAGTAAAAAAATAAATATAAATATAAATAAATAAATAAAAATAAAAAAAATCAAGTCAATATTTGATGTGATCACCTTATGCATTTAGAACTGTACTTCTCTTTGTATGTTCTCTCAGGTCAAGTAATTTTGTAAGGGAATTGGCTGATGTTGGAGAATCTGGTTTAGCTAAGAAGCCAAGAAGCCTTTATTTGTCACACATATACTCAAGTACAAACTTAAGTACACAGTGAAATTTTACTTCCACATTTAATCCATCTGAAGTGGTGAACACACACATGCACACACAAGTGAACAGTGAGTGCACACACATACCCAGGGCAGTGGGCAGCTATGCTACAGCACCCGGGGAGCAGTTGTGGGTTAGGTGCCCTTGCTCAAGGGCACTTTAGCCCAACCTCAGGCCATGGCTGCCCCATGTTAACCTAACTGCATGTCTCTGAATGTTTCATGTTTAGTTGTTCTGCAGACTTTGTCTCATTTTCTTCTGCTTTTCAAGTAATCTCAGAAAGTCTTCATTTATGTTTTTAAAAGTTATTTATTATCTATTAGTTATCTCATAGTTATATATTAGGATACCATGGCATGAGCATGGTCACATAATTTTGATTTGTTTTTTTTTACTTTCAAAAGATGCAGGCTATCTGTTGGTACCTCAAATAATGAAGGTCCCCCACTCTCACGCATTCACTCAGGTTTGCTAACGGTGTAGTGGCTAGCTGCTTTATGTCCCAGGGCTCTCTCATGTCTGTATTACCTTCTGGCTCTCCCTTTTAGTTATGCTGTTATAGTTAGTCTTGCTTGCATAGTGAGTCCCTGCTTGCACTCAGTGTATAATGTTTCTTAACCAGTAGGTGACAATGGGCATACCCAACAACCTATGTTCCCTATCTCTCTCTCTCTCTCTTTCTCTGTGTGTCTCTTACACGTTAGTCCTGAGATACCAGTGATGCTGGCCTCTCCTGCTCTTTGGATCTGCCCAATCCATCCTGATGCCCTACTTCTGGCAGGAGTCCATCCATCCATTATCTGTAGCCTCTTATCCTGTCCTACAGGGCCGCAGGCAAGCTGGAGCCTATTCCAGCTGACTATGGGCGAGAGGCGGGGTACACCCTGGACAAGTCGCCAGGTCATCACAGGGCTGACACATAGACACAGACAACCATTCACACTCACATTCACACCTACGGTCAATTTAAAGCCACCAATTAGCCTAACCTGCATGTCTTTGGACTGTGGAGGAAACCCACGCGGACACGGGGAGAGCATGCAAACTCCACACAGAAAGGCCCTTGTCGGCTGCTGGGCTCGAACCCAGGACCTTCTTGCTGTGCAGCGACAGTGCTAACCACTACACCATCGTGCCGCCCCTGACAGGAGTCTCATCACATCATTCCTGTGGAGGACGGCCCCATATGGACAGTCTAAATATACACTTAGAAGCTGGCTCTGGGCACTTACAGTTTTGCTACGATGGTTTAGGACTACAATTACCATGATAACTTTAGGACTGCAGTTGTCATGAACAGTTTTGCACTCAAGTCTCCATCAATGAACATTTGATCACTTCAACAAAATAGACTTCATGCTAAAACTGTAATGAATTTCCTGGTTACACTGTTGTACTTTGTGACTATGTAGGACACAGTTATAGAAGCGAGTTATTTTATCATCATGCTATCTCTTCTTCTTCTTCCTTGCATTAGTCCCGCATGGGTGCAGGGTCCGCAGCTCGGCTCAGCTGTCTCCACTTACTCCAATCAAAGACATCCTCTGGGTTTGCTTTTATGGACTTTAGGTCCTCCTTTATTGAGTCAGCCGTCTCTTTTTGGGTCTTCCACATGGCCACTTGCCTGGAATGTCCAGTGCTGTTGCAGATTTAGCCATTGCTCCATCTGAGCTTTGTACTGGCGGTGACACGCTCTCATTTTTGCAGCGATTGGAACCACCTGCATTTTCCTAAGGACTTCCGTATTTTCCACATGGTCTAACAGAGAAAGTCCTTGAGACCAGCGTAGCATTTTCATCTCCATGGCATATAGACTTTGCTCGTGTTTTACAGTGACTGGCCAACATTCACAGCCATATAGTGCTACTGGAAAACCACAATCTTATATACTTGCATCATCACGCTATCTGTTATCACCCAAATGAGGATGGGTTCCCTTTTGAGTCAGGTTCTTCTCAAGGTTTCTTCCTCATATTGTCTTAGGGAGTTTTTTTTCCTTGCCATCACCTCAGGCTTGCTCATTAGGGATAAATAAGTTTATTTGGGATAAAATTAGTTCATATTTTTAAAGTCTTTATTTTTCTGTAAAGCTGCTTTGCGACAATGTTTTTAAAAGTGCAATACAAATAAACTGACCTGACTACTTTGTACCAGACTTTTATGTTTTTTTTTAAATGCATCCAGAACTTGCTTTAGTACATTACAAAAATATATTACATTACAAACAGTGGTATAATGCTAATGTACCTGAGTTGCTTTATGAATATTGTCTGGGAACCTTGTCGAGGGGATCTTGACAACAAGGCTTGATCCTCAATAAAAGTTAATAGATGCAGTAGGTAAGAGGTTGTGCACTGACATACAGCATAGAAAGCTAGACTCAAAGGTTTGGGACAACATCTGGTGCATTGTACCACTCCACTCTATATCTCCAGTCAGGCTTGTAGTACTCGAGTCCAGGACTTGGACTTGAGTCTGACTCGTGCCCTTATTTTAAGGACTCGTGACTTGACTTGGACTTGAGCACTGATGGCTCGGACTTGGACTCAGACTCGTGCATTAACTGCATTCGGACTCGTGGATTGGAGACAAGGACTCAGATTTTTTCTTTATTTTTTCTAACATGCCATAATAATTTGGCATAAGATATTTATATCTACATTAATTTTTGTATTAATTTTGTGCAAGATAGTCACACCTGTACGCCTTGGCGCATGCATCAGATAGACTCTCGGGCGCGCTCTGGACAGTGCGCGCGCCAAGCAGACTCTCGCATGTGCGACATAAATGACTCGCACCTGCACAGGATTAAGACACAATCAGTGCACCTATATAAAGACTGTGAAAGCACACTTACTTTGTGAAGTATTGAGTTGCGTTGCTGACACATTATTGAGCCTTATTTCCTTGTTTGGTTTCCTGAGCCCTGATTTTCTGTTTCTTGTCTTTGATTCTGCCTAGTGTATGATAGCATGTTTGTGCCTTGCTCAACCTATTGCCTGTTTCACTGTTTTACAATTTTGCCTGTTGTTCTGGATTGTTTACCCTCTTCACTTGTACAACCCCGATTCCAAAAAAGTTGGGACAAAGTACAAATTGTAAATAAAAACAGAATGCAATGATGTGGAAGTTTTATTCAGAATAGAACATAGATGACATATCAAATGTTTAAACTTAGAAAATGTATCATTTAAAGAGAAAAATGAGGTGATTTTAAATTTCATGACAACACCACATCTCAAAAAAGTTGGGACAAGGCCATGTTTACCACTGTGAGACATCCCCTTTTCTCTTTACAGCAGTCTGTAAACGTCTGGGGACTGAGGAGACAAGTTGCTCAAGTTTAGGGATAGGAAAATCTGAAATCAACTTGGGTCGTCCTTCTCCTCTTTAGTCCGAATGACATGACGTCCCTGATTTCCATAAAGAACTTCAAATTTTGATTCGTCTGACCACAGAACAGTTTTCCACTTTGCCACAGTCCATTTTAAATGAGCTTTGGCCCAGAGAAGACGTCTGCGCTTCTGGATCATGTTTAGATACGGCTTCTTCTTTGAACTATAGAGTTTTAGCTGGCAACGGCGGATGGCACGGTGAATTGTCTTCACAGATAATGTTCTCTGGAAATATTCCTGAGCCCATTTTGAGATTTCCAATACAGAAGCATGCCTGTATGTGATGCAGTGCCGTCTAAGGGCCCGAAGATCACGGGCACCCAGTATGGTTTTCCGGCCTTGACCCTTATGCACAGAGATTCTTCCAGATTCTCTGAATCTTTTGATGATATTATGCACTGTAGATGATGATATGTTCAAACTCTTTGCAATTTTACACTGTTGAACTCCTTTCTGATATTGCTCCACTATCTGTCGGCACAGAATTAGGGGGATTGGTGATCCTCTTCCCATCTTTACTTCTGAGAACCGCTGCCACTCCAAGATGCTCTTTTTATACCCAGTCATGTTAATGACCTATTGGCAGTTGACCTAATGAGTTGCAATTTGGTCCTCCAGCTGTTCCTTTTTTGTACCTTTAACTTTTCCAGCCTCTTATTGCCCCTGTCCCAACTTTTTTGAGATGTGTTGCTGTCATGAAATTTCAAATGAGCCAATATTTGGCATGAAATTTCAAAATGTCTCACTTTCGACATTTGATATGTTGTCTATGTTCTATTGTGAATACAATATCAGTTTTTGAGATTTGTAAATTATTGTATTCCGTTTTTATTTACAATTTGTACTTTGTCCCAACTTTTTTGGAATCGGGGTTGTATTAAGAAACACACCTTCTGCACTTACATCCATCTCCCAACCATCTCTGACAGAATACTTCACACTCCCTGACAAAGAGAACGCACATTCACCTGTTCATACGTCATGTTCAGGAACAAACTAACGTTAATGGTGCTAAAACAGCCACCGTCAAATGGTGCGGTTGGCGTCTTGTTCTTGGACCCAACTCGGATCAATAGTAGACTCGACTCAGACTTGACTCGAAATTTTATTTAATGACTTGGACTTGAACACTGGTGACTCGAGACTGGACTCGGACTTGAGGTTTAGTGACTCGACTACAACACTCCAGTTAAATGTAATTGTATAATTGTCGTAACATTAATATCCCTGACAATACAAGGTGATATGGAGTTTTTCCACCATTGAATGTACTACTATCTCTTCCATAAGAGGGCAGGCCTAGAATATAGGTTTGTGACTACCTTCATTTAACTTATTAAGATATTCCCATGTACCTGTGAGTGACAGATGTTAATGTAGTACAGGTCCAATGATAAATGTGGATGTAACGGTCCATGTAAGTGGGTGGAGCACAGAAGGACGGCAGGACAGAACTGTTTAACAAAACTCTCTTTATTTTGCACTTTTCAGATGCAAACACACACTCAGACACACGCACACACATCAGCCGTCTGGTTGTGGAGAGAGTCCCTCTGCTCTCACTCTCTCTCCTTAAGAAGGGCGTGGTCACTGGGAAGACATACAAACACATCAATTAACAACAGGTGTAGTGATTCTGCCACTTAACTTCCCTGACTCCGCCCTCCTGTCACAGACCGATGCTAGACCACGCCCCCGCTGCCACATACCCCCACCGCCCAACTCAGGCCGGGCAGCCGTCCGGCCCGCAGCCGACTCCCCCCCCCCCTTGACGGGAGAGGAAGTCCGCCACGACCATCTGCGCCCCCGGCCTGTGGATCACCTTGAAGTTAAAGGGTTGGAGTGCCAGATACCAACGGGTGATCCGCGCATTGGCATCCTTCATGCGGTGGAGCCACTGGAGGGGCGCGTGGTCTCAACAGAGGGTGAAAGGGCGTCCCAGCAGGTAGTACCGGAGGGCGAGGACCGCCCACTTGATCGCCAGGCACTCCTTTTCGATGGTACTGTAGCGCCCCTCATGCACCGACAGCTTGCGGCTAATGTACAAGACGGGGCGATCCTCCCCCTCCACCTGCTGGGACAAAATGGCCCCCAGCCCTCTGTCCGACGCATCCGTCTGCAACATAAAGGGGAGAGAAAAGTCAGGGGAGTGTAAAAGTGGCCCCCCACACAGTGCAGCCTTAACCTTAGAAAAAGCCCGCTGGCATTGCTCCGTCCACTGGACCGGATCTGGTGCCCCCTTTTTAGTCAGATCAGTCAGCGGGCTGGTGACATCCGAATAATTAGGTATAAACCTACGATAATAGCCAGCCAGCCCCAGGAACTGTCTCACCCCCTTTTTGGTCTTGGGCCTTGGGCAGGCCGCAATCGCTGCAGTCTTGTTAATTTGGGGACGCACCTGCCCGTTGCCCAAGTGGAAGCCCAGATACCGTACTTCCACCCGCCCAATCGCACACCTCTTCGGGTTGGCCGTGAGACCCGCCCGCCTCAGCGACCTAAGGATGGCCCTCAGGTGTTGTAGGTGCCGCGGCCAGTCATTACTATAAATAATGATATCGTCTAAGTACGCGGCCGCATAGGTGGCGTGGGGGCGGAGGACCCTGTCCATCAGCTGCTGAAACGTAGCAGGTGCCCCAAACAGCCCAAAAGGAAGTGTGACGAATTGGTGTAAGCCGAACGGTGTGGAAAAGGCCGTTTTTTCACGGGATAATGGAGTCAAGGGGATCTGCCAATAACCCTTTGTTAAATCCAGTGTCAAGTAAAAATGAGCCATGCCTAGCCGATCGAGCAACTCATCAATACGAGGCATTGGGTACGCATCGAATTTAGACACCGCGTTGACTTTTCTATAGTCCACACAGAACCGGACCGACCCGTCGGCCTTGGGTACCAAGACCACCGGGCTGCTCCAGTCACTGTGGGACTCCTCGACGATGCCCATTTTGAGCATGGCCTCAAGTTCTTCCCGAACCACCTTTTTCTTGTGTTTGGGTAACCTGTAAGGGCGGCTACGCACTACCACCCCCGGGGGTGTCTCAATGTGGTGCTCTATGAGGTTAGTGCGGCCGGGCAGAGGTGAGAACACGTCCGAAAACTCGGCCTGCAACTGGGCAACCTCCGTGAGTTGGGTCGGGGAGAGGTGGTCTCCACAGGGGACTGGAGAGGGACGTGATGCTAATGTTCCTTTTTGAACCTCCGGCCACAGCTCCGCCTTCTCTGGAACCACCAACACCAATGCCACGGGGACCTCCTCGTTCCAGAGTTTGAGTAGGTTGAGGTGGTAAATCTGTAGCGCCCCACCCCTGTCCGTTCGCTTCACCTCATAGTCAACGTCCCCGACTCGCCGTGTGACCTCAAAGGGTCCTTGCCACTTGGCGACTAATTTAGAGCTCGATGTGGGCAACAGTACGAGTACTCTCTCTCCTGGTGCAAACTCTCTAAGGCGTGTACCCTTGTCGTACAGGCGGGTTTGCCGTTCTTGGGCCTGCCGCAAATTCTCCTGGGTTAGCTGTGTGAGTGTGTGGAGTTTTGCGCGCAGGTCAATAACGTATTGAATTTCATTTTTGCTTGGTGAAGGTCCCTCCTCCCAATTTTCTCGCAGCATGTCTAAAATGCCGCACGGCTTATGCCCATATAATAATTCAAACGGGGAGAACCCCGTGGAGGCTTGGGGGACCTCTCGCACTGCAAATAACAAGGGTTCGAGCCATTTATCCCAGTTACGCGCGTCCTCACTTACAAATTTCTTAATTATGTTTTTAAGGGTGCGATTAAACCGCTCCACTAAGCCGTCTGTTTGTGGGTGATAAACGCTGGTGCGGATCGGCTTAATACCTAATAACCCATACAGTTCATTCAGTGTTTGTGACATAAACGAGGTGCCTTGATCAGTCAGAATCTCTTTCGGGAATCCAACTCGGGAGATGACACGGAAGAGCGCCTCCGCAATACTGCGTGCTGAGATATTGCGAAGAGGCATTGCTTCCGGGTATTGCATTGCATAGTCCACCAGAACTAATATAAAGTGGTACCCTCATGTTGACCGATCTAATGGCCCGACGAGATCCATCCCAATTCTTTCGAACGGGGTCTCGATTAACGGTAGAGGGCGCAAAGGCACTTTTGGAATGGCCGCTGGATTTACTAACTGGCATTCGTGGCATGCCGTACACCACCTACGGACATCGCCGCGAATCCCCGGCCAATAGAATCGGGCCATTATTCGGGCTAGTGTTTTATCCTGCCCTAAGTGTCCAGCCATGGGATTAAAGTGAGCCGCCTGGAATACCAATTCCCGGCGGCTCTTCGGAAATAAAAGCTGCGTGACTCGCTCTTTCGTTTGAGTGTCCTGCGTCACTCGGTATAATCTATCCTTCATAATCGCGAAGTAGGGGAAGGACGGGGTGGCGTTCGGCTGGAGCGTTTGACCATCGATTACTCTCACTTGGTCAAAAGCATGCCGCAGAGTCTTGTCTCACGATTGCTCTAATGGGAAATCCGCGAGGGATTCCCCAATAGAGAGAGGAGGAGCCGGCGGCTCCTCACTCTGGTGCGGAGATGACGTAGACGGCTCTGTGACAGCTGCTCCCGCCAAAGCGACACCGGGACCTCCCCCTGTCAAATGGCAGGACCCACTCTTGACTAAGTGTGTCATTAAACCCCAAAATCCCGGCCAATCAGTCCCCAAAATTAAAGAGTGGGTAAGGCGAGGATTAACCGCCGCCTTCACTATAAATTTTTCCCCTCTGAAAATAATGTGGACCGACACTAAAGGGTAGCGGTGAACATCCCCGTGCACACACAACACCTTCACCAATTGTGCTCCCCCCAATGCCTCGTCTTGCACCAGGTTTTGGTGGATTGAGGTCTGATTACAGCCAGAATCCACCAACGCCTGATATGTATCCCCTTGGATACTCACCGGTATGCGATACGCTCCGGCCCGATCGAGGGCGGCTCCTGGCGCGTTAGGGATCCGAACCACTGCACCCACCTCCATTATCGAGCACTGCTGTTGGAGGTGGCCCGGTTCCCCGCAGCGCCAGCAAACCGGCCCGGGCTTCCTCTCTGCACTAGTGCTCTGGGGCTCACTCACCTGAGGGGGGGGAGAGACAGACACAGAAGGGAGACACGGAAGGGCACCGCGGGTGCGGCGGGCTGGCTGAGGTGGCGCCGGCCCCCGTCTCGGCGGTGGGGGAATGGGGCAAGGAGAAGACACAGGAGGAGGAGAGAGAAAGAGGAGAGAAGAGAAGAGGTCGTCTGCTGTCCTGCCGTTGGGACAGCCACCAGATGATCCTCCGCCAGCTCGATTGCCTGATCCAGCGACGCTGGGCGGTGGCACTGGACCCACTCTGCGGTTCCCGCTGGTAGACGCGCAACAAACTGTTCCAGTACCACCTGGTCGATGAGTCCCTCGGCGTCGCAGCTGTCGGCCCTCAACCACTGCCAGCAGGCATCCTGGAGTTGCTGGCCAAACGCGAACGGCCGGCCGACTTCCTCCAAGCGCAGAGCGCGGAAACGCTGATGTTGTTGCTCCGGGGTGCGTCCCACCCGCTGGAGGACGGCCCGGCGAAGGTCCGCGTAGGCCAGCCGGCGGTCGGCGGGGAGCTGTAGCACGGCCAGCTGCGCCTCTCCCATTAGCAGGGGGAGGAGGCGCGCCGTGCGCTGTTCCACCGGCCACCCCGAGGTCTCTGCTACCTGCTCAAAGAGCGTGATGAATGCCTCGGGGTCGTCCTGCGGGCCCATCTTCGTGAGGGTGAGGGTGGAAGGGCCCGCGGCGGTGGAGTTGGTGGACCCCACCGACGCGAGGAGGTGCCGGAACGCCCGACGATCTTCCTGTTGCGCCAGCACCAGGGCCTCGAACCGTTGTTCTTGCTCCTTTCGGAGGGCGAGCAGCGCCTGGTGCTGGCTCTGTTGGGCCGTGGCGAGGGCGTGGATCAGGTCGGCGAAGGTGGAGGACTCCATGGGGCTGTTGTCTTCTGTGCTCAGGTCCAGGGTTTCGGCACCACTGTAACAGTCCATGTAAGTGGGTGGAGCACAGAAGGATGGCAGGACAGAACTGTTTAACAAAACTCTCTTTATTTTGCACTTTTCAGATGCAAACACACACTCAGACACACGCACACACATCAGCCGACTGGTTGTGGAGAGAGTCCCTCTGCTCTCACTCTCTCTCCTTAAGAAGGGCGTGGTCACTGGGAAGACACACAAACACATCAATTAACAACAGGTGTAGTGATTCTGCCACTTAACATCCCTGACTCCGCCCTCCTGTCACAGACCGATGCTAGACCACACCCCCGCTGCCACAGTGGATATTACTGGTATCCATGTCAATTTCAAAACTTATTTGACACAAAGCAAAATCTTCTTTGCATTGCTCTTATGTCGTATTACCTGTCACTGAAAAACAGCAGGGAATTTTTAAAAAAAGAATTAAAGGTCATAGGCAAGGGTCAGAGGTGGAACGTAGAATATCAACTTTATTTTCTAGAAGAACAACCCAAAAAGCTAATCCAGTCTTCCTGGTGTCTAATTTGCACCCTAAAATTGAATAAAACGGTTAAAATATACTGGTTTGCGCAAGTTCCGAAGGTTTGTTTACATCTCACTTATGCACACTTTTACCACCAGGGGACAGTCGTCATGATGTCATTCAAGGCAAACAGACCAGAAGCAGTTCTGTGTTTACTTGCGAACCGAGCACACGTGTACGGACTTTGGTTGTGAGAGGTTGTGTAAAATGTCTGAAAGCGACAGTGATTTTGAAGTAGGAACTCTCCAAATTGAATATCGAGAGGTGAAACCATATATGTATGAACCTATGGCCGTTGCAAAGCAATTGGTGAAAGTGGCTCACTAGTTTGACCATGCGGCCTCGGAATTGGACAGCGACTCGGCCGACTCTGATCGCGGTGACCCCGGACCTCAACAAAACTCGCGCCCAAACGATTTATCCTGGTAGTTATGATAAATACTTACTTTCATCGTAATACTAAATAAGAGCCTTTTTGAAGAATAATTAAACCGCCCTCCCTAGTGGATATAGGGAACAATTACTTGACAGTGCGCTGGTAGGCCACATTAGCCTTCCATCCGTGGAATTATACTATTTATAGCCTACTCTAAGCAAGGAAATATCCCTTTGTCTCATTTCCACCATGATTGTACAGGATCCCTCAGGATTCTTGACTTGTCAATTGCAAGCAAAGTTAAAAATGTTTACCTCCAATCTTCTCCTTTTTGCTTGAGCGTTGCTGGTTCGTTTCTTCTTTTACTGCTTGATTTTGTGTTCGAATTTTGTCGGAACAGCGTCAGGTTTGAGCCTTCTCTGTCTGATACCGACGCCTAAACTCTCCAACAGATGGGGATTCTTCAAGAAGTGATCAGAGCACAGAGTGGCATATTTACCCGGCTGCCAACCCCTCGCTTCACGCGCACAATCCACTCTCTCCGCCTCTTCTCCTCTCTCAGAAAAAGGTAAAAACTTCTTCCTGAACCGGTCCCGTTGTTACAGTTCACTGCACAACAATAAGGCATGGTTTTTCTTTGGAAATTCCCGAACGCACATCTGCACTCAAGCCGAACAGCAATGCAAATAAACGGAAGTGGACTCAACTCAAGCAGTTTGTTTGTCTTGAATGACGTCACGCGCCGAGTGGTCACGAAAATCGCTGAGCAGAAATTTACCATGATCTGCGCTAACTTATTCTAACTTATTTTAATTATTATTTATTAACAATACTTCTTGGGACCAGAAGAAAATTTCAGAGTGTTTTTTAACATATAAAGTTTCAAATGTGAATAAATTTAAAACCTTTGCCTATGACCTTTAAATGCTGACTTTGGTTAGATGTGAATGTAATTGCCTGTTGCATTGCGTTTCACTTCCCTCAGAGCTTTCTCCTTGTGCCACAGAGAAACTGATCAGAGATTTTTTTTAACTTTGCACACCGTTTAAGTCTAGCCTTCAGCAGGATATCTGAAGAAGAATGGAAAGCAAAACACCATAAACTCATTTGGCTCAAATTAGAGATTCATAATCCTGGTGTTTTAGGACTCAAGCTTAGGACAGTTTTGTGCTTTCCTTACGTTAATAGATTGACCCAATTCAAAAGAGCTGTTAATTCAGTCAGGCATGTTAAGAGTACAGAAAGTTGCAAAACAACTGTTCTGAGTAGGAACCTCCCAAGCAGTATTGTCCAATGTTAACCACAATGGGGTCAGTATGGCTGCACCCTTTTGTTCCAACAAATCAGGAACTGCAAGTGACAACTGATTAGGCCAAGATCAACTTATTAAACAGGTGGAATCAGGTGTAGTTCCTGACTGGTTGGAACAAAGACCTGAAGCTGCAATAGCCCTTTGTGGATAACACTAACCAACACTGCTTTGGAGCATTTGGATGCTTCCTGTATGTGCACAAACACTGCAAGCTTCTCTGCAAGGTGAACATCTCTCAAGATAGAAAAATGGCCGTAAGCTAAATGATGGACCATCTGCAGTGTTAGACACAGGACAGAAGGAGTTTGGGCTAGTGTGTTGGGACCCCTGTTTATTGAAAATCTTGTCTGGTAATACCACATCTCATCACCAGAGGTCACTATAAGAAGGACACTGATAATACTAATTAACTTCATCTTTGGAATTGGAGTGCTCATTATCCATTGCGTGTCCTCACATTGTGGAGTTTTAGCTAACCTAAATTGTCACCAAGTGTGAATGAGAGTCATTCATGATAGATCCTGAGTGAACTTAGGCATACATATCTAGTGTTCATAATTTGGCTTCTACCAAAGCTATAATCTTGCATCCTCCCTTACCACCGCAGACCAAACATGTGTGTCACACTTTTTTGTTGTCGGTTGCCTTATACATGCACCCAAATTCATCTCAGCTGGGTCAAAACCACACTAGACAAGCTGAGCAGGAAAAATACATTCTCTTTCTTTGTTTACCATTACATTAATGGCATTTAGTCTTGGTAATGACTTTAAACTGCAACCGGTGGTGAGTCTCAGGTCCAGGAGGACTTGAGTATTGGGGAAAGTGGACTTACCGCTTAATCACCATTGTTCCCAGGCCCGCTCTGACCCAGAGTGGTTGCACCTGCCTGGGTTCCATCTATGGGATACATCACCAATAAGGCACTGGCAGCAGGGCGCTTTTCGGTGCAATGTGGCAGGTGAACCCAACAGGGTCAATGGCACACCAGCAGATGGCATGCAGAAGAGCCACTCAAATGGCCAACAGATGGCATCACCCAGCACTGTGGGGCAACTTCCATACCTGTCAGGTCTATGGCACTTTTGTGCACCACTTGGCATCAGGTCTGGAGGTCCAGAGAGACAACATGATGGGAGCACAACATTGTTTGTCTTACCTTACTGTGCAAGGCACTTCATTAGGAGAGGAGCTCTGGTGTGGGCCTTGTAGCCCATTTCCATTTCTGTGCATCCTAATGAAGCAGTCATCATGGACAGCCAATGATGAATGGCATTTAGCAGATGGTCTTATCTAGAGCAATGTACAACATACCCAGAGAAGCAATTGGAGGTTAGGTGCCCTGCTCAAGGGCACTTCAGCCATTCTTGTTGGTCCAGGGAATCAAACCAGCAACCTTTTGGTCACAAAGCTGCTTCTCTAACCATTAGGCCATGGCTTCCCTTAGCAAGCAGTAGGAAATAGCACATAGTAATCTAACAATTGTGTTATAATTGGGGACTGTAGATAAGCTAAAGTGCATCATACCCAAAGCCATCCTCAAAGTCATTTCCCAACTTACTAGCCCCTTTCACTTGTACAGGTTTTCCTGTTACTGGTCTGCCAATTCACTGGGACAGGGTTCTGTGTTAAGGTGAGCCAGACTTGAAACATTGATTTGGCAGTTTTCCCAGACAAGATTGAGTAAAACTGTTTGTAATGTGACAACATTTTAGGATGTGTTTGTCCTGTGGTTTGCTTTAGGGTGCAAAGTTAAAAAGCAACACAAGCAAGAGCTAGTGAACAAAAACAACTTCAGCTTCCAGAAAATGGCTGGAAATTCAGTGGATTCCAAAAGTAAAGAACTTCTAGCAGTCTGAACAAAAGGACTATTCAGGACTCAGTCAAATTTACAGGTACCAAGACAATCAAAGACCACAGGATTATGAAATGACAGGGTTGAAAACATTTGTTGAACCGTGTCATGATTATCCAGAATATGTTTTGACATAGATTAAAGAGGGAATAAAAGTAAGAATGAAAAGGAAAATGACTGAGGGGAAGGAAGATGGGGTGAGAGAGGAAGGATGTTTAAAAAAGATGGAAAGGTTAGCCATTGGATGGCCCCTTTTCCTCTGGTACTGTTTGTACTGTCTAACAATGAATTGTAGGGAAACAGTAATATAACTTCAAAATGGATAATAAAGCTCATAAGAGCATGGGTCCTGATTGTCTTGACCACAATTTTAGGTTAAAAAAAAAGGGACCTAAACAAGTCATCCTTTTTGCAGACTTGCCAACTTTCAAAATTCTCATGGGGGAGAAAAGTGCGTGAAAGACATTTTCAGTTGTACGAGGGTATGATGCGTGGCTGAAATGATAAAAACAGTGGATCCCAATTAATTGCAAACCATTTGAAATGTATACAATTAAAGAGTTTTTGAATTGTTGATATTGTTCTATCAATTACTCTAGGTTATGGGATTCATGTATCAGGCATGAGAGAGCTCAGAGTGAAAAATCTGAAATAAAACTCTCGTCTTGAATTTTAATATAATAACAATGAAAGGGAAGTCTGCTTAAATCAGATTTTTAGCTGAAAAATCTCATGCCTGAATATTGTATACATACAGAGACCCACAGAAAATAACACAAGTGATGCTTTAGAAGAATGTTTATCATTTCTTAAAATAGTCACAGTGAATAAAGGTATTATTGGATTGCATCAAATGTGTTTTCCTTCTGTAAGCTCATGTAAAAATACAGAGAACTATCATATCATACTTGTATATAAATAAAATTTTAATAAGATTTAACCAAAATAGTAACAATTAAATAAATACTGCACTGTCTTAGTACTACTAAAATGCATCTCTCTCACTAAACACTTTCCAACATAATTTTTTTAAAGCACTAGAAATACTATCAAAATCCTATTGGAATGCATCAAAGGAATTTGCTCATTTGCAAACTTTGACTGAAAGTTTTCAAACAAAATTTTAAAATGGCACTATAAATACTACCATACTATCAAAATATACTCCACAAAGAAATTTACTCGAATGCAAAATTTTAGTACGACCAAAATACACTCACTAGTAATCTTTCACTTAAAACCTCAAAACTCTATCAAAATCAATCACTTTCCAGATAATTCACTTGCAAACTTTCACTTAAAACTTTCAAACATAAATTCAAAATAGCACTAAGACACTCCCACACTATTCAAATACGCTCACCAAACAAATTCTCTGTCATGCAAAATTTCACTAAACACTTTAGAAGTTGTACAGTTTGTTTCTGAAATGGTATGGAAGACTAGTTTAATTTCACACTCAAATGTCCATTATATTCTGATTTCAGGTATCTTTACCTTAAAATGTGTAACTGGCTGGTCGAACATTTGCTTATCCATGGAAATTCATTCTCCCATGCAACCTGGTATTTGCGTTCATATTTTTGCCGTTTGGTATTTGGTTTAGTGGCCGTGATGAATGACTGCTTGTAAAAAATGTCGGACAGCCTGGGTGAATCCTACATTACGGAACTGACTGTCGTTCTGTTCGTTGATTTGTTAAAAATCAGTTGACGTCAGCAGTGTTTCTCATACAATTCTGATTGGACATAATCGGGAGTATTTTTAACTTGGCGGTAGGGATTTCCCCAAACCGGGAGATTATCCAGCTTTTAACAAATACGATCGGGAGACGGAGGCTAAAATCGGGAGCCTCCCGACAAAATCGGGAGGGTTGGCAAGTATGTTTTTGCATACCCATGAGCACCCAAAATATCCTTGGTTTTTTTTTTTGTTGTTGTTTTTTGAACATCTTTGTTTGGCTAGATTAAGTCTTATCTATTATCATATGATTTTGATGGCTGTTAGTTTGTTGTTTCATGTGTATTTGCATTCAAATTTTGATGACGCCTGGCGGTTTTGCCCTCTTAGTCTGTTTTGTTGATAACAAGGTCCATGTTTGTTCTGTGTATGTATGTGCTTGCTAATAAAAGAACGAGTGTATTGTTTTTACACTGCTTCCTGGTCAAGCTTTTTCATTGCTGACCATACAATACACAAATTTCCACTGTATTTAGCTGGTCTCTCAGGTCCGTCAAACCAGGACCATATGAGAACCAGGAAATCTTTGCTCATTTTAATGTAGTGCAACATTGCCTAATCATGAATAACATCCTTTTTTTTAAAATTAAAAAATCAGGGAAGTAGCATTTGTGTAACAGCCTAAATGTAAGTTATTCAGGAACACACCATTTACACTTCAGTTTATATACTAATACCTCATTATAATCATATTATCATCATTATAGTCATGTTGATATTCGGTGTTTGAGGAGCACACTCATTGAAATAATAGTCAAAAAAGCAACTATATCAATACTTTATTCAAGAGTTAATGAGCACAGACTTCGCAGAAAAAGTCAGTAAGCTGTTTTTTAAAGCTTTAACACTGTAAGAAGTATTTAATTCCTGAAGGTGAACATCAACACGATAGCCTCGATGTTGATGTTGACGTTGATATTGAAGCTGTGTAGCCTACAAGGCTCTCTGCTCTCTTTCATAACCTCATATCTGAATGCAGGTATGGTCAGTGCCTAGATATTTAGACCTACAGAAAAGGCTCATTAGAGCTGGATGTTGATGTTTCATTATGCTGTGGTTATTTAGCGGAACCTCCCGCCTCTGCTGTGCACAGGGAGGAGAGAAAAGAGAAGAGAAGTGGAGAGGAGTGAAGAGGCGGAACAGTAGCAGCACACACTCTTGTTTCAGGCATGACAGCGCCATTCAGCTTCCTGCTGACATTTCTGTCGCTTACTTACTAATGACCTTTGAACCCCTTTTGATAACGTCAACAAAGACTTTTGGGGAGGACAGTGTTCATTCCTAAGGTAGGATTTTTATTTTTTTAATTTGAAAGCATGTGTTCTGTTTTTGGAGAAATCTATGTTCTTATTAAAACTAAGATAACTTCACTTGCTTGTGTGGCTTCCCTCATTCCCTCGGTTATGGTTTAAGTTGCTAAAATCCTCCACACAACAGCTGAATTGCATGTGAGAATAGTTTGAGTGGTTGAGACTGCAGTGTTCCTGGTTGAGCTGGGAGGATCCTGAACCAGGCTGGGATCTTCCCGTTAGATGAAGGAGGATACTGGCTCTTGTCCAGTAGATTAACACTCTTGCTGTCTTCATCCTAATGCTCTGGCAGGTGTGAGGTTACAGCATGAAGAGACTCTATACAGCAAAATCCCCAGTACAGCATTAACATCTACAGGGTTAAGTTCTATTAACAATTCACAGTAAAATAAATAAATAAATAAATAAATAAATAGGGGCGACATGGTGGTGTAGTGGTTAGCACTATTGCCTCAGAGCAAGAAGGGTCTGGGTTCGAGCCCAGCAGCCGGCGAGGGCCTTTCTGTGTGGAGTTTGCATGTTCTCCCCCTGTCTGTGCGGATTTCCTCCGGGTGCTCCGGTTTCCCCCAAAGACATGCAGGTTAGGCTAATTGGTGGCTCTAAATTGACCGTAGATGTGAGTGTGAATGGTTGTTTGTCTTTGTGTCAGCCCTGCAATAACCTGGCAACTTGTCCAGGGTGTACCCCGCCTCTCACCCATAGTTAGCTGGGATAGGCTCCAGCTTGCCTGTGACCCTGTAGAACAGGATAAGTGGCTACAGATAATGGATGGAGGATAAACTGAGTCAGCAACAAAACACTGGGAGTCATGTCATCAGAGTGAAATATCAGGAATTATTATACATACGGGCCACTTTTTCCATGGAATAAAAATATGTATTCGATTCCCTTCTTGTGGGTTTATTGATGCCATGCAATATTATCATCATATTGCTTATCCTCCATGAATTACACCGCTCTCTCCAATGGAGAATGAGCATGCAATATTGTTATAATATTGCACGTTGTCAAGACAACATGACATCACATGGCAGAGCTCTTGCAAAGATCCAATGACAAAACTTTTCTGCTGTGCATGCACACAATCATTTCTTTGTCTGCCAGGAAAGAGAGAAGACGAAGCTAATCCAGTGCTACCGCTAGGATTAAGCACTAAATAAATAAACTGAAAACTGAAACTAAAGATGTGCTGAACACCCGAAAGGCTACCAAAACGTCATTATATATTCTTCACGCATATTTACAAGAGAAAAACATACCAACAGACATAAAAAAACTGGAAAAGAGACACGCTGGAGATGCAAAACTTCCTAATGAGTGACAGTGACAGTTTGTAAATAAACATGGCTGCCAAGGTTTGCTCATTAAATGCGGAAGAGTTTGAGAGAATTTTGGCTGCCAGGTCGCTCCGTTGTGTGTAGCTGTCGATATTAATTTTAAAAGTAACTTAGTAACTTAGACAGGGGGAAAAAAATTAAATAATAATCATGATAATATTCAACTTGACTGTGTCAGTAACAGCGTTGAGAGCGCAAGCTTGAAACAGCCTCCAAACATAGCCACTTTAAACTACACTTCCCATGAACCACAGCGCCCTCTGTCTCATGTCTATTAATTACATGTCACTCGTTTCCTTGTCAATCAGCTCCACTATTTAAAGTCCTTTCTCATTCACACTAGATGCGAAGTATTGTTCAGTATTTTCTCTCCTGTTGTACCAAGTCGTTTACTTTCTGCCTGTCCTCTCATTATCTCAACCGTATTCACGTTAACCTCGACCTTGCCTTCTCGGCTTGCCTTCATTATTCTGTTTGCCGATCGACTGACCCCTGCCCGTTTCTCTGACCACAATTCTCGTCTTCTGATTTGGCTTAGTCAGCAGTTTGCTTCACCCGCTATCCCCTGCGCCTACATCCGTAAGTACCTGCACCCTGACAGACTGTGCTAGCACTGGCCTTCGCTAACACTACACCGGCTAGAACGTAACTGGACTGTCGTGCTAACAGCACAGAGTCGCGGGTAAGTTCACGTTGGCCTTAAGTAATGCTACTACTGAATGCTACACCGGCTAGAAGGCAACTGGACTGCTGCGCTAAAAGCACCAAGTCGCAGGTAAGCTCACTTTGGCCTTCGAGAATGCTGATATGAAGAGAATGTGTATGTATAATCTCATCTCATTATCTGTAGCCACTTTATCCTGTTCTACAGGGTCGCAGGCAAGCTGGAGCCTATCCCAGCTGACTACGGGCAAGAGGCGGGGTACACCCTGGACAAGTCGCCAGGTCATCACAGGGCCGACACATAGACACAGACAACCATTCACACTCACACCTACGGTCAATTTAGAGTCACCAATTAACCTAACCTGCATGTCTTTGGACTGTGGGGGAAACCGGAGCACCCGGAGGAAACCCACGCGGACACGGGGAGAACATGCAAACTCCACACAGAAAGGCCCTCGCCGGCCACGGGGCTCGAACCCGGACCTTCTTGCTGTGAGGTGACAGCGCTAACCACTACACCACTGTGCCGCCCTGGATGGATTTTTTTTCGAAGAAATTTCAACATTTTGTACAGCCTGTATGTATAATAATAATAATAATAATCATAAAAATAATATTGGCTGGCTTTTTTTGTGGTCTATCAGATATATTCCATTCAGCTAGCATGACACTGAACTCATCTTTGACTCGTTCAGTATCATGCTAGCTGAATGGAATATATCCGATAGCCCACAAAAAAAGCCAGCCAATATTATTTAAATATGTTACTCAGATCCGCGATGTATTTCGTATGAAAAATGTGAATTTTTCAACACAAGAAGATAAACTTCATATCTTCAAGCCAACGTGTGATTTTTCTTTTTATTACATAGCCACGTTCACAAACAAAAAGTACCCAAATTTATCAAAACAGTTCATCGGTTTCCTCACGAGTGACCTATACAGATTTATGTTACAGTTTTGGATCTCCAAATCCCGGATGTAGTTCATATGAAAAATAGGAATGGTGTAGTTCCCAGTAAAACAATCATATCTGTTTTAACAATCAAAATATTCTCAATTACAGTAGTTTACTCTAGTTTTGGGGATATATTAAAAGGGCCAGCTCACCCTTCCCAGAATGCTCTGTGCCATCCATGCGAGTCACCATTTTTGATGCTAGCAGTATTACTAAAACAAGTCACAACAATCCCCAGTGACATCCTAGGCCATAGATCTTAAATTATAACGTAAAATTGAAGATATTTTGTCAATGTATCCATACTTTAAATTCTTTCGACCAATCAATTCCGGTTTTGTGTGGTTATTCTGTTGTAATTAACCAGAACCATCCTCGTCTGTCTCGTGGAATTGTGGTGAGGGAAAGAAAAGATAAGGCACATTCTGTTCACAGCTTCCACATATGACACGTAGATGAAGAAAAAGTTCGAGATGGGATCACTAGCAATGAATTTGCAGAGGTTTTGCTGAACAGAGAGCTAGCAGGTAGCGGTCACATGCTTTCAAAACAAAAACAATGACTTGGATTCTGGTAAGGGTGAGCCAGCCACTTCAAATTTTACAGTCGAGTTAATGATGACTGGGGAAGTGGTAGCTCAGTGGGTTAAAGTGCTGGGTTATTGATTGGAGGGTCAGGGGTTTGAGCCACTAAGCTGCCATTGTTTGGCCCTTGACCTTATTGGCTCAACCTATCCATATCACCCCTGCATAGAAGTGGGAAAAAGATGGAGAGGATGAATGACAAATAGTTTCTGAACTCTTACAGTGTGTAATTAGCACATACAGTGGGACAAAAAAGTATTTAGTCAGTCACCAATTGTGCATGTTCTCCCACTTAAAAAGATGAGAGAGGCCTGTAATTTTCATCATAGGTACACTTCAACTATGAGAGACAGAATGAGAAAAAAAAATCCAGAAAATCACATTGTCTGATTTTTAAAGAATTTATTTGCAAATTATGGTGGAAAATAAGTATTTGGTCAATAACAAAAGTTCATGTCAATACTTTGTTATATACCCTTTGTTGGCAATGACAAAGGTCAAACATTTTCTGTAAGTCTTCACAAGGTTTTCACACACTGTTGCTGGTATTTTGGCCCATTCCTCCATGCAGATCTCCTCTAGAGCAGTGATGTTTTGGGGCTGTCGCTGGGCAACACGGACTTTCAACTCCCTCCAAAGATTTTCTATGGGGTTAAGATCTGGAGACTGGCTAGGCCACTCCAGGACCTTGAAATGCTTCTTACGAAGCCACTCCTTCATTGTCTGGGTGGTGTGCTTGGGATCATTGTCATGGTGAAAGACCCAGCCACATTTCATCTTCAATGCCCTTGCTGATGGAAGGGGGTTTTCACTCAAAATCTCATGATACATGGCCCCATTCATTCTTTCCTTTACACGGATCAGTCGTCCTGGTCCCTTTGCAGAAAAACAGCCCCAAAGCATGATGTTTCCACCCCCATGCTTCACAGTAGGTATGGTGTTCTTTGGATGCAACTCAGCATTCTTTCTCCTCCAAACACGACAAGTTGAGTTTTTACCAAAAAGTTCTATTTTGGTTTCATCTGACCATATAACATTCTCCCAATCCTCTTCTGGATCATCCAAATGCTCTCTAGCAAACTTCAGATGGGCCTGGACATGTACTGGCTTAAGCAGGGGGACACGTCTGGCACTGCAGGATTTGAGTCCCTGGCAGCGTAGTGTGTTACTGATGGTAGCCTTTGTTACTTTGGTCCCAGCTCTCTGCAGGTCATTCACTAGGTCCCCCCGTGTGGTTCTGGGATTTTTGCTCACTGTTCATGTGATCATTTTGACCCCATGGGGTGAGATCTTGCATGGAGCCCCAGAGGAAGATCGAGGGAGATTATCAGTGGTCTTGTATGTCTTCCATTTTCTAATAATTGCTCCCACAGTTGATTTCTTCACACCAAGCTGCTTACCTATTGCAGATTCAGTCTTCCCAGCCTGGTGCAGGTCTACAATTTTGTTTCTGGTGTCCTTTGACAGCTCTTTGGTCTTGGCCATAGTGGAGTTTGGAGTGTGACTGTTTGAGGTTGTGGACAGGTGTCTTTTATACTGATAACGAGTTCAAACAGGTGCCATTAATACAGGTAATGAGTGGAGGACAGAGGAGCCTCTTAAAGAAGTTGTTACAGGTCTGTGAGAGCCAGAAATCTTGCTTGTTTGTAGGTGACCAAATACTTATCTTAAAGAGGAATTTACCAATTAATTCATTAAAAATCCTACAATGTGATTTCCTGGATTCTTTCCCTCCATTCTGTCTCTCATAGTTGAAGTGTACCTATGATGAAAATTACAGGCCTCTCTCATCTTTTTAAGTGGGAGAACTTGCACAATTGGTGGCTGACTAAATACTTTTTTGCCCCACTGTATATTACAGTAATGTCTGCATCAGTGAATGAGCCTTTGTAGTGTTTCATTAACACTCACACCTCTGATACACAGTTGTGATACACAGGTGTACAAGGCACGTACTGGCCTAAAAAAAGTTATTGTCGTGGCTCAGATGGATAAGGTGCCATACCATAAATCTGGGGACCTGGGTTCAATTCTGACCCAAAGTCATTTCCTGATCCCTCCCTGTCTCTCTCTCCTGCTCATTTCCTGTCTCTACACTGTCCTATCCAATAAAGGTAAAAAATATCTTTAAAAAAAAAAGTTTTTGTCAGGTCAACTTTTTTGTTAGTGCATTTCATCTATTTCACATATGCAATGATGACATAACTTGCTGGTTTGCATAAACTTTAAGTGTTAAGCGCAGCCAGATTTGTGTAAACTAAATGCTCTAGGTATTCACTCAGTACTGGGCATTTTCTTGTCTACACTAACAGGCCACTTTAATAGGAACTTGTTCTTGATTCTAAGATTCCTGTTCAGGAGTGGAACCAATGTGGTCTTCTGCTGTTGCATGCTGAGATGCTTTTCTGCTCACCAAAAAGGCATTTCCACCCACAGAACTGTCGCTCACTCAGTGTTTTTTTTTGTTTTTCACACCATTCTGTGTAAACTCTAGAGACTGTTGTGTGTGAAAACCCCAGGAGGTCAGCGGTTTCTGAAATACTCAAACATCTGGCACCAACACCCATGCTACAGTGAAAGTCACACTTTGAGATCACAAGTTTTCCCGTTCTGATGTTTTGAAGTGAACATTAACTGAAGCTCTGCATGATCATTTGCATTTGCTGCTGTCAAGGAATTCGCTGATTAGAGAACTGCATAAAACAGCAGGTGGATGGGTGTTTCTAATAAAGTGGCAGGTGAGTGTAAGGTATAGCCTGTGCATGATCTATGCAAAAAAAAACAATCTTATGAATCTCTTGCTGTGAGGTGACAGTGCTAACCACTACACCACCGTGCCGCCCGAATCCCTTCATCAAAGTCACAATTTAAAATTAATGCCAGATCAGGGCTTTTGCTCACTTTGGAAAATATTCTGCAGAAAAAAAAAATGCAGTTTAAAATTTTTTTGACTTGTCCATGAACATGATCTTCAGATAATCATCTCATCTCATCATCTGTAGCCGCTTTATCCTGTTCTACAGGGTCGCAGGCAAGCTGGAGCCTATCCCAGCTGACTACGGGCGAAAGGCGGGGTACACCCTGGACAAGTCGCCAGGTCATCACAGGGCTGACACATAGACACAGACAACCATTCACACTCACATTCACACCTACGCTCAATTTAGAGTCACCAGTTAACCTAACCTGCATGTCTTTGGACTGTGGGGGAAACCGGAGCACCCGGAGGAAACCCACACGGACACGGGGAGAACATGCAAACTCCGCACAGAAAGGCCCTCGCCGGCCACGGGGCTCGAACCCGGACCTTCTTGCTGTGAGGCGACAGCGCTAACCACTACACCACCGTGCCGCCCTTCAGATAATCATTTTATGAAAATTCTTTAGTAAAAGAGAGCCAAAACCAGCAGTAAGAATGTTGATTCATAAAGTCAGATGTAGAAAGCAGAGGAGATGAATATATAGGAGGCGGCAAATGTAACCTTTGACTTTGTCAGTCTATTGCTGACAGCCTTGGCTATGCGACAGTAGTATATATTATCTCTATGTTCATTTTTATGGGTGTTTCTGTATTTTCTGTGTGTTGGCTGGAAGAGTGTTATCTTCTACCCCCTATCAGCTACATTATACTTAAAGGTCCCATGGCATGAAATTTTCACTTTCTGAGGTTTTTTAACGTTAAAATGAGTTCCTCTGACCTTCTTAAGTCACCCCAGTGGCTAGAAATTTCATAATGTGTAAACCAAACTATGCCCAACATTTGAGAATGGCGCGTCAAAACGGCGCGTTGATAAGCTCTTCCCTTTACTACGTCAGCAAGGGAGATGATCCCCACGCCCCCCCCCTCTGGATTCCCACCCACTGTATGAATTGCCCGCCCAGTTGTAGTGAGGAGACCATAGAGGACACAACAACATGGCATCACCTAAGCGAGCGAAACATGGAAATTGCGCTGTACATGGATGTGACAACACAGAAAAGAGTCTGTTTTTACTGCCGACGGGAGAGCCCCTGAAGACGCAGTGGCTTAATTTTATTTACTTCAATAATACGCCGTCGAGTCTACCTAAGACGGTGTATGTTTGTCGGAAGCATTTTCCTGATGAATGTTTCCACAACTTGGGACAGTACAGGGCAGGTTTTGCACATCAACTGTCACTGAAGCCTGGGTCCGTACCAAGCATCCCTGCCGCATCAGCCTCAAACACCGAACAAGTAAGTGTATAACTGTTAAGTCGTTTTGCCGTGTTTTAAAATCGGTGCCACGTTAGCCTTGCAATGGCTACATTAGCTGTGCAGCTAACCATTTCCTGCAGTTAGCCAGGCACTCTGCGCTACAAAACCACAAAGCATGCAGCATGCTCTGTTAAACTGAGTTTAGTCTGGAAATTGACTGTAACTTATGAGCTTATGTTTTGCCGTGTTTTAAAATCGGTGCCACGTTAGCCTTGCAACGGCTACATTAGCTGTGTAGCTAACCGCTTCCTGCAGTTAGCCAGGTACTCTGCGCTACAAAACCAAAAAGCATGCAGCATGCTCTGTTATAATAGCCAATCAAAACAGTTTTTACAAAGACACCCACAATCTTTTTTTTTAAGTCACTCGTTCATTTTATTTGTTTGTTTGTTCAGTAAAAACCCAAACATTTGTTGAATTTATTTTATTTCCTCGCGTCGCACCTTAATGATGTCAGCGCGCGGTATTTTTCCCTTCGCGGTTTGTTCCTTCTCTCTCGCCATAGTAAGACACCCACATCCGCTTGTTCTGACCCACTGGAGGTAGCGTCACAGTGCTGTTAGCCAATCAGAGGTAACACGTTTACATGTCATGAATATTAATGATAAGACCCGCCCCCACCCTCTACCCTTCCCCGCCTCCTGCTTCTCATTAGCAAAACGACGCACTGGGAAAAGCGCTGAAATGGGGCTTTCTCCCAGGAGCCTATATCTACGTGCCAAGGGTTCATTTCGAGAAAGGCTGCAGATATAACATCCGGAAACCTCCACGAGCCCGTTTAAAGCATCAACAAACCACCATGCCATGGGACCTTTAATTGTACAGCTCCATTAGTTTTGTCCAGTATACAGAGAATGAATTTGAGATAGAAAGATCCACTGTACAACATGACAGGCTTGTAGTACTCGAGTCCGACTCGTGCCCTAATTTCAAGGACTCGTGACTTGACTTGGACTTGAGCACTGATGACTTGGACTCAGACTCGCGCATTAACTGCATGTCATAATAATTTGGCATAAGATATTTATATCTACATTAATTTTTTCATACTAATTTCGTGCAAGAGAATGCACATTCACCTGTTCATATGTCATGTTCAGGAACAAACTCACGTTAATGGCACTAAAATGCCAGGAGAGAAGCCCCTAGGACTGTCCGCTTTGCTTATACAGACTTCTCGTACAGTGGGGAAAAATGCACTGCTGTGTGTTCCATATGTAGAAGAACTATCGAGGAGATGACGGGGACAACCTTGAACTTCAATTGTCATTTGGTAAGACTCCACCCAGAGAAGGAAGTGACGCTGTGTTCATTGCTCTGTTGATGGCAGGGCTTGCTTGCTGAGCAATGAACTAGCAAGTGTTAACCCTCTCTCATGTTATTTGCCCTGTTGATAGTGGGCGGGGCTCGTGTCGGACTCAATTCGGATCAGTAGTGGACTCAACTCGGACTCGACTCGAAATTTTCTTTAATGACTTGGACCTGACTCGGACTTGAACACTGGGGACTCGAGACTGGACTCGGACTTGAGGTTTAGTGACTCGACTACAACACTGCAACATGATATGGAATCTTGACCTCATGTTCTTAATTTCAATGCTAACAAAAAAGGGTTGAATACAGACATGTCAGAGGTTATGTCTGATGTTTCTGGTCAAAGGTCAGTGACCTCTGATAGCTCTCTGAGTATTTTAAACAGTCAACACCACTTACCTCAATTGAGCCTTTTGACCTTGAGGTGCTGGAGGATAAGTAGATTTGATAAAAAATCAGTTCTGCATTGTAAAATGGTGTATCATAAATCTCCAGGGTGAAGTTTTCCAGTTTGAATACGTCTTTCTGGAGGATCATGTGTTTTGAAGGACCCAGTTTTGGAATTTGGAAGGTTTCGCAATTTGGATGGTGTAGAACCACTTTGGGACCAAGTTGTTTCATTTTTTTTCTAACTCACTCACTATAACTAAAACAGAAGGAAAACATGGCCTGCATGATATATTTGGCTAAGGCATAATGGGGACTGTAGGGAAAAAGACTGTCTATCAGTGATGGGCTGTCTGGTTACGCAGTACAGGGTTTGCACATGTATATGAGCCTGGTAGCTTTGGGAGCCCAAATGTGGGACAACATAAATAGCAGTAACATTCCACAGGTCAGTATACTCTTACCACATATCTCAATGTGTTTGTCACCAAGAATGTGTTTAAAATGGTTAATCCCAGTTAAGTAATTTCATTAATTGGTTAGGCCAGTTGTTTTGGTCATTTCATTGACTGTAAACTGTGACTATGATTGACTGTGCTCTGTTAATAGCATAATTAATATTCCCTTATTGTAGGAACTGAAACTAAAACTGGTGAATCAGCATGTTTTACAAGCCTGACTTATATGTCATAGTGCTATAATATTTAAATAATATTGGCTGGCTTTTTTCGTGGTCTATCAGATATATTCCATTCAGCTAGCATGATATCGAACGAGTCGAAGACGAGTTCAATATCATGCTAGCTGAATGGAATATATCTGATAGACCACGAAAAAAGCCAGCCATTAATAATAATAATAATAATAATAATAATAATAATAATAATAATATACATACACACACTTCATATCAGCATTCTCGAAGGCTAAAGCTAGCTTACCTGTGACTAGGTGCTGTTAGTGCGGCAGTCCAGTTAGCTTCCACCCGGCATAGCAGTAGCATTAGCGAAGACCATCACTAGCTTACCCATGACTCTGTGCTGTTAGCGCGGCAATCCAGTTAGCGTCCAGCCAACATAGCCTTCGCTAATGCTACAGCTAACACTAGCTTATCCATGACTTGGTGCTGTTAGCATGGTAGTCTAATTACCTTCCAGCCAGTGTAGTGTTAGCAAAGGCCAATGCTAGCGCAGTCAAGCCAAAGATTATTATTATTTTCCCTGTGTAATTTACTTGGTTATTTTTAAAATCAACATCGACAGCTACACACAACAGAGCTACGTGGCAGCCAAACTTCTCTCAAAATCTTCCATTTTTAATGACGCAAACCTGGTGGCCATGCTTGTTTACAAATTGTCACAGTCACTCGCTAATGTGGCAGTTTTACATCTCCGACATGTGACGTCATGTTGTCTTGACAATGTGCAATATTATAACAATATTGCACACTCATTCTCCATTGGAGAGAGTGGCGTAATACACGGAGGATAAGCGATATGATAACATTGCATACCATCAATAAACCCACTAGAAGGGAATAGAATACGTTTTTATTTCATGGAAAAAGTGGCCTGTATGTATAATAATTTAGATTATTAAATGGTAATATTGATTGTAGAGGCTTTTGAACCACATGCATTTTTGTTGGCAACACTGTTGGCCATATTTCTATGCAAATATTTTTGTCAGTCAAAATGAATCCATTTTTACTGCTGTTTAGTGGCTTGTGTTTGATTAGTCACTGATTATGTCAGTCTCAGCCAAACACAATCCAAATGTACTTCTTGCACAAGAGAAATTTCTGTCCTGTATTATTCTGCTTCTGGATATTAGTTGGAAACCAATCCAACTACCAATACAGCCAAATAACCAAAGCCAAATAAAACCAACAACCAATATAGTAATTTTTAAATCATTTTAAAATGTGCAGTATGAACTTTTGCTGTCTCACAGGATTGTTCTTTGCACCCGTCATCTTTGCGTGTACACTGACTGTGAAAATAATACAATTCCAAAGTTTACATTATTATTCTTAACGGATTACAAAACAGGTTATTAAACAGGTTTTCCACCCTGCTTGACTGAACAGAAATTTCTTTTGGATTGGCCTCTACTGGTTTACTGTTCACTGTTTAGGTGTGCATGCGTATTTTTTTTTGGATACCGATTTGGTTTTTACTTAAATTATTAATGGGTTATTAAGGTGCATATTAAATAGATGAAAAAGAAAAGCCTTTATTGTCACATATGCCCATCCATCCATTATTGATAACACTTATCCGTCAGAGTCACAGGGGAAGCTGGAGCCAATAACTGCTGATTTCGAGTAAGATGTGGGATGCACCCTGGGCAGGTTGCCAATCTGTCTCAAGGTTTATCGTCACATATACTGAGATTATTTTCTTTGCATATCTTAGCTGTTAGGAAGTAGGGGTCTGAGTGCAGGGTTAGATATGATAAGACACCCCTGATGCAGAAAGGGTTAAAGGCATTGCTCAAGGGTTCATCATTGGCAGCTTGGTGGTTTTGGAGCTCACAAACTTCTAGTTAAAAGTTTAGAGCTTTATCCACTGGGCGACCATTGCAACTGAAAATAGTGAGTAGAAATAGGGGTACAGTAGGAGTCCATTTTTGTGCTCATTATTGAACCTCAAGCAACTATGGACCTTTTTAGGGCCAAAAAGGTACATACTGTATATGTTCCACAACACTGTATAAAGGGTACAAATAAGTACCTTAGAGGATCCTGCCTCAGTGACAAGCCATTATACTTCTAAAGGTACAATAATATACTTTATTTTCTGAGAGTGTATAAACATGAGCAAATTTTTAATTGTGCCAAAATGCTGAAGCAGAGATGCCATACTACAGTATTATGTTTACTGGTATTAGCTGTGAGCTCTTTGAGGATCTCTACATTAGTACTGGAACATTAGAGACATCTGAGACAACATTGATGAAGTCCATATTCAGTGATGCCCTATTAACTCAGTTCAATTCAATTTTATTTGTACAGCACTTTTAACAATACTGTAGACATTCTCGCAAAGCAGCTTTACATAAAAATATAAAAAACGGATATAAGTTTTAAACATATGAATTTATAAATGTATCCCTAATGAGCAAGCCTGAGGCAATGGTGGCAAGCAAAAACTCCCTGAGAAGACATGAGGAAGAAACCTTGATAGGAATCAAACTCAAAAGGGAAACATCCTCATTTGGGTGATAACAGATGGCGTGATTATAAGTAACTTGCTTCTATAACTGTGTCCTATATAGTCACGAAGTGCAGTTGTGTAAAATGATTCTATTCCAGCTCACTCGTCCTGGAGGAAATGTAACTGTCATGCATGTGGCTTTGGTATATACAGTTGTGGTCAGAAGTTTACATACAGTGACATGAATGCATGGGCGTCGCCACCATTGAATGTGAAGGGGACGTGTCCCCTTCACATTTCATAATTCTTCGTTTGGACCCCCCCACATTTAACATAAAATATTAGTTCACCCAGCGCCGTTTCTATTGCTTCGTGAAAGAATCCATTCCACTTGATCGATAAGAGAATACACATACCACTGAAAATCTAATCCGGGTTTTCCGGGCGTTACCTACAACAACTCACCGCAAGCAAGTGAAGTGAATCTCAGTGCAAGCAGAGACATTCTGGTGCAAGGTGCAGGCTGCTTGAAAGTGGAGGAGGTGACGTCAGCCCCATTGCCACCTCACAATGTCTAGGTTTTGCTAAAACCTTATTCTTTTGTTATATGCCCTCAAAATTAACCCAAGGCCACGGTAAATTAATGTTCAACTAAACAATGAAATAAGCTTAGCCTAATGGGGTATTCTTGGTTGATGATGAATTGTTTGCAGTATTTGCTCCCTCCCCAGACACAATGGATATAAGGAAATTCTTTACAAAGAAGCAGAAAGTAAGCCAAAATTTCCCCACAGGACAGTTTTTCTTTGTCCCAATGGAAATGTTAGTGCAGTTAGCTGGCTAGTCAATGTTAGGAGATGTATCAGCTAGCTTAATGTTAGCTATCATTTAATTCAAACCCAGTAGGCCTACCTTACTGTAATGCCAAGAATGAGGTCAAGTCTGCTCTGATGATATTTATTGATTCCCTGTTGTGATTTGAAGAACTTGTTTTGTCTGGTCTTTGCCAGTTTTCTGGAAAGTAACATGGGAAATCAGTGTATGGGGAAGGAATAGTAGAAAGGAAAGCAATGGAGAGAGGTGGATGTTATTCCAGGTGGATTGTGAAGGAAAGGGGGATAGAAGTTATGAAGTGGTAGAAATTGTGGTGGCACCAATGTAAGAAGGAGTTCCATCTATAAATCTATTTGTTATACTAATCTGTAAATGTTACTGTAGTACCACCATTGCATGTAGGTTGACAAAACTGCACTTGTTCATTGTGTGAAGTTCTTTTTTATGTGTCATTGCTTGACACAGTGTAATTTTGTGTTATGAAGACTGCATGATGCCATGTCATTTTTGTTATGAGTATCACTAAATCGGAAAAAAGTAAAATGCACCCACTAAAGTCACTGTTGGTGGTTAACAAAATTGCACCTGTTCATTGTGTGAAGTTGTTTTTTATGTGTCACTGTTGCTTGACACAGTGTGATTTTGTGTTATGAAGTTTGCATGATGCCATGTCATGCCTGTTCATTGTGTGAAATTATGAATATTCTTATTTTTAAACATACAGTTGAGTGTCACTATTGCTTGGCACAGTGGCATGTTGGGTTACATCTAAAACTAAATAAAATAGGAAACACAAAATAAAAAGTAAAATGCACCCATAACGTCATTGTTGGTGATAAATTGTGTCACATTCATCTCATTATCTTAGGCATAGTAGTGGGTTTAAAAACAGGCTGATGAATATATGGACTAGTTGAATGAGGATTTATTGTTGAGTCTCTAAAATAGTCATTGAATTAAGTGACTTTTGTAGGTAAAATTAGGTGTTTAACAACCTGTTAAAATACACCAGAATGCAGGAAATGGCATCTAATTAATTAAAAATTTTCTGGGGGAGGACCCCCAGACCAGCGGCACGGTGGTGTAGTGGTTAGCACTGTTGCCTCACAGCAAGAAGGTCCTGGGTTCGAGCCCCGTGGCCGGCGAGGGCCTTTCTGTGCGGAGTTTGCATGTTCTCCCCGTGTCCGCGTGGGTTTCCTCCGGGTGCTCCGGTTTCCCCCACAGTCCAAAGACATGCAGGTTAGGTTAACTGGTGACTCTAAATTGACCGTAGGTGTGAATGTGAGTGTGAATGGTTGTCTGTGTCTGTGTGTCAGCCCTGTGATGACCTGGCGACTTGTCCAGGGTGTACCCTGCCTTTCGCCCGTAGTCAGCTGGGATAGGCTCCAGCTTGCCTGTGACCCTGTAAAAGGATAAAACAGCTAGAGATGATGAGATGAGATGAGGACCCCCAGACCCCCCACCATTAAAAATGCTTCTGACACCCCTGCATGAATGTCATCTTGGATATGAATGTCATGGCAATATTTGGGCTTTCAGTAATTTCTTTGAACTGTTCTTTTTCTGTGGCAGAATGATTGTACAGCATACATCTTTAATAAAAAAAACACACACTAGAACTTGTGCACAAGTTTTAATTTTCTTTGGGTTTTCTGAAATCATCACAGGGTCAAAATTATACATACAGGTTCAAAAATTTGCATATGCTCACTTAGATGATTAATTCAGAGGTGCTGAAACTTCCAAAATGTCTCTTATCTTGCCAAGGCCGAGGTCTCTTAACTTCCTGTTAGTGATCATGATTGACTACAGCTGGTAGCTTCTCTGTGCCTTCATGAAAAGGGTTTGTTTACAGCACTCATTGGATTGACCAACACACAGTAAAATGGGAAAGTCCAAGGAGCTCAGTGCAGATCTGAGTAAGAGGATTGCAGATATACACAGCTCCGGAATGTCTCTTAGAGCCATTTCTAAACAACTGCAAATTCCAAGATCAGTTCAAACAATTGTATCCAAGTTATTGTGAGGTGTAGTCACTTTGCCAAGCCACTTTGCTTCAAGAAAACCCAAACTGTCACTCTCAGCTGAAAGGAAATTGGTTTGGATGGTCAGGAACAACCTGGGAACCACCATGGCACAGCCCTGCCATGAACTGGAAGCTGATGGATCACTGTCTACAGTTCAGATCACCATGAACTAAGACGCTGCTATCCAAGAAATAAGCCCCTGCTCCAAAATTGACACCTTCAAGCTTAACTAAAGTTTGAAGCTGACCACATGGACAAAGAAAAAGCTTTCTGGAGGATAGCTGTATGGTCAGATGAGACAAAGATTGAGTTGTTTGGCCACAATGACCACCATGTACAGAGGGACACTGTACCAGCTGGTGGTGGTGGTAGGATCATCATGCTCTGGGGCTGTTTTGCTGCCAGTGGAACTGGTTCATTGCACAAAGTGGATGGAATAATGAAGGAGGAGGACTACCTCAGAATTCTTCAGTATAAACCATCAGAAACTTGAACATGACTTGGGACTTACAACAGGACAATGAACCCAAACATGCATCAGAGCTGGTTGTGGAGGATAAAGCAGGCTAACATTAAGCTTAAAACAAGTCCTGACTTCAACCCTATTGAAAATGTATGGACTGTGCTTATTAGTTGAGTCCATGCCAAGAAAAAAAAATTAATTGAACTCTACCAATTCTACCATGAAGAGTCGTGAAATATCCAACCAGAATTCTGCCAGAAGCTTGTTCATGGTAAACAAAAATGTTTGGTCGAGGTGAATCTTGCGAAGAGACACTTTACCCAAATATTAGGTGTGCTGTATGTATATTTCTGACCCTGTGTTGATTTCAGAAAACCAAAAGAAAATTAAAACTTGTGCACCAAATTCTAGTGTGTTTTTTTCCAATTAAAGCTGTATGCTGTACATTCTGCCACAGAAAAGGAACAGTTCAAAGAAATGACTGAAAGCCCAAATATTGCCATGACGTTCATATCCAAGATGACATTCATGTCACTGTATGTAAACTTCTGACCACAACTGTAGGTATATAGGTGTGTGTGTAGTATGCACCTCCTCCCAAACAGAAACTGAAGAGATAAGAGATGACCAGGGGCTAAGAATGTGGAAAGTAAACACTACTGTGTGCGGTCTCGTGCTGTTTTAATGGTATCTATTCATTCAGTTATTTACCTTCCCAGCACCTCAGTTTGTATGTTCATGCACAGTGTGTGTTCAATAACACTATATACACCAATAAGGAACTTGGTCTCGGCTGAAGAATTGGTTAAAAAATAATGTTAAGTCAACTGTGATTGTTTTTATGAAAAAAGTCGTTGGCTGTGTTTCATGAAACTACTGTGTGCTCGCTGATAAGAGCAGGAGGTTCTGTGAAAGAGAGCAGATGTAGGTCCTGTGTACTATTCAAACACTCCAGATGGGATAGTTATTTGGCAAATGGGACTTGGCTTTTCCTGTTATATGTCATGGTCAGCTTTCTTTCTCTTGGTGTCTCAGACACATAAACACACGAAAACTGTTTTGTCCTCTTGACCCAGGAAGCGTATGCTATAAGCATCCTTGGTATGAGTGTAGAAGCCTGTAAGCAGCCCACAGCACTTTGGTCATAAAACGAAGCACAGAACTGACCTCCAATTGTCCTCTGTGTGGTTAACGAAAGCCAATGATTTACTTTTTCTGTGATAGTAAAAATGCTT
The DNA here is from genome assembly GCF_027579695.1 of Neoarius graeffei. Classification (NCBI taxonomy): domain Eukaryota; kingdom Metazoa; phylum Chordata; class Actinopteri; order Siluriformes; family Ariidae; genus Neoarius; species Neoarius graeffei. The sequence continues at coordinate 59,760,336 of NC_083574.1, forward strand.
AGATATCAGAATTTATTTGCAGCTGATTTTGCTCAGCTCATTGACCCTGAAAAAAGTGTTGCTGGTTTTTTTTTTTTGCTGTCTATCAGTTTCTCACACTGTCTTGTTTCTTCTGGCCTGTTTGTTTTCTCTTTCCCTGCTGTTACTTTATCTGTGATTCACTCTTCTGCCATTCTGTCTCTCTCTCTCTCTCTCTCTCTCTCTCTCTCACACACGTGCGCGCTTGTCCTCATTGTGTGAGGGATATGAGATGGGGCTTTCAGTTCTGGAGAAGGCAGAGAGGAAAAGGTTTAGTGGTCCAGATGTTCTGGGTGGTGAACCAGATTACGAGGCTCTTCTTCCTGTTTGATAAACTGCCAAATGGCCAAAATCAGTAGGATGGTGATAGTGCTGCTGAGAGATTGTTTTCATGTGTTACAACTGGAGACGGTGCTTATAAGAGTTTTTTCTTATGAGTCCTTCCTGCACCATATGGCTGCACCAATCTCCATTTCTGTAGCCCTCAGCTTCTCACATAGCTCGGGTTACAGTGGGGGGCTAGTCCAATGGGAACCGCAAGAGTTTGACTCCCCACTTGCATCTGTATTGTAGGTACCATTTTTATGATGGTCTTTGGTATGACCCAACTGTAAGTAGAACTTACGATCTCCTGGTTGAGAGGCACACGCTAACCACTAGGCCAACTCACAGTTGTTTTCTTAAGAGAGTGGTTTGTAATTTAAGAGCCTTGAGTGCTGCTGTTGAACAAACTGCAGTACATCATCAAAGACACCTGGATGAAATTCATGCAGAACTTCTCAGGATGCACCGGCGCTTTCTCCGTGGTGTATTGGATCTCGTAATGCATTGTGGTTGTTTCATTTTCAAAACAAATGTCCATTTGAGCATAATTGACTGTGCTGTCTGGGTAAGAAGAATGGCATCTCTGTTCTGTCAATCAAAATGCCACTAGTCTATTATGAGCAGGAGATTGGGAAAAAAAATCATCATCGTCATGATGTCTAGTTATTTTGACTGTGTTTTTCAGATGATAAACAGCTTACAGATGTTATTTACATGGGAATCAAGTAATACCCCAAGATTCTCTAGCATTTGGTTTCACAGAAACCATCAAGCTCCATGAGAAATAGCCAACTTTATGGCAGACTTAGTACACAACACCACTTGCTTTGGCTTCATGTGTGTATTAGCTCTAATCCTGCCCAGCTGATAGCTTTCATGAAATAGGGAAGACTTAATTAGAAATTAGGATGACTAATAATCAATTTATGACTCGATTACAGTTTGTAATTATCTCAATTATCACATTTCTTAAAAATTCTAAGTTAAGGCTACCTAAATCAATACAACATTGTAAGAATTTAATAAATCTACATATTGTTCCTTACAAAAATGGTCAGGGCGGCACGGTGGTGTAGTGGTTAGCTCTGTCGCCTCACAGCAAGAAGGTCCGGGTTCGAGCCCCGTGGCCGACGAGGGCCTTTCTGTGCGGAGTTTGCATGTTCTCCCCGTGTCCGCGTGGGTTTCCTCCGGGTGCTCCAGTTTCCCCCACAGTCCAAAGACATGCAGGTTAGGTTAACTGGTGACTCTAAATTGACCGTAGGTGTGAATGTGAGTGTGAATGGTTGTCTGTGTCTATGTGTCAGCCCTGTGATGACCTGGCGACTTGTCCAGGGTGTACCCCGCCTTTCGCCCGTAGTCAGCTGGGATAGGCTCCAGCTTGCCTGCGACCCTGTAGAACAGGATAAAGCGGCTAGAGATAATGAGATGAGATGAGACAAAAATGGTCAAAGAATTGTGAATGAGAATCATGATTTCAATTCTAAACCAAAAAAAGGACACATTATCATGTAGTACACCCAATGTTTAATACATACTATGAGGAATAAAATTTCAAACATTGACATGTCTTCATCTCCTCCTAGCTGATCCCACCTCCTCTGTTAGTACATACAACCTGGAAGCTTTTAGAAAAAAGGGGCAATGCTGAGCAGCTCAGGGTGGAGCAAATTCACAGGCTGGAAAAAAATGTGAACAGAAACCTGAAACAGATCCAGCTAAATCTTCATAGAAATATTGCAAATCAGTTTTTTCTACACAATTCTAGGGCGGCATGGTGGTGTAGTGGTTAGCACTGTCGCCCTACAGCAAGAAGGTTCTGGGTTCGAGCGCAGTAGCCGACGGGGGCCTTTCTGTATGGAGTTTGCATGTTCTCTCCGGGTGCTCCGGTTTCCCCCACAGTCCAAAGACATGCAGGTTAGGCTAATTGGTGGCTCTAAATTGACCATAGGTGTGAATGGTTGTGTGTCAGCCCTGAGGTGATTTGTCCAGGGTGTACCCCGTCTCTCGCCCATAGTCAGCTGGGATAGGCTCCAGCTTGCCTGCGACCCTGCACAGGATAAGCGGTTACGGTAATGGATGGATTTTTCTCATCTCATTATCTGTAGCCGCTTTATCCTGTTCTACAGGGTCGCAGGCAAGCTGGAGCCTATCCCAACTGACTACGGGCGAAAGGCGGGGTACACCCTGGACAAGTCGCCAGGTCACCACAGGGCTGACACATAGACACAGACAACCATTCACATTCACACCTACGGTCAATTTAGAGTCACCAGTTAACCTAACCTGCATGTCTTTGGACTGTGGGAAAAACCGGAGCACCCGGAGGAAACCCACGCGGACACGGGGAGAACATGCAAACTCCACACAGAAAGGCCCTCGCCGGCCACGGTGCTCGAACCCGGACCTTCTTGCTGTGAGGCGACAGCGCTAACCACTACACCACCGTGCCGCCCTGGATGGATTTTTTTTCGAAGAAATTTCAACATTTATTACAGGTCTAGAAACACTTTTACAATAACAGACTTTAGTAGATACAAATCATTTATCATTATTATCAGATAAGATAGCCTTTTATTATCCCACAAGGGGAAATTTACATTGTTACAGCAGCAAAATATTGAAAGAGAAAAAGATAAGGCAGTGAAGGAGTAGTGCAAAAGTACTAAGTATACAAAAAAAGGGTATATATAAAAGAAATAAACTACAAATTTAAAGATGAAAATGAACACATTTGCATAAATTAACAGGTTAACAGGTTTGCAGGTATACAGTTAACATAATTACACAGGTGGTATTGCATGTGTAAGTATTGCACAGTATAGTTTATAGTTTTCAATTATTGTGTGTTTAGTGCAATCCTTCACTCAACTGTTGCACAATATACTGTCTGTATGCTTGGTAATCTTTAGTGTAATATAGCCTCTGCAGGACACACTATATGAACAAATGTTTGTGGACACCTGACCAACACACCCATATGTGGCTCTTCCTCAAACTGTTACCGCAAAGTTAGGAGCACAGAATTGTAGAGGATGTCTCTTAATGCTGTGGATTACAATTTCCTTCACTGGAACCAAGCAGCTTAAAAATGTTCCAGCATGACAATACCACTGTACCCAAAGTGAGCTCTGTAAAGACATGTCCTGTATCCAAAATCACTCACTACTCACTATATAGTGGACTATATTGTGAGTTCGCCATTTTGTAGTGCTGCCTGAATGTATAGTGAGAATTATTACACCCTATATAGTATAGTGGACTCATAGTATCCCACAATGCACTGTGAAAAGTAGTGTACAACCGATGGTCACTAACCAAGCAATATATACTGTACCATCATGCATTGCAGTCACGCTGAAAAAAAAAAGTGTTGGGGTGAATGGACGGAGGAAAAAACACATTATAAACAGACGTTCAAGTACAGTTAAAAATAGTAAGAGTATAGAAAAAAGCTAAAATAGAATAAGAGAGATAAAATACAAGAATAAAAGTTACAGCGAGGAATTAATCTCATCTCATTATCTGTAGCCGCTTTATCCTGTTCTACAGGGTCGCAGGCAAGCTGGAGCCTATCCCAGCTGACTACGGGCGAAAGGCGGGGTACACCCTGGACAAGTCGCCAGGTCATCACAGGGCTGACACATAGACACAGACAACCATTCACACTCACATTCACACCTACGGTCAATTTAGGCCCTGTTTACATTATTTCGAATCAGCGGATCATCAGATTAACGTTTTTAAAACGATTCGCGTACACACAGAAATAGCAGGAAGTGAAGTCCGCGCAGTATTTCAGCAGTCGCGTCACATGACCAATGTGGCATGACCAACGCCAGCGAATCAAGAAGGTGGATGTCACACCAGCGAATCAGGAAGGTGGATGTCACACCAGCGAATCAGGAAGGTGGATGTCACAGTGACGTTGTCCAATGACGACGTCAGCTAGAGCTCAGCACTGCGTATCCTCGTTCCTCAATGTTTACACAGCACCGGATCAGATACGTACTGGGTTGAATACGCGGGCCCTGGCGGATTCAAATTGTTCCGCCTGTGGAGTCGTTTCCCGGCGTTTTAATGTGCACGGACAGTGCATCCGCAATGAAAACGATACGGATATGGTCTAATGTAAACACCACCTTAGAGTCACCAGTTAACCTAACCTGCATGTCTTTGGACTGTGGGGGAAACCGGAGCACCCGGAGGAAACCCACGCGGACACGGGGAGAACATGCAAACTCCGCACAGAAAGGCCCTCACCGGCCAAGGGCTCGAACCCGGACCTTCTTGCTGTGAGGCGACAGCGCTAACCACTACACCACCGTGCCGCCGAGGAATTAATCAAAAGCCTCAAATGTGATTTAATAAAAGACGGCGGCAAAGAAGAAAGTATTCAGCCTTGATTTAAAAGAACTGAAAGATGCAGCAGACACAAAGTACTTTGTATTTATTAATGTGGGAAATACGCTGGGTGTTTTTGGATTTATCACAAAAATACATGCATGTATTTATTATTTTGAAAACCCACCAGCTAACTGATCTGGCATGTTTTAATTGTGCGACAGTAATGACGTAAATAACAGCGCAGTGGAGTAGTGTCCGGAAGTGGGTTTTTTTTTTTTTTTCATTTTACCAATGAGCTCAAGATATAGTTCTCTATATAGAATTCCCTAGATAGTGAGTAGGGAGTAGTGAATGAGTGAGTGATTTCAGACACAGCCTTGGTCTCCTAAGGTTGGTGTGGAAGAATTTGAATGCGGCCTGCACAAAGCCTTGACCTTAATCCCACTGAACATCTTTGACATGAATTGAAACGCTGACTGACTGTGCACCAGGCCTGCTCGCCTAACATCAGTGCCTGACCTTACTAATGCTCGTGTGGCTAAATGAGCACAGACCCTGTTTAGACTTGGTTGGATCTCGGCGGATCGGATCATAAGTGGACAGCACTAAATATAAGTTTAAATGACCACCAATTTGTATTGTGATCTGATCGCTCAAACCACTTGCTGAGGTGGTCTGGGACGCATTTGACCGCATATCTTTTGTCTCTAATGCTAATGCATTCCGATGCATCCCCGACAAGGACATAACAGGACGTGGTGGTTATTTTGTTGACAGTGTGCCAACACTTGAAAAAAAAAAAATAGAGAGGAGCACTTTAACTTGTCTTGAGCTTTGTCCTGCCAATCTCAACAAATGGAATAGCCTGTACATGTACACTCACTGGCCACTTTAATCGAAACTTGTTCTTGATCCTAAGATTCCTGTTCTTGGCTGCAGGAGTGGAACTCAACGTGGTCTTCTGCTGTTGCATACTGAGATGCTTTTCTGCTCATCACGGTTATAAAGAGTTGCTATATCCTTCCTGGCAGCTCGAACCAATCTGGCTATTTTCCTCTGACCTCTCTTATCAACAAGGCGTTTGTTTCCACCACAGACCTGTCGCTCCCTCGATGTTTGTTTTTTGTTTTTCGCACCATTCTGTGTAAACTCTCGAGACTTTGTTGTGTGTGAAAACCCCAGGAGAAAACCTCAGCAGTTTCTGAAATACTCAAACCAGTCCATCTGGCTCAAACCAACACCCATGCCACAGTGAGTGTCACACTTCGAGATCACAATTTTTCCCCTTCTGATGTTTGAAGTGAACATTAATAAGTGAAGCGCTTGATTTGTATCCGCATGATTTTATACATTGTGCTGCTGTCAAGGGATCGGCTGATTAGAGAACTGCATAAAACAGCAGGTGGACGGGTGTTCTTAATAAAGTGGCCTGGGAGTGTATATTAGGTCTAGAAACATTTTTGTTTGCTTAGCTAACCCATGCTAAACAAATCTGGTGACAGAGGCTGATGAAAAACTGTGCACGGGGCAGGGCCCTTTGACCTTCTAGCGGAAGTGACATCGGCAGTAAGAAAACCTGAACACAAGTGGTCAGCTGGACACCTTGGAAACATAAACACAGGTGTAAATGGCAGTGTGTCCCAGCTGTCCACTTGTAATCTGATTACCGAAGGCACACTTTAAAACCAAGTGTAAACAGGGTCATAAATTCCCACAGCCACATTCCAAAAGTTAGAGGAAAGTCTTCCCAAAAGACTGGAGGCTGCGACAACAGCAAAGGGACGACTGATTTTGGAATGGGATGTTCAGTAAGCACATATGGGTGCAATAGTGACGTGTACTCATACTTTTGGCCATGTACTGTATGGTAGAAAGGTGAAAAATGCAAAAGAGTCCCATTTGCTAGTGAGTATCCTGTATCTTCAAAATTTTTCAATTGTTCTGTTATTTTGCACAATTAAGGGAAACATTTCCATGTATGTTTTCAGTTAGGGGTGGCACAGTGGTGTAGTGGTTAGCACTGTTGCCTCACAGAAAGAAGGTTCTGAGTTCGAGCCCAGTGGTTGACGGGGGCCTTTGTGTGGAGTTTGCATGTTCTCCCCATGTCTGTGTGGGTTTCCTCCTGGTGCTCTGGTTTCCCCCACAGTCCAAAGACATGTAGGCTAACTGGTGGCTCTAAATTGACTGGAGGTGTGAATGGTTGTGTGTCAGCCCTGCAATGACCTGGTGACTTGTCCAGGGTGTACCCCGCCTCTTGCCCATAGTCAGCTGGGATAGGCTCCAGCTTGCCCGTGACCCTGCACAGGATAAACGGTTACGGATAATGGATGGATGTTTTCAGTTACAAAATCCATTCATAATGTGCAGGAATATTCCTATACATGATATATAGAGAAGTTGCCAAGTTGCTGGCTTTGTGATTTCATAGGCCAAATTCTTAGTAGGTTAATATATCACTCATGCTACTGCTTCACTGTGACTGCGTTTGCTTTATTAATTGTTGTCTCATGCATGTTCTTGTCTAATGGAAACTGAGCCGATAATTGTGCCGAACTGGAAGCATTATGGGTAGCATTCAATGATACACACACAGCACAATGACAGGAAATGTGTGTTTTGACTTTCCCTTTTCTGATCTGAACCCAACTGTCGATGTAGACCTGACATTTCCTGAGAAAAGGGCATTATGGGTGGAGAATTTAACCTTAGATCTATTTGCTGAGATAACCATTTATTAATATTTGCTCTGAATGTCACTGACATATTTTGGAGAACTGTGAAATGACACATGCATATTATTGTTTAAACAAGTACACGTGATGGCCCCAGACCAATCATTAACACAGGAACATTCTTAGTTGAATATTATACACATTTTCACTGTTTTTCTCTCAAGAGCCATGTCAGCATTTTACCAAATGTTTCTTACACTTTTAATGCAGACTTGCAGAGTTAATCAAGCTGGAAAAACCACAAAAGTGTCAGATAAGCCCTCATTCTGCCCCTTTAGTGTGTGTACTGGTGTATTTCTCATGAAGACTTGAGGAGCAATGAATATCTGAATAGAAATCACGACTGAAAATATCATACTCATATGTGGATGTCACATGTCTGTTTTTTGTTTTGGGCAGTGTTGCCGCCTCACAGCTCAGGGGTCACGTGTGGGTTTCCTTTGGTTGTCCAGTTTTCTCTGACTTCCCAAAAACATGCCAGTAGGTGGATTGGCTGCACTCCATTGCCGTTACAGTCAAGCCGGAAAATCTGCACGCCCCTTTCACCTTCTCCATGTTTTATTACATTACAAACTTACTCTACAATAGATTGAGTTCATGTTTTGTCACAAAATTCAACACAAAATAGCCCATAATGATGAAGTGAAAGCAGGTTTTTAGACATGTGGGCTAATTTATTAAAAATGAAAATATAAAATATATGTACATAAGTGTGCACACCCTTTGATATGACACCCAAAAGTGAGCTGAGGCGCATTTTGTTTTCACTGATACTGCTTGAGATGTTTCTACAACTTAATTGGAGTCCACCTGTGGTAAATTCAATTGCTTATGACTGGGGATTGCCAACACCTGCCTATATAAGGTCCCACAGTTGACAGTGCATGTCAGAGCAAACTCCAAGCCATGGGGTCAAAGGAATTATCTGCAGACTTCAGAAACAGGATTGTGTCAAGGCATAGATTTGGAGAAGGTTACAGAAAAATTGCTGCAGCTTTACTGGTCCCAAAGAGCACAGTAGCCATCATCATTCATAAATGGAAGAAGTTTGGAACCACCAAGAATCTTCCTAGACCTGGCCGCCCGGCCAAACTGAGTGATCGGGGAAGACAGGCCTTGGCCAGGGAGATGAGCAAGAACCCAAGGGTCACTCTAACAGAGTTCCAGCATATCCTTGTGGAGGTGGGAGAACCTTTCAGAAGATCAACCATCCAGGCAGCACTCCATAAATCAGGCCTTTATGGTAGAGTGGCCAGACGGAAGCCACTCCTTTGTAAAAGGCACATGACAGCCCGCTTGGAGTTTGCCAAAAGGCACCTAGAGGACTCTCAAACCATGAGAAACAAGATTCTCCGGTCTGATGAAACAAAAATTGAACGTTTTGGCCTGAATACCAAGTGTCACATCTGGAGGAAACCAGACACTGCTCATCACCTGGCTAATGCCATCCCTACAGTGAAGCATGGTGGTGGCAGCATCATGATGTGGGGATGTTTTTCAGCAGCAGGAACAGGGTGACTAGTCCTGATAGAGGGAAAGATTAATGCAGCTAAGTACAGTGAGATCCTTGAAGAAAAGCTGCTCTGGAGCACTCTGGACCTCAGACTGGGGCGAAGGTTTACCTTCCAACATGACAACGACCTGAAGCACACAGTCAAGAGAACAAAGGAGTGGCTTTGGAGAAAGTCTGTGACTGTCCTTGAGTGACCCAGCCAGAGCCCAGACCTGAATCCAATTGAACATCTGTGGAAGGAGCTGAAAATGACTGTGTACCGATGCTCCCCATCCAACCTGACGGAGCTTGCAAGGATATGCCAAGAGGAATGGGCAAAAATGTCCAGAAACAAGTGTGGAAAGTTTGTAGCTTCTTTCCCAAGACGCCTTGAAGCTGTAATTGCTGCCAAAGGTGCATCAGCCAAGTATTAGGCTAAGGGTGTGTACAGATATGTAACCCCTAAATAACTTATTTTTGTCAGTAAAATGAAATTGCATATTTTCTAAAAACCTGCTTTCACTTTGTCATTATGGACTATTTTGTGTAGAATTTTGTGACAATAAATGAACTCAATCTATTGTAGAATAAGTCTGTAACGTAATAAAAGGTGGAGAAGGTGAAAGGGGTGTGCAGACTTTCCAGCTTTTGTGTGTGTGTGTGTGAGTGTGTGAATAGTGCACTACAATGGCTTCACATTTCATCCAGAATATACAGTGGCGCTTGAAAGTTTGTGAACCCTTTAGAATTTTCTATATTTCTATATTATATATTTCTATATTGCATAAATATGGCCTAAAACATCATCAGATTTTCACACAAGTCCTAAAAGTAGATAAAGAAAACCCAGTTAAACAGATGAGACAAAAATATAATACTTGGTCATTTATTTATTGAGGAAAATGATCTAATATTACATATCTCATCTCATTATCTCTAGCCGCTTTATCCTTCTACAGGGTCGCAGGCAAGCTGGAGCCTATCCCAGCTGACTACGGGCGAAAGGCAGAGTTCACCCTGGACAAGTCGCCAGGTCATCACAGGGCTGACACATAGACACAGACAACCATTCGCACCTACGGTCAATTTAGAGTCACCAGTTAACCTAACCTGCATGTCTTTGGACTGTGGGGGAAACCAGAGCACCCGGAGGAAACCCACGCGGACACGGGGAGAACATGCAAACTCCACACAGAAAGGCCCTCGCCGGCCCCGGGGCTCGAACCCAGGACCTTCTTGCTGTGAGGCGACAGCGCTAACCACTACACCACCGTGCCACCTATTACATATCTGTGAGTGGCAAAAGTATGTGAACCTCTAGGATTAGCAGTTAATTTGAAGGTGAAATTAGAGTCAAGTGTTTGCAATCAATGGGATGACAATCAGGTGTGAGTGGGCACCCTGTTTTATTTAAAGAACAGGGATCTATCAAAGTCTGATCTTCACAACACATGTTTGTGGAAGTGTATCATGGCATGAACAAAGGAGATTTCTGAGGACCTCAGAAAAAGCGTTGTTGATGCTCATCAGGCTGGAAAAGGTGACAAAACCATCTCTAAAGAGTTTGGACTCCACCAATCCACAGTCAGACAGATTGTGTACAAATGGAGGAAATTCAAGACCATTGTTACCCTCACCAGGAGTGGTCGACAAACAAAGATCACTCAAGGCCTGTAATAGTCGGCGAGGTCACAACAGACCCCAGAGTAACTTCTAAGCAACTGAAGGCCTCTCTCACATTGGCTAATGTTAATGTTCATGAGTCCACCATCAGGAGAACACTGAACAACAATGGTGTGCATGGCAGGGTTGCAAGGAGAAAGCCACTGCTCTCCATAAAGAACATTCCTGCTTGTTTGCAGTTTGATAAAGATCATGTGGCCAAGCCAGAAGGCTATTGGAAAAATGTTTTGTGGATGGATGAGACCAAAATACAACTTTTTGGTTTAAGTGAGAAGCGTTGTTTGGAGAAAGGAAAACACTGCATTCCAGCATTCAAGAACCTTATCCCATCTGTGAAACATGGTGGTGGTAGTATCATGGTTTGGGCCTGTTTTGATGCATCTGGGCCAGGACGGCTTGCCATCATTGATGGAACAATGAATTCTGAATTATACCAGCGAATTCTAAAGGAAAATGTCAGGACATCTGTCCATGAACTGAATCTCAAGAGAAGGTGGGTCATGCAGCAAGACAACGACCCTAAGCACACAAGTCGTTCTACCAAAGAATGGTTAAAGAAGAATAAAGTTAATGTTTTGGAATGGCCAAGTCAAAGTTCTGACCTTAATCCAATCGAAATGTTGTGGAAGGACCTGAAGCGAGCAGTTCATGTGAGGAAACCCACCAACATCCCAGAGTTGAAGCTGTTCTGTACGGAGGAATGGGCTAAAATTCCTCCAAGCCGGTGTGCAGGACTGATCAACAGTTACCGGAAACATTTAGTTGCAGTTATTGCTGCGCAAGGGGGTCACACCAGATACTGAAAACAAAGGTTCACATGCTTTTGGAACTCACAGATATGTAATATTGGATCATTTTTCTCAACAAATAAATGACCATGTATAATATTTTTGTCTCATTTGTTTAACTGGGTTCTCTTTATCTACTTTTCGGACTTGTGTGAAAACCTGATGATATTTTAGGTCATATTTATGCAGAAATATAAAAAATTCTAAAGGGTTCACAAACTTTCAAGCACCACTGTATTCCTGCATTGCACCATGTATTCTTGGGATAGATTCCACATCCACCATGACGCTGACCAGTATAAAGCACTGTAGAAAATGTGTCATGGTTATGTTTGCCACATGAGCTGCAAAACTTTGTTCTGAGTGTGCTTGTAAATCAGATTTGGCTTGTTCCTATTAACAGATCATGGGATGTCCACTGGAGGGCAATGTTGGCTTACGAGTATTGCTGTTGTCCAAGTTTTCTAAAGGACTTTTTTTTCTTCTTAGTTTGCTTTCAGAGCACGAGGAGCAGATGTAGTGTCTTGCGAAAGTATTCATCCCCCTTGGCGTTTGTTCTGTCGCATTACAAGCTGGAATTAAAGTGGATTTTTGGAGGGTTAGCACCATTTGATTTACACAACATGCCTACAACTTTAAAGGTGCACATTTTTGTTTTATTGTGACACAAACAATAATTAAGCTGAAAAAACAGAAATCTGGAGTGTGCATAGGTATTCACCCCCTTTCGTATGAAACCCCTAAATAAGAGCTGCTCCAACCAATTCACTTCATAAGTCACATAATTAGTTGATTAAGATCCACCTGTGTGCAATCAAAGTGTCACATGATCTGTCACATGATGTCTGTATAAATCAACCTGTTCTGGAATGACCCTGACTCTGCAACACTACTAAGCAAGCAACATGAAAACCAAGGAGCCTCCAAACAGGTCAGAGACAAAGTTGTGGAGAAGTATAGATCAGGGTTGGGTTATAAAATATCCCAGGGAGCACCATTAAATCCATTATAGCAAAATGGAAAGAATATGGCACCACTACAAACCTGACAAGAGAAGGCCACCCACCAAAACTCACAGACCGGGCAAGGAGGGCGTTAATCAGAGATGCAACAAAGACACCAAAGATAACACTGAAGGAGCTGCAAAGATCCACAGCGGAGATGGAAGTATCTGTCCATAGGACCACTTTAAGCCGTACACTCCACAGAGCGGGGCTTTATGGAAGAGTGGCCAGAAAAAAGTCATTGCTGAAGAAAACACATTTGGAGTTTGCCCAACAGCATGTGGCAGACTCCCCAAACACATGGAAGAAGAGTCTCTGGTCAAATGAGACTAAAGTTGATCTTTTTGGCCATGATGGGAAATGCTATATGTGGTGCAAACCCAACACCCTGAGAACACCATTCCTACAGTGAAGCATGGTGGTGGCAGCATCATGCTGTGGGGATGGTTTTCATCTGCAGGGACAGTAAAGCTGGTCAGGACTGAAGGAAAGATGGATGGCACTAAATACAGGGCAATTCTGGAGGAAAACCTGTTTGAGTCGGCCAGAGGTTTGAGACTGGGATGAAGGTTCACGTTCCAGCAGGACAATGACCCTAAACATACTGCTAAAGCTACACTGGAGTGATTTAAAGGGAAACGTTTAAATGTCTTAGAATGGCCTAATCAAAGCCCAGACCTCAATCCAATTGTGAATCTGTGGGATAACTTGAAGATTGCTGTACACCAACGCAACCCATCTAACTTGAAGGAGCTGGGGCAGTTTTGCCTTGAGGAATGGGCAAAAATACCAGTGGCTAGATGTGCTAAGCTACGGTAAGAGACAGACCCCAAGAGACTTGCAGCTGTAATTGCAGCAAAAGGTGGCTCGACAAAGTATTGATTTTGGGGGGGTGAATACCTATGCACTCTCTAGATTTCTGGGGTTTTTTTTCATCTTAATTATTGTTTGTGTCACAATAAAACAACAATTTTCACCTTTAAAGTTGTAGGCACGTTGTGTAAATCAAATGTTGCTAACCCCCCAAAATCCATTTGAATTCCAGCTTGTAATGTGACAAAACAGGACAAACACCAAGTGGGATGAATACTTTTTGCAAGACACTGTATTCCTCATTACATAGTTGTTTGCCATATATTTTTAGCATCGAATCTCAATTCAATTCCATTTTCTCGATACAGTTAATGTCTCGAGAAACTCCTTGACGGTGAATGGATAAGATTTTGATTGAATAATTTCCTGTCCTGCAGCAAGTTAAAGAATTATTAGGAAGCAATAATTGTAAAGTTGTTTTTAAACAAGTCTTAAATGCATACAACATTCACATTCCCAAGTGAAAAATACATAAGAAATATATAAAGGACATATCGCTGGGGGTTACTGGCAAAGGTACAAATAAGTACGCCTTTTCTTTAAAGAGATTAGTTCAAGTTTAATAAACTAAAAACCAAATACAAGGGCTAACTCTGAAACCTGGCTCATTAGGAGCCAATGCCATTTATAGCTTATGCAGTACATTATATTCAAACACCCATACAGGGAACTGTTTAGATAAAAAAAATAATAAAAAAGCTGTGGTGACATTTTTATACATATATTCCATTTATTCTTGAAGTCATACGTAACATCTCCAAAGCTCAGTGTTTGTGAATGAGTTTTGAGGTGTGTGTCCTTTAGTTCTGCACTAGATGTCATTGGTATCTGCTGAACTTTCCACTGATTTGCACAGAAGTGAGAAAGGAACAAGAAGGAGCAAAATAACCCAAGATCTGATCTTCTCCAAAACCCAAATCCCAGGGGACTGTATATGATATAAAAATGAGACTTGAACCAAAAACGTGTCTGGCAGCTTCTTTCCTTACATGGCCTGAGAAGCAACTCAGAGAATTGATAAACACCAAGCTTAATAAGGCTCTGTAGTTCAGGGGGGAGCAGAAACTTGGTGCATTGCCACCAGGAAACCAGTGCATGGAAATAAACTAAGCAATAGCCTCTTTGTGCTGCCTTCCTTGTTTACTGTTGTGTGGTGGGGCTGGCCTATGTTGCTGAGGGATATTCTCAGGAAGAGGAGAGTCATGTCCGGAGAAGGAAGGTTTCCCAAATGGTTTTCTGAGCTGAGCTCTCAGAGAAATGCACTAAGTACTCTTTTTTTTTTTTTTTTTGCTCATACATTCAAGAATGAAGACATGTAAACTCTGCTTTGAAGGAGATGGCAAGGAAACATCTTGAGTTTGAGTTTTTTCCTTTCTGAAGCTCTTTATGTCTCTCCGCATGCGCTCACACTGAATGAATTTCACACTGAATGAATATCACTAGGTGGCATGGTGGTGTAGTGGTTAGCACTGTCGCCTCACAGCAAGAAGGTTCTGGGTTTGAGCCCGGTGGCCAACGGGGGCCTTTCTGTGTGGAGTTTGCATGTTCTCCTCATGTCTGTGTGGGTTTCCTCCGGGTGCTCTGGTTTCCCCACAGTCCAAAGACATGCAGGTTAGGCTAACTGGTGGCTTTAAATTGACCGTAGGTGTGAGTGTGAATGGTTGTGTGTCTGTATGTGTCAGCCCTGTGATGATCTGGCAATTTGTCCAGGGTGTACCCCGCCTCTTGCCCATAGTCAGCTGGGATAGGCTCCAGCTTGCCTGCGACCCTGCACAGGATAAGTGGTTATGGATGGATGGATGGATGGATATCACTAAAGGGGTTCAGGATGAAGCCTAAAGAAGCAATGTGCATGATCTCATCACAGGCCTGTGCTAATTCCAAGCTTGTGCATCTCCAATGCAAGCTTTTCTCTTGCACCCTCTCACATGCTTTCTTCTTTCTCTTTACCCTTGCACTCCTGCTACCCCATCTTGTTCATCCCCCCGAGCTTGCTGACAATCAACAGTCCTACAGTCCTTCACCTCTTTCAAAAGGAGGGTTAAAGTGAGCTTGACTGAGCGGTCCTTTTGTCGGATTTAATTACAGGCTCGTATCGGATTGGGTTCGTTTCATTGGGTTCACTTTCATTCTGGTTCTTGCTACACCGGCTGCTCTGGCCACAGGCCCAGGCATGAGTGCCCACTTCTGCAGAACAGATTTGCATTTTCTTGCACGAATTGTGCAATTTTACTCTGAATCTGATGTAGCAAAGGACAGTAATCCTGAAAATATATCCAAAAATCACACACACACACAAATTACATTCATATACAGCTACACATCTTGTCATGCTCATGCATTCTCACTGCTGCCGCACACTTGCTGCCTTTGGCTTGGGTGAGATGCCATCACGCATACTTCCTGCCCTACTGCTGTGAGCTCACTCCAGGGATGGTGGCTAATATGCATCCCCACCCTCTTTTAATTGTTGGAAAGGATCAGAGGAATTCCGGCTGCAGGGAGAGATTAGCCAGGCTGAGAGGTCAAAGCTGCCGCTCCTCGAGGGTTTGAGGAGCAAGTTAAGCAGGGATCAGGTTATAAATGAGAAGGAAATTAGAGTGTCCTCTAGGGACCTGATATTGAACTCTCCATGGATGAAGTAAGAATCTGTCTCTCTCAAACAACAGTATTTCTTCCTGGCATCAATGTTTTGGATAACATTCATCTTTATGGAATGCCATTTTAGAAAGATATTAAAGATGAAAATGATCCATCCATCCATCCATTATCTGTAGCCGCTTATCCTGTGCACAGTCGCGGGCAAGCTGGAGCCTATCCCAGCTGACTATGGGCAAGAGGTGGGGTACACCCTGGACAAGTCATCAGGTCATCGCAGGGCTGATACATAGAAACAAACAACCATTCACACTCACGGTCAATTTAGAGCCACCAATTAACCTAACCTGCATGTCTTTGGACTGTGGGGGAAACCGGAGCCATACATGTCAACCTATACGGAATGTCCGTATTTTATACGGATTTGATTCAATAAACGTAGTATACGGGCGTACAAATAAAGTTATGCGAATTCTTTAAAAAAACTTCAATATTTATTTAGAGCTATAATCAATTCCCACGATGATAAAAGAGCGCATACAAATGTACTGTACACCACAGCCAGCCAGTAAAGAGTCTTATGAAATCGTGCGTTATCTCGTGGTAGCGAGACTTCGTTCCACTTCTGATCATGCGCACACTGCATTGCGAGAATCCCAGCAACATTTTTTTTTTTGCACCTTTATTGGATAGGACAGTGTAGAGACAGGAAATGAGCAGGAAAGAGAGATGGGGAGGGATCGGGAAATGACCTCAGGCCGGAATCGAACCCGGGTCCCCAGATTTATGGTATGGCGCCTTATCCACCTGAGCCACAACGCCCCCATGAAGTAACATTTTGTTTGAAAAGTGTATTTCCACCTGAGCGACTTTCAATAGCGACTGAAAAGATTCTGAATGGGCACTCCGGCAAAGAAATTCAAAACACAATACAGCGGTAGGTTTCTCCCTGAATGGAAGGACCTTTTCAATAGCATAATCCAACCGGCAGCCTCCAAAAACGACGAATACGCACACTGCACACTGTGTGTGCGTGACATCAAAGTTGCAGCATCAGGAGTGTATGATGTGAAAGAACATTTCAAATCGAAACTACATCAGCGGAATGCAAGCCAAAGGCAAAATCAGCCACTGATGACAGTATTTGCGCGCTCAAAAACTGATATGCCAACAACTGGAAAAGACAGAAAACACAAGGTAGTGGGCGTTTTAGTTCAAGTTAGGCAAGGCAAGTTTATTTATATAGCGCATTTCATACACAGTGGCAGTTCAATGTGCTTTACAGAGGTAAAAGCAAAACAGTAAACAATAGAAAATCTCATATCATCTCTAGCCGCTTTATCCTTCTACAGGGTCGCAGGCAAGCTGGAGCCTATCCCAGCTGACTACGGGCAAAAGGCAGGGTACACCCTGGACAAGTCGCCAGGTCATCACAGGGCTGACACATAGACACCCACAGTCAATTTAGAGCCACCAGTTAGCCTAACCTGCATGTCTTTGGACTGTGGGGGAAACCGGAGCACACACACAACATACAAACTCCGCACAGAAAGGCCCTCACCAGCCACGGGGCTCGAACCCGGAACTTCTTACTGTAAGACAACAGCACTAACCACTACACCACCGTGCCGCCACAATAGAAAATAAAATTACATAAAATAAAGGGGGAAGAAGAGAGAAAAAAAATAATAAGAATTAAACAATAGTAGAAATAAAATAATAAAATGAAGTAAAAGTTCAGTAAAAAACAGCAGAATAAAATAGAATAAAAGTTAAGTAAAGTTTAAAACATGTAAAGATGACGATATTTATCATTTAGCAGAAAGCATCTGAAAACAGCTTGGTCTTTAGTCTAGATTTGAAGCTGCCAACAGCAGGAGCATTTTTGATGTCCTCTGGGAGTTGGTTCCATAGCTGTACTGCATAGTAGCTAAAAGCTGCTTCACCACACTTTGTTTTAACAACAGGTTTTACTAGTAAATTTTGCTGCTGCGATCTGGTAGATCTGATTGGGTTAGGCCGCTGCAACATATCAGAGAGGTAATTGGGCCCTGTACCATTTGGAGATTTGTACACCAGCAGCAATGCTTTAAAGTCAATTCTGTAGCTTACTGGAAGCCAGTGAAGTTAGGCAGTGCTCTGTTTACCCCACAGTAATGCTGACTGTGAGAGAGTTTTCTCTCAAGTCAGGAAGATACACACAGAGAGCAGAAAGAACCTGAATGCAGACACACTGACCCGGCCTACTGCAGTGTAAGATCAACACAGACACTTGCTGTGACATGCAGCCTAGTGAGGTATTGGTGCAGAGTGCTAAAAAAGCTGTCATGGAGTACAATTCAGAACATTAGAGTGACATTTTGTGTTTTTGTCAAACATTGGAGCTTTGTATTCATTCTGAAGGTTTATTGTTATTAATATTGAATAAAAAGTAACTTGAATATGTCATTGTTAATTATCATTCAAATTTTAGGTAAATTATTTTAATTTGCATCTTATAAGGATTTTATAAGGGAAATAAGGATTTTGGAGGTTGGTTATACAGGTTTGATTGATCAAAGGTTGACATGTATGTGGAGCACTCAGAGGAAACCCACGCAGACATGGGGAGAACATGCAAACCCCACACAGAAAGGCCCCCGTTGGCCACCGGGTTTGAACCTGGGACCTTCTTGCTGTGAGGCGACAGTGCGAACCATGATACCACTGATGAAAAAGACAATATAAAATAACTACTCTACAAAACCCTGGACGGATTCCAAAAAGATTTTTGGAAAAGCTTTTTTACATGACGTTAATTATTCTGATAAAATGAAGAACTAAATTTGTTTAAACTATAGCTGCCAAAGGTATATAACTGCACAGTTTTTTTAAAAGGATAGCAACATGTTAGGTTTGTGTGATATTAATTTTTCCCTGCTCATGATTTTCCATTTGAAAAAAAAATCATGAAAACAATATGAACCAAAAGCCAAACAAACACACACAAATAAATAAGTAAATAAAAAAACCACCCTCCCAGGAAAACGAGTTGTTCTACCTTTTCAGGTTGAATGAGAGTCCAGGTTATCAGCTGTGCTGTCAGAAGCTGCAGCAGGAAACTGCGGTGATTTTGCAGAAATGTGCAGTAAGCATTAAAAGAAAAAAAAATCCTTTCACAAAGTTATCTACTGTCCACAAGGCTAACATTTTCTGTGTTCTGCTGTTCAAAGTGCTGGACTGCAATGACTGGCAGAGGAAACCCTTACTGACATAAACCTTACCGAACAAAATTAAGGTAAAATAAACCTCACTGGGGCCTTAATTAACGAAGAGACATTAGGGTTAAATTTTCAGTGGTTGCAAATTGGGTGGCACGGTGGTGTAGTGGTTAGCACTGTCGCCTCACAGCAAGAAGGTCCGGGGTCGAGCCCCGTGGACGGCGAGGGCCTTTCTGTGCGGAGTTTGCATGTTCTCCCCGTGTCCGCGTGGATTTCCTCCGGGTGCTCCGGTTTCCCCCACAGTCCAAAGACATGCAGGTTAGGTTAACTGGTGACTCTAAATTGACCGTAGGTGTGAATGTGAGTGTGAATGGTTGTCTGTGTCTATGTGTCAGCCCTGTGATGACCTGGCGACTTGTCCAGGGTGTACCCTGCCTTTCGCCCGTAGTCAGCTGGGATAGGACAGAACAGGATAAAGCGGCTAGAGATAATGAGATGAGATGGTTGCAAATTTGTATATCTGTGAAGATTCTCAGTCATCCAGGTCATAGTAAACTGTGGGTGGTAAAAGAGAGCAACTGGACTTGCTTGGAGATTCTTGAAGACGTTTCACCTCTCATCCGAAAGGCTTCTTCAGTTCTGTCTGACTAATAGGGAGTATCAGTTATTTATCCTCTCATGGATGAAAAGCAATCCTAAGGTGTCATTGAGTCATCCTGTTGGTGTGGGTCACTGGGGGCTGGGTGTGAACAGCCTAGAGAGTCGTTGGGGTGATCAATGGGTTGTTGGTTCTCTCTGTCCTCCTGTGAGTCACTGAAAACAGCTGGGTTTTGGTGTGCATTCAGTTGTCTGGGAAGTGTGCCGAGGACTGCATTATTGGTGGCTGATAAATGATGTCTTAGACCACAACTTCTGTTCAGTGATGGCCGTTCCAGGTTGACAAAAATGGCTTCTTTAACTCCTCGCTCATACCAATGATCCTCTCTGGCTAAAATGCATACACTGCAATCCTGAAATGAGTGTCCTTTGTTGTTAAGATGAAGATAGACAGCAGAGTCCTGGCCTGAGGAAATTTGCATAATGATCAACACTAAGATTCATAACAATTATCCATAACACATTCACAGTAGGGCGGCACGGTGGTGTAATGGTTAGCGCTGTCGCCTCACAGCAAGAAGGTCCGGGTTCGAGCCCCGTGGCTGGCGAGGGCCTTTCTGTGTGGAGTTTGCATGTTGTCCGTGTGGGATTCCTCTGGGTGCTCCGGTTTCCCCCACAGTCCAAAGACATGCAGGTTAGGTTAACTGGTGACTCTAAATTGACCGTAGGTGTGAGTGTGAATGGTTGTCTGTGTCTATGTGTCAGCCCTGTGATGACCTGGTGACTTGTCCAGGGTGTACCCTGCCTTTCGCCCGTAGTCAGCTGGGATAGGCTCCAGCTTGCCTGCGACCCTGTAGAAGGATAAAGCGGCTAGAGATAATGAGATGAGACATTCACAGTATCTGGCTAATATTAGATTTGTATATTATCTTATTTATCTAAACTGTATTTTTTTTCTTTCCCCCTGTTTTTTTTGGATTGAAAGTCAAGGGGTTGGGCTGGGAACTTCTGAAAATCTCCTGTAATGAGTGTGCTAAAAAAAAGTTAACTTGAAGGCATGACATGTAATAACCTAAATGGGCCACTCAGAAATGGTAACACAAGAAAAAAA
This sequence comes from Neoarius graeffei, assembly GCF_027579695.1. Lineage (NCBI taxonomy): Eukaryota > Metazoa > Chordata > Actinopteri > Siluriformes > Ariidae > Neoarius > Neoarius graeffei. Next base: position 59,781,100 of record NC_083574.1, read on the forward strand.
CACATTCTCTCTCTCTCTCTCTCTTTCTCTCAAATAAATAAACACAGTGTTGACATATATCTTAGGATTTACACTCACCGCCTACTTTAACAGGAACTTGTTCTTGATTCTAAGATTCCTGTTCTTGGCTGGCAGGAGCGGAACCCAATGTGGTCTTCTGCTGTTGCATGCTGAGATACTTTTCTGCTCAGAACGGTTGTAAAGAGTTGCTATGAGTTACTATATCCTTCCTGGCAAAAATGCTCAAATCAATTTGGTCATTTTCCTCTGACGTCTCCTGTCAACAAGACGTTTCCACGCACAGAACTGTCGCTCACTCGCCGTTTTTTGTTTGTTGCACCATTCTGTGTAAACTCTACAGACTGCTGTGCGTGAAAACCCCAGGAAATCAGCAGTTTCTGAAATACTCAAACCAGTCCATCTGGCTCAAACCAACACCCATGCCACAGTGAAAGTCACACTTCGAGATCACAATTTTTCCCATTCGGATGTATGAAGTGGACATTAATAAGTGAAGCTCTTGATTTGTATCTGCATGGTTTTATGCATTGTGCTGCTCTCAAGGGATTGGCTGATTAGAGAACTGCATAAAACAGCAGGTGGATGGGTGTTCCTAATAAAGTGGCTGGTGAGTGTGTCACTCTGCCCAGCCATAATTTAGGAATATTTTTTGAATTTCTGTTCTACATTCTCATTGAGTGATTGTACCAAAATACCCAGTTTCTAAGCAGGAAATGAAATTGCCTGACATAAAAAGTCCATTGCTCTATGATAGTACAGCTCCCATTTCAGATCCCATCCTCCCTTCCGTAAAAAGGTGTGTTTGTAGTATGGCACATGTTTGTATACTTTCCCTAAATATCCAGTATGTTTATCTGTGCATGTCTAAAGGTCAGTCTATTTCTATTTAACCTCTTGGAACCACCTGGATACCTTATTTTGTGCAAGCACATGTAGGACATTGTCTCATCTCATCATCTCTAGCCACTTTATCCTGTTCTACAGGGTCGCAGGCAAGCTGGAGCCTATCTCAGCTGACTACGGGCGAAAGGCAGGGTACACCCTGGACAAGTCGCCAGGTCATCACAGGGCTGACACATAGACAACCATTCACACTCATACCTACAGTTAATTTAGAGTCACCAGTTAACCTAACCTGCATGTCTTTGGACTGTGGGGGAAACCGGAGCACCCGGAGCAAACCCACGCGGACACGTGGACAACATGCAAACTCCGCACAGAAAGGCCCTCGCTGGCCACGGGGCTTGAACCCAGACCTTCTTGCTGTGAGGCGACAGCGCTAACCACTACACCACCGTGCCACCTGTAGGACATTGTATATTCAATAAACACGACTGTCATACAGCCATGTTTCCTTTGAGTCTCACTTTGTACACATGTTGGGCCATATCTACACCGTGTAAGACCATTCTCTCCTGGTCTCCTTATCAGTTTGAGTTCTACCTTTGTCCTGGACTCTGTAGTGACCTTAAGGGCATATCACGGGTACATTCAGGAGCAAGATCAATGTCATTCTCTTATTTTATATTAAACTTTGGTCAAATATCTGTAACATTCTGCATTCTCTACAATTTTTTTACCTTGCGCAATACCAGAAAAATTCAGTTGAAATCAAGCCATTTGAGGTGAATTGGTCCGCCTCTGAAAAAACTTGGCATTTGACTTTCCTGGCAAACATTGATTTTCGTGACGTCATCTGCGGGACGCCTCCCTCTGAATCCTACGTCAGCGCTGGTTTGTTTATGAGAAAACGACCTGGTGGTTTTCTGCAAAGTTCTTCAACGTTATTGCGTAATTATTAAAATGGTTAACAGATGTATCGTAGGAGGGTGTAGCAACACCAATCTTGATGGGATTAGTGCTCATCGTTTCCCAAAAGACCGGACAATGAGAGAGAAATGGGAGCGCTTGGTCTACACAGGCTGTGCACTGAAACCGTGCAAAGCTCGCGTAGCCTGCTGGCGCTTCCGCAGATAAGGTCACGAATCTGGCTCCAGACTCCCTTGGGATTTTTCCAGACGCGTTTTGTTATTTCATTTTTTCCTGCTGTAGACAGATGGCCTTGTGCAAAATTACCCTTCTGGATGAGTGTGTAAAGGGACATACTTTCATATTTAAAAAAAAAAACGAAACTGGCCCAGAATATGCCCTTTAGCGTTAAACCCCTGGTTTCTGTCCAAGCTCCTATTACCATAGTTTGTCAATCAGTTATTTGAATTTGCAGTGTTCCATGAAAGTGAACTTTCAGAGTGTTCAGTTGTGCCCAATGCACATCCGGCATTGCTACTTAGACTGAATGGCACACATCTGATCCTCACACCAGCTGTTTGTCTGCCACAGAGAATTCATGTCACAAAAGACACAAAGGACATGAGTCCTTGCTCCATTAGGTAGGAGACATTGTCACCAGTCTCCCACTGTGACCTTTGGGTGTCTTTACAAAGTCTACTGCTGTTAGCTCTGTACCACCATCAGCTTTCTCCGCATTCCTTAAGGTTCTGTTTCCCTTGTGTCATGAGCATGGTGGTCATTTCTGAACACCTTTGCAATGAGCACTAAGGTGGTTGGTTCTAGGGTGGAATAGAATGCTAAATACATACAGTGGCGCTTGAAAGTTTGTGAACCCTTTAGAATTTTCTATATTTCTGCATAAATATGACCTAAAACATCATCAGATTTTCACACAAGTCCTAAAAGTAGATAAAGAGAACCCAGTTAAACAAATGAGACAAAACTATTATACTTGGTCATTTATTTATTGAGGAAAATGATCCAATATTACATATCTGTGAGTGGCAAAAGTATGTGAACCTCTAGGATTAGCAGTTAATTTGAAGGTGAAATTAGGGTCAGGTGTTTTCAATCAATGGGATGACAGTCAGGTGTGAGTGGGCACCCTGTTTTATTTAAAGAACAGGGATCTATCAAAGTCTGATCTTCACAACACATGTTTATGGAAGTGTATCATGGCATGAACAAAGGAGATTTCTGAGGACCTCAGAAAAAGCGTTGTTGATGCTCATCAGGCTGGAAAAGGTTATAAAACCATCTCTAAAGAGTTTGGACTCCACCAATCCACAGTCAGACAGATTGTGTACAAATGGAGGGAATTCAAAGACCATTGTTACCCTCACCAGGAGTAGTCGACCAACAAAGATCACTCCAAGAGCAAGGCCTGTAATAGTCAGCGAGGTCACAACAGACCCCAGAGTAACTTCTAAGCAACTGAAGGCCTCTCTCACATTGGCTAATGTTAATGTTCATGAGTCCACCATCAGGAGAACACTGAACAACAATGGTGTGCATGGCAGGGTTGCAAGGAGAAAGCCACTGCTCTCCATAAAGAACATTCCTGCTTGTTTGCAGTTTGCTAAAGATCATGTGGACAAGCCAGAAGGCTATTGGAAAAATGTTTTGTGGACAGATGAGAACAAAATACAACTTTTTGGTTTAAATGAGAAACGTTATGTTTGGAGAAAGGAAAACACTGCATTCCAGCATAAGAACCTTATCCCATCTGTGAAACATGGTGGTGGTAGTATCATGGTTTGGGCCTGTTTTGCTGCATCATCATTGATGGAACAATGAATTCTGAATTATACCAGCGAATTCTAAAGGAAAATGTCAGGACATCTGTCCATGAACTGAATCTCAAGAGAAGGTGGGTCATGCAGCAAGACAACGACCCTAAGCACACAAGTCGTTCTACCAAAGAATGGTTAAAGAAGAATAAAGTTAATGTTTTGGAATGGCCAAGTCAAAGTCCTGACCTTAATCCAATCGAAATGTTGTGGAAGGACCTGAAGCGAGCAGTTCATGTGAGGAAACCCACCAACATCCCAGAGTTGAAGCTGTTCTGTACGGAGGAATGGGCTAAAAGTCCTCCAAGCCGGTGTGCAGGACTGATCAACAGTTACCGGAAACGTTTAGTTTCAGTTATTGCTGCACAAGGGGGTCACACCAGATACTGAAAGCAAAGGTTCACATACTTTTGCCACTCACAGATATGTAATATTGGATAATTTTTCTCAACAAATAAATGACCAAGTATAATATTTTTGTCTCATTTGTTTAACTGGGTTTTCTTTATCTACTTTTAAGACTTGTGTGAAAATCTGATGATATTTTAGGTCATATTTATGCAGAAATCTAAAAAATTCTAAAGCGTTCACAAACTTTCAAGCACCATTGTATGTAACTGGCCCTGTTCCCATCCGGATAACCATTGGGGCTCCTTAATGAGAGCTTAGTGAGAAGGCTCCATGGAAAGATGGCAGTGTATTTATTGTAAACATTGTATCATAAATCTCTTTGTGTCTTTGTCGGAGGTCTTGGCAATCATTGCACATGTTTCCAGGTGATTCTCACCAGCTGTGGCAGAACCACAGTTACATCCCATATTTTGTGTGTGTGTGTGTTATTCAATGAAACTGAGTCAGATATGTGCTGATAGCCAATGAAGCACGTAGCGCCGAGTTGGCTATAAGCCATATACAACGAGATTGAGTGGAATAACTGTTTTATTCTATCCACATTCACTGGATTTTGGGAAACGGAGCATTTTTATTTTTTGCAAATTTAATAAAAACTTTGTACAAAACGTCCGACAAAATAATTTCTGCTTAGAATCTAGACAAACCGGTGAAATGACAGTAGCAATTTGTGAACAATGCTATAATAATAATTCTTGAAAAATAAAAAAGATATGTTCTAACCATCAAATATTTTTATTCCATATTTAGCTGCTTTTTTTGTGGTTTTGTTTTCAAGTAGAGTTTTTGTTTCGTCCTCGGTTGGTTCAGTAACACGGTCCACCATTTTCTTCTTCTTAGGGCTTTTGGCAGTTTGGTGCCACTGACTGTGCTGGAGTTTGGAACAGGAGATATTGGGAGAAAAAAAACCCCTATATTATTTTAGCTATTTCTGTTTCTTTTAAATACTTGATCACAAAGTAATATATCTGAATATCTGATGTGATGTGCTCCGCCATTTTGTTTCTCTCTACTCATGGTATTGCTGGGTTTCACGTGACGTCACATCTGCCTCATTAGTTATTCAAAACTTTAGCTGGTGGTCTACCAAAGCTCAGTTGACAAAGCGTTTGTATGGAGAAGGTGCATTGCTCGCGTGAAAAATGCCTTACACTTGCGTTGTTTTAGGTTGTTCGAATCGATCAAACCGTGAAACTGATAAAAGTTTCTTCAGGGTTCCCCGTGAACTAATAAAGGGTGAACGAATACAGGATTTCACAAAAAGACATCGAGAAAGGTGGCTTTTGAACCTCTCACTGAAATCGAAGGGAGCCGAGTCGAAGCATGCTCGAGTTTGCAGTGATCACTTGGTGAAAGGTTTGTATCTCCCTCTCAGCTGTCCTTAGTGTTTTCCAAATACTTTTCTTGCTATGTGTCATTATTTTACGGTACTTTTTTTAGTCACGAAGCGCTAAAGTCCCCAGCTGTTTCTTTGTTTACTCCTCACAAAGTCCATATGCATGACGGTCGCGACAAAATTCTTCCCCAGCCGTACAGTTACAATGCGCCGTGATCACTTCTCCGTCTTGTTTAACTAAGATCCAGGTCTTTAAAAGGGTTTCTGATGATCTTTGTGAATGATTTAGCTGAGAGATAAGAGCCAACACAAGTGAGAATCAAGCCAGCTGTTGTTTGTTTACACTTCAACTTGCAGCGCTTCGTTGTAAAGACGTGAACAAAAAGCTTAAACAAACAAACATACTTACACGGGCAAAACCAATACAGGATTCATTCGGCAGCGACTTGATACCGAGGTCCTTTACCCAGCCACATACAAAAAGGTTGTAAGCCTCCATACTCTTCCACGCTTTCATCTGTTTTGCGGTGTAGAAGGACGTCTGCAACACCAGATAGTTCGAGATGTCGGGGAACTCGACTGAAGGGTGGTTTTCGAGATCGTACGACAAATCCTTCTTTCCCAGACTGTACGGTCGATTCCATTGCACACAGCAATCTTCTGAATATATCTAAAGCCAGCAGTGGCTTCTAGATCATGAGCGTACTCTGATAAGTTATCGCTAGTTGTTTGCGCTCCAGCAGCCGTTTAGACCACCAGCTATTTCACTTCCGGGAAAACCGCTAAGAAAAGTCACGTGACTGAAACCCAGCAATATGAATTGATATCCTAGTAGTAGAGTAGCCAATCAGAGCTCGCAATTGCTGATATCCAGTGAATATGGATAGAAATATATTATAGACACACACACAAATGCTAATAATATTTATGCAATTTTGTAATAAATATCATGAGTATTTGCGTTTATATATTTGATTGTATTAGCTTATTCTGAAGCATTGTGTGAGTGAATCTAGAAAAGTGCTATGGAAATAGAAAATGTGCCTGCTTACTTCATGTATTTGTGTGGTTTTGTGTGATTCGACTTGTTGGAACAGATGGAGCTAACAGGTGGTATAGAATGGGTGTGTGGATAAGTGGGCATGTCTGTTTGTGTGTATCCCTGTATTATGTTGGGCAAGTGGGCAGCCCATCTGAGGCTGGCACACTATTCGAAACAAATGTACAGCAAATGGGAAGCCTCACTCTCTCTCTCTCTCTCTCTCCTTCTTCCACTTTTTTTGCCTTCTTTAAAATGAAGTTATATAATCTCTTGAGACAACATTTGCTTTGTCAAACCAAAACCCTGGATTAATGTGCAAAAGCAATTCACCCACACTCTCTCACTCTTATATGCCAGCCATGGGGAAGATATGTGCCAACGATAACAGGTGTTATCGACAAGAGTTCCTTTGAATCTCTGAATGCTTCTACAACTATCCATCCATCCATTATCTGTAGCTGCTAATCCTGTTCTACAGGGTCGCAGACAAGCTGGAGCCTATCCCAGCTGACTATGGGCAAGAGGCGGGGTACACCCTGGACAAGTCGCCAGATTATCGCAGGGCGATCATAGAGACAAACAACCATTCACACTCACATTCATATTCAAACCTACAGTCAATTTAGAGTCACCAGTTAACCTAACCTGCATGTCTTTGGACTGTGGGGGAAACCGGAGCACCCAGAGGAAACCCACGCGGACACGGGGAGAACATGCAAACTCCACACAGAAAGGCCCTCGCCGGCCACGGGGCTCGAACCCAGAATCAAATCAAATCAAATCAAATCAAGTTTATTTGTATAGCGCTTTTAACAATAAACATTGTCGCAAAGCAGCTTTACAGAATTTGAACGACTTAAAACATGAGCTAATTTTATCCCTAATCTATCCCCAATGAGCAGCCTGTGGCGACGATGGCAAGGAAAAACTCCCTCAGACGACATGAGGAAGAAACCTCGAGAGGAACCAGACTCAAAAGGGAACCCATCCTCATTTGGGCAACAACAGACAGCCTGACTATAATATTAACAGTTTTAACAGTTATAACCCTCAACTGTCCTCATGGGGCCGTCCTTCACAGGAGCGGTGCGATAAAACTCCGACCAGACACAGGGCACCAGGATGGCACCAGAACCTTCTTGCTGTGAGGTGACAGTGCTAAACACTACACCACCATGCTGCCCTGCTTCTACAACTAAATACATGTATTTATTCACAACATCCAGCCTTCAGTCAAATGCTGTCCTTGTTTTTAAAGCATAATAGTGTTATACGGTGAAACAGAAGAAAGAACACAGGCAACATCTGAGTGAAGGCTGGAGGTTTTGAAGAAACAGATTGCTGGAAAAAAAACCCTGAAGTTGGCAGAGCAAGAAAGTTAGTTCAGAAAAAAAAAAACCAGGAAGTGAAGTTGAAAGTTTTAGCCTTCTCTTAACTCCTGAACATGCCCAGAGGGAGTGTGGTGAGACAGGTCAGACACAGCAGGGTTTAGAGCACATTGAGCAAGAAGACTTCCACAGTATATTCACTTTCAGCCACACAGCAGCAGAGCATGTTATAATGCCCAATAACAGGAGCTGAGTCATACCCATCTTAAAGTGCATATCCTGGACCAAATTCATTTTTTTTATATGAAAGTATGTCCCTTTACACACTCATCCAGAAGGGTAATTTTGCACAATGCCATCTGTCTACAGCAGAAAAAAATAAAATAACAAAATGCGTCTGGAAAAATCCCAAGGGAGTCTGGACCTAGCCTGGGCCCGCCCATCCTAAGCGTGACGCAACACGATGGCCTGTTGCGAGCTTAGTCTGGCCAGGCAAGCTATCTACAGCTCTTCCAAGCTCCCGAAAAATCGGGAACCAATCAACTTTGAGCATCTCCAACGGCCCTGGGTAGAGGCGTGTTCAAGGCACTGACGTAGTAGAACTGCGACCGGAAGCCATAGATTGTTTACAGAATCTATGCCGGAAGCGCTTCATTCACGCTTCCGCATCTATTACGCATAGATGCTGTATTGAAAGCATTCAACGGCAAGTTCTCATTGAAAACGGAGCAAAGAGCAGCCCTGGAGGTATTTATTGAAAGGAAGGATGTTTTCGCCTTGCTCCTGACCGGCTTCGGTAAGAGTTTAATCTACCAGTTAGCCCCGTCGCATATGTCAGAGGAAAGAGTGATGTGATTGGTTTAAGCTTCGTCACAGCCTTTTCTGGCTTCGACCAGTAGCAAACTGAGGCATTTCAGGGAGGCAGGTCAACCACGGGCTCTGGGAAACGTTTGGGCTTAATATCTTGGCCAGACCAATAGCTCGGAGAGCTTTGAAGTCGCGTTAGCCAGGCTAGTCTGGACCCAGATTCGTGACGTCACCTGTGGAAGCGCCAGCAGGCTGCGCGAGCTTTGCACAGTTTCAGTGCACAGCCTGTGTAGACCAAGTTTAACAGCTTGCGATTTTGCATTGAAATATGGAATTGTCACCTGAGCGCAATGTGGGAAACGATGAGTACTAATCCCATCAAGATTGGTGTTGCTACACCCTCCTACGATACATCTGTTAACCATTTTAATAATTACGTGATAACGTTGAAGAAATTTGCAGAAAACCACCAGGTCGTTTTCTCATAAACAAACCAGCGCTGACGTAGGATTCAGAGGGAGGCGTCCCGCACGCGACGTCACGAAAATCAGTGTTTGCCAGGAAATTCAAATGCCAAGTTTTATCAGAGGCGGACCAATTCGCCTCAAATGGCTTGATTTCAACTGAATTTTTCTGGTATTGCGCAAGGTAAAAAAATTGCACAAAATGCAAAATGTGACAGGTATTTGACCAAAGTTTAATATAAAATAGGAGAATAACATTAATCTTGCTCGTGAATTTACCCGTGATATGCACTTTAAGGTTTTCACCATCTGCACAGGCATCACACTCAAAGAGAAAGAGGGAGCCACCAAGGGCAAAATGTGGTGAAGGAGGGCAGCGAAGTGACCCCTCACGTTTCACTCACACTTACTTTCTGTGAGAATGTTTTATCAGTGTATTATTTATCCATCCAATTACTCTATGTAGGCATAGGTAGGTGGATTAGCTCCTGCCCCTAGTTGTGTGTGTGTGCATGTGTGTTGCCATGAACTGAAAATCCTGAAATCTATTCTGTGCCTTTTCAAGGACCAGGTCTCTTCTCTCTCTGTGCGTGTGTGTGTGTGTGTGTGTGTGTGTGTGTGTGTATAAGGTATCTAGATATTTTTGGTGTTTATATGTCAGAACTGAAGTCTCTGCTCTCAGAGCAGCTTCCTGGGATGAACTTTCCAAAGCCGCCCCATTGTGCGTGAGCGACAGAGAGTGGCAGGAGAATTCAGACAAGGAGAATAAAGAAAGCGAGTCTGAATACACCGAGGATGAAGACGGAGATGAGAGTGTGTGTGGTGGTGGTGACAGGGTTCTATTGATCCCAATGCTGAGAGGGTCACACTATCTCACAAAGGCAGCCAGTGAGAATTGACCGACCCTTTAAACAAATGACATCATGCAGCTCTGCTGACAGCTGACCTGGGTTTCTGAGATGAGGTATTTCTGGGCAGACATGAAGAGAAAAGGGGGATTTATTGTTCAGGGCATGCTGTGTGGGTTTGGGTTGGGGGTGTACTGAATGAAACACAGGAGTTCTCTGAATCAGCTATCTCTTTCTTGGTGGCCAATTTGAATACTTATTTCTGTTAATGTTGGTACATAAGTCTGAGAAATTGAGATTTAATAATAGTACTGCTGCACCACATATGGCCCTTTTCCACTACCCTTTTTCAGCTCACTTCAGCTCACTTCAGCCCGACACGGCTTGCGTTTCGAATACCAAAAAACAGCACGACTCAGCTCGCTTCAGCCCTGCTTAGCCCCTAAAACTCGCACGGTTTTGGAGTGGGGCTGAAGCGAGCCAAACCGAGCTGAGTGAGGCTGGGGGCGTGAGCAGACACTCCCCTGTGCACTGATTGGTGAGGAGGAGTGTCCTCACATGCCCACACACGCCCCGCGAGCACGCTGGGATCTGTAAACACCGCAAACCCGGAAGAAGGAGAATTACGAATTACGAGAATTTCTGAAGCCTTATGCGCCTCGCCTCATCTATACGCTCTTGCCAGTATCTGTTCGCGTTGTCGGTGACAACAAGCCACAGCACCAAGACCAGCAACACTAACGACTCCATGTCCTCCATGTTTATTGTTTACTATCCGGGTCGTGAGACTACCGCTTAAAAGCTCACTGATGTCACTGTTTGCGCTGCTTAACGACATCACGTGACGTCCACCCACTTTCGCTAACTCCACCCAATGTGTCCACCCACTTCCAGCCAGCACGGTTCAGTGCGGTTGTAGTCGAAATGCAACTTCAGTAGCCCCGCTCAGCTCGACTCAGCTCGGCACGACTCAGCCCAACTCAGCACGGCACGGCTCAGCCGCGTTTGTAGTGGAAAAGCGGCAATAGACTACTGAACATGCCACTCATGCAGTACCTGATTAGTGAGCATTGTATAGTACTTCAAGACTTTTAATTAAGTTGTACTGAAAGTTATTGGAAATGAATTATCTCAAGTAACCATCTGCTCCGGAGATATTTTTCTAATCCTGATGCACACCATGAGTGTGCCACTTTCAATATCAGAATACAGACACATATCTTTTCTTTTTGATGTTTTCACGGGAGCCGGGTTTCCATTGCAGTTTTGCATAAAATAGAAACGATATTTAAAAATTTCAACAAAACACAATTGTGTATGGTCTGTGCTTCCACTGAGTGATGTTCTGTGATTAAAGCTGGGCTTCTCCTCTCGCGAAAGCTCTTACAGAGAGCTCTTTTTTCAGAAATGTACTGTAGCATTTCCGTTTGCTCTTCATGTCATGTCATGTCTTAAATGCGAAAAATGTGTTTCCTTTTCAATTTTGTGAAATATTGCTTTATGGAATCGTCTGAAAAGCCACCTCACGTCGGCATCAAAACCTTTTTGTGATATTTGAGTTTTCTTGAAATTCACGTGTTTCCCTTACTCATTTTTTCAGTTTGCAATTTCAAATTGTGCTGTGCAGCACAGCTCAAATTACATCATCAAGTTTGCAGATGACACAACAGTAGTGGGCACGGTGGTGTAGTGGTTAGCACTGTCTCCTCACGGCAAGAAGGTTCTGGGTTCGAGCCTAGTGGCCGACAGGGGCCTTTCTGTGTGGAGTTTGCATGTTCTCCCCGTGTCCGCGTGGGTTTCCTCCGGGTGCTCCGGTTTCCCCCACAGTCCAAAGACATGCAGGTTAGGTTAACTGGTGGCTCTAAATTGACCGTAGGTGTGAATGTGAATGTGAATGGTTGTTTATCTCTGTGTATCAGCCCTGCGATGATCTGGCAACTTGTGCAGGGTGTACCCTGCCTCTCACCCGTAGTCAGCTGGGATAGGCTCCAGCTTGCCCACAACCCTGCACAGGATAAGTGGTTACGGATAATGGATGGATGCATGAATGGATAGACAACAGTAGTGGGTCTCGTCAGTAACAACACTGAGTATGCATACAGAGCAGAGGTCAAACACCTGGTGGAATGGTGTCAGGACGACAACCTGACTCTTAATTGTCAAGAAGACTAAAGAGAGGGTTGTTGATGTCCCCAGTGCACATCAACAGCTCTACTGTTGAAACAGTCAGCCGTGTGAAGTTCCTGGGAGTGCACATGGAAGACAACCTCTCCTGGACCCTGAACACCACCGCCATCACCAAGAAAGCTCAACAGCATCTACACTTTCTGCAAAAGCTAAAGAAGTCCAGCCTCCCTACTCCCATCCTTCTACCGATGGACCATTGAGAGTGTTCTTTGCTGTTATATCTCTTTCTGGTTCAGGAACTGCAACGTCGCTGAACAAAAGTCCCTGCAGCGGATAGTGAGGATGGCAGAGAGGATCACTGGGGTCCATCTTCCACCCATCTCCCAACTCTATAAGAAGCACATCGTCCACCATGCCAACAAGTCTATGCAGAACAAGTCCCACCCATCACATGCACTTTTCTCCCTCCTGCTGTTTGGCAGAAGGTACCAAAGCATCCGAACCATCACTACGAGAGAGACACTGCAACAGCTTCTTCCCCCAGGCAGTCAGAGTCCTCAAATCACTGTTACCCCCAAATAACTGACAGTAGTCGAACAGTTCAAATTGAAACTACAGATTCTTATCATTTCTCATCCTTTTGCACAACACTGCCCATTTGCACACACACATGCACAATTGCACAGGTACTTTGCACCTGTCTTGTCTTGTTGCTGATAATCTGGTAAAACTTGAATTCTTGAAATTGAACTGCAATCTCTTGCATTTTTGGGCTGTTTCACAATCATGGTTGTTTTTTTTTGAACAACACAAACTAACTCCTGCAACGAGGTCCAGTGTATATATATGCTGGAGTTTCTTAAAGCTTATTTAACAGGGACACACCAGCCCTACCTTTTTTCTTACAGCAGTAATGTCTCTTATACTGTATGTTCTGATAAATATATTTGTAAGAGTCAAATGTGGGCTCAGTTTTGACCTTGTGGTCATTTCATTTAATTCTACTTAAATCCTTACATTTAGATTATTCTGGTTAAATTCAGAATTGCATTTTTTACCACTAACTAGGTTTTACTTTGGGACGTATACTTGCATTCACAGTAGAAAGATATCTAAGCGGAAGTTAAATGTTTTTGTAAACTAAGTGTCTCTGACAGTATCCTTTGTCCGTCAGAAACATCCTCTCCGGAAAACACTCATCATATGAGGTGGTAAATTAATTTTTAAGAAAATATTTGTCTCTTTTGAAACAGAAGACTCTGTTGTCGCACAATAAAAAAAAAACAGGACTTGAAACAGATGTGAGACACATTTGCAGCAGAGCTTCACATGTGGTTGAAATGTGAGACTGTCAAAAAGTGTCCTCTCCGGAAAACCACAAGGATCATCAGCACTTCAGTTGTTTTTACAGTTACCTTGAAAATTTGTACTTAAAATCACAACAGGTGTTTCACTTTGTATACTTTACTCTCATGGACCATAAAAAAGTGGGTCAATTTTACAAATATGCACAAGTAACATGACCTGTAGCTCCGAAATTCTGCACAATTAATTTCCATCTCAAAAGGTAAATTTTGACAGCAGAGAAACACAAAAATCTGAGGTTTGATTTTTGGACTATTGAGGACCCAAAAAGTATACCCTGATTGTGAAACAGCCCTTTTGCACTAAAATGAACACTTGCACACAAATGCACAGTACCACTTTGCACCTGTCTTTGTCTTGTCATTGATGTTGTTTACTGTACTTAGATAGCTATATATTTAGATGGGTAAAAATTTACTTAGCTATAGACGGAGTTATTTGTATACCTTATTTTGTAATCTTCTATTTCTTTGAGCAAGAAGCTCAAGATGGAGGGAGCTATGCATATATGTGGCAGTGGGGGCATGGTCAAGCATTGGTTTGTGAATCGAGGGCAGGGCCAGGGAAGGTGAGTGGCAAAGTCATTACTCCTGTTGTCAATTAATGTGTGTGTGTGTGTGTGTGTGTGTGTCTGTTGCAATGATGACGGAGCAAAGAAAAGGAGGGAGAGAGCGAAGATGTGAGAGCTCTCCTGACCAGAGCATCTGTGTGTGTGTATAAGTTTTAGTAAAGCTGAAAAGCAGTAGAAAAAGAATCAAAATGAAGTTGACACCATTTCCTGCCTGTCCACGCTTCAGTATTTCTCCTATGCCAGAGTCATACTATAATATAGAATATGGACATGAGTGTTTTACTGGGAAATACGCCACTCGTATTTTTCATACAAATTACATCCGGATGACAACCATGACATATTTCCCTATGTGTCACTTGTGAGAATATTAATGAATTGTTTTGATAAATTTGGGTACTTTTTGTTTGTGAATGTGTCTATATAGTAAAAAGAAAATCACACGTTGGCTTGAAGACATGAAGTTTATCTTCTCGTGTTGAAAAAGTTGTATTTTTCATACGAAATACATCACGGATCTGAATGACATATTTAAATAATATTGGCTGGCTTTGAGTGGTCTATCAGATATATTCCATTCAGCTAGAATGATACTGAACGAGTCGAAGATGAGTAGCTGAATGGAATATATCTGATATACCATGAAAAAAGCCAGCCAATATTATTTTTAATATTATACATACACATTCGATGGAACAATTATACGGTAGATTTTACAAAAAGTTCAGAACAGGGGGGTAACTTACCAATACTGAATGCTGATTCTGATCGAATGTAATTTAATGTTCTGTCAAGCCACTGTACATGTACAAAGTCAAAGTGCTAACAATTAAAATGGTACAAGTCCAAAAAGCCTAAACAACCCAACTTATATACAAGCTATATACAGGTAGACAGTTCAAGTTCAAAGTGACTTTTGGTAGTAGTTAATTGTTACATTGCAGTTGTTCAAAACAAAATGGCTTTGCTGAGGGAAGTCCACAAATGAAGTCCTCTTGTAAAAGTCTCCGTCACTTTTCCTCACCTGTGATATTGCTCGTATCCCATGGTACACCTCGGACTTAATGGAATCAGTTGATGACAAATTGGACACCTTTAATGATTTGTTTACCACCTGCCTTAGTAGTCATGTGCCTATAAAATCAGTCAAACTAAAGCATAAGCCAAATCCATCCATCACTGCTGAAATCAAGGACCTTATAAGATCAAGAAATCGGTTACATAAGAAGGCGAAAAGGAGCGGCTCTCAGGTGGATTGGGAGGCGTTCATTAAATTGTGACAAAAAGTGAAAGAGGCAATCAAAGAAGCAGAGCAGAATTATTTTAACGAGCAGGTGATTGCAAACAAGGGTAATAGCGGTGCCATGTGGAAAACAATTCGGAGTGCGCTTCCAGCAAAGTTAAACCAGTGTCTCCATTACACCAAGGACACTGATGCCTTGGCAAATGACTTCAAGTTTTTCATGTCAGTTGGTAAAGATGCTGCAATTAAATCTGCAGAATTAGTGGCAACACACGGGTTGAATGATAGCTACCCCCTTCTTTGAATTCTACCGAAAATGCTGAGAAAGACTTGTTTGAATTCAAACCAGTGTCTTGTGTGGAGGTACAGAAAGTGATTATGGCCATGCCAACGAATAAGGCCCCGGGCTATGATAAGGTACCTATCTCCGTAGTTAAGGATTACCTTGAGCATATCCTGCCTACATTATCTGGCATTATTAACTGCTCATTTTCAAGCTCCACTTTTCCGTGTGCTTGGGAAAAGGGTGAGGTAGTTCCTTATCTTAAAGACAGAGATTTTGAAGTTCCAAAGAACAATTGTCCCATCACCTTACTACCAGTCCTCTCTAAGGTAGCTGAATGGATTGCCATGCGTCAATTTGATTATCTGACTCTGAAAGAATGCCTCACGATATATCAGAGTGGCAGTAGGAGATTGCACTCAACTGAAACATTGAGTCTGTTAGTTACCAACCATAATTTCCAAGCCATGGATCAAAAGCAAATCACAGCGATGGTGCTCATTGATTTGAGCAAGGCTTTTGATAGTTTGTGTCATTCAATGCTGCTTGATAAATTACAGAAGCTAGAAACCTCTGATAAGGCTCTACAATGGTTCAATAGTTATCTAATGAATAGAGAGCAGCGTACCCAAATGGCAACCTCATTATCAGGCCATCTTATTATAACACATGGGGCTCCACAGGGCTCAATCTTAGGGCCTATGCTGTTTGGACTTTACATTAACGATCTCCATAAAGTCGTAAAGTTCTGTAACATCGAGTCATATGTTGACTATACTAAAGTGTATCTGTCGTTTGTGACAAAGGACACTGATTCATGCCTCTGTCAAGTTGCCCAAGATCTTCAACACGTGGCAAGATGGTGTTGCGCAAACCAACTACTGATCAATCTCGACAAGACTAAGCTTGTGCTGTTTGGAGTAAGTCAATTAACACCAAAGTTGTTACTGTGCCTTTCCTTGGTCAGGAGTTAAAACCTGTTGCCTCCGTAAGAGACCTAGGTGTCATAATTGACTCAAACCTGACCTTCAAGGATCATATCTCTGTATTATCTCTGCTATCTAGTCTGTGTCAAATAAGTAGAGTCTGATAACTATTTTCCAAGGACATTTTGCAAGTAATCTTAAATTCTCTAGTGTTTAGCAAGATATATTATTGCTCAACCGTTTGGTCTGGAACCTTTAAGAAGAACATTCATAAACTACAGCTTATGCAAAATTTTGCTGCACGTATAGTGACACCAAAAAATACAGTGGTGCTTGAAAGTTTGTGAACCCTTTAGAATTTTCTATATTTCTACATACATATGACCTAAAACATCATCAGATTTTCACACAAGTCCTAAAAGTAGATAAAGAGAATCCAGTTAAAAAAATGAGACAAAAATATTATACTTAGTCGTTTATTTATTGAGGAAAATGATCCAATATTACATATCTGTGAGTTGCAAAAGCATGTGAACCTTTGCTTTCAGTATCTGGTGTGACCCCCTTGTGCAGCAATAACTGCAACTAAATGTTTCCGGTAACTGTTGATCAGTCCTGCACACCGGCTTGGAGGAATTTTAGCCCATTCCTCCATACAGAACAGCTTCAGCTCTGGGATGTTGGTGGGTTTCCTCACATGAACTGCTCACTTCAGGTCCTTCCACAACATTTCGATTGGATTAAGGTCAGGACTTTGACTTGGCCATTCCAAAACATTAACTTTATTCTTCTTTAACCATTCTTTGGTAGAACGACTTGTGTGCTTAGGGTCATTGTCTTGCTGCATGACCCACCTTCTCTTGAGATTCAGTTCAGGAACAGATGTCCTGACATTTTCCTTTAGAATTCACTGGTATAATTCAGAATTCATTGTTCCATCAATGATGGCAAGCCGTCCTGGCCCAGATGCAGCAAAACAGGCCCAAGCCATGATACTACCACCACCATGTTTCACAGTTGGGATAAGGTTCTTATCCTGGAATGCAGTGTTTTCCTTTCTCCAAACATAACACTTCTCATTTAAACCAAAAAGTTCTATTTTGGTCTCATCCGTCGACAAAACATTTTTCCAATAGCCTTCCGGCTTGTCCACGTGATCTTTAGCAAACTGCAGACAAGCAGCAGTGTTCTTTTTGAAGAGCGGTGGCTTTCTCCTTGCAACCCTGCCATGCACACCATTGATGTTCAGTGTTCTCCTGATGGTGGACTCATGAACATTAGCCAATGTGAGAGAGGCCTTCAGTTGCTTAGAAGTTACCCTAGGGTCCTTTGTGACCTTGCCATTTATTACACACCTTGCTCTTGGAGTGATCTTTGTTGGTCGACCACTCCTGGGGAGGGTAACAATGGTCTTGAATTTCCTCCATTTGTACACTATCTGTCTGACTGTGGATTGGTGGAGTCCAAACTTTTTAGAGATGGTTTTGTTACCTCTCCCAGCCTGATGAGCATCAACAACGCTTTTTCTGAGGTCCTCAGAAATCTCCTTTGTTCATGCCATGATACACTTCCACAAACATGTGTTGTGAAGATCAGACTTTGATAGATCCCTGTTCTTTAAATAAAACAGGGTGCCCACTCACACCTGTTTGTCATCCCATTGATTGAAAACACTTGACTCTAATTTCACCTTCAAATTAACTACTAATCCTAGAGGTTCACATACTTTTGCCACTCACAGATATGTAATATTGGATCATCTCATCTCATCTCATCTCATCTCATCTCATCTCATCTCATCTCATCTCATTATCTCTAGCTGCTTTATCCTGTTCTACAGGGTCGCAGGCAAGCTGGAGCCTATCCCAGCTGACTATGGGTGAAAGGCGGGGTACACCCTGGACAAGTCGGCAGGTCATCACAGGGCTGACACATAGACACAGACAACCATTCACATTCACACCTACGGTCAATTTAGAGTCACCAGTTAACCTAACCTGCATGTCTTTGGACTGTGGGGGAAACCGGAGCACCCGGAGGAAACCCACGCGGACACGGGGAGAACATGCAAGCCCCGCACAAAAAGGCCCTCGCCGGCCACAGGGCTCGAACCCGGACCTTCTTGCTGTGAGGCGACAGCGCTAACCACTACACCACCGTGCCGCCTATATTGGATCATTTTCCTCAATAAATAAATGACCAAGTCTAATATTTTTGTCTCATTTGTTTAACTGGGTTCTCTTTATCTACTTTTAGGACTTGTATGAAAATCTGATGATGTTTTAGGTCATATTTATGCAGAAATATAGAAAATTCTAAAGGGTTCACAAACTTTCAAACACCACTGTATATCTCCAGTCTTCAAGGATCTTGGTTGGCTGTCCATGGAACATTTACTATGTTTACATGATATCATGGTATATAAATGCATGAATAACTTAGTACTAGCGTATCTACGCTCAAAGCTTGTAAGGTGTTCTTATATCCATACCTACAACACATGGAGAAAAGATGATCTAAGAGCTTTAAAGGAACAGTCCACCGTACTTCCATAATGAAATATGTTCTTCTCTGAATTGAGACGAGCTGATCCGTACCTCTTCGAGCTTTGTGCGACCTCCCAGTCAGTCAGACGCGCTGTTACTCCTGTTAGCAATGTAGCTAGGCTCAGCATGGCCAATGGTATTTTTTGGGGCTGTAGTTAGATGCGACCAAACTCTTCCACGTTTTTCCTGTTTACATAGGTTTATATGACCAGTGACATGAAACAAAGTTCAGTTACACAAATTGAAACGTGGGGATTTTCTATGCTATGGAAAGTCCGCACTATAATGACAGGCGTACTAACACCTTCTGCGCGCTTCGACAGCGCATTGATACCTTCACTCAGGACGGATCAGCTCGTCTCAATTCAGAGAAGAACATATTTCATTATGGAAGTACGGTGGACTGTTCCTTTAAGGTGCCGTACATCTATAGCACAGCGCAGCTTCTTCTATAGAGCAATTAAATCTTGGAACTGTCTTTCAGAGCAGACAAAAGTCTTCATCTCTTTCTTTATTCAAGAAGAATGTCAAAGCCGAACTTAGTGGACTCTGAAAAAGTCACTCTAAGATCTTTACTGAACTTATCCTTTTACACAGTTTATTGCTTGATTGATTTTGATATGTAATTTATAATAGTTATTTGGTTTTTGATATCACTATTGTAAATTAATTCTGAAAAACCCTGTGGGAGAATTAATAAAGTTGTATTGTATTGTACCTCCAAGTAGAACTTTTGACAATATTTCTGCTATTGCTCTCTTTTCCAGTTTTTCCATGTCCGTTGGTATGTTTTTCTCTTGTAAATAGAAATCCAGTGAAGAATATCCAGTGAAGTTTTGGTAGGCTTTCGGGTGTCTAGAGTGTCTTTCTCTTTAAATCTTCCGCTTTTAACAAAGCAAACCTCACAGCCATGTTTGTGTACAAACTGTCAGTCATTTACTAGCGCGGAAGTTTTACATCTCCGACGTGTCTCTTTTCCAGTGTTTCGATGTCCGTTGGTATGTTTTTCTCTTGTAAATATGTGTGAAGAATATACAGGGAGTGCAGAATTATTAGGCAAGTTGTATTTTTGAGGATTAGTTTTATTATTGAAAAACAACTATGTTCTTGATGAACCCAAAAGACTCATAAATATCAAAGCTGAGTATTTTTGGAAGTTGGAGTAGGGCTTTCTTAGTTTTAGCTATCTTAGGAGGATATCTGTGTGTGCAGGTGACTATAACTGTGCATAATTATTAGGCAACTTAACAAAAAACAAACATATACCCATTTCACTCATTTATTTTCACCAGGGAAACCAATATAACAACTCAACATTCACTAATATACATTGCTGGCATTCAAAAACAAAAACAAAAAAAAAAATCAGTGACTAATATAGCCGCCTTTCTTTACAAGGACACTCAAAAGCCTGCCATCCATGGATTCGGTCAGTGTTTTGATCTGTTTGTGATCAACATTGCGTGCAGCAGCAACCACAGCCTCCCAGACACTGTTCAGAGATGTGTACTGTTTCCCCTCCTTGTAGATCTCACATTTGATGAGGGACCACAGGTTTTCTATGGGGTTCAGATCAGGTGAACAAGGAGGCCACGTCATTAATCTTTCTTCCTTTAGACCCTTTCTGGCCAGCCATGCTGTGGAGTACTTGGATGCGTGTGATGGAGCATTGTCCTGCATGAAAATCATGTTTTTCTTGAAGGATGCTGACTTCTTCCTGTACCACTGCTTGAAGAAGGTGTCTTCCAAAAACTGACAATAGGACTGGGAGTTGAGCTTGACGCCATCCTCAACCCAAAAAGGTCCCACAAGCTCATCTTTGATGATACCAGCCCATACCAGTACCCCACCTCCACCTTGCTGGCGTCTGAGTCGGACTGGAGCTCTCTGCCCTTTGCTGATCCAGCCACGAGCCCATCCATCTGGCCCATCAAGACTCACTCTCATTTCATCTGTCCATAAGACCTTAGAAAAATCAGTCTTGTGATACTTCTTGGCCCAGTCTTGATGTTTCATCTTGTGTGTCTTGTTCAGTGGTGGTCGTTTTTCAGCCTTTGTTACCTTGGCCGTGTTCCTGAGTATTGCACACCTTGTGCTTTTTGACACTCCAGTGATGTTGCAGCTCTGAAATATGGCAAAACTGGTGGCGAGTGGCATCTTGGCAGCTTCACGCTTGACTTTCCTCAGTTCACGGGCAGTTAGTTTGTGCCTTTTTTTTTCAACGCGCTTCTTGCGACCCTGTTGACTATTTTGAATGAAGTGCTTGATTGTTCGATGGTCACGCTTCAAAAGCTGGGCAATTTTAAGAGTGCTCCATCCCTTTGCAATATATGTCACTATTTTTGACTTTTCTGAGTCCGTCAAATCCCTCTTCTGACCCATTTTGCCAAAGGAAAGGAAGTTGCCTAATAATTTTGCACACCTGATATAGGGTGTTGATGTCATTAGACCACACCCCTTTTCATTACAGAGATGCACATCACCTGGTATGCTTTATTGGTAGGAGGCTTTCAAGCCTATGCAGCTTGGAGTAGGCCAACATGCATAGAGAGGGTAATGTGGTCAACATACTCATTTGCCTAATAATTCTGCACTCCCTGTATAACGAAGTTTTGGTAGCCTTTTGGGTGTTCAGCGCGTCTTTAGTTTCATTTTTCAGTTTATTTATTTCGTGCTTAAACCTAGCACTGAATTAACCCCGTCTTCTCTCTCTCCCGGCGGACAAAGAAATGATTGTGCGGATGCGCAGCAGCAAAGTTTTGTCATTAGATATTCACATGAGCTCGGATGTGTGACGTTGTGTTGTCTTGACCACATGCAATATTATAACAATATTGCATGCTCATTCTCCATTAGGCAGAGTGGCATAATACATAGAGGATAAGCGATATGATATCAATATTGCATGCTATGAGTAAACCCGCTAGAAAGGAATAGAACAAATGTTTTTATTCCATAGAAAAAGTGGCCTGTATGTATAATAATTCCCAATATTTCACTCCGATGACGTCACTCCCAGTTTTTTCCCGCAGACTAGACACGTGTTGTCAAAATAGCGAACCAATTCAAAATTAAAATTCTTTTGATTAACTTGCATATTTTTTTTGTGGATGTGTCCATATAATATAAAGAACATTACACAGTGGAACAAAGATATGAAGTTTAAATTCGTGTGTTGAAAAAAATAGATCATTTGTTTGCTTCACTCACTCATGAATATGTTCACCACTCGAAGATAAACTTCATAACTATATATCTTTGTACCTCTGTGTAATCTCATCTCATTATCTCTAGCCGCTTTATCCTTCTACAGGGTCGCAGGCAAGCTGGAGCCTATCCCAGCTGACTACGGGTGAAAGACGGGGTACACCCTGGACAAGTCACCAGGTCATCACAGGGCTGACATATAGACACAGACAACCATTCACACTCACATTCACACCTACGCTCAATTTAGAGTCACCAGTTAACCTAACCTGCATGTCTTTGGACTGTGGGAGAAACCGGAGCACCCGGAGGAAACCCACGTGGACACGGGGAGAACATGCAAACTCCGCACAGAAAGGCCCTCGCCGGCCACGGGGCTCGAACCCGGACCTTCTTGCTGTGAGGCGACAGCGCTAACCACTACACCACCATGCCGCCCCCTCTGTGTAATATTATATATAAATATCCAATGCACTGTAGTCTTCATCAGAAAGCTGCTTCTCCATTTCTCTTTCTGTTCACCTCTGGTTATAGCCTACATCATGCATTACCATACTGCAAAATTTAACTAAGTATAAAGTACACATTGCTAGAGGCAACATTACACACAGTAGTCAGTGAAAAATAAGTAATGGATTGTTGCGTTGCTTGCTGTTGCCATGGTAATGGCCAGCTTTTGCCCTTTAAAGTCAGTCATGGTTATGGTTTATGCAGAACACCTCCGACCTTGTGATCCATAACTATCTCACTCTGTTCTTACATTTCTGCTATTTTAACTCTTGTTTAAGTTAATTTAATTAAATTACATTATATTACATTAAATTACATTAATGGGGCAGCATGGTGGTGTAGTAGATAGCACTGTCGCCTCACAGCAAGAAGGTTCTGGGTTCGAATCTCATGACCAATGGGAGCCTTTCTACGTGGAGTTCAAATATGTGCAGATTAGGTAAAATACCCTGCTGCCGGGGTTGTACATGACAGTGCATACTTAGTCCCGGTCCCAAGCCTGGACAGATTGCATCAGGAAGGGCATCCAGTGTAAAACCTATGCCAAATCAAATATGTGGAACAGATCTGCTGTGAGGGTGGCACGGTGGTGTAGTGGTTAGCGCTGTCGCCTCACAGCAAGAAGGTCCAGGTTCGAGCCCCGTGTCCGGCGAGGGCCTTTCCGTGCGGAGTTTGCATGTTCTCCCCATGTCTGCGTGGGTTTCCTCCCACAGTCCAAAGACATGCAGGTCAGGTTAACTGGTGACTCTAAATTGACCGTAGGTGTGAGTGTGAGTGTGAATGGTTGTCTGTGTCTATGTGTCAGCCCTGTGATGACCTGGCGACTTGTCCAGGGTGTACCCCGCCTTTCGTCCATAGTCAGCTGGGATAGGCTCCAGCTTGCCTGCGACCCTGTAGAACAGGATAAAGCGGCTAGAGATGATGAGATGAGATCTGCTGTGGCAACCCTGAATGTATAGGAGCAGCCAAAAGAAGAAGACATTAATGGCATTTAGCAGATGCTCTTATCCAGAGCGATATACAACATACCCAGAGTTAGGTGCCTTGCTGCCATTCCTGCTGGTCCAGGGACTTGAACCAGAGAAAAAAGCTGCTTCTCTGATGTCCAGGTCAGACGGCAGGCTGCAACTAGTTTTCAGCTACTTGCGTCTACCTGCGATAACAAAATCGCAGGTAGACGCAAGACTGGTCTTGCGTCGATGCACAACGACGCAGATGACGGCAGAGTGTTGCAGAGGGTCTTTAGTAGAGGAAGGTTGATGCAAGTGGATCATGATCTGTTCGTATTTCAGCTGCGATTCGCTTCCAATTGGTGCAAATAGCAGGTTGACGCATGTAGAGGCAGGCAGTTGTGCAACGCTTGAGCAGGTTGAAGCAGGTAGTCTTTAGAGAGGGCTGTGATGCATCACAGGTAGACGCAGACTGCACCTGCAAATAGTTTACAACAACCTGCGGGCAGTCTTATGGCCTTATATTTTTAAAAGGTTTTCTGTGCGTCTAGCTGCGTCTGTTTCCGACTGGTTGCTTCGGCTTAAAAACGCCTGCGTCCACCTGCGATCGCAGCATGCGTCTTTCTGCTGTCTGACCTGGCCATGGCTTCAGTATTTCCCCTTAACATCATGTACGTATTTAAGCAACGAATCTGCACCAGAGCTGCTTAGATTTTCCTTGACAGACACAACACTCGGCCCCTAGAGAACAGATTTAACGCTGAAGAGATCACTCCTTGAGTCATCAGATGACAAGTGGTTTGTTTGAGCAGCAGCGGCAGCTCGAGAAGGTTTAACTTGAGATCGAGGCTCCCAGTGTCCCTCCCATCCTCCTCCCTTCCCCCTCCTGTGTGTTTAGATCACACAGCAGTAGTGTGAGCGCGTGCGCGCGTCAGTGTGCTGCCACAGAGAGCGGAACACAGCCATCTGCACGTGCACAACTCCGTGGCGAAAACAGGACTTGGATTTGCTGCAGTTTTCATATCGCTTCCACTTCCCTCTTGGTTTTTTTTCCTTCTTCTCCTTCTTCGTTGTGAGGATTCTGAGCATGTTGCTGTATGGTGGTTCCTGATGATGGACGCTTTTCCGCTCTCCGCGCTTTGTCCACACCCCTCACACACACACACACACACACACACACACACACATAAAGAAGCTCTGCGCACAAAGTCGCACTGAAAAGGACTCGTCTGGTCTCATCCCTGAGATTTATCACATGTACTGGATATAACGTTCCTCTGTGAATCTTGCTCGGATTTCTTTTCCTTCGTAAAATCCTCTGATTTGGATTAAACCTTCCCATCGATGGTACCGACTCAGGCGGCAGACATGTACGTGCCTTTGATTGATTGACTGATTTTGTAAATAAAGCTATCGGTTAGACTGAATTAAATACACTGTGATGATGTAACTGGTTTGATTTGGCAAGCTTCATTCAGTCCAAGTGCAGAAAAATATCTTGGTAAACACTCTTAGTAAAATATATGTGGGCAGTAAACTCCCTGGCGGGATTAACCTTTATCCCAGATCACAAATCTACACAAACAGCAGGTGTTTCACTAATATTTCTAGGTTGAGTTGGTGAAATCTGTGCTAAGACCTTGTGTGTGTGTTGGAGGTGAGAAGAGAAGAGCAGGACTTCAGCTCAGTGGCCATGACAAAGGACGCGTTGTTGTTGTTTGTTTGTTTGTTTGTAATGGATGTGACAGAAACATGGAGTATCCACTAATATTAACAACATGGAGCTGGGAGTCCGAGTGGGAACAACGTGTGCTTTGCTATCAGTCTGAGCACTAGACAGAAATCCAGTCAGCTCGGAAAAGTGAGCGGTGCCAGAAGCGAGACGTGGCCACATTCAGCCTAACAGACCTCTTCTCACCCTGAGAGACATCCAACTCTCCTCTCTTACTTCTCCTCTCTCTTTTCTTCTTTTCCGGCTGTTTTTCTTTCCCTCCTTTTCCCTGCTGAAACTTCTTGGCTGCTCATTTTTCATGGCGCTTTTAATCCATTACAGCCTAATCCTCTACTTACTGTCTCTCTGTACGTAGGAACATGGATGAGAAGAGCTCTTTTTATTATTATTATTATTATTCTGTTACATTTTCTTCCACACTTCAGTGATGAAAGCAGTCGAAAGGGCGCTATACATTCCTTTCCGTGTGGTAGCGGTCTTTTCCGACACTACACCCACTCTCTTTAAGAGAAACCAGACAAGTCCAGAACTTCCTCACAGCCACGTTTCAATCTCAAACAGCCAAACGTGTCCTCACTTTTTTAGTGCAGCTCCACTTGTAATGAACATGAGAGCATGAGAGCAAGAAAGGCTGGCCTTGTTGCTGTAGTTAGCTGACAGTTGCCAGGGTCCACATATAGCACATACAGTATGTTCCCTTATCCCATCTGTGTCCTCAGAGAACAGGAAGTGTGGGAAGGAATAGTTTCATGGGTTTGCACTAAAACATTTTCGCCCCCCAAAAATGCAAATCATAAAAGAACGATATGGTTGTGAGTTGAAATCGGACGTCTTAGAACGTGTAGCGTGCGACTGCTGCTAAAATGTGATTAACGTAAAGCAGATTGTAGTCCGTTATCTTTAAAGGTCCCATGGCATGAAATTTTCACTTTCTGAGGTTTTTTAACGTTAAAATGAGTTCCTCTGACCTTCTTAAGTCACCCCAGTGGCTAGAAATTTCATAATGTGTAAACCAAACTATGCCCAACATTTGAGAATGGCGCGTCAAAACGGCGCGTTGATAAACTCTTCCCTTGCCTACGTCAGCAAGGGAGATGATCCCCACGCCCCCCTCTGGATTCCCACCCACCGTATGGATTGCCCGCCCAGTTGTAGTGAGGAGACCATAGAGGACACAACATGGCGTCACCTAAGCGAGCGAAACATGGAAATTGCGCTGTACATGGATGTGACAACACAGAAAAGAGTCTGTTTTTACTGCCGACGGGAGAGCCCCTGAAGACGCAGTGGCTTAATTTTATTTACTTCAATAATACGCCGTCAAGTCTACCTAAGACGGTGTATGTTTGTCGGAAGCATTTTCCTGATGAATGTTTCCACAACTTGGGACAGTACAGGGCAGGTTTTGCACATCAACTGTCACTGAAGCCTGGGTCCGTACCAAGCATCCCTGCCGCATCAGCCTCAAACAGCGAACAAGTAAGTGTATAACTGTTAAGTCGTTTTGCCGTGTTTTAAAATCGGTGCCACGTTAGCCTTGCAACGGCTACATTAGCTGTGCAGCTAACCGCTTCCTGCAGTTAGCCAGGTACTCTGCGCTACAAAACCAAAAAGCATGCAGCATGCTCTGTTATAATAGCCAATCAAAACAGTTTTTACAAAGACACCCACATTCTTTTTTTTAAGTCACTCGTTCATTTTATTTGTTTGTTTGTTCAGTAAAAACCCAAACATTTGTTGAATTTATTTTATTTCCTCGCGTCGCACCTTAATGACGTCAGCGCGCGGTATTTTTCCCTTCGCGGTTTGTTCCTTCTCTCTCGTCATAGTAAGACACCCACATCCGCTTGTTCTGACCCACTAGAGGTAGCGTCACAGTGCTGTTAGCCAATCAGAGGTAACACGTTTACATGTCATGAATATTAATGATAAGACCCGCCCCCACCCTCTACCCTTCCCCGCCTCCTGCTTCTCATTAGCAAAACGACGCACTGGGAAAAGCGCTGAAATGGGGCTTTCTCCCAGGAGGCTATATCTACGTGCCGAGGGTTCATTTCGAGAAAGGCTGCGGATATCACATCTGGAAACCTCCACAAGCCCATTTAAAGCATCAACAAACCACCATGCCATGGGTCCTTTAATCGCAGGTCCATCATTAGAGGATCTTCACTGCATAACCTTACTTGGAGAAGGCATTTTATTATGGAATACAGTCAAGATTTGATTGGGATCATCTTGCACAGTGTGGCAAGTAGTAATCGTAGAAGACCAGTGTAATTGCATAGTCTAAACCATCTTTTGACTTCGTCTGTCTGTTATGAAAACATTAAGGCCAAACAAAACCCTCCCCAAAATAAACTCCTTTATACTGACAAATTATATCCATACGAGACATGTTTGATTATTCATTTGTTCATATTTGTACTTGTATACCGTGTACAGATTTTGTTTTTCTTTTAAGCGCTGCCATCTTACTCTCTCCAACATACAGCTCTCGGAGTACAAATTGCATGAGTGAATCCAAGATTGTGACGTAATTTATACGCGACACAGTAGTGTAAGTGGTGAGCACGGTCACCTCACAGCAAGAAGGTTCTGGGTTCGAGTCCAGTGGCCGGCGAGGGCCTTTCTGTGTGGAGTTTGCATGTTCTCCCCGTGTCTGCATGGGTTTCCTCCGAGTGCTCCGGTTTCCCCCACAGTCCAAAGACATGCGGTTAGGTTAATATGGGACGGCCTTGGGCTGAGGTGCCCTTGAGCGAGGCACCAAACTCCCAACTGCTCCCTAGGTGCTGTGAGCATGGCTGCCCACTGCTCTGGGTATGTGTGTGTGCTCATTGCTCGCATGTGCGTGTTCACTGCTTCAGATGGGTTAAATGCAGAGAGGAATTTCACAAGTGTGTGATGAATTAAGTTGTGCTTTCTTTCTTTCTTACCGAGGCTGAGATCTAGTGGATACATCGCTTCTAAATTGTAAACAGCCGTAAAGATGCCCGAGTGTAAAGCGTTTGGATGTAAAACTAAGCCTAAACATCTCATCTCATTATCTCTAGCTGCTTTATCCTTCTACAGGGTCGCAGGCAAGCTGGAGCCTATCCCAGCTGACTACGGGCGAAAGGCAGGGTACACCCTGGACAAGTCGCCAGGTCATCACAGGGCTGACACATAGACAACCATTCACACTCACACCTACGGTCAATTTAGAGTCACCAGTTAACCTAACCTGCATGGCTTTGGACTGTGGGGGAAACCGGAGCACCCGGAGGAAACCCACGCAGACACGGGGAGAACATGCAAACTCCACACAGAAAGGCCCTCGCCGGCCCCGGGGCTCGAACCTGGACCTTCTTGCTGTGAGGCGACAGTGCTAACCAATACACCACCGTGCCGCCCTGGTTTAAACATATACAGTTAAATCACTTTTTGTTCAGGAACATTTTCCATGTTTGCACAAAAAAAAAGAAAAATTGAATGAATTGATGGCTTTGTGTTACTGAGGCAAATGGTGTACTAGTGTGTGCAAGCAACGTCACAGTTTCAGTGCAAATGGCCATGCACAGGTAAGCCTATTTTTAGCAGTATTGAAAATTTTAAAATGCAGAAATTGTTGTGATAAAATTTTATTTTTAATTAAAATGTACAGGGGCACATCAGGGCACTTTCCATGAATGGCAAACAGTTTATTTTCTTTGGGGAGTTTGTTTGGCTTTAAGAGATTAATTTGACTAATGGTTCAGAATAAGGGCAGCACGGTGGTGTAGTGGTTAGCGCTGTCGCCTCACAGCAAGAAGGTCCGGGTTCGAGCCCAGTGACCGGCGAGGGCCTTTCTGTGCGGAGTTTGCATGTTCTCCCTGTGTCCATGTGGGTTTCCTCCAGGTGCTCCGGTTTCCCCCACAGTCCAAAGACATGCAGGTTAGGTTAACCGGTGACTCTAAATTGACCGTAGGTGTGAATGTGAGTGTGAATGGTTGTCTGTGTCTATGTGTCGGCCCTGCGATGACCTGGCGACTTGTCCAGGGTGTACCCCGCCTTTCGCCCGTAGTCAGCTGGGATAGGCTCCAGCTTGCCTGCGACCCTGTAGAACAGGATAAAGCGGCTAGAGATAATGAGATGAGATGAGATGGTTCTGAATACATTACCAGTCAAAAGTTTGGACTCGCCTTCTAAGTCAATGGTTTTTTTCTTTATTTTTATGAATTAAAAGACACTTCATGTCTTAAAGTAATGATGGCTGCCGTTTCTCTTTACTTAGTCAAGCAGTTCTTGACATAATATGGATTACTACGGTTGTGGCGTTGAATAGGGCTATTTACTCTATTTTTATTATTTACTATTTACTGTTTGAGCTCAAACACATTAAGAAGGCAAGAAATTGCACAAATTAACTTTTGACGAGGCACGCCTGTTAATTGAAAAGCATTCCAGGTGACTACCTCATGAAGCTGGTTAAGATAATACCAGTAGTGTGTAAAGCGTCATCAAGGGAAACAGTGGCTACTTTGAAGAATCTAAAATATGAAATGTATTTCGATTTTTTAAACACTTCTTTTGTTTACCACATAATTACACATATGTTCCGTCTGTTATTTCATAGTTTTGGTGTCTTCAGTGTTGTTCTACAATGTAGAAAAGACAAAATACAGAAAACTTTCTGAATGAGTATCCGTGTCCAAACTTTTGACTGGTAACTGTATATATTCATATAAATTATATATGAATATGATTAAAATGACAGTGGGACAAGCACAAGTGTGGTCTCACACACACACACACACACACACACAGATACTCTCGAGGAGGCGTTTAATGTGTTGGAGTGGATGACTGATCACATGCTTGTTTTGTGAGATGCCTGCATGAGTTTAATAATAGTGGTCACCTGATGGGACTCATTGACTTTGGACCGTCGACAACAGATGAATAAGTGTTCTCATTAACTGTTCTTTTGGCGTTTCAGTTCAACTACAAACTCCTAGTTACACATTTGGTTAATAATGAAAGAACTTTCTTGTTGGTGTACAGTGTCTTGCAAAAGTATTCATCCCCCTTGGTGTTTGTCTTGTTTTGTTGCATTACAAGCTGTAATTAAAATGGATTTTTGGAGGGTTAGCACCATTTGAGTTGCACAACATGCCTACTACTTTAACGGTGCAAATTGTTGTTTTATTGTGACACAAAGAATAATTAAGATGAAAAAACAGACATCTGGAGTGTGCATAGGTATTCACCCCCTTTTGTATGAAACCCCTAAATAAGAGCTGCTCCAACCAATTCACGTCATAAGTCACATAATTAGTTGATCAAGATCCACCTGTGTGCAAAGTGTCACATGATCTGTCACATGATGTCTGTATAAATCAGCCTGTTCTGGAAGGACCCTGACTCTGCAACACTACTAAGCAAGCAACATGAAAACCAAGGAGCCTCCAAACAGGTCAGAGACAAAGTTGTGGAGAAGTATAGATCAGGGTTGGGTTATAAAAAATATCCCGGGGAGCACCATTAAATCCATTAGAGCAACATGAAAAGAACATGGCACCACTACAAAGCTGACAAGGCCGCCCATCAAAACTCACAGACCGGGCAAGGAGGGCATTAATCAGAGATACAACAAAGACACCAAAGATAACACTGAAGGAGCTGCAGAGATCCACAGTGGAGATGGGAGTATCTGTCCATAGAATCACTTTAAGCCGTACACTCCACAGAGCAGGGCTTTATGGAAGAGTGGCCAGAAAAAAGTCACTGATTCAGAAAACACGTTCGGAGTTTGCCCAACAGCATGTGGCAGACTCCCCAAACACATGGAAGAAGATTCTCTGGTCAAATGAGACTAAAATTGATCTTTTTGGCCATCATGGGAAATGCTATGTGTGGCGCAAACCCAACACCCTGAGAACATCATTCCTACAGTGAAGCATGGTGGTGGCAGCATCATGCTGTGGGGATGGTTTTCATCTGCAGCAACAGGAAAGCTGGTCAGGACTGAAGGAAAGACGGATTCTGGGCAATTCTGGAGGAAAACCTGTTTGTGTCGGCCAGAGGTTTGAGACTGGGATGAAGGTTCACGGTCTAGCAGGACAATGACCCTAAACATACTGCTAAAGCTACACTGGAGTGGTTTAAAGGGAAACATTTAAATGTCTTGGAATGGCCTAATCAAAGCCCAGACCTCAATCCAATTGAGAATCTGTGGCATAACTTGAAGATTGCTGTACACCAACACAAGCCATCTAACTTGAAGGAGTTGGAGTAGTTTTGCCTTGAGGAATGGGCAAAAATCCCAGTGACTAGATGTGCTAGGCTAATAGAAACATACCCCAAGAGACTTGCAGCTCCAACTGCAGCAAAAGATGGCTCTACAAAGTATTGACTTTGGGGGGGTGAGTACCTATGCACACTCCAGATTTCTGTTTTTTCATCTTAATTATTGTTTGTGTCACAATAAAACAACAATTTAGCCCTTTAAAGTGGTAGGCATGTTGTGTAAATCAAATGGTGCTAACCCTCCAAAAATCCATTTTAATTCCAGCTTGTAATGCAACAAAACAGGACAAACACCAAGGTGGATGTATACTTTTGCAAGACACTGTATGACCATAGCATTTCCTTTTATATATTGTGTGAAATATTATGAATGTGAAAAACATTTCAGCGCTACATAACATGATTAGCAGCAGTCCCCTCCAAAAGTATTGGCACGGCAAGGTCAAATCTTTTGTTTTGCTTTACACTGAAGACATTTGGATTTGGTGTCAAAAAATGAATATGAGACAATAGATCTGAATTCCAGCTTCTCAGACATACCATGCATTGAGTGTCTCCGGTTGAAATTATGGATGTGAGGGGTGCAGGCCCGAACAAAATAGTACTCTGCCAGGTCACCAAAGAGAATCCATAATTACCAGTGCCTCTTAGTGCATGGTATATTTGATTTCTATCCCTTATCAAAAAATTCCAAACTAAAAGTGTTACAATTTTATCTCGGCAAAAACTCAGCATGTTTGTTGTTTGTCAGAGTGACCTTCACCCTGCACATGTGCAACGTACCATGTTATCGCCTGCCTCGCAAAGCATGATCATGATGCATAGATATACATACACACAGAAATGCTCGCGGAGCCACGGCTGTGACTCAAGTCGGCCGTTTAGCTTGAAATTGTGAAGTCAGTTTATGGTATAGCCATGATATACCATGACTGACTCACACCATATCCATTTTTTTTTTAATTTTGGATGTCACAAGATACACTGATTAATCAATGATGTAAGTATTTTATGTCACGTGAGCCATCCTGTGCCAGTCCCTGGACAGGAATTTTTGATGAGGGATATAATTCCTGATATTTACATCTCGATGTAAGGGCAAAACCCAGGGCTCAGTCCAGGAGTAGATATTCACAGCTATTATTGTTTAAACAATCAATCTAACAGGCCATACCTGGGCAACAAGAAACACTCATCAGTCACATGTTCCAATATTTTTGATCACTCAAAAAATGTGTGGGTTTCAACAAAAGGTGCCATGTTCTAAGTTGTTTAAATGATTTCGAGATGTAAATAAAAGCTGAAATTGTGATCTATCGTCGCATATTCATCTTTTGATCTCAAACCTGAATGTATTCGGTATGTAGCAAAAACCAGAGAATTGGCTTTGCTGTTCAAATACTTTTGGAGGGAACTAGGAATAAGTCATATATTTAGACAGGATGCTTACATTTGGCACTGTAGTGCACCATAGGTTGATGTGGATCCTTCAAAATGTTCCATATGTCCCAGAATGTAGCACAGGGTAATTTGGGACACGTTTCCAAGAAAGAAGTTGAAGGTGGGGCTTGTTCTCAATGACTGGTCATTGTATATGTCAAAGCAGCTGCTGCAAACATGTTCGCCGAAGGCTATAATGTTAGAAAAGCAGCGGCAAAGTACAACAGACTGTCTACATCGTTTGATTGTCATTCCTCACATAACAGGCCGAGTGAACAAAGCATCTTTCATTACATTCCAGACGAGTACAATATTTTAGAGATAAGAACAAATTCAAGAACTTTATAAGGCCTTGAGGAAACAATGAGAAGAAGAGAACTCGTATTACACTCAGTGAAGTGTAGTGCCAGCAATATTGTTATGTAACTCTTGGCAACCCTCCTGCGCTTCTACAATGTGTCTGCATGTTTCTGCTTTTAATACAGCTAATGATCCACTTTGTGCACTGAGAGTCTTGCACAAAACAAACCAACAAATACAAACACAATATGTAACAGGTGCATACCTTCTCTCTCTCTCTCTCTCTCTCTCTCCTTTAATCTTCTTTCATGAATCTATGACTCGTGTTTGGTTGAACAGTTCTTCTGTTGTTGCTCTTCCTACCTTCAAGTTTTTCCTTATAATCAGAGACTCTTGTCTTGCCAGAAATGAAAGGAAACCCTGACCAGTCAGCACTCCTGTCACTTTTGGTCTTAAAGCTAGACTGCCTTTCAGATTTTTCAAGTTTATGTCATAAAAAGAATTTTTCCCGACACCCAATTATTTTTGTTTAGTGGACTGAAAGCTACTGAATTTGAATCACATACTTCCAATTTTATTATTATTATTATTATTATTCTGGGCGGCACGGTGGTGTAGTGGTTAGCGCTGTCGCCTCACAGCAAGAAGGTCCGGGTTCGAGCCCCGTGGCCGGCGAGGGCCTTTCTGTGCAGAGTTTGCATGTTGTGTCCGTGTGGGTTTCCTCCGGGTGCTCCGGTTTCCCCCACAGTCCAAAGACATGCAGGTTAGGTTAACTGGTGACTCTAAATTGACCTTAGGTGTGAGTGTGAATGATTGTCTGTGTCTATGTGTCAGCCCTGTGATGACCTGGCGACTTGTCCAGGGTGTACCCTGCCTTTTGCCCGTAGTCAGCTGGGATAGGCTCCAGCTTGCCTGCGACCCTGTAGAACAGGATAAAGTGGCTAGAGATTAGATTATTTATTTATTTATTTTAATAGAACAATTAATGAATTTTGGGCCACATGGCCCTAAATTCACTGCTATTTTTTCCTGCTTCACCATGATGCAATACAAGATACTATGTCATGCATCACGTGGTGGGCTTTCCCTGTTTGCGCAAGGCATTGTAGGATACAAATTTGAAACCAGAGAGGACAATGGAGGACACGAATGAAACGTGAAAGACTGACTACAGTAACGGAAAGCGAGAAGAAAAGACGTTATATTGTGAAGGAAAGGAAATGCAGGACCAAACTAATAAATATCGGCGGTCAGCGAGCACCTCGGTGTGATCAGTTGTTCGTTTAGCGACAGAATGATGTAACTGTCAGTGCACGGTCAAAGGTAAACCTGTAGACGGCAGTAATGCAACACTGGATGCCAGCTGCTGTAAAACCCAAAAGGAGAAGACGATGACGACGAAGGTAAACGTGCGCATGTGCACACAGACTTCCTCTGTCTGCTTGACTGCGCGAAGCGAGCAATTTCATGCACATTACTTGCTCAGGAATCCCTTCAAATTAAATAACTTCCCAGCCACAGAATGGCCTGTGTTTAATTTTTTTTAGATATTGCAGAAATAAACATATATCACAATGACCAAATTTCAGAGGGAACTAAATTTCACCAATTTTATGAAATCGAAAGGCCGTCTAGTTTTAATCTTCAGTTCTGCACATGTAATCCAAGCCTCACTGATGATGCTTTAGAATAGAAGGGTTGCGGTGTCATTGTGTTGTTTTGAGCTCTGAAAGTTTGTCTTAATAAGAATTGCCTTGTTTACATGTCAGACCTCTTAGGTTTCAGTCATGACTGATGAATATGGTCACAGCCTACACATTGCACAACGTCCGCTCCCATGGAGGCCATTTGAGTGTTGGCGCCTCTATGACGACCTGTGTAGGTTTGACAATGTCTGGAGGTATATGGGAGTAGTGCAGTACCGCTGTGTCTGTCTCCAGCACCTGGGAGCAGCAATAATGCAAAAATATAACACACACACACACACAAACTCAGCACAACTCATCCCATTTGTAGCAAGTACTGTTGCTGGTTCTAATTAAACATACTGTTTGTATCTGCAGTATATCCATGGTAAATTGTTTCAGACGTCACACGTACAGTCATGTTTAACACAAATTTAAGTCCACTTACAGTAAGTTCTTACATAAATAACCTTCTCCTTTCTCCGTGCTGTAGATAATTAGCCAGTTCTGGATGTAGAATAGCTGACGAGTTAGACACTAAAGCAGAACTCCATCCCCACTGAATAACTTCCAGATTTGAGATAAACAGGAAGTTGCTAGAATTACAGAGCTCTGTGAAGAGACAGTTACGGTCATGAAGGATGACCAACATATGAAAACCTATGATTAACTCTGGTCGCAGGAGCTTTGAGGGATGCACAGCAGAGTTCTTTTAATGTTTGAAAATGTTTGCAAAATGCACGATTACAAGAGGATGAAGTCATCAGCTCAGTAGGAACACCTATCTGACAAACAGGAGTGGTCTGGTTGGATCTAAAGTGTGAAACATTTGCTACCAAGACAAATCCAGAATACAGTGTCTTGCAAAAGTATTCATCCCCCTTGGTGTTTGTCCTGTTTTGTCGCATCACAAGCTGGAATTAAAATGGATTTTTGGAGGGTTAGCACCATTTGATTTACACAACATGCCTACCACTTTAAAGGTGCAAATTGTTGTTTTATTGTGACACAAACAATAATTAAGATGAAAAACCAGGAATCTGGAGTGTGCATAGGTATTCGCCCCCTTTTGTATGAAACCCCTAAATAAGAGCTGGTCCAACCAATTCACTTCATAAGTCACATAATTAGTTGATTAAGATCCACCTGTGTGCAATCAAAATGTCACATGATCTGTCACATGATGTCTGTATAAATCAACCTGTTCTGGAAGGACCCTGACTCTGCAACACTACTAAGCAAGCAACATGAAAACCAAGGAGCCTCCAAACAGGTCAGAGACAAAGTTGTGGAGAAGTATAGATCAGGGTTGGTATCTCATCTCATTATCTCTAGCCACTTTATCCTGTTCTACAGGGTCGCAGGCAAGCTGGAGCCTATCCCAGCTGACTACGGGCGAAAGGATCAGGGTTGGGTTATAAAAAAATATCCCAAACTTTGAATATCCCAGGGAGCGCCATTAAATCCATTATAGCAAAATGGAAAGAATATGTCACCTCTATAAACCTGACAAGAGAAGGCCACCCACCAAAACTCACAGACCGGGCAAGGAGGGCATTAATCAGAGATGCAACAAAGACATCAAAGATAACACTGAAGGAGCTGCAAAGATCCACAGCGGAGATGGGAGTATCTGTCCATAGGACCACTTTAAGTCGTACACTCCACAGAGCGGGGCTTTATGGAAGAGTGGCCAGAAAAAAATCATTGCTTAAAATATCACATTTGGAGTTTGCCCAACAGCATGTGGCAGGCTCCCCAAACACATGGAAGAAGATTCTCTGGTCAAATGAAACTAAAATTGATCTTTTTGGCCATCATGGGAAATGCCATGTGTGGCGCAAACCCAGCACCCTGAGAACATCATTCCTACAGTGAAGCATGGTGGTGGCAGCATCATGCTGTGGGGATATTTTTCATCTGCAGGGACAGGAAAGCTGGTCAGGACTGAAGGAAAGATGGATGGCACTAAATACAGGGCAGTTCTGGAGGAAAACCTGTTTGAGACTGGGACGAAGGTTCACGTTCCATCAGGACAATGACCCTAAACATACTGCTAAAGCAACACTGGAGTGATTTTAAAGGAAAACATTTAAATGTCTTGGAATGGCCTAATCAAATCTCAGACCTCAATTCAATTGAGAATCTGTGGCATAACTTGAAGATTGCTGTACACCAACGCAACCCATCTAATTTGAAGGAGTTGGAGCAGTTTTGCCTTGAGGAATGGGCAAAAATCCCAATGGCTAGATGTGCTAAGCTAATAGAGACATAGCCCAAGAGACTCGCAGCTGTAATTGCAGCAAAAGGTGGCTCTACAAAGTATTGACTTTTGGGGGGGGAATACCTATGCACAGCAAGAAGGTCCGGGTTCGAGCCCCGGGGCCGGCGAGGGCCTTTCTGTGTGGAGTTTGCATGTTCTCCCCGTGTCCGCGTGGGTTTCCTCCGGGTGCTCTGGTTTCCCCCACAGTCCAAA
Source organism: Neoarius graeffei (assembly GCF_027579695.1). Lineage (NCBI taxonomy): Eukaryota > Metazoa > Chordata > Actinopteri > Siluriformes > Ariidae > Neoarius > Neoarius graeffei. Next base: position 59,818,563 of record NC_083574.1, read on the forward strand.
GACATGCAGGTTAGGTTAACTGGTGACTCTAAATTGACCGTAGGTGTGAATGTGAGTGTGAATGGTTGTCTGTGTCTATGTGTCGGCCGTGTGATGACCTGGCGACTTGTCCAGGGTGTACCCCGCCTTTCGCCCGTAGTCAGCTGGGATAGGCTCCAGCTTGCCTGCGACCCTGTAGAAGGATAAAGCGGCTAGAGATAATGAGATGAGATGAGATGAATACCTATGCACATTCCAGATTTGTTTTTTCATCTTATTGTTTGTGTCACAATTAAAAAAAAAAACATTTGCACCTTTAAAGTGGTAGGCATATTGTGTAAATCAAATGGTGCTAACCCTCCAAAAATCCATTTTAATTCCAGCTTGTAATGCGACAAAACAGGACAAACATTAAGGGGGATGAATACTTTTGCAAGACACTGTATATACCACCTAATTTGTCCCAAACAAACGTATGAAAAAGACTGGTCCTCGTGAGTTGTCTTCAGGCTGAAAAGTGCTCTGGACCACTATCCCACTGAAGTGAACTTCTTTTCCTTTTCAGGAAAGTCTCGCTCTGCTGCAAGTTGTTTGAGAAAGCCAAAAGTGCAGCACAAGTCTTTGCCTCTCCCTGACTTAAGAAGGGTTTTTTTTTTCCATTTTGATGGTGGCCCTGCTTCTTTTTCGAAAAGAAGTTTCTCATTTTAATTTTAGTTAGTCTGCTCACTGCTTGCTTCCACCTTTCTCTCATTTTATCATTTGAGAACAACATTTTTGAAGTATGTAAACTTCCAGCGTCTCATAAGATTACAGAGAAGTCTATGGTTACATCATTAAAGAGATAAACAGATATTCTTATGCGTGTTTTTTGTCCCTGAACCTGACCTGTGACCCAATATGATAGATTACTAAATGAAACGAGAGTATAGCAGTTACTCTGTGATTAAACAGCGGGAGTGTATCATTAAATCTGCATCTAAAAATGGATTTTGGCTGCATGCATTTCTGAAAAGCAACATCCAGTTGTACTTGGCGTGTGTGCGCACTCTGTTGCATTTAATTCCTGGGTACACACTGATTCAGAGTTGTGTGTACTGTTGTGTGTGTCAGTGTGTAGTGTATTTCTGTAGCATGTCATTACCTTCCGAGCGGCTGGTGTGTGTTATTATGGAGACAGTGCCAGAGAGAAGCAGACAGCCTGAGCATGCAGCTGCGCCATGTGACTCAGTCTCTCCCCAGGCACACAGAGACACACAGCGAGGCCACATCGTCAACCACACACAAGCTGCACCTAGGAGACGTTTATTATACAATCTTGTGTTGACTTTGGCATTATGAAATTCAATTCGTGGTGCCAAAGTTTTTGCCACTAAAAGAACCTCCGGTATGGCCGAGGATACTGACAGTGAAAGTAAAACTGCCATATTCCAGAATACTCCCAGCCATCTGATAATGACTCAGCAAACATGGCCATTAATGCTTTTTATTCATATAAAGCCTGATGTTTCGTTTCCACGTTACCAAATGCAGGAGACTCCACTTCCTAGTCAAATCACCATCACCCGGGTCACACGGCAGTTGTTTCGGACATGACTCATGCAATTGTCTCTTTTTTTAGCTCTCTCTCTCTCTCCATCCACAAAAGTCTGTCATTTCCTTGTGGTTTACCAGCAGTCGAGGCAGTTGCTTTCAGATAACACACACGGGTGCTTGTTTTAGCACATCCTCACCAGCTCCGTAACCTGAATGCTTAGCGGCTCTGATTATCTCTGACACCTTTTACAGTAACAGACAACAGGGGTGCTTTATATTAGTGATCTCAAGGCTTTTTATTGAATCCACCCATAAACCTACAGATACACAGTCGTGGTCAGAAGTTTACCGTACATACACTGACATGAATGCCATCTTGTATAGGAAGGGACAAAGCAGGCTATACTTCCTTAGGAGACTGCGGTCCTTTAACATCTGCAGGAAACTCCTGTGGATGTTCTATCAGTCTGTGGTCACCGGTGTCCTGTTTTACACCGTGGTGTGCTGGGGGGGCAGCACATCCAAGAAGGACACATCCAGGCTGGACAAACTGATCAGGCGGGCCGGCTCTGTGGTCGGCATGAAGCTGGACTCTCTGGTGATGGTGGCAGAGAAGAGGACAATGGACAAACTACTGAACATCATGGACAATGCCAGTCACTCTCTGCACACCATCAGCAACCAGAGGAGCCTGTTCAGTGACAGAATGCTCCTTCCCAAGTGCAGGACGAACAGACTCAAAAACTTCTTTGTCCCTCACGCCATCAGACTGTACAACTCCTCTCTGGGGGGTTGGAGGGGTAACAGGAGGACAGAGGACGGGAAGGAGCAGTAGCCTAGCCTAACAATAAGCAATACCGGACAATGTGCAATATAATGTGCAATATAAAGTGCAATATCTCCCCTGCCGCCCCCCCTTTTTTCCCCTTTCTTCCCCATATCTTATTCTTTTATATTTGTATATGTAAATATTTAATTTAATTTATCTAGAAGTTTTTTCTCTATTTTCTATTCTCTGTTTATCCTGTAATGATGCTGCTGGAATCTTAATTTCCCTGAGGGAACCCTCCCGAAGGGATCAATAAAGTTCTATCTAATCTCATCTACAACCCTGATTCCAAAAAAGTTGGGACAAAGTACAAATTGTAAATAAAAACGGAATGCAATAATTTACAAATCTCAAAAACTGATATTGTATTCACAATAGAACACAGACAACATATCAAATGTCGAAAGTGAAACATTTTGAAATTTCATGCCAAATATTGGCTCATTTGAAATTTCATGACAGCAACACATCTCAAAAAAGTTGGGACAGGGGCAATAAGAGGCTGGAAAAGTTAAAGGTACAAAAAAGGAACAGCTGGAGGACCAAATTGCAACTCATTAGGTCAATTGGCAATAGGTCATTAACATGACTGGGTATAAAAAGAGCATCTTGGAGTGGCAACGGCTCTCAGAAGTAAAGACGGGAAGAGGATCACCAATCCCCCTAATTCTGCGCCGACAAATAGTGGAGCAATATCAGAAAGGAGTTCGACAGTGTAAAATTGCAAAAAGTTTGAACATATCATCTACAGTGCAAAAGCAAAGGGGAGTCCCATATACGATTCGTACATTGGGGGAGTGCCTGTTAGAGAGCGCACTTGTCCTGGGCCGTCGGCATAGTGAGGTAGGGTGGCCAGTTCCTTTCCTCGCCGCCTTTAACTTCCCCAGTGTTTCCACCAGGTCCCCATTCACTGCTGGGTGGACAGGGAGCGAGCCCCAGATCCCCGTCGAGCCGAGGCTCGATACAGGGACCATTCGCTTAGCGGTCAAGCGCTCTAACCACTTGGCCACCTGCGCTCCATCTACAGTGCATAATATCATCAAAAGATTCAGAGAATCTGAAAGAATCTCTGTGCGTAAGGGTCAAGGCCGGAAAACCATACTGGGTGCCCGTGATCTTCGGGCCCTTAGACGGCACTGCATCACTTACAGGCATGCTTCTGTATTGGAAATCATAAAATGGGCTCAGGAATATTTCCAGAGAACTTTATCTGTGAACACAATTCACCGTGCCATCCGCCGTTGCCAGCTAAAACTCTATGGTTCAAAGAAGAAGCCGTATCTAAACATGATCCAGAAGCATAGACGTCTTCTCTGGGCCAAGGCTCATTTAAAATGGACTGTGGCAAAGTGGAAAACTGTTCTGTGGTCAGACGAATCAAAATGTGAAGTTCTTTATGGAAATCAGGGACGCCGTGTCATTCGGACTAAAGAGGAGAAGGACGACCCAAGTTGTTATCAGCGCTCAGTTCAGAAGCCTGCATCTCTGATGGTATGGGGTTGCATTAGTGCATGTGGCATGGGCAGCTTACACATCTGGAAAGACACCATCAATGCTGAAAGGTATATCCAGGTTCTAGAGCAACATATGCTCCCATCCAGATGACGTCTCTTTCAGGGAAGACCTTGCATTTTCCAACATGACAATGCCAAACCACATACTGCATCAATTACAGCATCATGGCTGCGTAGAAGAAGGGTCCGGGTACTGAACTGGCCAGCCTGCAGTCCAGATCTTTCACCCATAGAAAACATTTGGCGCATCATAAAACGGAAGATACGACAAAAAAGACCTAAGACAGTTGAGCAACTAGAATCCTACATTAGACAAGAATGGGTTAACATTCCTATCCCTAAACTTGAGCAACTTGTCTCCTCAGTCCCCAGACGTTTACAGACTGTTGTAAAGAGAAAAGGGGATGTCTCACAGTGGTAAACATGGCCTTGTCCCAACTTTTTTGAGATGTGTTGTTGTCATGAAATTTAAAATCACCTAATTTTTCTCTTTAAATGATACATTTTCTCAGTTTAAACATTTGATATGTCATCTATGTTCTAGTCTGAATAAAATATGGAATTTTGAAACTTCCACATCATTGCATTCTGTTTTTATTTACAATTTGTACTTTGTCCCAACTTTTTTGGAATTGGGGTTGTCATCTAATCTAATCTAATCTTGGATATGAATGTCATGGCAATATTTGGGCTTTCAGTAATTTCTTTGAACTGTTCTTTTTCTGTGGCAGAATTATTATACAGCATACATCTTTAATAAAAAAAACACTATAATTTGCTGCACAAGTATTAATTTTCTTTGGGTTTTCTGAAATCAACACAGGGTCAAAATTATACATACAGCACACCTAATATTTGGGTAAAATGTCTCTTCGCAAGATTCACCTCGACCAAACATTTTTGTTTACCGTGAACAAGCTTCTGGCAGAATTCTGATTGGATATTTCACGACTCGTCATGATAGAATTGATAGAGTTCAATTAATTTTTTTTTCTTGGCATGGACTCGACTTATAAGCACAGTCCATATATTTTCAATAGAGTTGAAGTCAGGACTTGTTTTAAGATGAATATTCGCCTGCTTTATCCTCCACAACCAGCTCTGATGCATGTTTGGGTTCATTGTCCTGTTGTAACTCCCAAGTCGTGTTCAAGTTTCTGATGGTTTATGCTGAATTCTGAGGTAGTCCTCCTTCATTATTCCATCCACTTTGTGCAATGAACCAGTTCCACTGGCAGCAAAACGGCCCCAGAGCATAATGATCTACCACCACCACCAGCTGGTACAGTGTCCCTCTGTACATGGTGGTCATTGTGGTCAAACAACTCAATCTTTGTCTCATCTGACCATACAGCTTTCCTCCAGAAGGCTTTTTTCTTTGTCTGTGTGGTCAGCTTCAAACTTTAGTTAAGCTTGAAGGTGTCAATTTTGGAGCAGGGGCTTATTTCTTGGATAGCAGCCTCTTCGTCCATGGTGATCTAAACTGTAAACAGTGATCCATCAGCTTCCAGTTCATGGCAGGGCTGTGCCATGGTGGCTCCCAGGTTGTTCCTGACCATTCAAACCAATTTCCTATCAGCTGAGGGTGACAGTTTGGGTTTTCTTGAAACAAAGTGGCTTGGCAAAGTGACTACACCTCACAATAACTTGGATACAATTGTTTGAACTGATCTTGGAATTTGCAGTTGTTTAGAAATGGCTCCAAGAGACATTCCGGAGTTGTGTATATCTGCAATCCTCTTTCTCAGATCTGCACTGAGCTCCTTGGACTTTCCTATTTTACTGTGTGTTGGTCAATCCAATGAGTGCTGTAAACAAACCCTTTTTATGAAGGCACAGAGAAGCTACCAGCTGTAGTCAGTCATGATCACTAATGCCGCTTTTCCACTACAAACGCGGCTGAGCCGTGCCGTGCCGAGTCGAGCTGAGTCGAGCTGAGCGGGGCTGTTGGAGTTGCATTTCGACTACAACCGCGCTGAACCGTGCTGGCTGGAAGTGGGTGGACACATTGGGTGGAGTTAGCGAAAGTGGGTGGACGTCAGGTGATGTCGTTAAGCAGCGCAAACAGTGACATCAGTGACAGTGGCGGAACAAGTCCGAGCCGGGCCGGGGGCGGGGCAAATGACCGGGCCCTTTATTAAAGCTTATCATAACATCATTTTAGGCTACAAAATGTCCGCAACTGCGGTGTTTACCAATTTCAACACTACCGGGTGCAACTATGTTATTTAGTACATCAAGTCCTTCAAACGAACATGTAACTCAGAAACAAAAAACATTAGGATACTGTACATGGCTCATAATAAAACATCAATAGCCTATACTGCGCACATTATTTGAAGGGCATACGAATGAGCGCTCAGAGTGGTGACAGGAAGAGTCAGAAATAAAAGGAGGGCGGTGCAAACCTAATTGAATGCACTGTGTTTACCAATTTCAACACTACGGGGTGCAACTGTTATTTTGTACATTAAGTCCTTCAAACGAACATGTAACTCAGAAACAAAAAAAACATTCGGCGACATACTGCACATGGCTCATAATAAAACATCAATAGCCTACTGCGCGCATTATTTGAAGGGCATACGACGAGCCTTGCGCTCCGCGAACTCGTCCACGATGCTCTGTATGTCACTGATTCAGTGAGCTTTTAAGCGGTAGTCTCACAACCCGGATAGTAAACAATAAACATGGAGGACATGGAGTCGTTAGTGTTGCTGGTCTTGGTGCTGTGGCGGACAGATACTGGCAAGAGCGTATAGATGAGGCGAGGCGCATAAGGCTTCAGAAATTCTCGTAATTCGTAATTATTCTTCTTCCGGGTTTGCGGTGTTTACAGATCCCAGCGCGCTCGCGGGGCGTGTGTGGGCATGTGAGGACACTCCTCCTCACCAATCAGTGCACAGGGGAGTGTCTGCTCACGCCCCCAGCCTCAGTCGGCACGGTTTGGCTCGCTTCAGCCCCACTCCAAAACGGTGCGAGTTTTAGGGGCTAAGCAGGGCTGAAACGAGCTGAGTCGTGCTGGTTTTTGGTAGTCGAAACGCGAGCCGTGTCGGGCTGAAGTGAGCTGAAGTGAGCTGAAAAAGGGTAGTGGAAAAGGGCCATAAGAGGAAGTTAAGAGGTCTCAGCCTTAGCAAGATAAGAGACATTTTGGAAGTTTTAGCGCCTCTGAATTAATCATCTAAGTGAGCATATGTAAATTTTTGACCCTGTATGTATAATTTTGTCCCTGTGTTGATTTCAGAAAACCCAAAGAAAATTAAAACTTGTGTACCATTTCTAGTGTTTTTTTTTAATTAAAGCTGTATGCTGTACATTCTGCCACAGAAAAAGAACAGTTCAAAGAAATTACTGAAAGCCCAAATATTGCCATCACATTCATATCCAAGATGAAGTCATGTCACTGTAAGTAAACTTCTGACCACATGTGACACACACACACACACACATACATATATATATATATATATATGGCGGCACAGTGGTGTAGTGGTTAGCGCTGTCACCTCACAGCAAGAAGGTCCTGGGTTCGAGCCCCGGGGCCGGCGAGGGCCTTTCTGTGTGGAGTTTGCATGTTCTCCCCGTGTCCGCGTGGGTTTCCTCCGGGTGCTCCGGTTTCCCCCACAGTCCAAAGACATGCAGGTTAGGTTAACTGGTGACTCTAAATTGACCGTAGATGTGAGTGTGAATGGTTGTCTGTGTCTATGTGTCAGCCCTGCGATGACCTGGCGACTTGTCCAGGGTGTACCCCACCTTTCGCCCGTAGTCAGCTGGGATAGGCTCCAGCTTCCCTGTGACCCTGTAGAAGGATAAAGCGGCTAGAGATGATTATATATATATATATATATATATATATATATATATATATATATATATTGGCTGGCATTGAGTGGTCTATCAGATATATTCCATTTAGCTAGTATGATCTTAAACAAGTCAAAGACGAGTTCAGTATCATGCTAGCTGAATGGAATATATCTGATATACCATGATAAAAGCTATTATTATGATGATGATGATGATGATGATTATTATTATTATTATACACACTCTCTTCATATCAGCATTCTTGAAGGCCAACGTGAGCTTACCTGTGACTTGGTGCTGTTAGTGCGGCAGTCCAGTTACCTTCTAGCCAGCGTAGTGTTAGCGAAGGCCAATACTAGCAAAATCAAGCCAATTATTATTATTATCTCATCTCATCTCATTATCTCTAGCCGCTTTATCCTTCTACAGGGTCGCAGGCAAGCTGGAGCCCATCCCAGCTGACTATGGGCGAAAGGCGGGGTACACCCTGGACAAGTCGCCAGGTCATCACAGGGCTGACACATAGACACAGACAACCATTCACACTCACATTCACATCTACGGTCAATTTAGAGTCACCAGTTAACCTAACCTGCATGTCTTTGGACTGTGGGGGAAACCGGAGCACCCGGAGGAAACCCACGCCGACACGGGGAGAACATGCAAACTCCACACAGAAAGGCCCTCGCCGGCCCCGGGGCTCGAACCCAGGACCTTCTTGCTGTGAGGCGACAGCGCTAACCACTACACCACCGTGCCGCCCTATTATTATTATTATTATTATTATTATTTTCCCTGTGTAATTTACTTAGTTATTTTTCAAAATCAACATCTACAGCTACACATACATAACAGAGCAACCTGGCAGCCAAAATTCTCTCTCAAAATCTTCCAGATTTAATGAAGCAAACTTCACAGCCATGTTTGTTTACAAACTGTCACAGTCACTCGCTAGCGCAAAAGTTTTACATCTCCAACCTGTCTCTTTTCCAGTTTTTCGATGTCCGTTGGTATGTTTTTCTCTTGTAAATATGCCTGAAGAATATATAATGAAGTTTTGGTAGCCTTTCGGGTGTTCAGCACATCTTTAGTGTCAGCTTTCAGTTTATTTATTTAGTGCTTAATTATAGCATAGCTAATCCAAGCAGTAGCACTGGATTAGCCTCGTCTTCTCTCTTTCCCGGCGGACAAAGAAATGATTCTGCGCATGTGCAGCAGAAAAGTTTTGTTGTTGGATCTTCGCATGAGCTCTGATGTGTGACGTTGTTTTTTGTCTTGACAACGTGCAATATTGTCACAATATTGCACGCTCATTCTCCATTGGGTAGAGTGGTGTAATACATGGAGGGTAAGCGGTATGATAGCAATATTGTATGCTATCAAACCAAATGAAACCCGCTAGAAGGGAATAGAATACATGTTTTTATTTTATGGAAAAAGTGGCCCACATGTATAATAATCACCGATATTCACCTCACTTGCAGTGAATGGTTGTTAAATATATACACTGTCTGGCTAAAAAAAAAAAAGTCATCTTTTGAATTTAAATAAGCAAATACATAAGAGCCTTTGATTGGATAATTACTACAGTGATTAATGTGTTTCAGCTGGCAACAATTGGTTTAACCCTAAATGATGCAGTGAGTAGCTTCTCATTTCTTTAACAAATATGTCGGAAGACATATCCCATGCTCATGGAAAAGATGTTACTGTGTTTCAGAAAGGTCAAACCATTGGCCTGCATCAAGCAAAGAAAACAATGAAAGAGATTGCTAAAATTACTGGAATTGGGTTAAGAACTGTCGAACACATTATTAAAACCTGGAAGGATAATGGTAAACCATCAACTTCGTCAAAAAAATGTGATTGGAAAAAGATCCTGCCTGACCATGATCAGAGATCACTTAAATGCTTGGTGAAGTCAAATCGTTTAAAAAAATTAAATTACCTGCCAGTAGAACTCACAGCTATGTTTAATAGTGAAATTAAGAGCATTTCCACACTCGCAATATGATGAGAACTCACAGGATTGGGACTAAACAGTTGTGTGGCCATAAGAAAGCCACTTGTTTGTGAGACTAATCAGGAGAAAAGGCTTCAATTTGCAAGGGAGCATAAAGATTGGACTCTGGAGCAATGGAAAAAGGTCATGGGGTTTGATAAATCCAGATTTACCCCATTCCTGAGCGATAGGTGTGTCAGGGTAAGAAGGGAAGCACATGAAGCGATGCATCCATCATGCATAGTGGCCACTGTACAAGCCTCTGGAGCAGCGTTTCTCAACCTTTTTTCAGTCACGGCACCCTTCAGAAGTATGCAAATTCTCAAGGTACCCCCATATAAAATATACGCAGTCACGCTGACCATACGCTGACCCCGGCAGTGACGTTGTGACATGGGAAAGGGGGCCGTGAGGCAAATTTTGATGATGCATGAGGCGGCGATGATCTGCATTAGTGTAACTATCGTTTTTTAGAATTTTAATTCATTTTATTTATTTCAATGTTCGAATATATAATTTTTTGACAGCACCCCTAATGAAGCCAGACGGCACCCCAGGGTGCCGTGGCAACCCGGTTGAGAAAGGCTGATCTGGAGGACCAGAGGTCCGTGGTTGCTTCAGTTGGTCAGGTCGAGGCTCAGCAATGTTATGGGGCAATAAAATGAAGTCAGCTGACGACCTGAATGTACTGAATGACCAGGTTATCACATCAATGGATTTTTTCTTCTCTGATGGCAAAGGCATAAAATTAGGGCTCAGATTGTGAAAGAGTGGTTCAGGGAGCATGAGGAATTATTTTCACACATGAATTGGCCACCTTAACCCTATTGAGAATTTTTGGGATGTGCTGGAGAAGACTTTACACCAGGGGTGGGCAATTATTTTTTCCATGGGGCCACATGAGAAACAGAAAATTTTGTGGAGGGCCGGACCAAAAGGCTGAACTAAATTCTGCATAATATTAATTGTATTTCTTTATATAAAGCAGTAAATAACATTGTTTTTACAAGCTGCTAAGACTGGTAAGAGTATGGAAAAAACGAGGTTGCCTTACAAAAAATGTCATTTATTCAATCAAATTCCCCAAAACAATGGTTAACAAAATGTGAACGTTTGTACCATTTTTTTTCAGTCACATTCACCCCAAAACACAATAAAGACATCACAATATTGTCTTTCTACTCCAAATATCAAGCAAGATACATCATATTATAATAATGATGCCCACATTTCTAGTCTAATCACTTCATTTGGTGTTTTTCAGTTTTTCGGATCTGCTCTCCGCAAGCTAAACACACGGCTTTATCTCTGACTTCAGTAAATAAATACTTAGCAGTCCATGTTTTGTTGAAAGCCCTGCATTCGGCATCTACCTTTCTTCTTTTTGCGGACATTTTGGGGGCTAAAGTCTTCTTGTGACTTGCTCGCAACAACGTCGATTTGGTGTAGGTATCAGATTTACAGATCGGCTCGGGCTCCGGCGCCTGCTGGTGACGTCACACTATGTGATTGGCTGGACCGTTTGAAGGATGACGTACAAGTTTGTGGTTGGTCTGAACAAATTACAGAAGTAGTTATCGCGGGATTAGGTTTCGTGGGATTTCATGTCATATTCATGTTGCGCACATTGTGTTTTCGTTGAACGCAACTTCAAAATAAAAGCAATGCACATTCAGTCCATGCATGAGGTAAAATTAGAAAATACGTTTATTTTGTAATTTCTAATTAACCTTACGCAGGCAGGTCAGAATGAACCAAAGGGCCGGATGCGGCCCGCGGGCCGTAAAATGCCCAGGTCTGCTTTACACAGTGGTTCAACTCTCCCATCCTCAAAACAAGATCTCGGTGAAAAATTAATACAACTCTGGACTGAAATAGGGTCGGCACAGTGGTGTAGTGGTTAGTGCTGTCGCCTCACAGCAAGAAGGTTCTGGGTTCGAGCCCCGTGGCCGGCGAGGGCCTTTCTGTGCGGAGTTTGCATGTTCTCCCCATGTCTGCGTGGGTTTCCTCCGGGTGCTCCGATTTCCCCCACAGTCCAAAGACATGCAGGTTAGGTTAACTGGTGACTCTAAATTGAGCGTAGGTGTGAATGTGAGTGTGAATGGTTGTCTGTGTCTATGTGTCAGCCCTGTGATGACCTGGCGACTTGTCCAGGGTGTACCCCGCCTTTCGCCCGTAGTCAGCTGGGATAGGCTCCAGCTTGCCTGCGACCCTGTAGAACAGGATAAAGCGGCTAGAGATAATGAGATGAGATGGACTGAAATAAATGTTGAGACATTGCATAAGTTTATCAAAACAATGCCACAGTGAATGCATGTTTTAATCAAAGCTAAAGGCGGTCTGACTAAATGTTAGCGTGCGTGACCTTTTTTTTTTTTCAGGGCAGTGTATTATCACTGTAGCTGCTGACGCAGTAGAGGATGACATTAAGTTATAACACTGCAGTGACAGCGTGAGTCTGATCAGGACAAAGTGATCTTGAAAATGAGTGTGTGAGAGAGTGAATGAGTGAGCCTGCTGTTTCAGGAATAAACATACCGCACCAAAATCTGATCACATACACTGCTTAACTGCTATCCACAGCTTAAAAATCATTCGAGCCCAGTAAATGTATAATATGCTTTGCCACTGCAGTGCTCTAGGTAACTTAAGGTCTCTCATTTAGTTGAGTTCAGTAACCACTTTATCATAGTCAGGGTAACAGTGGATCAGGAACACTGGGCGTGAGGTGGGAATACACTCTGGACGAGACACCAGGCCATCTCAGGGCACCATGCGCACACACACACACACACACACACACACACACACACATGCACACTCAAGTCACTGAACCTCGAGTCCAAGTCCAGTCTCGAGTTCCCAGCGTTCATGTCCGAGACATTAAAGAAAATTTCGAGTCAAGTCCACTATTGATCCGAGAACAAGACTGCAACCGCACCATTTGATGGTGGCTGTTGCTGCCTTTATGTGAAAGCATCTCTGCTGCTGTGTTGGATTAACGTTACTGCTCGACTGCCCTATTATAGTTAATCGGCTACTAAAAAGCTTGTTCATCGCTCAGCAAGCCCCGCCCACTATCAACAGGGCAAATAACATGAGAAAGGGTTAACACTCGCTAGTTCATTGCTCAGCAAGCAAGCCTCGTTTGTCCCTTTTCCACCAAAGCGGTTCCAGGGCTGGTTCGGGGCCAGTGCTTAGTTTGGAACCGGGTTTTCTGTTTCCACTGACAAAGAACTGGCTCTGGGACCAGAAAAACCGGTTCCAGGCTAGCACCAGCTCTTTGCTGGGCCAGAGGAAAGAACCGCTTATGTCAGCGGGGGGGGCGGAGTTGTTAAGACCAACAACAATCGCAAGACCGCGAAAGGTCACCATTTTTAAGCGCCGAGAAGCAGCAGCTGTACAAACACGAAGTCATCCATTATTGTTGTTGTTGCTGCTTCTTCTCTGTGTTGTTGTTGCTTCGATATTCGCGCCAAGGTTTATGCAAACGCAGCGATGTAACTGACGTATACAGCGACGTAACTGACGTAAACAGCGACGTAATGACTTGGCTCCCCTTAGCACCCTGAGCTATGGAAAAGCAAACTGGTTCTCAGCTGGCTCGCAAGTTGAACGAGCTGTGAACCAGCACCAGCACTGGCCCCGAACCAGCCCTGGAACTGATTTGGTGGAAAAGGGGTAGTTATCAACAGAGCAATGAACACAGCGTGTCACTTCCTTCTCTGGGTGGAGTCTTACCAAATGACGATTGAAGTTCGAGGTTGTCCCTGTCGTCTCCTCGATAGTTCTTCTACATATGGAACACACAGCAGTGCATTTTTTCCCACTGCACGAGAAGTCTGTATAAGCAAAGCGGACAATCCTAGTGGTGTTCTCTCCAGGCATTTAGCGCCATTAACGGTAGTTTGTTCCTGAACATGACGTATGAACAGGTGAATGCAATCAATGTAGATATAAATATAAATATCTTATGCCAAATTATTATGGCATGTTACAAAAAAAAAATAAAGAAAAAATCCGAGTCCTCATCTCCAATTTACGAGTCCGAATGCAGTTAATGCACGAGTCCAAGTCAGGTCATGTGTCCTTAAAATTAGGGCGCAAGTCAGACTCGAGTACTACAAGCCTGATCCCTGCTATACAGAACTGTGTAAACATCGCAGGCACATGCAAAGAAATGCTATAAAGTTGCCTTAAAATAGTGAAATGAAACATTTCTATGCCAAAATATACTATAACGATCACTAAACAGTAATAAACTAAACTAAACAAAGTCAATATTTGTTGTGACAATCCTTTGTTTTTTAAAAACGCATCAGTCATCTCGGGTACAATTTGTGCACTTTTATGGGGAAAGTTTTGCAGAACTAGTGACGGTTCTTCTGGAGACTTTGTCGCAGTTACTTCTGTTTTTGCAGGTAAAACCTGACGGACATCATCATGTCTTTTTGTCTGAAGTGTTCTGTTACGTAATATGCTGCTTTCTTGACTGACATATGAATGTTTATTGTAACGTTTTCACTATTTGCTGGAAAAGCAATGTTTTGGAAATCTACAAAGTTTTCGACCTGAATGAATAATGCCCCAGTCATAAAATAAACATTATTTTGTATTAGCTTCCCGGTATCACATGGTGTGAGGCAAGGCTGTGTGCTAGCACCAGCGTTCTTTACACTATACTTGGCAGTAGTACTGACGGTCGCGTTTTTGGACAATTACGAGACCCCTCCTGGTGTGTATCTCCGGACGTGTAAAGATGGAAAGCTGTTCAACCTCTCTCGACTGTGTGCAAAGAGTAGTTGTGCACGAGCTAGTTGTGCTGACGACACTTCTCTTGTGGCACAATCCCATCCCGTGAAGAGCTTCAGGCAATGCTGGACTGCTTTGCCACGGCATCGACAACCTTCAGTCTAAGTATCAATACTGGAAAGACAAAAGTGCTGTATCAACTACCTCCTGGTGTTTCGCATGAGCATCCTGAAGTGCGTATAAACAGTGAGATCGGTGAAAGAGTTTACATAGCTTGGAAGCGTTCTCTCTGCAGACAACTCAATTGACCGAGAGATCTCGTGAAGAATACAGAGCCCTGCAGAAGCGGGTATGGGCACAGAAAGGCATTAAACCAGAGACAAAATATCGTGTCTTCGTACTGCCATGCCTCCTGTACTCAGCTGAAACGTACACCTTATATTGCCAGCATCTGAATAAGCTCACTACCATGCAACTGCGACATCTCAGAAGAATCATGGCCATCAAATGGTGGCAGCGTATTCCTAACATAGAGGTGTTAAACCGTGCCCACACGAGAAGTGCAGAAGCAATCATCGCACAATCACAACTACGCTGGGCCGGTCACATCCTCCGCATGCCGATTGAACGACTCCTGCAAAACGTCTTCTACAGTGAACTCAGAAACAGAACATGCCCAATCAGAAAGCCAAAGCTGCGATATAAAGACACGCTGAAAGCAAACATCAAGTGTACAGACGAGCAGTTACTCAGCAACTGCCAAGAGGCAGCAATGGACAGACGGCGCTGGCGTGGCATCGTGAAATCTGTCCCGGAAACGATTTGACCAGAACCAGCAAGCGAAGTATGAGCGACAAAGCACAGCAAGACGTGCCAAACAGTCACTTCTCCAATCATAGTTGGCAACGACTGATGGCCAGAGAGGGAGTATTTTGTTTTAAACATTCAGGTGCCTAAGACTTGTCCACAGTACTGAATATTAGCACATTTGTTTGTAATTTTTTTTTGCTTGGCAGTTGCTTGATGTTATTTAATATAGCTTAATAGTAAACCGATCATCATGTGGTGCTCTTTAAGAAGAAAAATGGATAATCATCGAGAGGTTGCTTTATTTACATAAGGAGAATGTTTTGTTTAAATTAGCATTGATGGAATGAGACTTTAATGCCAGAGCTTTGTAACACTCGTAATAGTCCTTTAAGTTTTCTGAGTAAGAAGAGAGGGAGAGAGAGAGAGAGAAAGAAAGAGATGAATGTTGGTGAGGGATTGATTGTTCACAGCTGCTAGAATAAGTGATATTTACAGACATACCACTCGTCTTTGGTAAAATGGTAAGCTGCATCCCTGGTCCTCCAGGTTGGGGGTTGGACAATAGGCCAATCACCTATTCTGTAAAAACGCTTACTGAATCCAGTGGTATTTTGAGTATCTCTGGGAAACGCAACTTGCCTTCTCTAGTTCCTGATGACAACTTCCTAAGATGGGACGAAGACCGAATGACGTTTATGAGTGAAAGCCGAAAGGAAGCTCCTAAACCGATAAAGGCAATCATTGATCCAAAAACACTCGCAAGGAGATAACAACAGAAACAACAAGAACCCTTCAATTGCTGTTAAATGGACACCAGATGGTAAATGCATACGAGGAAGACCAAAAGAGACATGGAGACGTACCACTAAGAAGGAAAGAAAACATCTTGGTTGGAATTCATGGAACAAAGTAGCCAGACAAGCACACAACAGGGACGGGTGGATAGAAAACATCAAAAGACTAATGGCCTTTTTCTCCAGTGGAGACAATGGATTGAAAAAGAAGAAGACAGATGTACCACAACATTAAATGTGACTAATACAATTAACAAACTATTGTGATTTTTTTTAAACAAAGACACATGTAAAAGTTGGCAAACTGCCATAATATAAGTGGAATAAAGCACTTTGAGTCCGCTTGACCGTGCCTCGTTGCACTGATGAACCTCCCATACGCTTGTATGGGAGAACAGCATGTTTTTGTTTGGCCTTTAAAGACATTTAAAAGTGTCTAATCTAAATAAAACTAGTGTCGATTCAAGAATAAATAATATTTACGGAATATATTGTTAATTTTGGCGGCACGGTGGTGTAGTGGTTAGCGCTGTTGCCTCACAGCAAGAAGGTCCTGGGTTTGAGCCCCGTGGCCGGCGAGGGCCTTTCTGTGCGGAGTTTGCATGTTCTCCCCGTGTCCGTGTGGGTTTCCTCCGGGTGCTCCGGTTTCCCCCACAGTCCAAAGACATGCAGGTTAGGTTAACTGGTGACTCTAAATTGACCGTAGGTGTGAATGTGAGTGTGAATGGTTGTCTGTGTCTATGTGTCAGCCCTGTGATGACCTGGCGACTTGTCCAGGGTGTACCCCACCTTTCGCCCGTAGTCAGCTGGGATAGGCTCCAGCTTGCCTGCAACCCTGTAGAACAGGAAAGCGGCTAGAGACAATGAGATGAGATTGTTAATTTTGTGCAGCGTTGTGATGAGCTTTTATTTTAAGGTTGTGTTTTTTTTCTTTTAACACTCTGTAATGCAATACACCAAATTCACAGGTGCTGCCATCTTGGGTTTTTTAGTGATATTCGTCACCGGTGCGTGTGTGGTGTTGTTGCTTCCAGCTCGCTCACTGCTGGTTCAATCAGCTTGAAACTTGTGATTCCCACTGAGTGGTTGAATCTCATGTTGACTTGATTTTTCCAATAAAATTGGCTGAACACTTTGCTGTCTTGAGCCTGAGGAAAATTTTGTATCCTTCCTAAAACTCAACGATTTTCCTAATATTTTTTCATGGAGAAAAAGTGAGAAGGTGTAGAAATGTCAGTAATACTGTTTTGAAGAGAATTAACAAAAGTTTGACTGTCTTATACACGGCACATTCGAGCGCCACCATCATGAGTCATGCTTGGCGTCTACAATTTAAAGTGAACATACCTGCTAAAGTGACGGCACGGTGGTGTAGTGGTTAGCGCTGTCACCTCACAGCAAGACGGTCTGGGTTCGAGCCCCGTGGCCGGCGAGGGCCTTTCTGTGTGGAGTTTGCATGTTCTCCCCGTGTCCGCGTGGGTTTCCTCTGGGTGCTCCGGTTTCCCCCACAGTCCAAAGACATGCAGGTTAGGTTAACTGGTGACTCTAAATTGACCGTAGGTGTGAATGTGAGTGTGAATGGTTGTCTGTGTCTATGTGTCAGCCCTGTGATGACCTGGCGACTTGTCCAGGGTGTACCCCGCCTTTCGCCCGTAGTCAGCTGGGATAGGCTCCAGCTTGCCTGCGACCCTGTAGAACAGGATAAAGCGGCTACAGATAATGAGATGAGATGAGATGAGATACCTGCTAAAGTCTGGCTTTTATGTTTAAACCCAAAGGATGGACCAGTTTCACTGATGTATTACTTTGAAGCCGTCTAGGTGCAGAATTGTGATTTACATGAAGAAGCCTTTATCTGTAATTCTTACCCTCATACTCAGAATTATAAATCTTTTGGTCTATTCATTTCTGATTGAGGTTTTTCCTCATGAATGGAAAATTAAACCAATGGAAAATGATTGCTGGTTTGTGACCGGGGCAACGGACAGAAATGGAAATTTTATAAAACACTGGATTTCCAAAATGTTCATAACTTTTGTTGTTGTTGTTTTTTTTACACATATTTACAAAATGGGCGGCACGGTGGTGTAGTGGTTAGCGCTGTTGCCTCACAGCAAGAAGGTCCGGGTTCGAGCCCCATGGCTGGCGAGGGCCTCTCTGTGTGGAGTTTGCATGTTCTCCCCGTGTCCGCGTGGGTTTCCTCCGGGTGCTCCAGTTTCCCCCACAGTCCAAAGACATGCAGGTTAGGTTAACTGGTGACTCTAAATTGACCGTAGGTGTGAATGTGAGTGTGAATGGTTGTCTGTGTCTATGTGTCAGCCCTGTGATGACCTGGCGACTTGTCCAGGGTATACCCCGCCTTTCGCCCATAGTCAGCTGGGATAGGCTCCAGCTTGCCTGCGACCCTGTAGAACAGGATAAAGCGGCTAGAGATAATGAGATGAGATGAGACTAACCGCATATACTGTATGGTTAATATTTGCCCTTTACCTTTGTTAGATGACATTTATTTAAAAAAAAAGAAGTGCTACTCATTTTTTGTTTTTTAATAAAATGTAATTTTACAAAAAGAAAATCAATTACAGTCAAGATATGAGTGGAAAAAAGATGTTTATCTTCAAATTTACAAATGAAGCAAGGTTTTTCATAACAACTGATTTTTATTTCTTTGAATTTCATTAGAAATTTAACCCATTCAGTTCAGTTTACACAACACAAGCTGAACACATACAGTACAGTAACCATGTCAGTCTATACAACACATCATCCCCATGCTCGTCTTCGTTTTGGGACCGGCTGATGCTCCATCTCATCCTCTTCTTCAAAGTCACTGTCAGACTCTGAATTTTCAGAAATGTGAGCCTCATGTTCTGAAACTTTTTCCTCTACATCATTAAAAGCTTCTCTCTCTTCCAAAATCATTTGCAAGTCCATCTGAGCAGAGAATCTTTTGGCCATCTTGATCAGTTGTGATAAGGAGCCACATTGGAAAAACTATATTTATTGTGTCCCGCCCCCAATTTATGGGAACTTCTGTCTTGGTTCCCGCAAGACAGAGGGTAAAATGTGTAGGAATGTGAGAGCAGACAGGTGTCGGTGCTTGAACAGCAGGGGCAGAAACACAAAACTCACACACACACACACACACACTAACAGCAGGCCCAGACAGGAGGAGGACAGAGTGAAGGTATACACTTTTATTAGCCCCGGGTAGAGTGGACCCCAACATCCTGCATGTAATATAAGTGTGTGTGTGTGTGTGTGTGTGTGTGGTGGGGGGGTGTACAGTGTGTGGTCATCGAAAATGTGTTCTGATATATGTTCTTCACAGAAAATGAGCCAAGGCCAATGAGTCTGAGTTTGAAAAAATAATTAATCGTATCATTATTCCTTTGATAAAAAATGAAAACGGGTCCCACAGACCCCAACACCATACAAACTAATACAGGTGTAAAGTATAAGGCACCTTGCTTCCTTTGAG
The DNA here is from genome assembly GCF_027579695.1 of Neoarius graeffei. NCBI lineage: Eukaryota > Metazoa > Chordata > Actinopteri > Siluriformes > Ariidae > Neoarius > Neoarius graeffei. The sequence continues at coordinate 59,838,064 of NC_083574.1, forward strand.
ACACTCAACCTTTTGATATTGGCTTTTTTTTTTTTTTGCATTAATGCTTTCCTTTGCTGACATCACCTTGTGAGGCAGTTCAGTGCTCCTGTGATCACCCTATCAGCAGGTTCAGTTTTTGTACTTCAGGCTTCCCCCCCCCCCACACACACAGAGCCCCTGAGGTATAGATAGTACTACACTGCAAAAAATGATATCTTAGCAAGTGAAAATATACGGAAGCTGAGAGAGGCCCTTCATATAATCCTTTTTTTTATTCACCTTGTTATCCCGAGATAACGACATGATTAATTCAGGATCTCGAGAAAACAACACAATTAATTCGAGATCTCGAGAAAACAAAACCGTTATTCCGAGATAACGACATAATTAATTCAGGATCTCGAGAAAACAACACAACTAATTCGAGATCTCGAGAAAACAAAACTGTTATTCCGAGATAACGACATAATTAATTCAGGATCTCGAGAAAACAACACAACTAATTCGAGATCTCGAGAAAACAAAGCTGTTATTCCGAGATAACGACATAATTAATTCAGGATCTCGAGAAAACAACACAACTAATTCGAGATCTCGAGAAAACAAAACTGTTATTCCGAGATAACGACATAATTAATTCAGGATCTCGAGAAAACAACACAACTAATTCGAGATCTCGAGAAAACAAAACTGTTATTCCGAGATAACGACATAATTAATTCAGGATCTCGAGAAAACAACACAACTAATTCGAGATCTCGAGAAAACAAAACAATTATTCCGAGATAACGACATAATTAATTCAGGATCTCGAGAAAACAACACAATTAATTCGAGATCTCGAGAAAACAAAGCTGTTATTCCGAGATAACGACATAATTAATTCAGGATCTCGAGAAAACAACACAACTAATTCGAGATCTCGAGAAAACAAAACTGTTATTCCGAGATAACGACATAATTAATTCAGGATCTCGAGAAAACAACACAACTAATTCGAGATCTCGAGAAAACAAAACTGTTATTCCGAGATAACGACATAATTAATTCAGGATCTCGAGAAAACAACACAACTAATTAGAGATCTCGAGAAAACAAAACTGTTATCCCGAGATAACGACATAATTAATTCAGGATCTCGAGAAAACAACACAACTAATTCGAGATCTCGAGAAAACAAAGCTGTTATTCCGAGATAACGACATAATTAATTCAGGATCTCGAGAAAACAACACAACTAATTCGAGATCTCGAGAAAACAAAACTGTTATTCCGAGATAACGACATAATTAATTCAGGATCTCGAGAAAACAACACAACTAATTCGAGATCTCGAGAAAACAAAACTGTTATTCCGAGATAACGACATAATTAATTCAGGATCTCGAGAAAACAACACAACTAATTTGAGATCTCGAGAAAACAAAACTGTTATTCCGAGATAACGACATAATTAATTCAGGATCTCGAGAAAACAACACAATTAATTCGAGATCTCGAGAAAACAAAACAGTTATTCCGAGATAATGACATAATTAATTCAGGATCTCGAGAAAACAACACAATTAATTCGAGATCTCGAGAAAACAAAGCTGTTATTCCGAGATAACGACATAATTAATTCAGGATCTCGAGAAAACAACACAACTAATTCGAGATCTCGAGAAAACAAAACTGTTATTCCGAGATAACGACATAATTAATTCAGGATCTCGAGAAAACAACACAACTAATTCGAGATCTCGAGAAAACAAAACTGTTATTCCGAGATAACGACATAATTAATTCAGGATCTCGAGAAAACAACACAACTAATTTGAGATCTCGAGAAAACAAAACTGTTATTCCGAGATAACGACATAATTAATTCAGGATCTCGAGAAAACAACACAACTAATTCGAGATCTCGAGAAAACAAAACCGTTATTCTGAGATAACGACATAATTAATTTGAGATCTCGAGAAAACAAAACTGTTATTTCGAGATCTCGAGAAAACAAAACAATTATTTCATGATCTCGAGTAAACAGCTGAGAAATAGTTCATTCACGTGCACCAAGAGACTTGTGATATGCTGACTTTGGGGCTATTTCTCATTCTGTGTAGCCATTTCTGCTCTGTTACATGTCCGCCAATTTCTAAGTCTTCATTGTCTGACCCACAGGGGGCGCAGCTCTGCTAGAAATCTCAGCTGTTTTCTCGAGATCATGAAATAATTATCTTGTTTTCTCGAGATCACAGAATAATTGTTTTGTTTTCTCGAGATCTCTAATTAGTTGTGTTGTTTTCTCGAGATCCTGAATTAATTATGTTGTTATCTCGGGATAACAAGGTGAATAAAAAAAGATTATATGAAGGGCCTCTCGCGGCTTCCGTAAAAATATCTTGAAAATAGTTGAAACGATCTAGCATTTCTTATTAGGAGAAAACAAGACACCAATTTTGAGATTATTAAACCTAGTTCTAGATTGCAACCAACTTATTCTAAGATGTCTTACCAAGTGTAATTATCTTACTGCACTGGCAGATTATTTCACTTGATTATAGTCTAAATGTTCTCAAATTTATTACGTTTTTCCTTATATTAGGATGGCTAGTTTTTGCAGTGTAGCAAACCAATTCCTGTTTCCAGTCACATCCCATCCCATGAATCTCCTCTGGTCAATGGCGATTGCGGTTAGCAAGAGTACTTTCAGACCACTCTGAGACGTGAGATAGAGGAAGCATCTTTTTTTTTACTGTAAATCATCAGAGAAGTGCAACTCCGACTAGATGTTTTTTTTCCTCCAATCACTGTTGGCGTTTGAGACAGAGGTTAAAGCACGAGTTGGAGGAACTGCTAGATTGTTGTTAGGTTTCTATAGCCCTCTGGTGACTTGAAGAACATTGTTGGAATTTAATTTTTTAAATGAACTGCTTCATTCTTATTTTGATGCAATTCCCTTATTTGCCGTTGTTCCTCAATTCTGTTTGTTAGCTGTCAGCAAATCTTGGCAAAAATATACTTAGGTATGACTTAAAGGAAGACTGGCTTTTGATTTAATAAAATCGATAAAATTTAGTTCTCTCTGGAACTTGGTCATAATGATATATGTTTATTTCTCTAATATCTCACAAAATATCAGGCAATTCTGTGACTGGGAACAGATCTCTTTTGAGGGGATTCCATAGCAAATAATGTGTGTGAGATCGCCCAGTTCGTGCAGTCAAGCAAATGGAGGAAGTGCATGTACGCACATGTAAGTTTACCTTTGATCATCCCACCATCTCCGCTGACCACCAATATTTATTAGTTTGGTCCTGCATTTCCTTTCCTTCGCAATACAGCGTCTTTTCTTCTCGCTTTCCGTTACTGCAGTCAGTCTTCCACGTTTCATTCGCACACTCACGTCCTCCATTTTTCTCTCCCGTTTCAAATTTGTATCCCGCAATGCTTTGCATGAATGGGGAAAGCCCACCACGTGATGCATGGTGAAGCAGGAAAAAATAGCAGACAATTTAGGGACACGTGGCCCTAAATTCATTAATTGTTCTATTTAAAAAAAAAAACTAATAAAATTGGAAGTCTGTGATTCGAATTCAGTAGCTTTTGGTCCACTAAACAAAAATAATTGAGTGTCAGGGAAAATTCTTTTTCTGACCTACACTTGAAAAATCTGAAGGGCAGTCTAGCTTTAAAGATTGGGGGGGGGGTTTCGAGAAACTACAAAGAATACACTCGTGGCACAATTAAATAACGGCAGTTAAAATCAGTGAGCATTTACAAAAAAAAAAGAAAGTAATTGTAGAATAATAATGCAGTGATGGCTTGTATTACATAAAAGGATTCCTTGTCTGACCTGCATCTTTCCCTAGTGCACTCTTTAGCCACTTTTCAACCAACAGTGAATGAGTTCTTGAACTAGTTCCATTCAGGATACTTTGAGCTTTGGTGACTGCTAACTAACCGGCCCACATTTTCACCAGCTTTGAGCAGAGCCATTGCAATCAAGGATGCATGAATGGAGGGCGTTGCACAATGCACAACGGGAGTAAACAGTAGTCGCAAGATGGTGGTGTGCATGGATTACCTGCGAGCTTTTTGTTCTGTTGTTGCAGGTATTTGTTTTCGGTCCTTTTTTTTTCTGAAGATGTACCCTTTCCCATTGCATTCTGCACTGCTGCACTCTGCTTCCTCTCCAAACTAATGACATATCCACTGCTGTCACAGTTCGCGCTGGAAAAACCAGCGATATTTTGATTCCAGCTGGGAACCAACTTTTCAGCTTCCGATCCAATTCGTTTTTAGTCTAAATGCTTTGAACGGTTCATAGTTTGGTACGTGAACCAGAAAGTTGGTGGAAAAGGGTTATTTCAGCATCCTGACTTCAAACCAATTCATCTCTTGTTGACTGATAAAGCATGAGTGGAAACGAGGAGAATGGAGTCTGAAGAAATGGCCACAAAATGCTTCCCTCTGTGACATGGTGCAGTGACTATGAATGAGTTCTTTGCAGTAACAGGGCGCTTCATCATCCAAATCCGCAACCTGTCCGAGTCCTTAGGTCGTGTTTATTAGCATCTCACACATCTGTGCTGAATGTGAACGGTGTATGACCTACACTGCTGAGACTTTCTAACCTTACATTTCAAAACATGGACTGTATGCAGACACATGGGTTACAGTGACTTAAAAATATTTTTATGCTGCAGTGCTTTTGAATTTTTCAAACATGATCAGACAGTGTTCCTGGCTATGACTCAAATCCCAGAATTCATTATGATTTCTATAGCAACAGCTCATTCATGTGGACTTATATACAGTGTCTTGCAAAAGTACTCATCCCCCTTGGTGTTTTGTTGCATTACAAGCTGGAATTAAAATGGATTTTTGGAGGGTTAGCACCATTTGATTTACACAACATGCCTACAGCTTTAAAGGGGAAAATTGTTGTTTTATTGTGACACAAACAATAATTCATCTCATCTCATTATCTCTAGCCGCTTTATCCTTCTATAGGGTCGCAGGCAAGCTGGAGCCTATCCCAGCTGACTATGGGCGAAAGGCGGGGTACACCCTGGACAAGTCGCCAGGTCATCACAGGGCTGACACATAGACACAGACAACCATTCACACTCACATTCACACCTACGGTCAATTTAGAGTCACCAGTTAACCTAACCTGCATGTCTTTGGACTGTGGGGGAAACCGGAGCACCCGGAGGAAACCCACGCGGACACGGGGAGAACATGCAAACTCCGCACAGAAAGGCCCTCGCCGGCCATGGGGCTCGAACCCAGGACCTTCTTGCTGTGAGGCGACAGCGCTAACCACTACACCACCGTGCCGCCCAAACAATAATTAAGATGAAAAAACCAGAAATCTGGAGTGTGCATAGGTATTCACCCCCTTTCGTATGAAACCCCTAAATAAGAGCTGCTCCAACCAATTCACTTCATAAGTCACATAATTAGTTGATGAAGATCCACCTGTGTGCAATCAAAGTGTCACATGATCTGTCACATGATGTCTGTATAAATCAACCTGTTCTGGAAGGACCCTGACTCTGATACACTACTCTGCAAGCAACATGAAAACCAAGGAGCCTCCAAACAGGTCAGAGACAAAGTTGTGGAGAAGTATAGATCAGGGTTGGGTTATAAAAAATATCCCAAACTTTGAATATCCCAGGGAGCGCCATTAAATCCATTATAGCAAAATGGAAAGAATATGGCACTACTACAAACCTGACAAGAGAAGGCCAAAACTCACGGACCGGGCAAGGAGGGCATTAATCAGAGATGCAACAAAGACACCAAAGATAACACTGAAGGAGCTGCAAAGATCCAGAGTGGAGATGGGAGTATCTGTCCATAGGACCACTTTAAGCCGTACACTCCACAGAGTGGGGCTTTATGGAAGAATGGCCAGAAAAAAAGTCATTGCTTAAGAAAACACGTTTGGAGTTTGCCCAACAGCATGTGGCAGACTCCTCAAACACATGGAAGAAGATTCTCTGGTCAAATGAGACTAAAATTGATCTTTTTGGCCATCATGGGAAATGCCATGTGTGGCGCAAACCCAACACCCTGAGAACACCATTCCTACAGTGAAGCATGGTGGTGGCAGCATCATGCTGTGGGGATATTTTTCATTTGCTGGGACAGGAAAGCTGGTCAGGACTGAAGGAAAGATGGATGGCACTAAACACAGGGCAATTCTGGAGGAAAACCTGTTTGAGTCGGCCAGAGGTTTGAGACTGGGATGAAGGTTCATGTTCCAGCAGGACAATGACCCTAATCATGCTGCTCAAGCTACACTGGAGTGGTTTAAAGGGAAACATTATATGTCTTGGAATGGCCTAGTCAATGGCCAGACCTCAATCCAATTGAGAATCTGTGGCATAACTTGAAGATTGCTGTACACCAACGCAACCCATCTAACTTGAAGGAGTTGGAGCAGTTTTGCCTTGAGGAATGGGCAAAAATCCCAGTGGCTAGATGTGCTAAGCTAATAGAGACATACCCCAAGAGACTTGCAGCTGTAATTGCTGCATAAGGTGGCTCTACAACGTATTGACTTTTGGGGGGTGAATACCTATAATAAACAAGAAGTCTCTAAAAAGTGAAGCAACTACAGGTCTCGTGCCCTTGCTGGCTGGCTGCAGTATAAGTATAGCCCCGCCCATCCCTATGTGTTTCAGTGACAAAATAGCCTATTTTCCTCGTCACATTTCTCATCTGCAGTGTCTCTCCATTCTAACAGTTACTTTTCCCTGTGCTGATATCTGCATCTGCACATTCTTAATTTTCCCCAGAAATTAGTTTTAAAAACATTCTATTTTATCGTAAGAAGGCATGGACACACTTGGGAATGAAGTGATTGACAGCCTTGGTGATGTGCTGGATCTTGGTATTGGGAGAAGAAGGTGGGGCCTACGAAATGAGTAGGTATGCCTGACTTTGAGTCTCGTCTCTACTTTGCAGACTCTGGCTCCAAATTTGACAACATCGAAAAGGAATTTAGCCTTCATTTCCATAGAATGGAAGGACATGGAGCTGGACTGTCCATGCTTTTTTTTTTAATATATATATAGATTTTATTATTCTTGGAGATAATAAAATATCGGATGTCATAAAAAATACTGATAATAAAATAATGCGTTATTTCACAAGGAAAAACGTGTATAATCATTGATCTTGAATCAGTTTTCTGTCAAGAGATGTTGATTTATGAATTATGGAAGTCAGTAAGGTTTTTGCCACAAGAGAATCTTCAGGACAGAGGCGTTTATGCTTTCCGGTTTCATGGTAACATGACAAGCTGTGTTCTTGCATCATTTAAAAGAGAAAAAAAAAAAGAGTCTCTGGTGAGGGGATGACTATTTATAGCTGTTATTACATAAGAGACAGAAAATAATGTGTCTTAGGTTCCTTCCGCATCATTATACAATATGTAACTTCAAATCATGAAAAAGTGTGACGCGTCATTCATTAGTGTCTGAATAAATTGAAAAAAGTTGTAATTGACAAATTGCTGTGGTATAAGTGGAATCAAACACAATGAGACATGCTGTTATTAGAAAATAATCCATGACTGGGAGATGTGACCTTAAGAACGTCATGGACTAGATAATCTTTATGCTTGCAATGTGGGTTTTTTTTGGGGGGGTCTAAACTAAAGATGTCTATGAAATAGCTACACAGTACCATCATAAACCCACTCCATGTCTGTATTGCTGTTCCAGAAAGCAAGACAAAAAGTTTGTAGTTACGGTATTTTTTTTGGTTCAGGCTCTTTACATAGAATTTTGCTCAACCTGGTGATGACTGGCGAGGGTTTAAAAAGTGCTGGACCACATACTGCTCCATTGAATTAGGCGATTAACACCTTCCACAGGAAAGGACTCATGTTGGACTGTCCACAAGAATGAAGGTTGCTGGTTTGTAAGGATTTATGACCACTGACAGGTGAAGTGAATAACATTGATTATCTCATTACAGTGGCACCTGTCAAGGGGTGGGATATATTATGCAGCAAGAGAACAGTCAGGTCTTGAAGTTGATGTGTTGGAAGCAGGAAAAATGGGCAAGCGTAAGGATCTGAGCAACTTTGACAAGGGCCAGATTGTGATGGCTGGATGACTGGGTCTGAGCATCTCCAAAATGGCACATCTTGTAGGGTGTTCCTAGCAAACAGTGGTTAATACCGACCAAAAGTGGTCCAAGGAAGGACAACTGGTGACGGGGTCATGGGTATTGAAGGCTCACTGATTTGCATGGGGCATGAAGGTTAACCCAAATAGTCCAATCCCACAGAAGAGCTACTGTAGCACAAACTGCTGAAAACGCTAATGCTGACTTTTTCTGTTTTAGCCAGCATTAACTTTTTCAGCAGCTTGTGCTACAGTAGCTCTTCTGTGAGATTGGACCATATGGGCTAGCCTTTGTGCCCCATACAAATCAGTGAGCCTTTGACACCCATGACCCCGTCACCAGTTCACTGGTTGTCCTTCCTTGGACCACTTTTGGTAGGTACTAACCACTGCATACCAGGAACACCCTACAAGATGTGCCGTTTTGGAGACGCTCAGACCCAGTCATCCAGCCATCACAATTTGACCCTTGTCAAAGTCACTCAGATCCTTACGCTTGCCCATTTTTCCTGCTTCCAACACATCAACTTCAAGACCTGACTGTTCTCTTGCTGCCTAATATATCCCACCCCTTGACAGGTGCCACTGTAATGAGATAATCAGTGTTAATCACGTCACCTGTCATGGTCAGAATATTATTGGCGATCGGTGTATAAAGCAATGTACTGACATAAAATTGTGAAATATTTTTGATGTTTCACATTAAACATTGTTTTGAAATACAAGGGTCTTTTCTATAATGTTATGTGCAACAGAGCATTTTACGAGCATGTAGAATAATAAACATGATGATGAAGTAAAAAGTTGTAGCTCTAGATCCGTGCCATATCGCACTACATTCGAGCAGGAGGCCTGAGTCTATTCCTGGAGCATCAAATGACCTAATAAACCTCTTAGCGAGCAGGTGGGGATTAAACAGTTCAGTCTTGGGTTCATAAGGGTCCTGGAGCCACTTTCTTTTCAGCTAAAGCTGTTGTTTATTAATATGATGTCAATCATTTTGATAAACATAAATATATAGCTACTTACAGTATGTATAATATGTATCATAGAGTAGGGGGAGCCATTTTAGGTTTTTTTTTTGGCCTGATTCTATTTTAAAGCTATATGGGCTTTGGATTTCATAAAATCGGTGAAATTTAGTTCCCTCTGAAATTTGGTCATTGTGATGTATGTTTATTTCTGTAATATCTAATATATATATATATATATATATATATATATATATATATATATATATATATATATATTTAACCTCCTAAGACCCAAGCTGTTTTTTTTACATGCATTTTTTATTTCTTTTTGCTATTTGGGCTTATTAGAACCTGATTAGAATAAAAACTAAGCATCATCTTTGATAAGATGTACTTTTTGAGAAAAAGTACGTCCACATATGTGGATTCTTGTTCTGAATTTCTAAAAAGTGCTGTCCACGTATGTGACCGCTAGGCCCTAGGAGGATATATATACATTAGGGCTGTCAAACGATTAAAATTCGTGAAAAATCGTGATTAATCTCATAAAATTATGTAGTTAATCGCGATTAATCGCAAAAAAATCTTTAAACATCTGTTTAAATTGTACTCAAATACATTTCTACATCAGAGCAAACATTTGAATATATGCTCTGATGCTCCATGTCAATTATAAGGTTCATCTTCTCTATGATAGACAATATATCGGCCTAATGCACAAATATTTGGCATTCGGGTTTTGATATTAGATCTAGGCATGCAGCATATTCTTTCCAATGTAGCCTATCAGACATCTGTTGGGCATACTGTAGGTTATGTGCAAAATACAATTTGGAGAAATAACAGACTGTATTTTTTTTTCTCAACTGTAATGGCTGCAAGCTACACTTCGAAGAGCAAAGAGGAAGTAGTTTGACTCCTGCAAGTTCATTCAAGTGAAGCAGTAGGCTATTTGGAAATCGCTAGGCTACCTACAATCTACAGGTGGAGAAAAGGGAATGTGTGCATTCCCGATCGTAGCCCATTAGATATCAACACATTTCACCCGGTAAAGTGAAAGTAAACGGAACTCGTACCGCATCGCATATGCAGACTACAATTTAACTGACCATGTTGCGGGTTTATTTGACAAGTTGTAGAGCTACGTTTTACCACAAAGTTAATGTTATAACTAGCTTTATTTTGCATGCTAGTCACCCACAAAAATCTGCATTGTTCCTTACCAAGATGAGCCCAGTTCACTGTACCCTCCAATAACGCCGTCATTTTTTTTTAATCGCGATCAAATTAAATTGAGTTAATGCACTAATAACGCGTTAACTTCGACAGCCCTAATATATATATCAGGCCATTCTGTGGCTGGGAAGTTATTTAATTTGAGGGGATTCCCGAGCAAATAATGTGCATGAAATTGCTCACTTCACGCAGTCAAGCAGACAGAGGAAGTCCGTGTGCGTATGCGCAGGTTTATCTTCGTCTTCTTTTTCTTCTTCTTTTGGGTTTTACAGCAGCTGGCATCCAGTGTTGCATTACTGCCATCTACAGGTTTACCTTTGACCGTGCACTGACAGTTCCATCATTCTGTCACTAAACGAACAGCTGATCACACCGAGGTGCTCGCTGGCTGCCAATATTTATTAGTTTGGATTGTTGGAGGGTTAGCACCATTTGATTTACACAACATGCCTACAACTTTAAAGGTGCACATTGTTTTTTTTTATTGTGACACAAACAATAATTAAGATGAAAATAAACAACAACCCAGAAACCTGGAGTGTGCATAGGTATTCACCCCCCCAAAGTCAATACTTTATAGAGTAACCTTTTGCTACAATTACAGCTGCAAGTCTCTTGGGGTCTGTCTCTATTAGCTTAGCACATCTAGCCACTGGGATTTTTGCCCATTCCTCAAGGCAAAACTGCTTCAAGTTATCCCACAGATTCTCGACTGGATTGAGGTCTGGGCTTTGATTATGCCATTCCAAGACATTTTAAATGTTTCCCTTTAAACCACTCCATTGTAGCTTTAGCAGTATGGTTAGGGTCATTGTCCTGCTGGAATGTGAACCTTCATCCCAGTCTCAAACCTCTGGCCGACCCAAACAGGTTTTCCTCCAGAATTGCCCTGTATTTAGTGCCAGCCATCTTTCCTTCAGTCCTGACCAGCTTTCCTGTCCCTGCATATGAAAAATATCCCCACAGCATGATGCTGCCACCACCATGCTTCACTGTAGGAATGGTGTTCTCAGGGTGTTGGGTTTGCACCACACATGGCGTTTCCCATGATGGCCAAAAAGTTAAATTTTAGTCTCATTTGACCAGAGAATCTTCTTCCATGTGTTTGGGGAGTCTCCCACATGCTGTTGGGCAAACTCCAAACATGATTTTTTTTAAGCAATGACTTTTTTCTGGCCACTCTTCCATGAAGCCCCACTCTGTGGAGTGTACGGCTTAAAGTGGTCCTATGGCCAGATACTCCCATCTCCACTGTGGATCTTCGCAGCTCCTTCAGTGTTATCTTTGGTGTCTTTGTTGTATCTCTGATTAATGCCCTCCTTGCCCGGTCTGTGAGTTTTGGTGGGTGGCCTTCTCTTGTCAGGTTTGTAGTGGTGCCATTCTTTCCATTTTGCTATAATGGATTTAATGGCGCTCCCTGGGATATTCAAAGTTTGGGATACTTTTTATAACCCAACCCTGATCTATACTTCCCCACAACTTTGTCTCTGACCTGTTTGGAGGCTCCTTGGTTTTCATGTTGCTTGCTTAGTAGTGTATCAGAGTAAGGGTCCTTCCAGAACAGGTTGATTTATACAGACATCATGTGACTGATCATGTGACACTTTGATTGCACACAGGTGGATCTTAATCAACTAATTATGTGACTTATGAAGTGAATTGGTTGGAGCAGCTCTTATTTAGGGGTTTCATACGAAAGGGGGTGAATACCTATGCACACTCCAGATTTCTGTTTTTTCATCTTAATTATTGTTTGTGTCACAATAAGACAACAATTTACGCCTTTAAAGTGGTAGGCATGTTGTGTAAATCAAATGGTGCTAACCCTCCAAAAATCCATTTTAATTCCAGCTTGTAATGCGACAAAACAGGACAAACACCAAGGGGGATGAATACTTTTGCAAGGCACTGTATAAGGAAATGAGCTGTAGGTTTTACTGAGCATCTTACAGAACCAGCCACAGTTTTTCTGGACACTTTGACTGTCACACTCGCTTCTTAATTTTGCACCAAAACCCAGCAGCCTTTATTATGTTTTCTTTTTTAATCTGAAACGTGGGCTCTTATATCATATCCTGCTCAAACATTTTTTTCCCTGTAACATTTAAGTTTGTGCTGGAAAACGAACATTTGGGTCTCTAAAATGTTTTTGTGCTGACTTGATAATGTAGAAGTCATAAAATAGAAATCTATAACAAAGTTTATATGAAAAAAAAAACAGGCTGCCTAAGACTTTTGCACAGTGCTGTACATTGTCACAAAGCCTCTTTACTGGATCTGACTGTAGATTTCGATCCCTAATGATCAAGCTCCAGGTGATGGTGCCAAGGAAAAAGTCCTCAAGATGAGATAAGATGAGATGAGAAAGAAATACTGAGAGGAACCAGTATGAAAAGAGATTTGTTGGGTGACACTGGATAGTGTGATTTCTAAAGCATTACTCTTTATATAATTGTTGACTATAAAGTCAGACAGGACTGAATGTTTTGAAGGATGTTCAGTCTGAGCAGTTTATGATTTATGATTACAGCAGCAGTTCTTAGATACAAGTCCACTGTAAAAATGGTGTGATTTGGGCATAAACTGTTTTTGGAAAAAGCAATCTTTATTACCTCTTTTGCACCAAGGCAGTTCCAGAACTGGTTTGGAGCCAGTGCCTTATCTTGAACCGGTTCGTTGCATTTCAACAGCCAAAGAACTGGCCCTTGGTGATGAAAACTGGTTCCAGAGCGGCTCCAAATCTTTGCTGGTCTTAACCCAGAACTGCTTATGTCAGGGGCTAGAAGTGTGATTATCATGACTGACAAGGCCTGCTAAAATTTTGTGACCACCGTGTTTAATTAAAAAGCCAGAGCTAGTGTAGTGTCCAGTCAGACTAATCCATAGAAGAAGAAGAGAAATAGATGATGTAATCCATCATGATTGTTGTTGTTGTTGTGCAGGGCAGGCTACACTGTCAGAAATAGGGGTACAGTAAGAGTCTGTTTCTGTTCCCCAAGGTACAGTCTACACCAGGGGTTCGCAACCTTTTCTGCTTTAAGGCCCACCTATTCATATTTGTAACAAGTCAGGGCCCATTAAAAAAGATCCCCAATTATTTTGCCTCATCTGTTCTATTAGAATCTAATAATCTATTCTAGAGTGTACTAATGGAATGCAACATCACTCCCTGTTACAGATGGGAGCTCAGGAAATAAATACATGCAATAAAAACAAACTGGGGGCGGCACGGTGGTGTAGTGGTTAGCGCTGTCGCCTCACAGCAAGAAGGTCCGGGTTCAAGCCCCGTGGCCGGCGAGGGCCTTTCTGTGCGGAGTTTGCATGTTCTCCCCGTGTCTGCGTGGTTTCCTCCGGTGCTCCGGTTTCCCCCACAGTCCAAAGACATGCAGGTTAGGTTAACTGGTGGCTCTAAATTGACCGTAGGTGTGAGTGTGAATGGTTGTCTGTGTCTATGTGTCAGCCCTGTGATGACCTGGCGATTTGTCCAGGGTGTACCCCGCCTTTCGCCCGTAGTCAGCTGGGATAGGCTCCAGCTTGCCTGCGACCCTGTAGAACAGGATAAAGTGGCTAGAGATGATGAGATGAGATGAAAAACAAACTGTTTTTAATTGTAGGTTTTGTATTTAAAACTGTATGGATGTGCCAGAAGCCAAACCATGCATGCAGGGCATTCTCAGTCAAAATGGGATTAATGATCCAAAAGTGGAGTCTGGTCAATTAACACAAGAACTTTATTGCAATGTTTGTGTACAGCAAACAAGCAAGTTATTAAAACCAAGAAGTACACTCAAAAGAAGTGGCTATAGAAACCACTCAATGGGATTAGATCCTTACACATTAACAAAGAAGGATTTTTCTACGAGTTGGAAAATTATCCATCTGTTGAGTTCCCCGACATCTCAAACTACCTGGTGCTGCAGACATCGTTCTACACGGACATACAGATGGAAACCTGGAAGAGCATGGAGGAGTACAACTTTCTGTATGTGGCTGGGTTAAAGATCTGGGGATCAAGACACTATAAGATAGACAGTGGTAGACAGATCTAAGTGCAGGAAGAATCTTTATTAGCAGGTGTGATCTTTACAAAAACAAAACACAAAGCAGAATTTTTAAACAGTGTTATAAACATGGCTAGAAACAAATGTGACCGTGATAATGATAATGCTTTGCAAAGCCTCTGTGAAAATAGCTTCCGTATCCACACCTGCTAATTGTGTTCAGGTGTTTCCCATAATGAATGGGTCCCAAAAGCACGCACAATGCTCTCTGTGAGCAAGTGCGGCTGCTTGAGCTGCGCCAGGCTCAAGTGCACAAAGGCCTGACCGTCAAGTGTTCACCTACTGTGTGACCACAACTTTTAGCTCATGTGTATATCGCCACCAAAATGCCTCATTTTCATCAATAACCCGTCGCAAGGCATCACGAGCTGTAGTGTGACCGTAGCTTAATGAGGCGGATGTGACGTGGGCTGCAACCCAGCAATTTTTCCCTACTATAAGTAAAAAATTAACTTCAACTTAAAAAAAATTTGTGGCCCACTACATGGCGCTTAGTGGGCTGCGGCCCAGTGGTTGAGAAACATTGGTATACACAAATGCACGCCCCAGGGCTGATTATTGGACCTCAAGGTAACTTTGTGTACCTTTTTAGGGCCATAAAGGTACACATATGCTCCCAAGCAGCATATAAAGGGTACAGATAAGTACCTTAGAGGGTCCCGCCCCAGTGACAAGCCGTTTACCCCTAAAGCTACAGTAATGTACTTTATTTTCTGAGAGTGTAGGGACGCTAGCATGGAAAGTGTTGCTGGGAAAGTGATGTTTAAAGTGAGGCAATGACATGGCTCTCTAGCCCATAGAAAATCAATGGTATCCATGTGGGATCATAACAGCAAAGAGTGTTGGGAGCTCGAGAAGGCGAGAGGAGCCACAGCAGGAGAACTGCGTCAACATCAGGCCTGTGTTCCTAGGATGGGCTCCAAATCCACTGCAGTCCTGACCAGGATAAGCATTTACTAAAGATGAGTGAACAGATGGATGGATGGATGGATGGATGTAATTTGAATTCTTTATTATGTAGGGATTTGGATCTATGTGGTCAGCACCAGGCTTGTAGTACTCAAGTCCAGGACTCGTGTCCTAATTTCAAGGATTCGTGATTTGACTCGGACTTGAGCACTGATGACTCGGACTTGGACTCGGACTTGTGCATTAACTGCATTCGGACTTGTAAATTGGAGACGAGGACTCAGATTTTTTCTTTATTTTTTGTAAGATGCTATAATAATTAGGCATAAGATATTTATATCTACATTGTGTACTGATTTTGTGCAAGAGTGTCACACCTGTGTGCCTTAGCGCATGACAGACTCTCAGGTGCGCTCCAGACAGCATGCGCACCAAGCGGACTCTCACATGCGCCGTAAACGACTCGCACCTGCACAGGATTAAGGTGCAATCAGCATGCCTATATAAAAACTGTGAAAAAACACTTACTTTGCGAAGTATTGAGTTGCGTTGCTGATACATTACCAATCCTTATTTCCTTGCTTGGTTTCCTGATCCCCAATTTCCTGTTTCTCATCTTAGATTCTGCCGAGTCTACGATAGCCTGTTTGTGCCTCGCTTGACCTATTGCCTGTTTCACTGTTTTACAATTTTGCCTGCCGTTCTGGATTGTTTACCCTCTTCACTTGTATTAATAAACACACCTTCTGCACTTACATCCGCCTCCCAACCATCTCTGACAGAATACTTCACACTCCCTGATAAAGAGAACGCACATTCACTTGTTCATACGTCATGTTCAGGAACAAACTAATGTTTATGGCGCTGAAACAGCCACCGTCAAATGGTGCGGTTGGAGTCTTGTTCTCGGACTCAACTAGAATCAATTGTGGACTCGACTCGAAATTTTTTTTAATGACTTGGACTGGACTCAGACTTGAACGCTGGGGACTCGAGACTGGACTCGGACTCGAGGTTTAGTGACTTGACTACAACACTGCTCAGCACAGATGTTTCATGTCCCAGTTGTTTTATTGAGTTTGTTTCAGTTTAATGCTGTATCTTGGTAAAGAATGTATTGCCAGTGCTTGCTTTACCTGTGGGTCTCATCTAGCTTGTTGTTGTGTTGTAATCTGAGATGTGCAGGCATGTGGGAACACATGAAGAAATCCTGGTATGTGGGTTATGGGAGCTATGTGCCTTTTATGAAGGAAAAGCAGGAGGCAGTGAGAGAATGTTGATAGATAAAGTGCTCAAGAGGTTGGTATGCATTCAGATACAACAATGCTGTAATATGTGTGTGTGTGTCAGCAATAGGATAGTCCATGTTATGTTTATTAGCAAGCCAGATGTCACTTCCTGTAAACCATTATGGGGTAAATGTGCTGTAAGTAAATGAGGGTGCAGCCCCAACTAACCACAACACCTGTTCCATATAAAATCTACACCACAGACCACAAGTTCCCACCCCTCGTCCTGGAATAGCTCCTGTCCTGTACATTTTAGTGCCTTCCCTGCTATCACACCCACTTCAGTTCAGAAAAGGCTGGTAATTAGCTGATTTTAGTTAAATCAGGTGTGTTGGGAGCTGGGAGAACACTAAAATGTGCATTGTGGGTACTCCAGGACCAGCGTTGGGAACGTATAACCATTAGTAAAAGGAGTCTTTCAGCATTTTTTTTTTTTTTTTAATTTAAACCTACTGGACTTATGCTTTAGGAATTTCTCTGTGTGTGTGTCTCTCTCTCTCTGTCTGCCTCTCTCTTTCTCTGTCTGTGTGTGTGTGTGTGTCTCTCTCTCTCTCTCTGCCTCTCTCTGTCTCTCTCTTTCTCTGTCTCTCTCCCTCTCTGTCTGCCTCTCTCTGTCTCTCTCTTTGTCTCTGTCTCTCTCTTTGTCTCTGTCTCTCTCTCTGTCTCTCTCTCTCTCTGTGTCACTCTCTCTGTCTCTTTCTCTGTCTCTCTCTGTCTGTCTCTCTCTGTCTGTCTGTGTCTGTCTCTCTTTCTCTTTGTCTCTCTCTGTCTGTCTGTCTCTCTCTCTCTCGCTCTCTCTGTCTCTCTCTCTGTCCCTTTCTCTCTCTCTCTCTCTCTCTCTCTCTCTCTCTCTCTCTCTCTCTCATTACTTGAGGAAGTTTCTTTTGGAAGAAGGTTTCATATCATGGGTTGTGCTTCATCCTTCTCTCCCATGTTGATTATTGTGACAGTTATGAGATAGAAGTAATACAATCAACAAGAATTTAGAAACGCATCCCAAAACACTTTATACACACGACATAGGATGCCTAAATAGCAATAACACCATTGGTGTAGTATTTTAATTTAGTTTGTGTGTATGCTAGGCATGTAACGATTCAATTGGATATTCAGTTCATGATTCAAGTTTCCCATTATATTAAAAAAAAAAGAGAAAATTTTATAATTTTCCTATTATTTATCAATTTAAAGGTTTTGACTGCAAAGTTGAATTCTGGCCAAAAATGTTCCATTTTTATTGCTGTTGGAGTTTTGAGATGTTTCTCTGCTGCACCCACCGTGTATCTTGTATGGAAATGTTTTGCCGAGATAAAATGCATCCCATATTTTACGATGATTTCCAGACATTGTTGAAGCACGTGAGCAACAATATCATGTGACCACCATGGGGTGTTTGACCTACTTTTAACCAAAACAATTCGGCGTGGGCAAACATGGCGGACTCCGCTCTCCCACCAGCTAAAAGCCAGTGGCGAAGAAAAGGAAAATATGAAAGCGAATCAGCTAGAAAGCATGCCAGAAAAGCGACATAAACCAAAAGGTTGCCGTGAAGGGGCAGATCGACCACTGGAAATGACTGAAGGATGAAACAGGTGTGAAATCTGACGAAAAATTTGTAGCCCTCGTCTTGGATTGGTGAGGCCAAGTATGGCGTTCTACACCTAATGTTTTTATCTTACAAAGACAAATAACAATAACACAAAAGCAGTAACAGAGAAAAGATATATTCATCTTTTGTTTCATGGATCTATTTGCGAATATCTCATCTCATCTCATTACCTCTAGCCGCTTTATCCTGTTCTACAGGGTCTCAGGCAAGCTGGAGCCTATCCCAGCTGACTACGGGCAAAAGGCAGGGTACACCCTGGACAAGTCGCCAGGTCATCACAGGGCTGACACATAGACAACCATTCACACCTACAGTCAATTTAGAGTCACCAGTTAACCTAACTTGCATGTCTTTGGACTGTGGGGGAAAACGGAGCACACGGAGGAAACCCATGCGGACAACATGCAAACTCCGCACAGAAAGGCCCTCGCCGGCCACGGGGCTCGAACCCAGGACCTTCTTGCTGTGAGGTGACAGCGCTAACTGCTACACCACCTTGCTGCCCTATTCGCAAATATCAACCACAAATTACATCCCTGTGACTCAAAACTCTTCGAGGTTGATGCAGACTCGCGATGTTTTCCACACGTCGCCATCTTGGTGTGATGCAGTTCCATAGTTATGCTAATTAGTTAAAGCTCCTCATGTTCGGCTGTTTATCTCAAGAGGGGGGAAAACAGTCCCAAAATGGAGAAAAGCGATCCTCAGGACATCAAAATGATCACATCTTGTCCGCATGGTATTGTTCTTGTGGAACATAAGAAAATGCCAGTCACAATAAAAAAAGATGACTTTGCAGTCAGTACCTTTTTAAATATTTTTGATAAATCAAAAAACCTTTTGTTTCATTTTCTTAATAACCAACAATAATTATTTTCCCATGTTTGTAAAGGTTGGAGTAAAATATAATAGCCTGTTAACTAAAATCTTCCTTTGATAAAAAATTAAAAATGTTAATAACAAATAGTCCTTTTCTTAATAAACTTTTAAGAACATTTGTACGACCTCCATTTTTTTTTTTTAGCTTTCAGCAATCTCAAAATTGAGTGCCATTTTAAAGCTGGTGATTTGAAGCTGTGTTACTTCTGCCTAAGGTGAAGTCACATGCAGTCGCACTGTTGTACATTACTGCACCCTCTACTATCTAAATAACACAGTTAGACCTAGGAATACCTGAGAGATTACACAGCCTGATAATAATCATGATTTAATGTTTTTTTTTATTTTATTGATTCGAACCTTCATAAATTTAGTGATATATCATTACATGCCTAGTGTATACGGTTTGGGATGCAGCTGAAATAAGATCCTGTACTGATCTACTGGCATCACTGTGACCAGAGGTGGACAGTAATGAAGTACATTTACTTGAGTACTGTACTTAAGTACATTTTTTGAGTATCTGTACTTTACTTAAGTTTTTTTTTTGTGTGGAAACTTATGACTTTAATCTCATTACATTTGAAAGACAAATATCGTACTTTTCACTTTACTACATTTCTGTCAAGGTCCTCGTTACTATGAAGCAGCTTTGAAAGTGGATGTTTTTTCTTTTCTAAAACGTGCTCTTTTTTTCCGCAGGTGACACTGAGACAGTCTATCAGTAATCACTAGGGTCACGTCACATCCATAGACTATAAAATCAAGTTCAGTGATTTCTCAGCAATGTTATTTGAACATGATCAGTTGATGGCAGAATGGAAGGAGGCGGTTCTTCTGGGGAATAATGCACACACCCATGGCCTTACCTAGAACCCATGTTTCAGTTTTCTAAAAGGATTAAAGATTCGTTTTGTTTTAAATGTTTGCTTTGTTTGCCGAAAACGAACCACATCATGGCCTCCAAAAACTTGCCATCCAACCTGCGGAAGCATATCAAGGGATATAAATGTTTTATTCCAAGAGAAAGCTTGTAATGAAGTTGTCTGTGCTTTTAGAGCTAGTGATAACGTTGCAATAGCTATGCAGTCTGGTTAGTCAAATGACTTTCTATGGATTTGGCTGCCAAGCTGCCGTAGCCTTGTCCACGGCTAACATTTACACATAGCTAGTTAACTTGGACACTGTTAGTTAGTATGTAAAAACATACGCTAACATGAATAACATTAATTTATCTGAAGTCCTTTCAGAAATATGTTTTAGCATAATCTTGCCAAATAAACAGAATGTAGAAATCTTTCTTTTCTAGTAGCGTTAGCTACCCGGTATGATTTCGAGTTTGAAAAGAGTTTGCTAGCATGTCAGGTGGAGCTTCAGCTCTACAGGTTCTACAAGCTTGTCAGTAAATCTAGTCGGTTGCTTCAGAGGCATTCGGTATTGTAAGCATTGTGGCAATAATACAACAATGCGTTGACAGAAAATGTACTTTTAATACTTAAGTATTTTTAAAAGCAAAGTACTTCAGTACTTTAACTTAAGTAAAAATTTGACTGGACAACTTTCACTTGTGGCGGCACGGTGGTGTAGTGGTTAGCGCTGTCGCCTCACAGCAAGAAGGTCCAGGTTCGAGCCCTGTGGCCGGCGAGGGTCTTTCTGTGCGGAGTTTGCATGTTCTCCCCGTGTCCGTGTGGGTTTCCTCCGGGTGCTCCGGTTTCCCCCACAGTCCTAAGACATGCAGGTTAGGTTAACTGGTGACTCTAAATTGACCGTAGGTGTGAATGTGAGTGTGAATGGTTGTCTGTGTCTATGTGTCAGCCCTGTGATGACCTGGCGACTTGTCCAGGGTGTACCCCGCCTTTCGCCCGTAGTCAGCTGGGATAGGCTCCAGCTTGCCTGCGACCCTGTAGAACAGGATAAAGCGGCTAGAGATAATGAGATGAGATGAGAACTTTCACTTGTATCGGAGTAACATTTGACCAGTGGGATCTGTACTTTGACTTAAATAATGAAGTTGGGTACTTTGTCCACCTCTGATTGTGACTGTCACAGTTATCAAGTCCTTCATGAAAGAGCAAACTATTTCTCCTTTAGCACAAATTTGTCTTTTAGCTAGCATGCTAATATTAGCCAGTTAGTTTGCTACCGGTGGCTGTTTTGTGCTTTGCGATCCTGCAGTGTTGTGTTTGTGAACTGCTGATGCTGTGGTCTAACACAAGGCCTTGCTGACTGTGAAAAGCTTCTCTACACTACGATGCCTGCGCCTCTGTGTTAAGCAGAAATTTGAGGCTAGGTCGTTGCTTCAAATGTGTGTTTTTTGTTTTTTTGTTTTAAATAAAGAATGACAAAGGAAAAATAAGGGAGAGAATCACTTTTCCAAAACGAGTGAAGCGCTGAGCTAGTCATTGTGAGTGAGAGATGGAGTAGGAGGAGAGAGAGGGAGAATGAGAGTGAATGGGTGAGTTGAGTGAGCATATGGGCGAGTGACTCAGGTGCAGTCTGACTCCTAACTCCCAGGTGACCCTTTTTCCAAGCAGTAATACATCTGCAGCTGCACAGATAAGAATCCCTTTGGTAATGTCTCCAAAACCTCCTGGCACTCCTCTTTGTTCGTCCTCAAGGCTTATCTTTATAACTGTATCACTTCATTCGCAGCAGCTGGTCAGATGTTCTGGGTTCCTCTTTACGTCTTCATATTTTCCTTCTACGTGCCAATGAGTGCAAGTATAATTTTCCTTCGCAAATATGGTTGCACGTAGTGTCCACAGCCTTTTTAATGAACTGCAGGAATCTTATTTCATTTGGATAGAAGAACAATTGTAGGTTTCCTTGTAGAGCTATAAATTCTCTGAATTAATACACAGAGTGATCATTTTTCAGGTTAGGTTTCAAGTCTTCATGATTTGCTTCCATATGTTGACGTATTTCCTTCTGAAGCAGGAAGTCAGAGTAATAGCGTTTAGAAGTGCTTAGCTGGCTTGCACAAAAGCCTGTAGCGTTTGAGATACACCACACCCCGCTGAGTCCAAACAAACCTGACAGTAGCTTAGTGAAGTAGCTAAATATGGAGAACAGCAAAGAGCCTTTGGTTTACTCTTATGGATGATGATGGTGTGTAAAGACGGATCATGTTCTCACTCAGTCTGAGGAAATGACATACTCCAGCAAGTTGGTAAACCATCTCCGAGAAGTGCCCGTCACAAAACGGTGACCTATAAATTCAAAACTTTTCTGAACTCCAACCATCTTTTTCTAAACCAAGGATGCCCACAATTGGCAAGTGTTGCTGTGATTGACAGGAGAGAGAGGGTATGCCATCCCAACCTCCAGAGAACACGGCCAGTTTTCTTCTCTTGGCTCAGAGACATGGATGGCTGTGGCGATCTCCGGACAATAGGGCGAGTGCATTTCTGTTGTGCCACCTGGGAGCCCTTTTTAAATTTTTTATATGACTGGACATCATAGCACTAAGGTGGCACGAAGGTGCAGTGGTTTCCCCCACAGTTCAAAGACATGAAGATTTGGTAAAATACCCAGCCATTGGGGTTGTACAAGTCAGTGCAGACTTAGTGCCAGTCCCAAGCCCGGATAGATTGGGGAGGGTTGCGTCAGGAAGGGCAGCCAGTGTAAAACCTATGCCAAACCAAATATGCGGCTCATGATAATCCGCTGTGGTGACCCCTAATGGGACCAGCTGAAAGAACAAGAAGATATTATTTGGCATCATAACACTAAGGAAGGGCGGCACGGTGGTGTAGTGGTTAGCGCTGTCGCCTCACAGCAAGAAGGTCCTGGGTTCGAGCCCCGGGGCTGGCGAGGGCCTTTCTGTGTGGAGTTTGCATGTTCTCCCCGTGTCCGCGTGGGTTTCCTCCGGGTGCTCCGGTTTCCCCCACAGTCCAAAGACATGCAGGTTAGGTTAACTGGTGACTCTAAATTGACCGTAGGTGTGAATGTGAGTGTGAATGGTTGTCTGTGTCTATGTGTCAGCCCTGTGATGACCTGGCGACTTGTTCAGGGTGTACCCCGCCTTTCGCCCATAGTCAGCTGGGATAGGCTCCAGCTTGCCTGCGACCCTGTAGAAGGATAAAGCGGCTAGAGATAATGAGATGAGATGAATGAGACACTAAGGAACAGGAACCAAAAGTTCTGAATCACCAATTTTGATGTAGAAATGGATAGAAATCACTGACATATCATGCCATATCGTGAATGATAGCATACGTTGTAATGTAATCTTCATATACCATGTCTTGGATGCTACAACACTATTAATGTATCACCCAGCTGTTTATACACTGGACCACACAACCAGGCTTGCAGTACTCGAGTCCGACTCGTGCCCTAATTTTAAGGACTCGTGACTTGATTTGGACTTGAGCACTGATGACTTGGACTCGTGCATTAACTGCATTAGGACTCGTAAACTGGAGACAAGGACTCTTGATTTTTTCTTTATTTTTTGTAACATGTCATAGTAAGTTGGCATAAGATATTTATGTATGCATTAATTTTTGTACTAATTTTGTGCAAGAGTGTCACACCTGTGCGCCTTGGCACATGCATCAGATAAACTCTCAGGCACAATTCTAGCATACTCTTGTGCACGCACCATAAATGACTTGCACCTGCACAGGATTAAGGTGCAATCAGCGCACCTGTGAAAGCACACTTACTTTGCGAAGTATTGAGTTGCGTTGCTGACACATTACCAAGCCTTATTTCCTTGTTTGGTTTCCTGAGCCCTGATTTCCTGTTTCTTGTCTTTGATTCTGCTGAGTCTACAATAGCCTGTTTGTGCCTCGCATGACCTGTTGCCTGTTTCACCATTTTACAATTTTGCCTGCTGTTCTGGATTGTCTACCTGTGTTTACTTGTATAAATAAACACACCTTCTGCAAATTTTACGTCCGTATCCCAACCATCTCTGACAGAATACTTCGCACTCCCTGATAAAGAGAACGCACATTCACCTGTTCATACGTCATGTTCAGGAACAAACTAATGTTAATGGCGCTGAGACGGTCACCGTCAAATGGTGTGGTTGGAGTCTTGTTCTCAGACTTGACTCGAATCAATAGTGGACTCAGCTCAGACTCGACTCAATTTTTTTAATGACTTGGACTTGACTCAGATTTGAACACTGGGGACTTGAGACTGGACTCGGACTCGAGGTTTAGTGGCTCGACTACAACACTGCACGCAACGATGAAGGGAAGTCAAGGACATTATCCTTTGCTTGAAAGATAAACCTTGACCTTCTAAAGGCTTTCAAACTCATAATATATTAGGAGGAACTTATTCACCATGCCATCAACAACTTTCTATGAATATTGGTAGTAGCTGTTAGACGTATAACAGTTCACCCAATTCATGATTTGATTCGATTTGATTCACGATATTAGATTCATGATTCAATTTTCCCTTGATATTTTTGACAAAAAAACAAATGAAAAAACGTTATAACCCCCAAAAAGCAACATTTATTTTCCTATTCTTTATCAACTTAAATATTCCTTTTGTAAAATTTAAAAGATACCTTTTGTTTCATTTTCTTAATAACAACAATAATTATTTACAAACATTAATAAAGGGTGGAGTAAAATATAAAAGCATATGAACTAAAATATTCCTTTTTTTTAAAGCTATACTGCCTTTCAGATTTTTCAAGTGTAGTTCATAAAAAGAATTTTCCCCGACACCCAGTTATTTTTGTTTTGTTGACCGAAAGCTACTGAATTCGAATCACAGACTTCCAATTTTATTAGTTTTTTTGAAAATAGAACAGTTAATGAATTTAAGGCCCTGTGGCACTAAATTCTCCGCTATTTTTTCCTGCTTCACCATGATGCAATACAAGATAATACATGGTGGGCTTTCCCTGTTCACACAAGGCATTGTGGGATACAAATTTGAAACAGGAGAGGAAAATGGAGGACGCGAATGAAACATGAAAGACCAACTACAGTAACGGAAAGTGAGAAGAAAAGATGTTATGTTGTGAAGGAAAGGAAACGCAGGACCAAACTAATAAATATTGGCGGTCAGCGAGCACCTCGGTGTGATTAGCTGTTCGTTTAGCGACAGAATGATGGAACTGTCAGTGCACGGTCAAAGGTAAACCTGTAGATGGCAGTAATGCAACACTGGATGCCAGCTGACATAAAACCCAAAAGAAGAAGAAGAAGCAGATAAGCGTGCGCATGTGCACACCGACTTCCTCTGTCTGCTTGACTGCGCAAACTGAGCGATTTCATGCACATTATTTGCTCAGGAATCCCCTTAAATTAAATAACTTCCCAGCCACAGAATGGCCTGTTTTTTTTTTTAGATATTTCAGAAATAATAAACTATTTGGATAATTTTGGATAATAAACTGGACTGGTCCAAAAATGTGGACACGGCATACAAAAAGGGCCAGAGCCGTCTCTATTTTCTGAGACGGCTGAGGTCCTTCAACATCTGCCGAACAATGCTGTGGATGTTCTGAGTCTGTGGTGGCCAGTGCCATCCTGTACGCTGTCGTCTGCTGGGGCAGCGGCTTGAAGGTGAAGGACACTAACAGACTCAATAAGATCATCAGGAAGGCCGGTCATATTGTAGGCATGGAACTGGACTCTCTGACAGTGGTGTTGGAGAAGAGGACACTGTCCAAAATAAAGACAATCTTAGACTGTCCTTCCCACCCTCTACACGAGGAGCTGATCAGCCACAGGAGCACATTCAGTAAACGGCTGATTCTTCCACGCTGCACAACTGAAAGACACAGGAAATCATTCCTACCCGTTGCACTCAAGCTGTACAATGCCACTGTATAACTGTGAAACACTGTCTTACCATGTATACTGTGCATACTTAACTCAGGTGCAATTTATGTATATAGGTATCATGTTTATAGAATCACTTCATTTTGCTTTTATTTGAAGGGGTTTTTTTTGCCTTATTTAAACTTATTTAAACTTATTTTTATTCTTTTTTTCAGATGATTTCATCTTCTATTTTCAGACATTTTTACTTTTTCTCTGATTCAGGAGCTTTGTAGCAAATTTGAATTTCCCTCCGGGGATTAATAAAGTAATTCTGATTCTGATAAACATATATCACAATGACCAAATTTCAGAGGGAACTAAGTTTCACCGATTTTATGAAATCAAAAGGCCGTCTAGTTTTAAAAAAAAAAAAATCTTATGAACATTTGTACTACCTCCATTTGCTTCTCTTTTCTTTAGCTTTCAGCAGTCTGTAAAAAGAGAGATTAAATGTATTTGTACAGTCCATCACACCATAGTTCTTTCCCATTTTAGATCTGTTTTTGTGTGTTTTCATGGGATTAGAGCTGTGTTACTTCCACCTAGGGTAAAGTCATGTACACTCCTATGGCCCTTTTCCACTACCCTTTTTCAGCTCACTTCAGCTCACTTCAGCCTGACATGGCTCGCGTTTCGACTACCTCAGAGCAGCACGACTCAGCTCGCTTCAGCCCTACTCAGCACCCAAAACTCGCACGGTTTTGGAGTGGGGCTGAAGCAAGCCGAAGCAAGCCAAACCGAGCCGAGTGGGGCTAGGGGCGTGAGGAGACACTCCCCTGTGCACTGATTGGTGAGGAGGAGTGTCCTCACATGCCCACACACGCCCCGCGAGCACGCTGGGATCTGTAAACACCGCAAACCCGGAAGAAGAAGAATTACAAATTATGAGAATTTCTGAAGCCTTATGCGCCTCACCTCATCTATACGCTCTTGCCAGTATCTGTTGGCGTTGTCGGTGACAACAAGCCACAGCACCAAGACCAGCAACACTAACGACTCCATGTCCTCCATGTTTATTGTTTACTATCCGGGTCATGAGACTACCGCTTAAAAGGTCACTGATGTCACTGTTTGCGCCGCCTAACGACATCACGTGACGTCCACCCACTTTCGCTAACTCCACCCAATGTGTCCACCCACTTCCAGCCAGCACGGTTGTAGTCGAAATGCAACTCCAACAGCCCCACTCAGCTCGACTCAGCCCAACTCAGCCGCATTGGTAGTGGAAAAGCGGCACTAATGTTGTATGTTACTGTGCCCTCTGCTGTCTAGACAATGCAATTACTGTTAGAAAAAACTAAGAAATTACGCAGCCTGATAATTATCATAGTTAATTTTTTT
The DNA here is from genome assembly GCF_027579695.1 of Neoarius graeffei. Classification (NCBI taxonomy): domain Eukaryota; kingdom Metazoa; phylum Chordata; class Actinopteri; order Siluriformes; family Ariidae; genus Neoarius; species Neoarius graeffei. Next base: position 59,865,283 of record NC_083574.1, read on the forward strand.
TTAATTTCATGGATTTGAAAATTGTATCGTGTTATCATCGCACACATGTGCTAGTAGTTGTATGTGTTGGGAAGTGAATGAGAATGAGGTTATGTTTGCCATTCAGGCCAAACTGGCATCCAGACTGTGCCATGCACAGATGGTTTGTTTTGTCTGTTAATGGACTGTGACACACAGAGTAAAGATCATGATGGGATTGCTTTGTTTGGAGTGTACCCACGGCAGCTGTTTCAATGCTATCGAAAATAAATATAGGGTTAAGATGCATGTTTGCATGTGAGCATCTGTGTTTGTGTGGCAGAAAAGGTGTTACTGATCTGTAATGTGCGTTTGTGTATGCATCAACAAAATGGCATTTGCCACGTGCAGCAAATATGAGTCACTAAGTCACATTTGCCCTCTAGAATTATTGGCAAACATAAAACATTTCACAGCGGCACAGTGGTATAGTGGTTAGCGCTGTTGCCTCACAGCAAGAAGGTCCGGGTTCGAGCCCCGTGGCCGGCGAGGGCCTTTCTGTGCGGAGTTTGCATGTTCTCCCCGTGTCCGCGTGGGTTTCCTCCGGGTGCTCCGGTTTCCCCCACAGTCCAAAGACATGCAGGTTAGGTTAACTGGTGACTCTAAATTGACCGTAGGTGTGAATGTGAGTGTGAATGGTTGTCTATGTGTCAGCCCTGTGATGACCTGGTGACTTGTCCAGGGTGTACCCCGCCTTTCGCCCGTAGTCAGCTGGGATAGGCTTCAGCTTGCCTGCGACCCTGTAGAAGGATAAAGTGGCTAGAGATAATGAGAGAGAGAGAGAGAGAGAGAGAAAACATTTCACACAATTCAGTTTTCCCTGCTCAAACAATAGAAACTAGAAACAAACGAGAAAAATTTTCTATTATTGTTACCTATAATTATTACCTCGCCAGTGATGGAGTAAACGGGGTGAGGTATTGAAATCAGTGCGGTTTGTTTGTTTGTGTGTGTCTTTCTGTTAACAATCTAACATCTAAACGGTTGCGCCGATTGGCTTCAGATTTTCAGGGTAGGTGGGCAATGCTCCGTAGATTACCTGATTAAATTTTGGGGGAATCAGGTCAAGGTCACCAGAAAGGTCAACCTTTCAGGCAAAATAACATTTCCCATTATAACTCAAAATTGGTTGCCGATAGACAAATGTTTATTATGATGAGCATATAGGAACTCCCATATGGCCTTTCATTTGGTGCCATGATCTTTGACCTTGAGTGACCTTGAAAGATCAAACTCCAGGTCATGGATTTTAAGAGGGCTGTAACTTGAAAGCGGTTGATGGTAGACAGATGTTTACCATTATCAACTTATAGGAAGTGCCATATGGGCTTTCATTTGGCACCATGGCCTTTGACCTTGAATGACTTTGAAATGTCAAACTTAAGGTCATGCATTTTCATAGGACTATAACCTGACAGCTGATGATTGAGAAATATTACCATTATCAACATATAGGTATAAAATAAGTGCTGCCAGGCGAAGTTTGTTTTGCCTGGCAACACTTGTTTGTGTCCGTTTCCAGTTGAGAGTACACTGTGAGCGTTTTGGCTGCCAACTTCTCACTGGAACTTTTCATTTTTCTTTTTTGTATTTGTGTAGTTTGATGTTTGTTTCTTATATGAGTGTTTTGTCCACTGGTTGTGGTGTAGCTCTGGACCCAGTTTTGGCGTTGGTTCCCTTCAGGCCTTGGTGTGCCATGGGTGATGCCTGTGTGCCTCACTATGTTCTGCAGTGACCTCGTTGCTCTTTTTACCATCAGGGTTGTCCAGCGCTCTGTGTGGTGGTGTTTCTGTGCTCGCTTTATGGATCCATGGTGTGGTTTTCTGAGTGATGTTGCCCGGCAGCGTTGCGGCAGCTGTGCAGGTGGTGTGGGATTTATCTTCATGCACCTGGTGGGACTGTGGTAGCGATGCCATTGGAATTACATTCTGATCTTCTTTTGGTGGGCTCTAATTGCCCCCCATTGTAAAGCGACCGTGGGTGTGAGAAAGGTGGTATATAAATTGAACTGATTTATTATTATTATTATTATTATTATTATATCTATAGAAAGTATTATTAAACTCCAGCAGGTTTTTAGATACGTGGACACACATCCATCAGTAGTAGGGGTGTAACAATACACAAAATGTAATGACATGGTGGTGTCTTGATTACAATACATGTTCAATACAGAAAAAAGAGCATAGCCTGAACATGAGCCTTAGGTTTCCATTTTCACTGAATTAAACCATCATTACAATAATTACAGTACAATCAATGAACCTTAATAATAGCAGTGTTTGTGCGATCCATTCAGATTCTCAGCAGCACATCAAGAAATAAAGCTGTGCATTACACATATGGGTATTAAATTAAACCAATTAACCATGGGTAATTAAACATTAGTGCTTTGATCAAACATCACTAGTATGCACAGGTTGCCAGATCTCAGCAGAATATCTACCCTAACTGCAAAAAAGACCTGAAACTAACCTAGAACTTTCTGGCATTAGAAAACAAAGACAATATTTTTTCCCTACGTCTTTCTGTCATAACCAGCTGATTCCCCCACCTGCAGTGTTGTTTCAAAACTATCCCAATTTACCACATTTAGTATAAAAACCTAGAGCAATCCAGCCACTGTGGTGCACAAGCAAGTGCATTCTTAGTGCCGGTCCTAAGCCTAGATAAATGGAGAGGGTTGGTCCTGGAAGGGCATCCGGTTTAAAACCCATGTCAAATCAACTATGTGGAAGAGAAGTGAAGGAGAGAGTGCAAGCAGGTTGGAATGGATGGAGGAGAGTGTCAGGAGTGATTTTTGACAGAAGGTTTCCAGTGAGAGTGAGAGTAAGAACAGCTATGATGTTGTATGGTTTGGAGACAGTGGCGTTGACAAAAAGACAGGAGGCTGAACTGGAGATAACAAAGCTGAAGATGCTGAGATTTTCATCGGGAGAGACGAAGTCGGACAGGATGAGAAACAAGAATATTAGAGGGACAGGACATGTAGGATGGCTTAGAGACAAAGTGAGAGAGGCGAGATTGAGATGGTTTGGACATGTACTGAGGAGAGATCCAGGGTATATTGGGGAAAGAATGCTGGAGATGGAGTTGCCAGGTAGAAGGAAAAGAGGAAGACCAAAAGTGAGATTTATGGATGTGGTGAAGGAGAGAATGAGGACGGTTAGTGTGACAGAAAGGGATACGGAGCACAGGAGGAGATGGAGGGACATTATCTGCTGTAGCGACCCCCAGCGGGAACAGCTGAAAGAAGTGTGAAAACCTAGAGCCTGGCAACCCTGTAGTCTGACCCTCGAGGGGGTGTGTCTGAAGTCACACCGCTTAGTAGCTCAACACGTGCTTTTGAATCATGTGTTTTCTACTATACAGACTGGAGTCTCATATTTGCAGATATGAACTAGGCTTAAAGCAGCAGAGCGAGAGCGACAGAGTGGCTTCGTGTTTTTGCCTATGATGGTTTTAGTACTAGCTTGTATATCAGCACGCAGGCTCATGAAATACAGTGTTCTTAGGAGAAGTGTGTTCCCCCCAACCCCCTGCCCCCCGTGTATCAACCCAAGAGCCTCTTGTTGCTTTTTGTTATCTTAAAAACTGTCGATTAAGTACATGAACCAACCATGATTAGACCAATTGCAGCATGGGTGTCCAAACTTTTTTTTCAATGGGGACCAGATTAGACCTCATCACAGTGCCTGAAGGTCTGGGATAGCTTTAATTTGAGGGCGTTTACATCCAAATCAGGTGAATGGTGTAGGAAATACAGCACTTTTTTTTTTTTTTTACCTCCGCCAACTTTTTGGAAGCGGTTATATTTTCGCCATTTTCCATTTGTTTGTTTGTCTGTTCCCAGCGTAACTCAAAAAGTAGTGAATGGATTTTGATGAAATTTTGACAAAAGATGGGCCATGAGCCAAGGAACAAGTGATTTAGATTTTGATGCCAATCCAATATGTATGCAGATCCGGGATTTTTTTTTTTTTGTCTGTTCCCAACGTAACTCAAAAAGTAGTGAATGGATTTTGATGAAATTTGGTGTACAACGTAAAGCCAAAATCTCACTGGGCTGCGACAGCTTGCGACAAATTGAGAATGTCATTCGTGAGAGAGTTTCAAAAGTGTCTTGAAACATTCACGGGGCTTTTCAATTTCCTCGCATGAGTCGCAAAGTGTCTCTCCTTCGTCGCTGAAAGTTTGAACATGTTCAAAAAATTTGTGCGACAAAATTTCTCTCAAAATAGCCGCAAATGCGTCGCTGGTGTTGCAAAGCTATCGCGAACCCTTCTCAAGTCAGTTTCCATGAGGCTTCCTCTACTTACCTGTCTGCCGAGGGAAAGCCGGGCTGCGACAGCCTGAGACTAGTTGGAGACACAACAATTGCGGTAAAATATGCGAATATCAATTCAGTGTGATTCCAAGTGAAAATTGTCGCTAATTCGCATATTTTATTGCAATTGTTGTGTCTCCAACTAGTTGCGGGCTGTCGCAGCCCAGTGAGATACTACCCTAAGGATTATCCTAGGTTCAAGTGATTTTTATTTTGATGTTGATAATATGTGGCTTGGTGGACATATGCACTCTACCGAGTGCCCTTCTAGTTATTTGTGTTATCTAAAAGTAATTTGACAAACTAACATAGTCATATAAATCATATATGAATTGGCATTTTTAATGCTGGATTGCAAATCTACTTTAGGACTCTTTCAAGAATTCACGCAAGCTTTTTCATGCTTAGTGCGTTCCAGCTCGTTGAAAATCTCACCTTCTCGCTGTTAGCTTTGTGCTTTTTTTCTGCAGCCATGACTAAATATAATTCTGTCAATTAATTTGCAAGTGTAGTAAGAGGCGGCACGGTGGTGTAGTGGTGTAGAAGGTCCGGGTTCGAGCCCTGTGGCTGGCTCTTTCTGTGTGGAGTTTGCATGTTGTGTCCGTGTGGGTTTCCTCCGGGTGCTCCGGTTTCCCCCACAGTCCAAAGACATGCAGGTTAGGTTAACTGGTGACTCTAAATTGACCGTAGGTGTGAATGTGAGTGTGAATGGTTGTCGGTGTCTATGTGTCAGCCCTGTGATGACCTGGCGACTTGTCCAGGGTGTACCCCGCCTCTCACCCGTAGTCAGCTGGGATAGGCTCCAGCTTGCCTGCGACCCTGTAGAACAGAATAAAGCGGCTAGAGATAATGAAATGAGATGAGAAGTGTAGTAAGAGGGAAAAAAGGCTCTTGCATTTTAGCTGTGTTAACACAGTTTAGTGCCACCATCAGGTGAAAGGACAAAACTGCAACCAAATTACTGCAGTGTAACGTTGGCCAATGGGACATCGAACATACGCCCCTGAACTACAGGAAATGAACCCAGCATGGTGTGTATTGTGGATTGCACAGGCAGAGTTTTTGTGTCAGCTAACTATATGCAAAATGGCAAATAAGTGCCAGAGGAAGGACCTGGATTTTAGTAGTAATATGACGTGTTCAGGATGTCTGCACTGAACAACACAAGAAAGAAATGTGTGATACAGTTTTTAAAAATACCAATGCTTTACACGATGCAAAAAGCACCCAGAATATGGGGTTTTGGTGCTTTTCATTTTGTGTGACAAAACCTAATGAAACCAAGTAACAAACCAAATTGAAAATGATCCAAAAATGTCTTTCTCTCTCTGTAGGTAACAGGCTTGTAGTACTCGAGTTCAACTCGTGCCCTAATTTTAAGGACTCGTGACTCGACTTAGACTTGAGCACTGATGACTTGGACTTGTACATTAACTGTATTCAGACTCGTAAATTGAAGATGAGGACTCAGATTTATTCTTTATTTTTTGTAACATGCCATAATAATTTGGCATAAGATATTTATATCGACATTAATTTTGTACTAATTTTTTTGCAAGAGTGTCACACCTGCGTGCCTTGGCGCTTGCATCAGATCGACTCTCGGGCGCGATCCGGACAGCGTGTGCGCCAAACGGACTCTCATGCGCGCCGTAAACAACTCGCACCTGCACAGGATTAAGGCGCAATCAGCGCGCCTGTATAAAAACTGTGAAAACACACTTACTTTGTGAAGTATTGCGTTGCGTTGCTGACACATTACCAAGCCTTATTTCCTTGTTTGGTTTCCTGATCCCTGATTTCCTGTTTCTCATCTTTGATTCTGTCAAGTCTATGATAGCCTGTTTATGCCTCAGTCGACCTATTGCCTTTCACCATTTTACAATTTTTCCCACCGTTCTGGATTGTTTACCCTCTTCACTTGTATGAATAAACACACCTTCTGCACTTACATCCATCTCGCAACCATCTCTGACAAAATACTTCACACTCCCTGATAAAGAGAACGCACATTCACCTGTTCATACGTCATGTTCAGGAACAAACTAACGTTAACAGTGCTGAAACAGCCACCGTCAAATGGTGCGGTTGGAGTCTTGAACTCGGACTCGACTCGGATCAATAGTGGACTCGACTTGGACTTGACTTGAAAATTTTTAATGACTTGACTCGGACTTGAATACTGGGGACTGAAGACTGGACTTGGACTCGAGGTTTAGTGACTCGACTACAACACTGGTAGGTAAGTGAGCTGGCTAGCAGCTTGGCTAATGATCACTTTAAAAACACACCTACAGCTCCAACCTAATTTTAAAATCAGAAGTGCCTCCTATGCCATGGAATCATTTTGCAATTCTGGTGCCAGTTCACTCATTTTTGTCTGTGCAATAATGTATCGTATTAGTTTGTTGTATACCTTTGGCTATGTATAAAATAAACATCACACTGTCATAACCAGATGTTCTGTGCACCTCTGGATAATGTCAGTTGTCCAAATATCATCATTCATACGCATTTTAGGTGGTACAGTGGTGTAGTGGTTAGCATTGTTGCCTCACAGCAAGAAGGTCCGGGTTCAAGCCCCGTGGCCGGCGTGGGCCTTTCTGTGTGGAGTTTGCATGTTTTCCCCGTGTCCGCGTGGGTTTCCTCCGGGTGCTCCGGTTTCCCCCACAGTCCAAAGACATGCAGATTAGGTTAATTGCTGCCACTAAATTAGGTAGATGTGAATGTGAGTGTGAATGGTTGTTTGTCTCTATGTGTCAGCCCTGCGATGATCTGGCGACTTGTCCAGGGTGTACCCCGCCTTTCACCCGTAGTCAGCTGGGATAGGCTCCAGCTTGCCTGCAACCCTGCACAGGATAAGCGGTTACAGATAATGGATGGATGTGCATTTTTAGTTTCTAGCTGCTGGTGTTGTGGTGTTCTGCTGCTCTTATCACACAAAAGTTCATGATTAGACAGAGCTTTAGACTAAGTTATTTCATGTATACCTGCTTTGTTACGTGCATCAAGTCATTCAGTCTTTTGTAGCTCCCTCTCTTACGTGTTCTCTCTCTCTCTCTCTCTCTCTCTCTCTCTCTCTCACACACACACACACACACACACACACACACACACACACACACACACATATGCAGCTGCAGCTATATCTGTCAAGCTGAAATGACAACACTGCATTACTGCAATCAGGAGGGCATTAATCAGAGATGCAACAAAGACACCAAAGATAACACTGAAGAAGCTGCAAAGATCCAAAGTGGAGATGGGAGAATCTGTCCATAGGACCACTTTAAGCCGTGCACTCCACAGAGCGGGGCTTTATGGAAGAGTGGCCAGAAAAAAAGTCATTGCTTAAGAAAACACGTTCAGAGTTTGCCCAACAGCATGTGGCAGACTCCCCAAACACATACAAGAAGATTCTCTGGTCAAATGAGACTAAAATTGATCTTTTTGGCCATCATGGGAAATGCCATGTGTGGTCCAAACCCAACACCCTGAGAACACCATTCCTACAGTGAAGCACGGTGGTGACAGCATCATGCTGTGGGGATATTTTTCATCTGCAGGGACAGGAAAGCTGGTCAGGACTGAAGGAAAGATGGATGGCACTAAATACAGGGCAATTCTGGAGGAAAACCTGTTTGAGTCGGCCAGACGTTTGAGACTGGGACAAAGGTTCACGTTCCAGCAAGACAATGACCCTAAACGTGCTGCTAAAGCTACACTGGAGTGGTTTAAAGGGAAACATCTAAATGTCTTGGAATGGCCTAATCAAAGCCCAGACCTCAATCCAATTGAGAATTCGTGGCATAACTTGAAGATTGCTGTACACCAACGCAACCCATCTAACTTGAAGGAGTTGGAGCAGTTTTGCCTTGAGGAATGGGCAAAAATCCCAGTGGCTAGATGTGCTAAGCTAATAGAGACATACCCCAAGAGACTCGCAGCTGTAATTGCAGGTGGTACTACAAAGTATTGACTTGAAGGGGATTAGATTTAAAGGTGAACAAGTTTCATCTTTAAAGTTGTAGGCATGTTGTGTAAATCAAATTGTGCTAACCCCCCAAAAAATCCATTTTAATTCCAGCTTGTAATGCGACAAAACAGGACAAACACCAAAGGGGGATGAATACTTTTGCAAGACACTGTATGGCAGTTAATCTTAAGCTAAATTCTCATCGTTGTAACAGGTCTAATCACTATATTAGCTCCTCCTTATCATAATTGAAGCTGCTGTGTGGCTTTGGCGCACGCCTATAATGTTAGAGTCTGTATGTTATGACTGGTTGTAATAAAGTTAATGACTTTCCCCACATGCTTATGACAAAAGAGGAATCGCCCTGAATGGGATGATAAGATCATGATAAACCTTAACTTTGTCTTAGTCCTGTATCTATGATACATCCTAATTTATTATAGCTTTAGCAAGAACTCAGTGGATCACTTCAGACGTTTCCTTCAATATTTTACTGATGGCACTCTGTCCTTTAATGTTAACGGAGCTGATCTTGAGTGAATGAAGTCAGTTTGACATTGTGTCACTGTAAGTTTGACTCATTCATCTCTCAGACTGTTAGGTCAATACAGTACGACTTCAGTACTTCCTGGTCAAAATTAGATTGTTCCTCAAAACGAAGTGGTGCTTGATTGCTGATACTCTGAAGTGGTGTTTATCGTTGGACAAGGCGTGGGGACTTTTGCTGGGAGAGGGAGAGGCAGGAAGAGCGTGATGTCAGATGTGGAAGCGTACAGGAAACAGAGGGGGGAGGAGGAGGAGAGGGAGGGAGGGAGCCTTCCCTTTTCCTGGAATAGCCTCTGTTTCATTCTCTCTGTCTTTTCTCTTTCGAAGCTTTCAGTATCAGAGGAGACGATGAAACAACATAGCAGGACACTGATTTCTCCGTGAAAGTGATTGCTGAGGTCATTCTGAAACAACCTGAAGAACCGTTCTGCTTTGGTGGAAAGTAATCAAAGGCTGACAAACATGTACAGTGGATATGGAGGTACTCTTGGACTTTGATCAGAGAGACGTTGTGTGAAGATTCAGGAGTTTGTGGCCGGTGGTTTTAGTGATATAATCTTTTCCTGTCATGCTTTGAGGAAAAATTGGTTTAATATCAGCTGACTAGTTGCGTGTTAGTCATGACCAGAAATGCAGGATATTTTGTGATGTCAGCTGTGCTGGTTGGCCTCTGTGGTGATGATGCTGATTGATTTTGGTCATTCGTGTGTTTACGTGTTGTGGCTTTGACTGGTCTGTCATTAGCTTGCTTACCACTACACTGTTTGCTTACTGTTGTTTACAAGGCAAGATGTTTGATTCTGGTGTGGTCTGTCTTTTATAGCACTCAGTTTCCCCATTTTGAGTTAATTTTCCAGACTTCTTCAGAGCCAAACTTCAGTACTTTGTTAAAATATCAGACAAAGGAAAGAAACGGGGTGGGGGTGGGGGTCAGGGGTGGGGTAGAAACCAATAAGCTATTAATCATAGGCATGCACTTTGTGTTAAGACCCTCTGACTAACAGATACCATTTTGTCTATATCCATGTCTGTGAGATTTGTTTTCACTGTTTTGTCTCAGAATTGATGTTCTGCTATGTAGGAGGCCGCACTGGGTTCTCGGCAGGCAGGAGCGGACACCTGGGTGTATGTGCTTTGAATTCTCCAGCTCAGTTTGACACCTCAGGGTTGACTAACCTAAACAGAGCAAGAGGTCAGTAGGGACAGAACATGTCCTCAGGCATGCAGCTCAGGTTTACCAAAGCCTTGTTTTTGCATGGGGCTCTAAGAGCACTCATTAGAGCTCAGGGTCACTGGTTCAACTTAACCATAGCGATTGTTGTGGCGTGCGTAGGAAATTATTAACATAGCAGGTTTTGGTAATTTGGCACACAGAAACAGAATTTATTGAGACCTCCTCTTGCCTAAGAGTGACGAGGCGCCAAAAGAGGATACAGGCATAAAGATGCACGTCCTTCTTTTTGTCTCAGCGGAATAATGGAAGGAAAGATATTTTGGGTGGGAAGGGAAAAAAAAGAAGAAAAAAGTTTCCATCTTAAAAAGGAAATAAACATATGCGCATAATCTTGTGGCCCTGGTCAAAAACAAACATTTAGTTTACGATTGTAGGAATATTATTTTCAGCTTTATCTTATTTTTTTATTAACTATTTAAATAATAGTTTATTATTATTATTATTATTATTATTATTATTATTATTATACATACACACTCTTCATATCAGCATTCTCAAAGGCCAACGCTCGCTTACCCGTGACTCAGTGCTGTTAGCGCAGCAGTCCAGTTACCTTCTAGCCGGTGTAGTGTTAGCGAAGGCCAATGCTAACGCAGTCAAGTCGAATATTATTATTTTTATTTTCCCTGTGTAATTTACTTAGTTGCTTTTAAAATCAACATCGACAACTCCACACAACGGAGTGACCTGGCAGCCAAAATTCTCTCAAAATCTTCCGCTTTTAACCAAGCAAACCTCGCATCCATGTTTGTTTACAAACTGTCACAGTCACTCACTAGCGCAGAAGTTTTACATCTCCGACGTGTCTCTTTTCCAGTTTTTCGATGTCCGTTGGTATGTTTTTCTCTTGTAAATATGTGTGAAGAATATATAATGAAGTTTTGGCAGCCTTTCGGGTGTTCAGCACGTCTTTAGTTTCAGTTTTCAGTTTATTTATTTAGTGCTTAAACCTAGCACTGGATTAGCCCCGTCTTCTCTCTTTCCCGGCGGACAAAGAAATGATTGTGTGCATGTGCAGCAAAAAAAGTTTAGTCAATGGATCTTCGCATGAGCTCTGATGTGAGATGTCATGTTGTCTTGACAAAGTGCAATATTATAACAATATTGCATTCTCATTCTCTATTGGGGAGAGCGGCGTAATACATGGAGGAGAAGCAATATGATAACAATATTGCATGCCATCAATAAACCCACTAGAAGGGAATAGAATACATGTTTTTATTCCATGGAAAAAGTGGCCTGTGTATAATAATTTAGATGATCCAAAGTAACCAGCGTTTACCTTGATGACGCTTTGCACACTATTGGCATTATCTTAACCAATTAATAGGTGTGCCTCGTCAAAAGTTAATTAGTGCAATTTCTTGCTTTCTTAATGCGTTTGAGCTCAAACAGTAAATAATAAAAATACAGTAAATAGCCCTATTCAACACCACAACTGTAGTAATCCATATTATATCAAGAACCGCTCAACTTAGTAAAGAGAAACGACATCCGTCATTACTTTAAGACATGAAGTGACTTTTAATAATAAAAATAAAGAAAAAACATTGAATTATAAGGTGTGTCCAAACTTTTGACCGGTACAGTATGTTCATTGATAAATATCAAGTTAAGTTTGCTGGTTAACTGTCAGTTAAGACACTGATGCGTCAGTGTTTCAGGATGAGTCTGGATTTCTTAACATGCCTGTTAACATACTGTTTTTAGATAAAAGCTTGCCCTTCTCTTCCTTGCTTCTTGTGGTCTGGGGGCTAAGTGCTATTACATGCCCTGAGCACAACAGCAGCTTATCTGGAATATGAATGGAATGTTGACTGAGCCTGGTCTCGGTAAAAAAAAAAAACCTGTGCATTTGTCAGCATGTTGTCAGAACCATGCTATTACAATTCAGCCCTCATTTCATCAAATACGTATGAAGGTTTTTTCCTTCTTACAAATATATATAAAAAAAATGCCAGAGCCACACGCGTGCATTGTTTTAGTGTCCTCATGCATGCAAGCTTGAACATGATGTTAATGGGGGGGGGAACGTTTGTATAATGATTTTTCTGGAAAATCATTATATAGAAACAATTCGGTTTCTCTGTGTGTGCTTTAGTGCAGTTCATCCCGTTCAACATTTGCAAATTTTTACGTCCATATTGTGTAAAATCACACAATTTTCTAAAGGTAGTGCTGGGTGAAGTTATGAAGGGTCCTTGTTGGTTCTAGAACAAATGAAACCTTAGAACCTGCTAAACACATTATTGAATGTTTACTTTTGCTCATTTTGGTAGACACTTTTTATCCAAAGTGCCATACACTTGATCTGAGCAGATACAGTTAAGAATCTTGCTCAAGGTAAGATGCTGCTGATTGATTTTGGGAATTGCTGTGTTTACAGAGTTGCGGCTTTGGCCAGGGTGGCATGGTGGTTAGCACGGTCGCCTCACAGCAAGAAGGTTCTGGGTTCGAGCCCAGTGGCTGATGAGGGCCTTTCTGTGTGGAGTTTGCACGTTCTCCCTGTATTTGTGTGGGTTTCCTCTGGGTGCTCTGGTTATCCCCACAGTCCAAACACATGCAAGTTAGGCTAATTGGTGGCTCTAAATTGACCGTAGGTTTGAATGTGAGTGTGAATGGTTGTTTGTCTCTATGATCTGGTGACTTGTCTAGGGTGTACCCCACCTCTCGCCCATAGTCAGCTGGGATAGGCTTCAGCTTGCCTGTGACCCTGCACAGGATAAGCGGTTACGGATAATGGATGGATGGCTTTGGCCAGTCTACCATTAGCTTGCTTATCACTGCTCTATCTGGGTGCTGTTGTTTACAAGGCAAGATGTTTGATTCTGATGTGGTCTGTCATTGTTGTGTTGTACTTCTCTGCTCTGGATGCTTTCATGTCTTGTTTCCGAGCAGATGAGGGTTAAGGGTCTTGCTCAACAGTGGCAGCTTGGTGGTACTCAAACTCACAACCTTCAGATCAGTAGTCCAGAGCCCAAAACACTGAGCCACTATGGTCCCATTGTCTGTCAGCTGAGTTCTGATGAGTATATTGTTATTAGTATATTGAGAGCAGCATGGTAAAGCAGCAGGTAGCATAGCAGCCTCAGTTTTGCATGTTCACTTTGTGTCTGTGTTGGTTTCTTACCAACGGGAAGAAGTGGTAACCAAGTCAACTACTGATTGTGAGTTTAAATCCCAGCACGGCCAAGCTGCCACTGAGCAAGTCTCTTAACCCTCAACTGCTCAGTTGTATAAATGAGATAAATGTAAGTCACTCTGGATAAGACCATCTGGCAGATGCTGTAGATGTAACTCTTACCACGTCCCCAAAAAAGTTCCAGTAGGTGAAATGGTGTCTCAAGTTATGAATGATTGTGTGAAGGTGTGTGTGTGTGTGTGCGCATGCATGGCGCGCTGAGCTGGAATGACTTCCCATCCAGGATGAATTCCTGCCTGACGCCCAGTGTTCCTGGAATAGGCTCCTGATTCACTGCATCCCTCACCAGGTTGTGCTAAAAGTCTGATATCATAGCTGAAATTATTATTTAAATCCATTATCATGCGACAAAATACAGGTTTTTTGGTGAGTTCTCTTTTTATGTTTGTTTGGGATGAAAGTTTTAGATGAAAATTAGGCCTTGCTGGCTAATTATATCCAGGGTGGGTAACAGTGCTCATAAACACATAGCAGATCCAGTGTAGTGGTGCTATTCTAAACTAGCCACTGGTCATTTGCAGGTTTTTGCAGTTTTAAGGTTTATTTGAGCTGCTGTCTTCTACTGTGTTTATTTTACTAGACTGTAAGTACACTTGAAACTCTTAAAGGCTCTTCAGTTTTCCCTCTGCAGAAACCTTTAAAGATTTGATGTAAAAGGTTACAGTTGTATTTCTATTTTAGAAAAAATCCCAAATGATCCTTTTACGGTAGGTACGGACCTTTTAACTATTGAGTATACCCTTGGAAAACCCTACATATGAGTTTAGAGAGTTGTTTTTTGTTTTTTCCAGATTAGATAGTACAGTGATTCTCCAGAGAGGCCCAAGTAGTGTTATGACCCCTGATTTTGAGTAAGGCAAAGTTTGTAAGGAATTGAGCTGTCACTATAACCCCAGTTCCAAAAAAGTTGTGGCACTGTGTAAACTGTAAATGAAAACAGAATGTGATAATTTGCAAATCATGGAAACCCTATATTTCATTGAAAATGGTACAAAGACAATATATCAAATGTTGAAACTGAGAAATTTTGTTGTTTTTTTTAAAATATATATGCTCATTTTGAATTTGATGTCAGCAACACGTTTCAAAAACGTTGGGACAGGGGCATGTTTACCACTGTGTTGCATCACCTCTACTTTTAACAGCACTGTAAACGTTTGGGAACTGAGGAGACCAATTGCTGTAGTTTTGAAAGAGAAATGTCCTATTCAGGTCTGAACTGCAGGCAGGCCAGTTTAGCACCCGGACTCTTTTACTGCGGAGCCATGCAGTTTTAATATGTGCAGAAAGTGGTTTGGCTTTGTCTTGCTGAAAGAAGGAAGGCCTTCCCTGAAAAAGATTTAGTCTGGATGGCAGCATATTGCTCTGAAACGTGTATATATCATTCAGCATTAATGATGCCTTCCTAGATGTCCAAGCTACCCATGTCATGTGCACTAATGCCCCCTCATACCATCACAGATGCTGGCTTTTGAACTGTGCACTGATAACAAGCCGGACGGTCCCTCTCCTCTTTAGCCTGGAGGATGTGGTGTCCATGATTTCTAAAAAGAATTTCTACTTTTGATTTGTCAAACCTCTGGAAAATTTTCCATTTTGCTTCAGTCCATCATAAAAGAGCTCAGGCCCAGAGAAGGCAGCGGTGTTTCTGGATATTGTTTATATCTGGTTTTAATTTGCATTTGTGGATGCAGTAATGAACTGTTTTCATAGACGATGGTTTTCTGAAGTGTTCCTGTAGCCATACAGTGATTTCCACTACAAAAACATGTCTGCTTTTAATGCAGTGTTGCCTGAGGGCCTGAAGTTCACAGGCATCCAATGTCAGTTTTCAGCCTTGTCTCTTGCATACAGAGATTTCTCCAGATTCTCTGAATCTTTTAGTGATATTATGTACCATAGATGATGTGATCCCCAAATTCTTTGCAATTTTACATTGAGGAACGTTATTCTTAAATTGTTGCACTGTTTGCCCATGCAGACTTTCACAGAGCGGTGAACCCCTCCCCATCTTTACTTCTGAGAGACTCCGCCTCTCTGGGATGCTCTTTTTATACCCAATCATGCTACTGACCTGTTGCCAATTCACCAAATTATTATTATTGTTTTTTTTAGCATTACACAAGTTTTTCAGTCTTTTGTTGCCCCGTCCCATCTTTTGTGAAACGTGTTGCTGACATCAAATTCAAAATGAGTCTATATTTTTCAAAAAACAATAACATTTCTCAGTTTCAACATTTCATATGTTGTCTTTGTACCATTTTCAGTGAAATATAGGGTTTCCATGATTTGCATATCTTCATATTCTGTTTTTAATTTGTTTTACACAGCATCCCAACTTCTTTGGAATTGGAGTTGTATAAACAATCATCATAAGACTTTGCAACTTGGCAGGAGAGTATATGCAAATGGTGTTTCTCTTTGGGTTCGCATGTCTCCTATTCCTGTGAGTTGTGCTATCGGGAAATGGGTGGCCCCCATCCGCTTTGTTGTTCTGGAACAGTCCTGGAAAAAGGCCACACAGTCAGAACAATATAAAACACCCTGACTCACAGGTTTCTAAATTTTACAGTTAAGCCACAGTTTTTATCGTAGCCAATGAAAAGTGATGGGCAAATTCTCAAATTCACACAATCAGGTACAACTCTCATTAAATCCTGATTTTGTGCTCAGTTACTTTTCTTCTCAGGCAGGCAGGCAGGGACTTGGGTCATGGTAATGCCAGACCGGAGCTCAGGGTTTGGAACCTGAGGCGTGGTTTTATCCCTATGGAAGCTTCTGGGATTGTTTTCACAGTAGGATGGTGGAAAGCTGCAGCTTTAATCATTAGGCAGGCTGACATAACAAGCCGAAGATGTGTGGCTTGCCTTGTTTAAACAGGAACATACAAGAGGATGCTGAACCAGGTAAAGGCACACACACATAAAATATATATTGTTATTTCGTGTTAAGGTGGATTTCTGACCTTTCTTTAGAAGCTATAGTTTGAAGTGGGTTTTTTGGTCTTTGTTTTTAATGTTGCAATTAGTGCACTTGCAAAAGAGATTTATTTTTGTTGATGTAGTTATCAGTAGGAGACTTTATACAAATGCGTACAAAAGATCATTCGATTTTTGTAGCCATGGGTAACTTGTTCTATTTTTGTAGTATGTTCAGCAACAGGAGTGAAAAGACTTGGACACACACACACACACACACACACACACACACACACACACACACACACAGATGTCTGTCACTGTTTAGCTGGAAATGCATGTTTTTTTTATTGCTTAGATCAGATAGAATAACCTGCATTAAAAGTAGACGGCCTTTCGATTTCATAAAAATTGGTGAAATTTAGTTCCCTCCGAAATTTGGTCATTGTGATATATGTTTATTTCTGTAATTTCTAAAAAAAAAAAAAACAGGCCGGGCGGCACGGTGGTGTAGTGGTTAGCGCCGTCGCCTCACAGCAAGAAGGTCCGGGTTCGGGCCCCGGGGCCGGCGAGGGCCTTTCTGTGCGGAGTTTGCATGTTCTCCCCGTGTCCGCGTGGGTTTCCTCCGGGTGCTCCGGTTTCCCCCACAGTCCAAAGACATGCAGCTTAGGTTAACTGGTGGCTCTAAATTGACCGTAGGTGTGAATGTGAGTGTGAATGGTTGTCTGTGTCTATGTGTCAGCCCTGTGATGACCTGGCGACTTGTCCAGGGTGTACCCCGCCTTTCGCCCGTAGTCAGCTGGGATAGGCTCCAGCTTGCCTGCGACCCTGTAGAACAGCATAAAGTGGCTAGAGATAATGAGATGAGATGAAAAACCAGACCATTCTGTGGCTGGTAAGTTATTTAATTTGAGGGGATTCCTGAGCAAATAATGTGCATGAAATTGCTCACTTCGCGCAGGCAAGCAGACAGAGGAAGTCCGTGTGCGTATGCCCAGGTTTATCTTCGTCTTCTTCTTCTTTTGGGTTTTACGGCAGTTGACATCAGGTATTGCATTACTGCCATCTACAGGTTTACCTTTGACCGTGCACTGACAGTTCCATCATTCTGTCGCTAAATGAACAGCTGATCACACCAAGGTGCTCGCTGACTACCGATATTTATTAGTTTGGTCCTGCGTTTCCTTTCCTTCGCAACATAACTTCTTTTCTTCTCACTATCCGTTACTGTAGTCGGTCTTTCACGTTTCATTCGCGTCCTCCATTATTCTCTCCTGTTTCAAATTTGTATCCCACAACGCCTTGCGTGAACGGGGAAAACCCACCCCGTGATGCATGACGTAGTATCTTGTATTGTGTCATGGTGAAGCAGGAAAAAATAGCAGAGAATTTAGGGCCACGTGGCCATAAATTGTTCTATTTAAAATAAATAAACAAATAAATAATTAAATTGGAAGTCTGTGATTCGAACTCAGTAGCTTTCAGTCCACTAAACAAAAATAATTGGGTGTCAGGGAAAATTCTTTTTATGACCTAAACTTGAAAAATTTGAAAGGCAGTATAGCTTTAAGTGAATTTTATTTTCTTCATGGTTGAATTACTTTGTTTCCTGTGGATCTGACATAGGTTACCACTGTGTCTAAGCCCTAATGGCCTTAAAGCTCAGTTATTCCAAATAAAAGGAAGCCATCTTAACAGTAAATATCGTTACATGTTTAGAGCCTGTTCTGTCTTCTGTTTAGACCTTTCTATTTCCTGACTGCAGGACTTTCATCATGTAATAAATGACTTCTTGACCATTGTCATTAAAAAAAATTGTAGCTTGACTGATTTCACAAGTCAGACCTCTAGCTTTGGTAGAGAGTTTTGACACATTTCATCAGTAAACTTAGCCAAAATCTGCTTACTTAACAGAAAGAAGTGGTTTAACTGACATGGCAGATTTCCTATGTGAGAATAACTCACAGAAAAGTTTCACACAAAACTCTTGGACAGCCTTTATGGGATTCTGTTCACTTTTTTTTAAATTGAGGAACTATACATTACATACATGTCAACCTTTGGTCAATCAAACCTGTATAACCAACCTCCAAAATCCGTATTTCCCTTATAAAATCCGTATAAGATGCAAATTAAAATAATTTACCTAAAATTTGAATGATAATTAACAATGATGTATCCCAGTTACTTTTTATTCAATATTAATAACAATAAACCTTCAGAATGAATACAAAGCTCCAATGTTTGACAAAGACACAAAGTGTTATCAGCGTAGTTACGAAGGAAATACTTCGTTGTTTGGAGACAGGTTTCACCGAGCGGCTATTATGCGCGAGACTTCATATTAGCCACAAAGTCAGGAAAATCTGTTCGTAAAATTACGTTATAATGACCAAATACAATGAAAAGTATTTTTCCAGTCTCACCTGTGAAAGGTAATCCCATGTGATCTCGTTTGGACGGTAAACCTGTTGGTACAGTTAAACGCAGCACATGAATGAGGCACCTTTATTCTCAGAATCGCCACTTTGCCACATCCAATTTGGCGGCGAGGATGACGTATGATTCTACGCAGAAGGCGGCGTCTATGTTTATATGTCTATGACTTCCGGGTTGGCGGGATTCTCGCAATGCGGTGTGCACATGATCAAAAGTGGAACGAAGTCTCGCTACCACAAGATAACGCGCGATTTCATAAGACTCTTTACTGGCTGTCATGGGAATTGATTATAGCTCTAGATAAATATTGACTTTTTTTAAAGAATCCGTATAACTTTATTTATACGCCCGTATACTACGTTTATTGAATCAAATCTGTATAAAATACGGACATTCCGTATAGGTTGACATGTATGACATTATCTTGCTCTGAAAAACAACTTCTGTCGTCTAATCAGGTCGCATCCTTCAGCACTCTGAAGCTGTAACCAGAACACTGTAAAGACATATGATACTTGGGTCTTAGGCTGAGACTATTTCAGTGGCTCCACTTGTGTATAAGATCTGATTGAGGAGCAAATGGTGTTGTGGCTTAGAATCTGAAATGAGGTCAAACCACTTCTTTTGGAGGTACAAATCTATTGAAAGAACTACAGGATTACAGCCTCGAGAGTGGTGGAGTGACCATATCGAAGCTCTTTATGCAGATTTAGTAGCTTTGCTGTTTCTCTCATTCCCATGGATTTAAAGTAAACCCTGATTTCCTTCCTTAGACCACTAAGTGCTTGTTTTCCAATGAACTGCTTGTTTCAACAGAGAAAAACACTGATCAGCTAAAGCAATGTAATGAGTTAACAAGTCCAAGCAGACCTCAGGATCAAACAGGAGATAAAAGTAGGCAAGCAGGGAATGAGCTGATAATCTTCTGACTTCAGGATTGTATTGTAGCCTTGCAGAAAGCTATTTTGTTCTTCTGTATACTTGTGCATCGGTATACATGGGTATATTAGTTCTGGGTATGACTTTAAACTGCAACCGATGGTGAGTCTCAGGTCCAGGAGGACTTGAGTATTGGGAAAAGTGGAGTTACCCCTTAATCACCATTTGCTCCCAGGTCCGCTCTGACCCGGAGTGGTAGCACCTGCCTGGGTTCCAGCTATGGGTTAAATAGTGCATCACCAATAAGGCGCTGGCAGTAGGGCATTTTTTGGTGCAATGTGGCAGATGAACCCGACAGGGTCAATGGCGCACCACCCATACATGTCAACCCCTTTGGGCGTCCACCTGTAGTATCAGAGGAAGAAATCCATAAAATCAACATAAAATCCTTATAGCCTTCGAATCGCACCAAACTTTTATTTTGATGTACATTTGTACAATACACATTTACATTATTTTTCGCCTGAACAATGACACCATTAAATGTCTCCTTCCATTCAGGAAGATACCGCCTGCCGTATCTCATTTTCTTTCTCGGTGTTCCCATTCTTTCACTCAGCAGACGCTATTCAAAATCTCTCAGGTGTAAACAATGTCGCTCTGCACAATGAGAAAATCGTTCGAACAATGACCGTTTGGCACGTTTAAATGCAGATCGTGCGCATGACCTGAACGAGCGAAGTCTCGCAGTCGTGATACTGCACGAGGCTTGAGGAATAAACATCCGGTTTCACATAGTCTGGGCTATCTGCCCCTGCATACACGCTCTTTGTCTATAAATCAAGGTTTTTTATGTTTTTGCGACGATCAGCTGACAATGTTCAAGTAAGATACACAAAATAAATTTAGGTCAGAAAATACTGAAAATCCGTAAGACTTTGTTTATACGCCCGTACGCCCTTGAAATGAGCTAAAATCCGTATAGGTTGACATGTATGACCACCAGATGGCATGTGGAAGAGCCACTCAAATGGCCAATGGATGACATCATCCGGCAAGTCAGTTGTCACTGCAGGGCAACTTCCATACCTGTCAGGTCTGTGGCACTTTTGTGCACCACTTGGCATCAGATCTGGAGGTCCAGAGAAACAACACGATGGGGGCATGACATTGTTTGTCTTACTTTACTGTGCAAGATGCATCGTTAGGAGAGGAGAATAGTATGCAAGAGCTCACAAGGCCAGACATTCCGTGGAAGCTCGGCCGGACCGTTCATACCGCCACTGCGGGCGACTCTGTCGCTCTGGTGTGGGCCGTGTGGCCCATCACTAGCGATGGACAGCCGACAACTCGTGCATGGCTAGAATGACAAAACACTCTAATCTCATTTCAAATCAGCTTAAAAAATTCTTTAGTCACAAATTAGGCATGCAAGTAAAACACCAATTTTTCAGTCACAAATTGTAAAAAAAAAAAAAAAGTCACAAAACTGGTTGGGGAAAAAAAGCTGAACAGTAATGGAGTCTTGCTGCTTCTCTGAGCTTATCATTGAAATGTTTCATGTGTCAACTCCCATCTATAGCCTAGGTCACAACCGGACATACGATTTTTTGGCCGTGCGATTTTTGGCGTTTCCCAAATCGCTGCGGTTTTTTTTGTTCATGGAGAAAGACGCACGTTGGCCGTAAGTTTGTCTTGCAACCTGAAAAAAAATGTAAGCGCCTGTAGAGTTTGTTTGACATGACAAAGAACCTCTGCGGCCGGTCTGCGGCCAGTCTATGGCTCGAAAATCAGCATGTCACACGCGCGCCCTCCGTGCGTTTCTTGCGTTTTTTGCATGTAGACCGGCCGTAGGAGCACGTACGGCCGGTTGTGACCAAGGCTTATTGTATGCTACACTAATTCTGAAGACTTTTTCTTCAAGTCACTCCTGCACATGCATGCTTCAGCGAAAATGCTTCTTGGATGCTGTCCAAAAAGCCAACAACAACAACAACAAAAAAAAAAAATCGAGAATTTCTGTCTTCTTGAAATTAGTATAACCACCATGATGTGCCTCTAAACCCATTTCTAATAAAGGTGCCTTTATGTCTGTTGGAACCTATTGTGATTGTGTAGACATGCTAATGCTCACTTCTGTGTTTATGGCTAAGTGCTTCTTGGATGTCTTTGGAGGCTGGTGCGTTAAATGTGGCACAATGACAAATGGAGCATTCTGTGTGTGTGGAGGGGGATAAAAGAATGGGAGTGAAATAAAAGATGATTGATTGGTGAGGATGGTGGCTGTTAGGACTTTTGTGTACATCCCGGAGGTACAAAGTTCAGAGGCTTAACTGTGGTCATGGGGGCCGTGTCATGGCTATAAAATTACCTATACATACAACACCATTACAGTTAGATGTAAGGAAATAATGAACACTGTTGAGGAACATATTGGACCATTTCACTGTGGGTTGAAACAGTGGATCAGTATTGGAGACTGGAGATGCTTGATGAGTTAGTTTTAACTGCTAATATTAAAGCTGTATCGCCTTTCAGATTTTTCAAGTTAAGGTTATAAAAAGAATTTTCCCCGACACCCAATTATTTTTGTTTAGTGGATCAAAAGCTACTGAATTCGAATCAGACTTCCAATTTTATTAGTTTTTTTTTTAAAATAGAACAATTAATGAATTCAGGGCCATGTGGCCCTAAATTCACCGCTACTTTTTCTTGCTTCACCATGACGCAATACAAGATATCCATCACATGGTAGGCTTTCCCCTTTCGCGCAAGGCATTGTGGGATACAAATTTGAAACAGGAGAGAACAATGGAGGAGGTGAATGAAACGTGAAAGACCGACTAAAGTCACGGAAAGCGAGAAGAAAAGATGGTATGTTATATATGAAGGAAAGGAAATGCAGGACCAAACTAATAAATATCAGCGGTCGGCGAGCACCTCGGTGTGATCAGCTGTTCGTTTAGCGACAGAATGATGGAACTGTCAGTGCACGGTCAAAGGTAAACCTGTAGATGGCAGTAATGCAACACTGGATGCCAGCTGCCGTAAAACCCAAAAGAAGACGAAGACGAAGATAAACCTGCGCATACGCACACGGACTTCCTCTGTCTGCTTGACTGCGTGAAGTGAGCGATTTCATGCACATTATTTGCTCAGGAATCCCCTCAAATTAAATAACTTCCCAGCCACAGAATGGCCTTTTTTTTTTTTTTTTTAGATATTACAGAAATAAACATGTATCACAATGACCAAATTTCAGAGGGAACTAAATTTCACCGATTTTATGAAATCAAAAGGCCATCTAGTTGGAGCGCCGTATAGACCCAGCTTACGGCCTGCCTGCTTATCATCTCGGGCGCTTCTGAGCTTATATTGTTCATGCTGTGCCAGTGTATTGTTTCAGGCTGGGTGAGTCCATAACTGTCTGTCTGGGTTTGGTACTTTTCCTGATTCAAGTCTTCCATGATGACTCAGTCCTTTCTGCTTTGGCAGAGTGTTTTGAGTATTGTTTCTGGACTCACTGTGTGACTGAGCTGTCTTTGAGATGTCTCCAGATATAGGTCACTGATTAGACACAAAACAAACCAGGAAACTAGTGACCGTATAACTAGACTAGAAAAGACTGAACACAGTTAGCAGCAGTATTCAGGTCTAAAGGAAGATATTTCGAATGGGTGTTGTCCAGGATGTTTCATAGTCCTTCAGCTCGCCTCTGCGCCGTCTTCCTGAGCTCCTCACGGGCCATTGTTTCCAGAGTGGAAGTAGTGACCCATCATGCTCTCTCCAGCAATTTCTCTCTACAGGAACAGAAACCACATAAAGCATTTACTTAGCAACACAACAGAACCTTAAGAGCTCAGTGTGTATTGGAGCGTTGTCAAGTAGCTTACAGTTGTTTACGTCCTGGGTTTGAGGAAGAGAATCTTCTGTTTTAATCGGACTCGCATAATTTGCCGACATGTTTAAATAACATATGTTGTATGCTGTGTCAGAAAAAAAGATGTGCAGTCCTAATGCCCTTTTTGGTATTTTTTTCATGTAACAAACTCTGAATTTTTGATGGTGTTGTGGTAAATTGTTTCATTTTTGGAAAGATGGAAGGACAGTTGTGTAGATGAACTGATAGAGAAGCTCAGTAGATGAGTGCTTTGGGTAATGTTGTGGAAACCTCTTGGTGTTCTTTTAAACCATTTTGATTTTGAACAGTCCTTATTTTTCATGTAGGCTTTCTTCAGTTACTCTATCAAAAAAAAAATCTACACTATTTCCAAGGACCACATGCGCATAATAATAATAATAATAATAATAATAATAATAATAATAGGGGCGGCACGGTGGTGTAGTGGTTAGCGCCGTCGCCTCACAGCAAGAAGGTCCGGGTTCGAGCCCCGTAGCCGGCGAGGGCCTTTCTGTGCGGAGTTTGCATGTTCTCCCCGTGTCCGCGTGGGTTTCCTCCGGGTGCTCCGGTTTCCCCCACAGTCCAAAGACATGCAGGTTAGGTTAACTGGTGACTCTAAATTGACCGTAGGTGTGAATGTGAGTGTGAATGGTTGTCTATGTCTATGTGTCAGCCCTGTGATGACCTGGCGACTTGTCCAGGGTGTACCCCGCCTCTCGCCCGTAGTCAGCTGGGATAGGCTCCAGCTTGCCTGCGACCCTGTAGAACAGGATAAAGCGGCTAGAGATGAGATAATAATAATAAATAGTTACGTACCCAAAAAGAGTCCAGATTAAAAAAAAAAAAAACACACGACTGTATGCGCTCATTGATTGACCATTGAACCTACTAATGTCCCTATTCCCATTTGCTTTTTGTCCACAGGGAGCCCCTCCAGATCAGTGTCCACCATGTCCCTGTCTGTGCGGCCTACGCGCCGAGTCCTTGCCAGGTCCATCACTAGGAGCCAGTCCTTTGCCGGAGTCAACTCCCACGACAAGCCCTACAGGTCAGTCCACACAAAACACACACAAATATTTTGCATCAGGAATGTGAGAATGTGTAAACCAAAAAGACAGCAATTATACTCTAGTAACAAGTATCTGGCATGAGTCTGGGCCAGAACAGTCTACTAAGGCCCTGTCCACACGGCAACGGATTCAGGTGAATCTGATAAAATTGTTTATCGTTTTGGCCTGGCGTCCACACGGCACCGGCGTTTTGGGTGCCCCAAAATGAGAACGGGTTCCAGAGTGGAAAAATCTGGCAACGGCGCCGTTGCGAAGTCGTCTGGATGAGTAGAACGGATTTGTTTACGATGACGTCACAACCACATGACTAGAACAAGCAGCACTCTCGCTGTTTTGTATGAACCACTGCATTGCAGTCACTTTTGTATACAGCTTTTCTTTTAAATAAACAAGTAACTGAACCATTTCTTGAATTTCTTTTTTTTATTGGATAAGACTGCTTTTCAAAATGTTCACACACAATATAAAAAGTTATATAAATTATATAAAAATGCTTTTCAAAATGTTCACACACAATAAGAAAATTAAGTTATATAAAACTATGCACACTAATAAAACTAATTTGTACACACAGAAGGCACGATTTCCTCGCGTAGTCGCAGCCATCTTCTTCTTGTTGTTGTGTGTTTGTTCCTGTGAGTGCTTCACACCGGGTAGAGGAAGGGGTTTATGCGCATGCGTCCTTACTTCTTCTATTGTTCTGGTGTCTCCGATGGGACCGTCTTACAGCGCACGTAGAGGTGTGGCATGTGTATTGCATCGTTTTCAGCAAGCGTTGCATTGCCATATGTACCTGATATTTTACTGATCCGTTGCCCATGTGGACGCGATATTTTTTTTAATAAAATCTCGTTGCCATTGTCGTGTGGATGTAGCCTAAGAGTCAGGCCTGAGACAGTCCAGTCTGGGTTTAACCTGGAGCAGTCTACCACTGTGTTTGGTCTGGTACAGTCCACTAGACGTTTTGATCTGAAAAAGTGTGATTAATGCCCAACAGGTACATGTTCAGTGTCTAACTATGGCTGGGGAATATGACAAAAATGTCATGTTACTTGAAGACATTTTCATGATACTCAATGTAGCAAAGTACCAGCTCAACATTTGCTCAACGATAACTAATTATGTTTGCATCAAACATCTAAAAAAAACATTTATCTCATCTCATCTCATTATCTCTAGCCACTTTATCCTGTTCTACAGGGTCGCAGGCAAGCTGGAGCCTATCCCTACGGGCGAAAGGCGGGGTACAATCCAATAATTAAAAGGAGAGGAAAACTCGCTGTTATGCACTGTGCATAAATTATTACAATATTAATATCAGCTCAAACCACTTCCAACATATTTTCCACTTCCAGTTTACAGTTCCAGTTTGGTTGTTACGAATGCATGAACTTCAGTCATTACAGTGTTCCTTTAGCTGTTATAACAAGACAATTTTCTAGATTGAATTAATAAAGTATCTATCTACAGTATGCAGTGTCTTGCAAAAGTATTCATCCCCCTTGGTGTTTGTCCTGTTTTGTTGCATCACAAGCTGGAATTAAAATGGATTTTTGGAGGGTTAGCACCATTTGATTTACACAACATGCCTACAACTTTAAAGGTGCACATTGTTGCTTTATTGTGACACAAACAATAATTAAGATGAAAAAACAAATCTGGAGTGTGCATAGGTATTCACCCCCTTTCGTATGAAACCCCTAAATAAGAGCTGCTCCAACCAATTCACTTCATAAGTCACATAATTAGTTGATTAAGATCCACCTGTGTGCAATCAAAGTGTCACATGATCTGTCACATGATGTATGTATAAATCAACCTGTTCTGGAAGGACCCTGACTCTGCAACACTACTAAGCAAGCAACATGAAAACCAAGGAGCCTCCAAACAGGTCAGAGACAAAGTTGTGGAGAAGTATAGATCAGGGTTGGGTTATAAAAAAATATCCCAAACTTTGAACAATCACAGGGAGCACCATTAAATCCATTATAGCAAAATGGAAAGAATATGGCACCACTACAAACCTGACAAGAGAAGGCCACCCACCAAAACTCAGACCGGGCAAGGAGGGCATTAATCAGAGATGCAACAAAGACACCAAAGAGAACACTGAAGGAGCTGCAAAGATCCACAGCGGAGATGGGAGTATCTGTCCATAGGACCACTTTAAGCCGTACACTCCACAGAGCGGGGCTTTATGGAAGAGTGGCCAGAAAAAAAGGCAATGCTTAATTAAACATGTTTGGAGTTTGCCCAACAGCATGTGGCAGACTCCCCAAACACATGGAAGAAGATTCTCTGGTCAAATGAGACTAAAATTGATCTTTTTGGCCATCGTGTGGTGCAAACCCAACACCCTGAGAACACCATTCCTACAGTGAAGCATGGTGGTGGCAGCATCATGTTGTGGGGATGTTTTTCATCTGCAGGGACAGGAAAGCTGGTCAGGACTGAAGGAAAGATGGATAGCACTAAATACAGGGCAGTTCTGGAGGAAAACCTGTTTGAGTCGGCCAGAGGTTTGAGACTGGGGATGAAGATTCATGTTCCAGCAGGACAATGACCCTAAACATACTGCTAAATCTACACTGGAGTGGTTTAAAGGGAAACATTTAAATGTCTTGGAACGGCCTAATCAAAGCCCAGACCTCAATCCAATTGAGAATCTGTGGCATAACTTGAAGATTGCTGTACACCAACGCAACCCATCTAACTTGAAGGAGTTGGAGCAGTTTTGCCTTGAGGAATGGGCAAAAATCCCAATGGCTAGATGTGCTAAGCTAATAGAGACATAACCCGGGGGGGGGGTGAATACCTATGCTCACTCCAGATTTCTGTTTTTTCAGCTTAATTATTGTTTGTCACAATAAAACAACAATTTGCACCTTTAAAGTTGTAGGCATGTTCTGTAAATCAAATGGTGCTAACCCTCCAATAATCCATTTTAATTCCAGCTTGTAATGCAACAAAACAGGACAAACACCAAGGGGGATGAATACTTTTGCAAGATACTGTATGCATGTATATGCCTGCAGGTGAAAAGACACAAATCCTTAACACATCCTGAATGCAGTCACACTTCGCTTGTTTAAGTTCCAGGTGTCTGTTGTGTTTTTATGTCGCGATCACAGCTGACAGGATGTCCTTTCCAGCCTGTTTCCTCCAAAGAAGAGCAAATCAATCCCAATAGCTGGCCATTGGAGCTGAGAACGCAAAGGAAATGTTGCCTTTTCTTTAGTATGGGAGTGTGAGAAAGATGCCAAAGCTGCTTAAATGCCTAGATTGTACTTTTGCATCATTTGGAAGGCATTATGAAGAAACGTATCCGGAAAGTGATGAGTGAATGAATGGAAATGAATGGAAATTCAGACTGTTTAAAATAACTTGTGTGTAATGTATCTGGCTGAATTCTTCTAAAGAAATTTAAGCCAGACTTGTTGCTTCACCGAATACACAGGACTTTAAATGTTGGCTTTATTATAACTCACCAGATATTAAAATTTGGAAATTGGCACATCTTGAATATATTATTTAGGTTGTTTTTTGTTGATTTAAATTTCAGTGATGTTTGTTACCCATGACGAAACTCTCTTTCGTCCGTGTCTGTGCGAGCTGGGAGTCAATCAGGATTGTTTGACGAGTCGTATCTAAAGAAAAGAGGACAAAAGAGATTGTTTCCTCATAATTGTACTGCACTTGGTTGTATTAAAAGAATGAATATACCCGTGCGTTTCAGGAGCCTCTCCGTGTTCCGCACCCCATCGTGTGTAAGAAAGACTCCCTCTCGAGGAAGCAGGATGTTCACCCTGTCTGCCAAGTCACCTCCTCCAAAGGTGCCCCAACCCGAGAGGCTGGATGAGGTGTATGAAGCTCTGAAAAGAGGACTCCAGTAAGTACACACGCTATCCTTTTAAAAGTAACGACCTTTAAAATCCAAATATTTTACAGATGAACGGCGTGGCATGGCACGTCCAAGGCATGTACGCATGACATAATGCTGCACAGTACTTACTTTCAGTGCTCAGTTATTTAACGATTAGTTTCCGGCTATAAATAAGACAATTTGAAGTGTTTTGTTTCACATTGACACGTTACGTTACCACTTTGAGCGAGTGTTTCTTATGGACTCTGAACACGAGAGACATCTCTTTTGAATGTGAT
Organism: Neoarius graeffei; assembly: GCF_027579695.1. NCBI lineage: Eukaryota > Metazoa > Chordata > Actinopteri > Siluriformes > Ariidae > Neoarius > Neoarius graeffei. The sequence goes on from NC_083574.1 coordinate 59,893,954, forward strand.
CTGGGAAGAATAAATACCCGCTCCTCTTTCCATTCGTCTTTAATAATTTTTTTCCACTTTTTTGTTTTTTTAAAACAAGCCATGTCGCCAGTTCACTAATCAGACCAGAGTGGATAAATAAAATGAAAACTCTATAAATGTCTGTAAAGCTTCATTCCTCTTTGACCTAATCTGGTCCCAGGAGCTGCTTTCAATAAAATAATTAACATAAATTCATGTGATTCAATGAGCTGCTGGAGGAGTTGAGCTGGTTCATATTTACAAATCTAGAGTCGCTGAGCTACAGCCACTTTTTCATATGTTTATTGGCTCTGCTGCAGTTTTTTTTTTCTTTCAAGCACTCAGTTCGGTCTGTTGAAATATTTTGCGTGGTCTGCATCCAGACTGCTGCCCATTAGTCAGACAACCCCTGGAATCAGGAATTAGAGTTTACCACTAAATCTCAAATAATGTAAATAAGTTCTAGTTATGGGTGGCACGGTGGTGTAGTGGTTAGCACTGTCGCCTCACAGCAAGAAGGTTCTGGGTTCAAGCCCAGTGGCTGACAGGGCCTTTCTGTGTGGAGTTTACATGTTCTCCCCATGTCTGCATGGGTTTCCCCTAAAGACATGCAGGTTAAACCTGTGTCACACTGTCTTGTATCTTGCCACGTAAGCAGCGTGTGGGTCAAGTGCCAAGAAATGAGGCATATTTTGTCCAAAATTAAAGTCCTGAGATGTACACGGCGTATGTGTGGCGTATCTGGGGTTTGTATGGGTTTCAAGGGATGTAAAAGTTAAGGCGTACTGAGGCGTATGATGTGTTGCCGTGGCGTAGCCGTTTCGTTGCTTGCATTGGCATGGCGTTTCGTTCTTACGTGTGACATTGCTGCTGCATACCTGCTGTTAGGGCGGATGGAGCTATGGTGAAGTTCGGCTCCAAACGCAGAACACAGAGAGTGATCCAATAAATAAGATGATTTAATACAGGGAAGAAAGGGCATGGCAAGAGGTAAACAAACAGGACAAAAAACAAATGGCAAAAATAGTCTGGGCAAAATGAGAACAAACAACTTGACAAAAATATGAGACAGGCAAAGACAAAAACGCTAGCGCAAAAAACCCTGAACAAGAAAAGACCCTTAGTGCAAGAAACCATGAATCAGAAATAACCCTTCGTGCAAAAAACCATGAACCAGAAAAATGCTAGTGCAAAACCATGAACAAGAGACAATCGCTCAAGAGAAAAACCATGAGAAGCAAGAGAGGCACAGAAACAGCTAGTGAAGCAAACGAGACGTTCTGGCAAAGTCGGAGTCTGAGAACGGCCTTTAAATAGGCAGCAGTAAAAACCAGGAAGTGAGTTCAGGAGAAAAGGAATTCCTGTCCCGAATCCGGATCAGCACTGGCGTGAGAGATCTGTAATCTCCGGAGTGGATGTCCGGGGCAGAGCATGACACCTGTGGCATATCAGAAACATTTTGTACACTGTAAAAAAAAAAAAAAAAGACATGTCTAGGGTATTTACATGAAGCATCGGGGAATTTAAATAATACTTCAGTGTCTTTAAAGACATGGGTGTATATGGAGGATGCAAGAAAACATGCGTGTCTATTATAAAGACACCGGCGTCTATCAGTAGACACAAGACACGTCTTCGAAGTGTTACATTTAGGGGTATTTAAATAAGACATGTCTAAACCCTTTTTTATTTACAGTGCACTCGCCAAATGTGAGTTGTGAAATCTAATGGCGAGTAAAGATCGCCCCAGACTCACCTTTCTCGGTGAGTGTCAAGTCAAGTCAAGTCAACTTTATTGTCAAATATGCTATACATGCTTGATATACAGCACAGATGAAATTTCAATCCTCTCTGACCCACGGTGCAAACAGGCAATGCAATAAGTAAAAATAGAATAATTGAAATAAAAAATATAAACAGTATAAACACTAGATAAGAAATAGACATAGACTAAACACTTTTATTTATATATATATATAGACACACACACATATATATATATATATATATATATATATATATATATATATATATATATATAAATTGGAGCAAAAGGACATAAAATAAACAGTCAAGGGCACTTGAGGTATAGCAGGTAAACATGAAATAAGCAGTATAAACAATAAACTAATAGCTGTTAAGGTGAGGTAGTGCAGAATAGTGCAAATGAGTGAGGTAAAGTGAAATGTGCAGTCCCTGAGTTCAGTGTGTTAATGAATGTTGAGAGTATGTGTGTGTGTGTGTGTGTGTGTGTGTGTGTGTGTGTGTGTGTGTGTGTGTGTTGGGGGGGAAACTGTGAGGGTGACATGATGTCAGATGCTGAAGGGGGGGCAGAGGGGTGTACGGGCAGAATCTATGGCAGGGGGCAGAGTGGGGAGGAGGGGCAGAACAGGGAGGGAGTTGAGCCTCCTGACCGCCTGGTGAAAGAAACTGTCCTTGAGCCTGCTGGTTTTGGCCCGGAGACTCCGCAGTCTCTTCCCCGATGGCAGCAAGCTGAAGAGGCTGTGAGATGGGTGGGTGGGGTCACCTGCAATCCTGATGGCTTTGCGGGTGAGGCGGGAGTTATAGATATCCATAAGAGAAGGGAGAGAGACACCAATGATCCTCTCAGCTGCTCTCACGATGCGCTGCAGAGACTTGCAGCAGGACACGGTGCAGGCACCGTACCACACGGTGATGCAGCTGGTCAGGGTGTTCTCGATGGCTGTAGAATGTGTGCATGATGGGGGCCGGGACTCTTGCTCTCCTCAGTTTGCGGAGGAAGTACAGACGCTGTTGGGTTTTTTTGGCCAGTGATGCGGTGTTGTTGCTCCAGGACAGGTCTTCAGAGATGTGCACACCCAGAAACTTGGTGCTGCTCACCCTCTCCACTGCAGCACCGTCTTCAAAATGATGGGTTCTTACCTAGTGTTTGTGTAAAATCCAAGAAATATTCGACAAAAACTCCTTCCTTGCGCAGGACTCTCGGGCGCACTCCAGACTGCGTGCGCGCCTTATTAAGACTGGCTACATCATGAATTAAATGGCTTCACTGGACTCAAAGCTTGGAGAGCAGGCTTTCATGATAAGGGTCTCTTGCTTGCTTTACAAAATTTAAATAATTCATGTCTAAGCCCTTTTTATTTACAGTGCACGCCAGATTTGCATTGCATGTCAACTAAAGCATTCACACGGTGTAATAGGTGTTCGAGCAACGTTCCCGCTGCATCACTGCTGCATAGCTTTCGTTTCTACGGCATACGCATGACATATCAAAGCTACTACATACAGTATGTGCTATGGATTTTTAAGAGCGGACTTAAAAATATGCCGCATCCTGGTATACAAGGAGATCGTGTTACGCATCCTAGTGTATTAGCTATGTAAGCCGGTGATGCTGTAACATTCCTTTCGTACTGCCATGTATCCTGATACGCCGTACATGCGCAAGGCTGAAACGCCAAGAGACATTAGGCTAATCGGTGGCTCTAAATTGACCGTAGGTGTGAATGTGAGTGTGAATGGTTGTTTGTCTGTGTGTCAGCCCTGCGATGATCTGGCGACTTGTCCAGGGTGTACCCCGCCTCTCGCCCATAGTCAGCTGGGATAGGCTCCAGCTTGCCTGTGACCCTGCACAGGATTAGCGGTTATGGATAATGGATGGATGGATGGATGGATGGATGGATGGATGGATGGATGGAGTTCTAGCTATCATAAATCTTCTGAGGCATCATAGCCAATTTCAATAATGAGTTCTGATTTTATTTTTATTTTTTAGTGTCATTCACAAAAACATGTCTGGAATAATTGAGCAGTGATTTTTAAACTGGTCCAATTTTACTGTTGTGTGCTTGTACACTTTGGTTGCCATTTCCTACACATACTTAATCTAATCAGAACGGGAAAAATTGTGATCTCAAAGTGTGACTTTCACTGTGGCATGGGTGTTGGTGCCAGATGTTTGAGTATTTCAGAAACTGCTGAGGTTTTCTCCTGGGGTTTTCACACACAACAGTCTCTAGAGTTTACACAGAATGGTGCAGAAAACAAAAAACATCGACTGAGCGACAGTTCTGTGGGTGGAAACAAACGCCTTGTTGATAAGAGAGGTCAGAGGAAAATGGCCAGATTGGTTTGAGCTGCCAGGAAAGATATAGTAACTCATAGCAACTCTTTACAACCGTGGTGAGCAGAAAAGCATCTCAGCATGCAACAGTAGAAGACCACATTGGGTTCCAGTCCTGCCAGCCAAGAACAGGAATCTTAGAATCAAGAACAAGTTCCTGTTAAAGTGGCCGGCGAGTATATATAGAATTATGTGGTAAACCAAAAAGTGTTAAAATATGTTTCACATTTTAGATTCTTCAAAGTAGCCAGCATTTACCTTGATGACACTTGACACACTATTGGCATTATCTCAACCAGCTTCATGAGGTTGTCACCTAGAATACTTTGCATTTAACAGGCGTGCCTCGTCAAAAGTTAATTCGTGCAACTTCTTGCTTTCTTAATGCATTTGAGATCAAACAGTAAATAGTAAATTAAAAAATACAGTAAATGGCCCTATTCCACACCACAACTGCAGTAATCCATATTATGTCAAGAACCGCTCAACTAAGTAAAGAGAAATGACTGAATTAGAAGGTGTCCCAGACCTTTTGACTGTATTACTGTTAACTGTATAAAAACGCAAAAAAGAAAATATTCAGCCAAAATCTCGACAATGAAACACATCTGGATACGGTGTAATGAGTATCTAATTACATCCCATGCAAAAGACACGAACTGCATTCGTAATTAATGGCCTCAGGCATGAAAAATGTCGATGATATGATAATATAAAGAGTTGCTCAGAGCACTTAGAGCAGCCCATAAAGAGCCATAAGTTGATCCATTATCAGTCTTAATGGTGCAGACTGCAATAAATATACTACAATATTTAGTGTATCTCATTCTAGTTTAGCTGAGCTGTGTGCAGTAAAAAAAAAAAAAACTATTTCAGAGACTCTGTACTTCACTGACTGAAATAAGAGTCACTTAGCATGAGCTGGACAGACACTGGTGTGGGTTTAAGCACTGATTTCTTTGCTTCCAGGTCTTATCTGCAGGTCCATCAGATGGAGCTCGACAGTCTGAACCGTCAGATGAAGGAATCGAAGAGAAATTCGCGTCTGGTAAGAGAAAGTGACTGAGATCTTACAATAAAAACGTTTACATGAATGCAGCTTTTTAAACCATATGATTACAAAGTCACTTTCATATTCCAGGGAGCTTGCTTTTGACCAATCAGCAACTTTCAGCATGATGAGCTCCATCCTATGAATGGAGAATCTGTATAACTACAGGACAGGAACTAACATGAGCCCTGATTTCTCTGGTGGAAACATACTTACAATGGTGCTTGAAAGTTTGTGAACCCTTTAGAATTTTCTATATTTCTGCATAAACATGACCTAAAACATCATCAGATTTTCACACAAGTCCTAAAAGTAGATAAAGAGAACCCAGTTAATTAAATGAGACAAAAATATTATACTTGCTCATTTATTTATTGAGGAAAATGATCCAATATTACATATCTGTGAGTGGCAAAAGTATGTGAACCTCTAGGATTAGCAGTTAATTTGAAGGTGAAATTAGAGTCAGGTGTTTTCAATCAATGGGATGACAATCAGGTGTGAGTGGGCACCCTGTTTTATTTAAAGAACAGGGATCTATCAAAGTCTGATCTTCACAACACACGTTTGTGGAAGTGTATCATGGCATGAACAAAGGAGATTTCTGAGGACCTCAGAAAAAGCGTTGTTGATGCTCATCAGGCTGGAAAAAGTTACAAAACCATCTCTAAAGAGTTTGGACTCCACCAATCCACAGTCAGACAGACTGTGTACAAATGGAGGAAATTCAAGACCATTGTTACCCTCCCCAGGAGTGGTCGAACAACAAAGATCACTCCAAGAGCAAGGCGTGTAATAGTCGGCGAGGTCACAAAGGACCCCAGGGCAACTTCTAAGCAACTGAAGGCCTCTCTCACATTGGCTAATGTTCATGAGTCCACCATGAGGAGAACACTGAACAACAATGGTGTGCATGGCAGGGTTGCAAGGAGAAAGCCACTGCTCTCCAAAAAGAACATTGCTGCTCAGCTGCAGTTTGCTAAAAATCACGCGGATAAGCCAGAAGGCTACTGGAAAAATGTTTTGTGGATGGATGAGACCAAAATAGACCTTTTTGGTTTAAATGTGAAGCGTTATGTTTGGAAAAAAGAAAACACTGCATTCCAGCATTGGAACTTTATCCCATCTGTGAAACATGGTGGTGGTAGTATCATGGTTTGGGCCTGTTTTGCTGCATCTGGGCCAGGACGGCTTGCCATCATTGATGGAACAATGAATTCTGAATTATACCAGCGAATTCTAAAGGAAAATATCAGGACATCTGTCCATGAACTGAATCTCAAGAGAAGGTGGGTCATGCAGCAAGACAACGACCCTAAGCACACAAGTCATTCTACCAAAGAATGGTTAAAGAAGAATAAAGTGAATGTTTTGGAATGGCCAAGTCAAAGTCCTGACCTTAATCCAATCAAAATGTGGAAGGACCTGAAGTGAGCAGTTCATGTGAGGAAACCCACCAACATCCCAGAGTTGAAGCTGTTCTGTACGGAGGAACGGGCTAAAATTCCTCCAAGCCGGTGTGCAGGACTGATCAACAGTTACCGCAAACATTTAGTTGCAGTTATTGCTGCCCAAGGGGGTCACACCAGATACTGAAAGCAAAGTTTCACATACTTTTGCCACTCACAGATATGTAATATTGGATCATTTTCCTCAATAAATAAATGACCAAGTATAATATTTTTGTCTCATTTGTTTAACTGGGGTCTCTTTATCTATTTTTAGAACTTGTGTGAAAATCTGATGATGTTTTATGTCATATTTATGCAGAAATATCGAAAATTCTAAAGGGTTCACAAACTTTCATGCACCACTGTATAAACATGCTTAGTGTTCCTGAACATATTCTAAAACTGTTCTTTCCCAGCAGGTGACAAAAAGCAATAATTAAGAACTCAGATGCGTGGGATCTAATGTAAATAAGTCAAGGGGATGCAAATCTAAATCAAAAAGTACGAGGCTTTAAGCAGAGCTATGGCATTAGGAGAAGTGTTTGAATATGGCCCATGGTTGTCTCCGTTTGATTTTAATCTTTCCTTTCTCTCTTGGTCTTTGTTTGCTTACAGGGATTTCTTTATGAACTGGACAAGGTGAGGGAGACTCTGTCTCTTACTGCTACTGATTTTACTGGTTTAGGATATTTAACCCTCTCAGCTACAAAAACAAACCAAGCACTGATACTTAATGATTTATCCTAATTACAAGATGTGATTATTAGCAACAGGTCTGACTTACTCTCTGGAACTGATATATAACATAACTGGATATGATATTTGTTTATCTACACTGTCAGAAACAGGGGTACAGTAGGAGTCAATTTCTGTCCCCCACGGTACAATGTATCCCCTAGGACTCATTATTGGACTTCAAGGGAACTATGTGTACCTTTGTAGGGTGAAAAAGGGACATATATATATTCCCAATCAGTATATAAAGGGTACAAATAAGTACCTTCGAGGATCCTGTCCCAGTGACTAGCCGTTGTACCCCTAAAGGTACAATAATGTACTTTATTTTCCAAGAATGTATAGTCCATCAACAAAAACCATGAAATAACTGGTGTAGTAGAAATGTTTTATGGTAATTTACAGATTTTTACCACATTCCTGAATACTAAATCTTCAATATTTTTTTCTTTTTATTTAATTAGATTTAAAAAAAAAAGAGTGGGATGAAATGGACTAGAAAAATACCATACATTTGGGAATTATTCTTGTTTTTTCCTTTTCTTTCTTTTTTTTAATATTACACTGGGGGGGGGGCTTAAACAAAGAAAAGAAAAATCTGTCAAACTCTTGAAGTGTTATGCAATGATGATGTTTAATGGCTATTTCCTGCAGCAAGTCAAGGTGATTGAGAGGTTCATGAGACGACTGGAGTTCCACCTCAGTAAGGTAAGCACGCGGGTATAATTATATATCTGTTAATTAGACAATACATTTATAGAGAATGAATATTAGTCGCAGTGTTTATCACAAGCTGAAAACCGTTACTGTGTTAGCATTACGTCAATAGGTATTCAATTTTAGTAAATTAAATATAAGCCCTTTAAAATCTGCCATCTTCAGTTAGGTGAGAGTGATCTTAACAATTCTGTACTAAATCAGGAATGTGTGTGTATGTATATCTTCGTCTTTGTTGCTCTGGCTGTGCAACAGTTCTTTTTCTCAATACATAAAATCATGTTATGCAATAAAGATTGTTAGTATATAGATGGGGCGGCACGATGGTGTAGTGGTTAGCGCTGTCGCCTCACAGCAAGAAGGCCCGGGTTCGAGCCCCGTGGCCAGCGAGGGCCTTTCTGTGTGGAGTTTGCATGTTCTCCCCGTGTCCGCGTGGGTTTCCTCCGGGTGCTCCGGTTTCCCCCACAGTCCAAAGACATGCAGGTTAGGTTAACTGGTGGCTCTAAATTGACCATAGGTGTGAATGTGAGTGTGGATGGTTGTCTGTGTCTATGTGTCAGCCCTGTGATGACCTGGCGACTTGTCCAGGGTGTACCCCGCCTTTCGCCCGTAGTCAGCTGGGATAGGCTCCAGCTTGCCTGCGACCCTGTAGAACAGGATAAAGCGGCTAGAGATGATATGAGTATATAGATGACTTGCAACCACGTGATCAAAATGCGCTACGTCATGAGCGTCCACCATGTTGGTGGATATACAAAGCAACTAGGATGGCAGCGGCTGAAAGCATGTCTATAACCAACGCTGAATTTTCTCAGTATTACCACGATTTGAAAAGTCAAGCAAAGATTTGATCCAAAGAGAAGATAGATATGTGTGGTTTTGACCCATGTTATTGAAAAAAGTCAGACATTTCTGAAGATAAGACACTTCTACCGACCATCGAGTACCCAGATATCGCGTTCTTTCTGGTTTGGTTGCCGAAGAATCAAGTCCGACCTTGGACGAAACATAGCCCGTTTTCTGAGTGGGTGCCCAGTCTGGATTGTTTCTATCATATACTTTTGCTGGTGCTCCTAGAAGCGAAATGGTAATACGTGTTAAAATTATAACAACAACCGAGTGAACCACGACAAGAGAACGCTCATTTTATAGCAAGATTCTAGCAGCACGAAATAAAATTCTTCCATGATATTATTGAGAAAGCACGAGCGGATGGAATTCTAAAAAATCGGAACGTGCCACGGTCACGAGTACTGTTGTGACCACAACCATATACAGCACAAAGATATGGCATAGCTAAAAGAACGCTTAAAGCAGTGGAAAAACAAAGAGAGGTGCACACGCGTGACTATGTTTTGTATGGGATGTCACTTGACCCCACATTTGTATATCAACCAACACGGCCAACATCCAGGTTTCTACTTTGTTTTGACGTCACTTGCAAGTCAAGGATTTGGCCAAAGCATGCACCAGAATGAATCCGTAAGAATCATTTAACTGAACAGACTCAAACGACTGAAGTGGCGCAGCAGAAAAGTGTTTGTTCTATCATCTGGAGATTGAATCCTAATGATTCCACAGCCGGGAGTCCAAGGGAGAAAATTGGCCATGCTCTCTGTGTGGGAGGGCAGACTCTCCTCCCCTGCCAATCACAGTGACACTGGCCAATCTGGGGCTTCTGTAAGATCATATACATTGAAGTGGGCGGATAGCACTTTCTTCTGAGCGTGTTACATGGCACTGTGATGCAGCAAAGCAGCAGTTGGAGAAGATGCACTTGGCTGGCTTCACGTGTCTCATTAGCCTTCACCCTTGGCAGCTGTCATAGGAAAGGGGAAAGCTGGCTGGTGGAAATTGGCCAAGAGGAAATTAGGGAGAAATGTAAACGTTCTGATCGTTGCCTCCATGAACATACTGTATATGAATAATTAAATGTACAGAAGAGGTCAATGAGGAAGTATGTGTGACCGCAAATGGACACGCATGCAATGACGCGTATCTGTATATGTCCAGATGAAATATGTCTGGCAGTAAATGGGCACACATGGACACACATGCACTGATATGGGTTGCAGAATTCTCCCTCTCACTGAACAACGGACTTCTAATTTCATAGGCCAGAGGACATCCAGACATCTGCTGCACAGGAAGTGGCCTTCATTCTCACTTCCTTTTCCTCCTTCTCCATTAGTTTATGAGAGGTGAAACCACTGGGAGTAAATATTATATATTCATGACATATGTATAGGGCAGCACAGTGGTGTACAGTGTCTTGCAAAAGTATTCATCCTCCTTTGTGTTTGTCCTGTTTTTTTGCATTACAAGCTGGAATTAAAATGGATTTTTGGAGGGTTAGCATCATTTGATTTACACAACATGCCTACTACTTTAAAGGTGAAAATTATTTTTATTGTGACACAAACAATAATTAAGATGAAAAACAGAAATCTGGAGTGTACATAGGCATTCACCCCCACTGAAAGTCTTTGTAGAGCCACCTTTTGTTGCAATTACAGTTGCAAGTTTCTTGGGGTATGTCTCTGTTAGCTTAGCACATCTAGCCACTGGGATTTTTGCCCATTCCTCAAGGCAAAACTGCTCCAACTCCAAGTTAGATGGGTTGCGTTGGTGTACAGCAATCTTCAAGTTATGCCACAGATTCTCAATTGGATTGAGGTCTAGGTTTGATTAGGCCATTCCAAGACATTTAAATGTTTCCCTGTAAACCACTCCAGTGTAGCTTTAGCAGCATGTTTAGGGTCATTGTCCTGCTGGAAGGATGGATGGATAGAAGTAGTCTTCATCTTTGTCAGCATGGGCCCTGGCAAACTCTAGGCGGGCTTTTTTGTGCCTGGGCTTTAGGAGAGGCTTCTTTCGTGGACAGCATCCATGCATGCCATTCCTCTGCAGTGTACGCCGTATTGTTGTCACGGGAAATAGTCACCCCAGTTTAGCTTTCTACTTCTTTAGATAACTGCAGTGAACTTGCATGCAGATTTTCTTCAACCCTTATCAGAAGACGCTCCTGTCGAGGTGTTAACTTCCGTGGACGACCTGGACGTCTCTGTGAGATGGTTGCAGTTCCATCTTTCTTAAATTTTTGTACCACTTTTGCTTCTGACTGATAAGTAAAGCTTTGCTGAAATTGGAAATTGTTTGTGTTCATTGAGATATTGTTTAAAATGTTACTTTTCAAAGTGGGTGTACTCATTTACACTGAGCACTGTGTGTGCATATAAACACACACACACACACACACACACACACACACACACACTTTATATGGATGTGTAGAAAGAGAGAAACATTCTTAATTTATTGTCTATACACTGAACTGATATTAATGGTCCAGATATGTTTGTAGTTGTTTCCCTTCCCTAGCTAAAGTTTGTATTTAAGAGAAGACCAGCTGTGAATGTTATAAACCAGACTGCAAATATTCACCGCCAGGACAATTAGTACACGACTCTAAACACCTCCAGATGAGTGTTTTTGTTTTGTGAGTGAAGAGGAGAGTGAGGTCTCTCTGTGTGTCTCTCAGTGCAATAAATCTTTCAAGCTTCTGCTTCTTGTCTGCCTTTCCTGCTCTTTCCTTGCCTCAGGAAACTGGCATCTCATGAGCCTGCTCCAAATGCTGCTTTCCATTTGTGAACATATGTATCCCTTATTGGGAATCCTAAATATCCATCCATCCATCCATCCATCCATCTAAATATCCATCCATCCTTCTAAATATCCATCCATCCGACCATTCAGCCATCCTTCTAAATATCCATCCATCCATTAATCCATCTAAATATCCATCCATCCATCCATCCGTCTAAAATATCCATCCATCCTTCTAATATCCATCTACAGTATCCATCCATTCTTCTAAATATCCATCCATCCTTCTAAATATCCATCTATCCATCAATCCTTCTAAATATCCATCCATCCATCCATCCATCCATCCATCCTTTTAAATATCCATCCATCCATCTGACCATCCATCCTTCTAAATATCCATCCGTTCATCAATCCTTCTAAATATCCATTCATCCATCCTTTTAAATATCCATCCATCCATCCTTCTAAATATCCATCTATCATCCATCCTTCTAAATATCCATCCATCTGACCATTCAGCCATCCTTCTAAATATCCATCCATCCATTAATCCATCTAAATATCCATCCATCCATCCATCCATCCATCCATCTAAAATATCCATCCATCCTTCTAATATCCATCTACAGTATCCATCCATTCTTCTAAATATCCATCTATCCATCAATCCTTCTAAATATCCATCCATCCATCCATCCATCCATCCATCCTTTTAAATATCCATCCATCCATCTGACCATCCATCCTTCTAAATATCCATCCGTTCATCAATCCTTCTAAATATCCATTCATCCATCCTTTTAAATATCCATCCTTCTAAATATCCATCTATCATCCATCCTTCTAAATATCCATCCATCCATCCTTCTAAATGTCTGTCTATTCATCCATCCATCCTTCCTTCTAAATATCCATCTATCTATCCATCCATCCTTCTAAATATCCATCCATCCATCCTTCTTAATATCCATCCATCCTTCTAAATATCTATCTGTCCATCTTTCTAAATACCCATCTTGCTTGCTTCTGTGTCTGTGTGGTTAGGGAGTGTTTGTCTCTAGTAATCCTGTGGATTATACATCCATCTCCCTACTAAGCTCTCTGTGTGTCTGCATCTTTTATCTCACCCTCTAACAATACCAGTCATGTGAGAGTCTTATCAGAACTGCTTCATGTAGTCACCTTTTTATGACCTTTTATTCCTGGCATGACCGTGTAAAATACAATTTCTGCAAAATGTGTGCCTGAAGTGCATTTGTAGAAAAACTGCTTAGCGAATGGGCATTGCTGAATCATCAGTACGTGTTTTTGAATAAATAAACTCATAAGACTGAAGGAAAAAAACTGATAAAATACTTGGTTTCAGTCATTTGTGCTAATAATGCACTAATCTGTTTTCTTCAGTGTTAAAAAAGAGGGTATTGATTCAGATTTACCATGTACAACATGAAAAACAGGATAAATACTATTTTTATAATATTCTATTTGTGATTGATTCATAGTCTGGAAACTCAGATTTATGGAAAAGTTGATAAGCTGAGGATGCGGCTTGAGTGGTTTTAAAACTGTAGGGACGTTGCACATGTGCAAGTGTATGGCAGATCTTAATAGAGGTGTGTGTGTTTTGAAAATGCTTGCTTTGTCCTCGCAAGAAGGTGCGCTTTAGATACAAATGCAGCTTTCCGAGTCGGTTCCACTATTGATCCGAGTCGAGTCTGAGAACAAGACTCCAGCCGCACCATTCGACGGTGGCTGCTGTTGCCTTTATGTGAAAGCGTCTCTGCTATTGTGTTGGACTAACATTACTGCTCGACTGCCCCATTTTAGTTAATAGGCTACAGATAAAAAGCTTGTTCGTTGCTTGGCAAGCCCTGCCCACTATCAACAGGGCAAACAACATGAGAGAGGGTTAACACTAGCTAGTTCATTGCTCAGCAAGCCCCACTATCAACAGGGCAATGAACATAGCATGGCACTTCCTTCTCTGGGTGGAGTCATACCAAATGATTGAAGTTCGAGGTTGTCCCCGTCATCTCCTCGATAGTTCTTCCACATATGGAACACACAGGCAGTGCATTTTTTCCCCACTGCACGAGAAGTCTGTATAAGCAAAGCGGACAATCCTGGGGTGTTCTCTCCAGACATTTTAGCGCCATTAACATTAGTTTGTTCCTGAACATGACGTATGAACAGGTGAATGTGCGTTCTCTTTATCAGGGAGTGCGAAGTATTCTGTCAGAGATGGTTGGGAGAGGGATGTAAGTGCAGAAGGTGTGTTTATTCATACAAGTGAAGACAGATAAACAATCCAGAACAGCAGGCAAAATCATAAAACAGTGAAACAGGCAACAGGTCGAGCGAGGCACAAACAGGCTATCGTAGACTCGGCAGAATCAAAGACGAGAAACAGGAAAACAAACAAGGAAGGAAATAAGGCTTGGTAATGTATCAGCAACGGAACTCAATACTTCACAAAGTACAACCCTGATTCCAAAAAAGTTGGGACAAAGTACAAATTGTAAATAAAAACGGAATTCAATAATTTACAAATCTCAAAAACTGATATTGTATTCACAATAGAACATAGACAACATATCAAATGTCGAAAGTGAGACATTTTGAAATTTCATGCCAAATATTGGCTCATTTGAAATTTCATGACAGCAACACATCTCAAAAAAGTTGGGACAGGGGCAATAAGAGGCTGGAAAAGTTAAAGGTACAAAAAAGGAACAGCTGGAGGACCAAATTGCAACTCATTAGGTCAATTGGCAATAGGTCATTAACATGACTGGGTATAAAAAGAGCATCTTGGAGTGGCAGCGGCTCTCAGAAGTAAAGATGGGAAGAGGATCACCAATCCCCCTAATTCTGCGCCGACAAATAGTGGAGCAATATCAGAAAGGAGTTTGACAGTGTAAAATTGCAAAGAGTTTGAACATATCATCATCTACAGTGCGTAATATCATCAAAAGATTCAGAGAATCTGGAAGAATCTCTGTGCGTAAGGGTCAAGGCCGGAAAACCATACTGGGTGCCCGTGATCTTCGGGCCCTTAGACGACACTGCATCACATACAGGCATGCTTCTGTACTGGAAATCACAAAATGGGCTCAGGAATATTTCCAGAGAACATTATCTGTGAACACAATTCACCATGCCATCCGCCATTGCCAGCTAAAACTCGATAGTTCAAAGAAGAAGCCGTATCTAAACATGATCCAGAAGCACAGACGTCTTCTTTGGGCCAAGGCTCATTTAAAATGGACTGTGGAAAGTGGAAAACTGTTCTGTGGTCAGACGAATCAAAATTTGAAGTTCTTTATGGAAATCAGGGACGCCGTGTCATTCGGACTAAAGAGGAGAAGGACGACCCAAGTTGTTATCAGCGCTCAGCTCAGAAGCCTGCATCTCTGATGGTATGGGATTGCATTAGTGCGTGTGGCATGGGCAGCTTACACATCTGGAAAGACACCATCAATGCTGAAAGGTATATCCAGGTTCTAGAGCAACATATGCTCCCATCCAGACAACGTCTCTTTCAGGGAAGACTTTGCATTATCCAACATGACAATGCCAAACCACATTCTGCATCAATTACAGCATCATGACTGCATAGAAGAAGGGTCCGGGTACTGAACTGGCCAGCCTGCAGTCCAGATCTTTCACCCATAGAAAACATTTGGCGCATCATAAAACGGAAGATACGACAAAAAAGACCTAAGACAGTTGAGCAACTAGAATCCTACATTAGACAAGAGTGGGTTAACATTCCTGTCCCTAAACTTGAGCAACTTGTCTCCTCAGTCCCCAGACGTTTACAGACTGTTGTAAAGAGAAAAGGGGATGTCTCACAGTGGTAAACATGGCCTTGTCCCAACTTTTTTGAGATGTGTTGTTGTCATGAAATTTAAAATCACCTAATTTTTCTCTTTAAATGATACATTTTCTCAGTTTAAACATTTGATATGTTATCTATGTTCTATTCTGAATAAAATATGAAATTTTGAAACTTCCACATCATTGCATTCCGTTTTTATTTACAATTTGTACTTTGTCCCCACTTTTTTGGAATCGGGGTTGTAAGTGTGCTTTCACAGTCTTTATATAGGCGTGCTGATTGTGCCTTAATCCTGTGCAGGTGCAAGTTGTTTACAGCGCACATGCTGTCTGGAGCGTGCTTGAGAGTCTATCTGATGCATGCGCCAAGGTGCACAGGTGTGACACTCTTGCACGAAATTAGTACAAAAATTTAATGTAGATATAACTATAAATATCTTATGCCAAATTATGGCATGTTACAAAAAATAAAGAAAAAATCTGAGTCCTCGTCTCCAATTTATGAGTCCGAATGCAGTTAATGTACGAGTCATCAGTGCTCAAGTCCAAATCAAGTCACCAGTCCTTAAAATTATGGTGCAAGTCCTGGACTCGAGTATTACAAGCCTATGCACAACCAACAAGTTTGACAACCTTCCAAATCTCTATCTTAAATGTACAAAATAAAGATACAAGAAATTAGGCCTGGGCGATAAAATTGGGTGGCATGGTGGTGTAGTGGTTAGCACGGTCGTCTCACAGCAAGAAGGTTCCGGGTTCGAACCCAGCGGCTGGCGAGGGCCTTTCTGTGCCTTTTGTGTCCGCGTGGGTTTCCTCCGGGTGCTCCGGTTTCCCCCACAGTCCAAAGACATGCAGTTAGGTTAACGTGGGGCGGCCTTGGGCTGAAGTGCCCTTGAGCAAGGTACCTAACCCCTGACTGCTCCCCGGGCGCTCTAGTGTGGCTGCCCACTGCTCTGGGTGTGTGTTCACTGCTTCAGATGGGTTAAATGCAGAGGATGAATTTCACTGTGCTTGAAGTGTGCATGTGACAAAGGTTTCTTCTTCTTCTAAAATGATAGTGTTATGTCTCGTCAGTCGCAATAAGAAAATTGTTCGATCGAATATTCAGTGGTTTCACTTAAACATATTAAATACAAACCGCCGGAAAAGCACATAACGAATACACAAAGTTCAGTTGCGTGAACAAACCCCAAGCGTGCTCCTGCCCTGCACACACACTTCTGTTTCCTTATTTATTTATAACAGTGTCCCCTGAACTATAGGTGCCACAACTCTTCTGTGTAAAACCAGTGATTTGAAACATAACAAAGAGTCTTAGTGAGAGAAGTAATCTGACTAGGATACACATCTCTTCTGATAAGCAGAACACACACTTCATGCCTGACTGATAAAGTGCATCCCGATCAACTAGAGTTAGTGCTTGGTTACTATATTGCTGGTGTCTGTAATGAACAGAATTAGTATATCTATGACATGAGGGTGTCTGCTTGAGTGCTGACTATATAAGGAGTTTCCTGTTTGTGTCACTGGCTTGTGGTTTAATAGGATTGCCAAAGGCACTGCAGACAGATCAATAAAGTATTAATTATGTATAGCAGGTATAATAAAATTCATCGAGTAATAAAGGCCTAATGAAAGTAAATACAGATTGTTTTTATGTGTTCATGTGCGTGTTTGAGAGAGGCTGAGAGAGGCTTTGTGCATATTTTTGTACTAATCAGGTTAATCACCATCTGTATTCTACCTGCAGTGCAGTTATTTCTTTATTCGTTGTGTGTTCACACACGCATACACTCATCATTGGCCCTAATAAAGTCAAATGAAGATTACTCGCAGGTAATTTTCGTTACTGTAGGTAACAAGTGTGTCCAGACACAGTCAGTGCGTTTACATGCACATAGAGAAAATCGAATTTCTGACGTAGCTCAACTGAAATCGAAGTTCTAAATGCCATGGAAACACCTTAGCTTGGCTGAAATCAAACCGAACTGGATTTCTCGTAATCGAGCTACGCGACCTAGATTATGCGATTGTAGCCGAGCTACTTAGTGCATGTAAACCCTATCGAGCTACGTAGTCGAGCTACTTACTTCAGCACTGCCCCTTCCGGAAGTGATGAGTGACAAGACCACAAGCGGGAAACACAACAGCCTCGGTCGGCATGACAACAGTAGTAGAAACGTGCACTTCTGGAGCAATGAGGAGATAGAGTTCATGCTCATTCAGCTTAAGGAGTTGAATATATATAATATATCTCGATGTTGCTGTCCTGGTCGTCGTTCTTCTTGTAAACACGGAACTGATAACTTTGTTTATACTCTTGAATAGCTCTTCTTCATGATGACAACCAGAAGTGTACCAACATGATGGGGCGTGTAGCGCCACCTGTGGTTCGGGTGCACAATGTACCTCACACAATAGCTCGATTTCCTTGTGTGCATGTAGGATTGGATTTCTCTGGCACCCCTGCTGGGACCCTTAGCTCGATTACCGACAGTAGCTCGATTTGGATGTGCATGTAAACGCACTGACTGAGGCAAGCAGTCACATTTTATGTTCTATGTTGATTAATAGATCTAGTTAAGTGCCAGTGATTTGCATGTGACTTACATTCATATACTGTGTATACACTGATTAGCCATAACATTATGACCGCTGACAGGTGAAGTGATTAACATTTGATTATCTCATTACAATGGCACCTGTCAAGGGGTGGGATATATTAGGCAGCAAGAGAACAGTCAGTTTGTGAAGTTCATGATCATATCTTATCAGGCCACCACTGTATCCACACTAGGGCAGTTTTGTTAGCTTCCAGAAGGTCTTGGTTGGAGCAGCTTGGGCCCAATGGGCATCCTCGGAGTAGGTGATCCATGGTTTGGACAGGTTTACGACAGGGGCACGCACCCTTGCGCTTGCGGTGAGTCCCTACTTCAGAAGGTTGTCTCCTGTTTTGCCAACCTTGGCTCTCGCATGATTTAATATGACCCAGTCTTTCCTGCAGAGGGAGGTTCCATTGGGAAGATCCTCACTGGGTTTGGGGACAGTTCTTGAAGTTGATGTGTTGGAGGCAGGAAAAATGGGCAAGCGTAAGGATCTGAGTGACTTTTACCAGGGCCAAATTGTGATGGCTAGATGACTGGGTCTGAGCATCTCCAAAATGGCACACCTTGTAGGGTCTTCCTGGTATGCAGTGGTTAGTACCTTCCAAAAGTGTTCCAAGGAAAGACAACCAGTGAACCAGCAACAGGGTCATGGGTGGCAAAGGCTCATTGATTCGCATGGGGCACGAAGGCTAGCCCATATGGTCCAATCCCACAGAAGAGCTACTGCAGCACAAACTGAAAAAACTGCTGAAAAAGTTAATGCTGACACCTGTCTGTTTTAGCCAGTGTTAACTTTTCAGCAGTTTGTGCTGCAGTAGCTGTTCTGTGGAATTGGACCATATGGGCTAGCCTTTGTGCCCCATGTGAACAAATGAGCCTTTGACACCCATGACCCTGTCACCAGTTCACTGGTTGTCCTTCCTTGGACCACTTTTGGTAGGTACTAACCACTGCATACCAGGAACACCCCACAAGGTGTGACATTTTGGAGACGCTCAGACTCAGTCATCCAGCCATCACAATTTGGCCCTTGTCAAAGTCACTCAGATCCTTACGCTTGCCCATTTTTCCTGCTTCCAACACATCAACTTCAAGAACTGACTGTTCTCTTGCTGCCTAATATATCCCACCCCTTGACAGGTGCCACTGTAATGAGATAATCAGTGTTAATCATGTCACCTGTCAGTGGTCATAGTGAAATGGCTGATCAGTGTCTATACTGGATATTAATTCATATTGGCTTGCAAAGTATTTCACTGCCTGCACAAGCTTAGCATCAGTCTCAGTTTATCCATCTGGTCATGTGACCTCTTGTAGGGGGGTGGGGGAAACATTTTTCAAACCAATATTCAAAAATTATGCATGTGACATTTTTGCAGCATGGAAGTGACATTTGAAACCATCCTACACAGACAATAGAAATCACATGCTTATGTGGTTAATTGCTATTAGAAAAACTGAAGTAGGAATTAAGAACAAAATTCGGCAGAAATTATGGACTTGGCTATTTGAAATTTAAAACAACTTTCAAACAGACTTTTTAATGCCTACGTATTGTTGGCATTCACATGGAATTGCAGTTTAAGTGCTATTATAGGCTCAGGATTATGTGGAAATCGGCATCATTACTAATTCAGTAGTGAAATAGCATTCGCTAACATTGAATCTCGCACATTATCACCAGCTGTCTTTCAGTAATACTTGTAGTTTAGGATGTCGACTTTGGCGTAGTATTGTAATAATATTATTATCTTGACTTGCATGATGAGGCTTATTATTTTAAACACAGTATGTAAGAGGCTGTCCACACGGCAATGGATTCAGGTGAATCTGATAAAATTGTTTATCGTTTTGGCCTGGCGTCCACACGGCACCGGCGTTCTGGGTGCCCCAAAACGAGAACGGGTTCCAGAGTGTAAAAATCTGGCAACAGCGCCATTGCGAAGTCGTCTGGATGAGTAGAACGGATTTGTTTACGATGACGTCACAACCACATGACTAGAACAAGCAGCACTCTCGCTGTTTTGTATGAACCACTGCATTGCATTCACTTTTGTATACAGCTTTTCTTTTAAATAAACAAGTAACTGAACCATTTCTTGAATTTCTTTTTTTTATTGGATAAGACTGCTTTTCAAAATGTTCACACACAATATAAAAAGTTATATAAATTATATAAAAATGCTTTTTAAAATGTTCACACAATAAGAAAATTAAGTTATATAAAACTATGCACACTAATAAAACTACTTTGTACACACAGAAGGCACGATTTCCTCGCGTAGTCACAGCCATCTTCTTGTTGTTGTGTGCTTGTTCCTGTGAGTGCTTCACGCCGGGTAGAAGAAGGGGTTTATACACATGCGTCCTACTTCTTCTATTGTTCTGGTGTCTCTGATGGTACCATCTTACAGCGCACGTAGAGGTGTGGCATGTGTATTGCATCGTTTTCAGCAAGCGTTGCGTTGCCATATGTACCTGATATTTTACTGATCCGTTGCCCATGTGGACGCGATATTTTTTTAAATAAAATCTCGTTGCCGTTGTTGTGTGGATGTAGCCTAAGTTGAATAATTGCTAATGCTAGCTAAAGGCTGAACATAATCCACATGGCTAACAAGCACATGTTGGTCCTGACTTTGATTTAAATCTTTTGCCTTTGCTGTAATATCGTTGTGTCAGTGTGGAAATTTGTATTATTGGTGTAATATAGTGAAAACCTATTCACCTTTTTATTCTCAGTAACATATACAAATAGAGCATGTGATAATCATAATCAGCACCAGACCTCTCTTTTTTTTTCCACCTATAAGGTATTTTAGCCCTTTTTTAAATCCATGATAGGATCGGTTTGTGTAATTTTACCTGGGTTAATCTTTTTTCTACCAGGACTGTTACTTGTGCTTAAAAGTAGACGGCCTTTCGATTTCATAAAATCGGTGAAATTTAGTTCCCTCTGAAATTTGGTCATTGTGATATATGTTTATTTCTGTAATATCTCACAAAATATCAGGCCATTCTGTGGCTGGGAAGTTATTTAATTTGAGGGGATTCCAGAGCAAATAATGTGCATGAAATCGCTCGCTTCGCGCAGTCAAGCAGACAGAGGAAGTCCGTGTGCGCATGCGCAGGTTTACCTTTGACCGTGCACTGACAGTTCCATCATTCTGTTGCTAAACGAACAGCTGATCACACCGAGGTGCTCGCTGACCGCCGATATTTATTAGTTTGGTCCTGCGTTTCCTTTCCTTCGCAACATAACGTCTTTTTTTTCTTGCTTTCCGTTACTGTAGTCGGTCTTTCACGTTTCATTCGCATCCTCCATTTTCCTCTCCTGTTTCAAATTTGTATCCCACAATGCCTTGAGCGAACGGGGAAAGCCCACCACATGATGCATGATGTAGTATCTTGTATTGCGTCATGGTGAAGCAGGAAAAAATAGCGCAGAATTTAAGACCCTATATTCATTAATTGTTCTATTTTAAAAAAAAACTAATAAAATTGGAAGTCTGTGATTCGAATTCAGTAGCTTTCGGTCCACTAAACAAAAATAATTGAGTGTCGGGGAAAATTCTTTTTATGATCTAAACCTGAAAAATCTGAAAGGCAGTCTAGCTTTAAGTAATTCATCAATGCAATAGCAGTGGTGACTCTGTAGTTATATCTGTAAGTCTGTATGCAGCTGTTGATGCCAGTCTGTATTCCTTATGTTTCTTTGTGTGCAGATTGACGAGTTGTATGAAGCGTACTGTATGCAGCGAAGACTGCGGGATGGAGCAAATAAGATGGTAAAGGCGTACACGGCTTCACCGGGTAGCCGAGAAGCCAGAGAGAGTCTTTCAGAGGCCAACAAGGGTTTCAAAGAATACACAGAGGTGAGTGGCATACAAGTAAGCTTGAGACAATGTGAAATTCTGTCATTTGTAACATACAATCATGTGAAAAAGAAAGTACACCCTCTTCCAGTTACATGGTTTTACCAATCAAGACATAACAAAAAATCATCTGATCCTTACCAGGTCCTAGAATTATGCAAATCTAAACTCAAGTGTAAAGCAACATACAACAGATTCCACCATGTTGTTATTTATTTAACAAAAATTAAGTGAAAATGCAGAATCCATGTGTGAAAAAGTAAGTACAGCCCATGATTCAATAGCTTGTAGAACTACCTTTTGCAGCAATAACTTGAAACAGTTGTTTTCTGGATGATTTTATCAGTCTCTCACATTGTTGTGGAGGAATTTTGGATTTCAAATTGTTTGGAAATGGCCTTATAGCACTTCCCAGACTGATGTGCAGCAACAATTGCTTCTCTAAGATCATTGCTGATGTCTTTCCTCCTTGGCATTTTGTTAACATACACCTAAGTGCTCCAGACCAGCAAACTGCCAAAACTAATGCTTTTTAAGAGGTGGCCACACTTGCTGATGATCAATTAATCAAATTAATTTGCTCAGCAACACTTGGCTGCTAATTGCCTTCATAATTTCTATGGAAGCAGTAAAGGTGTACTTAATTTTTCACATACTGCTACTGCATTTTTTTGGCTAATTTGTATTAAATAAATAATGACAGGGTGAATATGCCATGTGTTATTGGTCATCTGAGGTTGTATTTGCCTAATTTTAAGACCTGATAAGCAGGGCCGTAACCAGGATTTTTCAAATACCGAGGTCAAACATTGCGATACATCTTATTTGCCAAAAAAAAAGTCCTAATATGGTGACTTTTCATACATTTTGGAAACGAGTCAAAATCACAAGCCCAACAAGGAGATGAACATGTAGGTGAACATGTTTATTTTAACAATTTCAAAACTGCACGATCACAACAATATGCAGCATCCTCAGATGGAGAGTACCGTAGCCAGGGGTGTTTTTTTTTCCCACTCAGCACTATATCTCAGAAGCCTTTTCCCAAATTGACGCTGGGGGTATTTATACTGGTCCCTACTCCATCTACCCTGAAGAATGTTCTTTTTCTCCTCATCTGTGTAGGAACTTTTGTTTTTATAGCTTGCCGGATCATGGATGGACAAACTTGTACTTGGAGTTTCTTGATCTTCACCTGTTATTTCCCTATCTTTATCTCCTGATTCTGTTATCTCTTCCTCTCATGACTCAGTTCTTCCCTTTTCTTCCTCTACTGGCTCTGCTCTTCCCTTCTCTTCCTCTACTGGCTCTGCTCTTCCCTTCTCTTCCTCTACTGGCTCTGCTCTTCCCTTCTCTTCCTCTACTGGCTCTGCTCTTCCCTTCTCTTCCTCTACTGGCTCAGTTCTTCCCTTCTCTTCCTCTCCTGGCTCTCTCTCTTCAACTCGCTGATCCTCCCCCTCTCCAGTGTCCTCTATTTGATTTTAAAACATTATTATTATTATTATTACTACTATTATTATTATTGGTGATCGGAGGAGGAGCTGTGAACGCGGCTGGGCTGTTCATGATTGACAGAAAGCAGTCAGAGGCGGTACATCATGTTGTAAATAAAATGTGAACATAAGTTTGCTACCCGTTTTCATTTCCGTTCGAAAATACAACCAATGATCAAAACATCTTGGGTTCACGTTAGCCTATAGTCTGGTAAGTTAGCAAAATAGCTCAAGTCTCGTCAGTACCCAATAACTTCATAAACAACAGGTCACGACTGTCCAGCCTTTTCTGATCTGAAACGCACCAAATCAAATCGAGACGAGAGAGACAGAATAAAAGAGTTTGTGCCGCCTGGAAAACGAAAATCCTATCTATAAGTGGCTTCGACTGTTGTTGCTTGAAATGCTAATTAAAATTGCACTGTTAATGATCATAAGCATTCCGGCCCGTAACTGTCAGTGACTGGCAAAATTAACTCCCCTTCTTCCCTCTTTCTTTTTCTCTCACTTGTTGACTTTCCAAAGCTGAGTTTGGTTTGTTTTAGTGTAGTAGACTTCTTCATCTTATGTCAATTTTCAGATTCCACGACTAATTGACAAACTGACTGGCTGCGGAGTCGGACCTTGATGAGAACACTTCTCAACTCTTGTATATCCCGTGGTGCTTAGCTGACTAATATGAAATGTTTCCAATGTCAGATATTTCAGCTTCGTTTAAAAATGATTATGTGGACTTTATTTTTAGACAAACAAATGAGAGCAGGGGGATGCAAGCTGAATTTAGAATTTTCCACCGATCAAAGTCAGAACGATTTTCATCATCTATTAATTTCACATTTCTGAGTGGAAAAAAAAAATACCGTGGGAAAAAAAATGCCGAGGACATGACCTCGGTGTCCTCAATGGTAGTTACGGCCCTGCTGATAAGAACCAGATTATTTTTTTTTATTACGCCCTGACACTTAAAACCTAGACTTGAAAGAGGGTGTACTTTTTTTTTTTTCACATGACTGTAATCTGATCTAGCTGTGGCTCACTTAGAATCTAAATTTCAACCTCATGCATAATATGCTGGCTGGCTGAAAATAAGTCACTGTTTAGATTAAAATACTTATCTTAAAAATACTTAAGAGCCCTTGATTGGATAAATATAGCAGTGGTTTATTTGTTTCAGCTGGCAGCATTTCTTTTAACCCTAACTGATGCAGTGAGTAGCTTCTCATTTCTTTATCAAACGTGTCGGAAGACGTATCTCATGCTCATGGAAAAGATGTTACTGTGTCAGATTAGAAAAGAAAGGTCAGATTATCGGCCTGCATCAAGGAAAGAAAATAACTTAAGAGATTGTTGAAATGACTGGAATTGGATAAAGAACTGTTGAACACATTATTAAAACCTGGAAGGATAGTAGTGAACCGCTAATTTCACGGAAGAAATGTGGTCAGAAAAAAAATCTTTGCCAACAATGATCAAAGATCATTTAAATGCTTGGTGAAATCGAAACATAAAAAATTGACAGTTGAAATCACGGCTGTGTTTAAGAGTGAAAGTAAGGATTGGGACTAAACAGCTGTGTGGGCATTTAAAAAAAAAAAACCCACTCTCTTGAAATGTGCCTCTACAGAACATGTGCATGCTGGAGAATGAGATAGAAAACCAGCTCGGAGAGTTCCATGTCAAAATGAAAGGTATGTCTTTTCTTGTTAGTACTTGTAGAATAGTTACCCATACTTTTGTATTGGCTTTGTAACTAGTACTAAAGAAGGCGTTTCATTTTTCTTTGTATGCAAAATCTGTACATTTAAACAACACTTTCATAAGATATATGATGTTGAATAAATATGAAGGTATACACTGAACATGCCATCGTTGCAGGTCTGGCTGGCTTTGCGCGCCTCTGTGCTGGAGACCAGTATGAGGTTAGCTTTCATTTCTTTACTCTTTCCTTCTTCTTTCTCTCTTTTGATGGCCTTTTTACTCTGTCTGTTCTCTTAGTATGCACCGTATTGTTTGTCTTGTGCTTGAACTGGTGAAAGGTAAAGAGGTAGAGCGGCAGCTACAATTATCGACACCTTAACGATCTTTTGGCCGTTGCAAAAGTAGCAAAGACTTTCAATATGTAAATTGTGCATGAATAATTAATCAAACTTCCACTGGAAAAAAAAGCACATTGATTCCTGATTACTTAGCGTATCAGATCGCGTGACACCTTTCCACAATTATCGACACGTTTGTCTACAGTTATTGACACCGTTCCACAATTATCGACACCCAGATAATTATTTATTTTAAAAAATCAGTATGTAGTAGAGATGCACCGATTGCAATTTTTTGGGCCGATTCCGATTTCCGATTTTCCATGGAGTGTGACCTGCCGATGCTGATTTTGGCCGATTCCGATTTCATTTTTTCAAACCACTTCACAGCACACACAAAGACTATTTTCTTTTTATCTTTTCTTTAATAGAACATTCTGCCAGATTTTCAGTAATAAATTTTCAACACCTCAAAGGTTGAAAACAAACAAAAAGACATTGTTCTTTGTAAAATCTTTCTTCATGTTTGGTATTAACATATTAATTCCTGAAATAGGAAATTCACACAAACATTTTTTCTTTTCCCATCCAATATCTGGCACAAAAACAACTTCCCCCTCATATATTATTTGCCTACTGCTATGGAACACACTTTCATAAGCCTATTTAGATCTGAAAACTTATGCCTTATGGAACAACCCATTTCTTCATTCAGTATCAAAATGCAAAAATAATTTCCAGTCGTACTTATACCATAGCCATTCTATCATCTTTGTCAAATGTATAAACAAATTAGTTTTTATTTAAAACTATGTAGTATTATCAAAACATAGTTTTTTATTTAAAATTTGTTTTACATAGACTTATTTAATACAAAATATATTTTATATAAATATATCGATGTCAGTGCTTATGTAAATGAGGAAGTAATTCTAATGTTTGTAAACAAATGAACTGATAATGTTTAACCTGTGTCAGAAAATCATTTTGTTCCACTTTCTACCCACTTTCTAAGTATTTTCATAGATCACGTTTTGTTCAGGGGCGGCACGGTGGTGTAGTGGTTACCGCTGTCGCCTCACAGCAAGAAGGTCCGGGTTCGAGCCCCGTGCCCAGCGAGGGCCTTTCTGTGCGGAGTTTGCATGTTCTCCCCGTGTCCGCGTGGGTTTCCTCCGGGTGCTCCAGTTTCCCCCACAGTCCAAAGACATGCAGGTTAGGTTAACTGGTGACTCTAAATTGACCGTAGGTGTGAATGTGAGTGTGAATGGTTGTCTGTGTCTATGTGCAGCCCTGTGATGACCTGGCGACTTGTCCAGGGTGTACCCCGCCTTTCGCCCGTAGTCAGCTGGGATAGGCTCCAGCTTGCCTGCGACCCTGTAGAACAGGATAAAGCGGCTAGAGATAATGAGATGAGACATTTTATTCGTCATTATTTGTATTAATTTCTAGTTTCGTAGTTTAACAATAAATATCAACAGGCAATTGACATTGTAACCACATGAAAATCCAGGTCAAAGGTCGTATGCCGTTCCTCAAACCAAAATATAAAATGTCTACTGATCTTGTACAACCCCGATTCCAAAAAAGTTGGGACAAAGTACAAATTGTAAATAAAAATGGAATGCAATAATGTGGAAGTTTCAAAATTCCATATTTTATTCAGAATAGAACATAGATGACATCAAATGTTTAAACTGAGAAAATGTATCATTTAAAGAGAAAAATTAGGTGATTTTAAATTTCATGACAACAACACATCTCAAAAAAGTTGGGACAAGGCCATGTTTACCACTGTGAGACATCCCCTTTTCTCTTTACAACAGTCTGTAAACGTCTGGGGACTGAGGAGACAAGTTGCTCAAGTTTAGGGATAGGAATGTGTTGCAGTTCGTATGAGTGGAGCACAGAAAGATGGCAGGCCAGGATTAAGTTCCACAAAGAAAACTTCTTATTCTACTTAATTTAGCTTTTCAGCTTTTACTCACTCACTCACACTATCACACACATGCGTTGTGGTTGGGAGGGAGCCTCCTTCCTCTGCTCTCTCTCTCCTTATATAGGGCGTGATCACTGGGGAAGACACACAAACACAGATTAACCAACATCAGGTGCAGTGATTCTGCCACTTACCTTCCCTGACTCCGCCCTCCGGGCACAGACCGATGCTTGACCACGCCCCCACTGCCACAGAATGTTAACCCATTCTTGTCTAATGTAGGATTCTAGTTGCTCACCTGTCTTAGGTCTTTTTTGTCGTATCTTCCGTTTTATGATGCGCCAAATGTTTTCT
This sequence comes from Neoarius graeffei, assembly GCF_027579695.1. Lineage (NCBI taxonomy): Eukaryota > Metazoa > Chordata > Actinopteri > Siluriformes > Ariidae > Neoarius > Neoarius graeffei. The sequence goes on from NC_083574.1 coordinate 59,921,762, forward strand.
ATGGGTGAAAGATCTGGACTGCCGGCTGGCCAGTTCAGTACCCGGACCCTTCTTCTACGCAGCCATGATGCTGTAATTGATGCAGTATGTGGTTTGGCATTGTCATGTTGGATAATGCAAAGTCTTCCCTGAAAGAGACGTCGTCTGGATGGGAGCATATGTTGCTCTAGAACCTGGATATACCTTTCAGCATTGATGGTGTCTTTCCAGATGTGTAAGCTGCCCATGCCACACGCACTAATGCAACCCCATACCATCAGAGATGCAGGCTTCTGAACTGAGCACTGATAACAACTTGGGTCGTCCTTTTCCTCTTTAGTCCGAATGACACGGCGTCCCTGATTTCCATAAAGAACTTCAAATTTTGATTCGTCTGACCACAGAACAGTTTTCCACTTTCCACAGTCAATTTTAAATGAGCCTTGGCCCAGAGAAGATGTCTGCGCTTCTGGATCATGTTTAGATATGGCTTCTTCTTTGAACTATAGAGTTTTAGCTGGCAACGGCGGATGGCACGGTGAATTGTGTTCACAGATAATGTTCTCTGGAAATATTCCTGAGCCCATTTTGTGATTTCCAATACAGAAGCATGCCTGTATGTGATGCAGTGTCGTCTAAGGGCCCGAAGATCACGGGCACCCAGTATGGTTTTCCGGCCTTGACCCTTACGCACAGAGATTCTTCCAGATTCTCTGAATCTTTTGATGATATTATGCACTGTAGATGATGATATGTTCAAACTCTTTGCAATTTTACACTGTCGAACTCCTTTCTGATATTGCTCCGCTATTTGTCGGCGCAGAATTAGGGGGATTGGTGATCCTCTTCCCATCTTTACTTCTGAGAGCCGCTGCCACTCCAAGATGCTCTTTTTATACCCAGTCATGTTAATGACCTATTGCCAATTGACCTAATGAGTTGCAATTTGGTCCTCCAGCTGTTCTTTTTTTGTACCTTTAACTTTTCCAGCCTCTTATTGCCCCTGTCCCAACTTTTTTGAGATGTGTTGCTGTCATGAAATTTCAAATGAGCCAATATTTGGCATGAAATTTCAAAATGTCTCACTTTCAACATTTGATATGTTGTCTATGTTCATATTGTGAATACAATATCAGTTTTTGAGATTTGTAAATTGTTGCATTCCGTTTTTATTTACAATTTGTACTTTGTCCCAACTTTTTTGGAATCGGGGTTGTAATATGTGGTAGATATTTACAACAAATTACAAAAAATATATATATTTTCTGAATGGAATAGAAAAATCTGAATATTTCAAGCATGTAATTTTTTTTTCTATGCTAGGAATTTAATTCTGGTCTAATTCTATTTATTGCAATAGGATTCCAAATACTCTATAAGCATTCCATTCTGTTATGAATCAGAAAAATAATTATTATAAATCGCAGCCCTTTTATTTTTTTAAAGTACTTCATCTACTTCAACAATGTTACTCAAAGATCGATCCATAACAGCTGTAAATGTCACTTAATTCCACAGGGTGTCGATAATGGTGGACACCAGTGAAAGTGATCACTATTATCGACACCTCACGTGATTCTCAAACGCATGTTTAGATACAAAATAGCGACTGTCAAATGAAAGCGTAAGAAACAAAGTAGGTTTCGACAAGGAGATCATGAAATATCGTTGAATTTGAGAAGTAAAAACATGTCCATGATCTTTCTACCATGCTTACCTGCGATGATAACATCCGGGTTTTCCTCAAATTACTGATCGTGCTAAAAAAAAAATTCCATCTCAGGTAACGAGCTGTGTCATCAGACGACAAGATCAAAGGGCGAGGCGGGTCTTCTGGTTAAAAAATTAACCATTAATAACTGTTGTAACTGAGGCTACGTTTACACTAGACCGTATCTGTCTCATTTTCTTCGCGGATGCACTGTCCGTTTACATTAAACCGCCTGGAAACGCCTGGAAACGGGAATCCGCCAGCGTCCACGTATTCAATCCAGATCGTGTCAGCTCCGGTGCTGTGTAAACATTCAAAATACGCGGATACGCTGTGCTGAGCTCTAGCTGGCGTCTCATTGGACAACGTCACTGTGACATCCACCTTCCTGATTCGCTGGCGTTGGTCATGTGACGCGACTGCTGAAAAACGGCGCGGACTTCCGCCTTGTATCACCTTTCATTAAAGAGTATAAAAGTATGAAAATACTGCAAATACTGATGCAAATACTGCCCATTGTGTAGTTATGATTGTCTTTAGGCTTGCCATCCTTCCACTTGCAAGTAGTAAGTGATATGCGCTGGGATCACACACACAGCGGCTCAGTCCCGAATCGTGGCTTGTGCGCTTCACTCGCGCGCTGTGTGAGCTGCGCAGGGCCGGAGTGCGCACCCTCCAGAGGGCACTCGCTGTTCAGGGCAGAGTGATTTGGAGCGCAGGATGCCTGCGGAGCCGAGCGTATCTGCGTATTGGTGTTGCTGTGTGCACGGCTAACGGTTTTAGTGTAAACGCGAATCGTTTTAAGAACGTTAATCTGATGATCCGCTGATTCGACGTAATGTAAACGTAGCCTAAAACTCACCTTTGTAAAATTGTTTTATTGGTAAATCTGAAAGGTGTTGATAATTATGGACTGTTGATAATTGTAGCTGCTGCTCTAGATATAACGAGGAAGAGGGAGAGAGAAATAATAATGCATGCATGATCTCAGTGAGCTGCTGCTTTGTGTTTGGCCTGAAGAGCTTTTTATTTCTGGAGGTTGAGGCAAATTGAAGAAGGAAATGTGCTGCCATGTCAGTGTGATTCAAATGCAAATGTTTTGAGATTGACAAACATTGACTGAGTGAGTCAGGATGGCAGCCAGTTTAGTATGACAGCATGTGAGCCGGGGGAGAGGGAGGAAGAATAGAGAGACTTGGACAGATGGCGTGATTGAAGGCAGAGGTGGGATGCTGTTATTTGAAGAGGTAAGACTTCTCTGTCCATCTGGCAGTGGGTAAAAGATGACATGCCCACACACACAGGACTCATGATAAAGAGATCAGACAGACTGGGCAGTCCATAGCTCTGTTTGTTTTTGTTGGTTTGAAAGAGGATTAAAAGAAGCCATCTTTGTCAACCTGGAATGACCACCACTGAACAGAGGAGGTGGTCTGAGACACCACTTATCAGCCACCTACAACCCAGTCCTTTGCACACTTCCCAGAAAACTGAATACACATCCACACCAAGACTCGGCTGACTTCAATGACTCAGATGATGGCAGAAAGAACCAATGTCCCACAGACCACCCTAATGACCCTCTAGGCTGCTAACACTGTTCACACATGGTTTCCGGTGACCCTAACAAACTACAGAATGACTCAGGCTACATCCACACGACAACGGCAACGAGATTTTATTAAAAAAAATATCGCGTCCACATGGGCAACGGATCAGTAAAATATCAGGTACATATGGCAACACAACGCTTGCTGAAAACGATGCAATACACATGCCACACCTCTAGGGGCGCTGTAAGACGGTCCCATCGGAGACACCAGAACAATAGAAGAAGTAGGACGCATGCGCATAAACCCCTTCCTCTACCCGGCGTGAAGCACTCACAGGAACACACAACAACAAGAAGAAGATGGCTGCGACTACGCGAGGAAATCGTGCCTTCTGTGTGTACAAATTAGTTTTATTAGTGTACATAGTTTTATATAACTTAATTTTCTTATTGTGTGTGAACATTTTGAAAAGCATTTTTATATAATTTATATAACTTTTTATATTGTGTGTGAACATTTTGAAAAGCAGTCTTATCCAATTAAAAAAAAAGAAATTCAAGAAATGGTTCAGTTACTTGTTTATTTAAAAGAAAAGCTGTATACAAAAGTGAATGCAATGCAGTGGTTCATACAAAACAGCGAGAGTGCTGCTTGCTCTAGTCATGTGGTTGTGACGTCATCGTAAACAAATCCGTTCTACTCATCCAGACGACTTCGCAACGGCGCCATTGCCAGATTTTTCCACTCTGGAACCCGTTCTCAAAAAATATCGTTTTGGGGCACCCAAAACGCTGGTGCCGTGTGGACGCCAGGCCGAAACGATAAACAATTTTATCAGATTCACCTGAATCCGTTGCCGTGTGGACAGCCTCTCAATGACCCATGTGACCTTAATGACTCTCCTTAGGGTTGCTTTTGGTTCACTAGAGGATAAATACCTGGAACTCCCCACTAGTCAGACAGAACCGAAGAAGCCTTCGGATGAGAGGTGAAATGTCTTCAAGGATTTCAAGCAAGTCCAGTTGCCTTCTTTAGCACCTACGGGTTACGATGACCTGAATAACAGAACCTTCACAGACTTATACAGTGTGGTATTTAAAGATATATCAGCTTAGATGTATGTGAGAAAGCTGTGTCTTGTTTGTGTCCGTCCCACACAGATCTTTATGAGATATGGCCGACAGCGCTGGAAGTTGCGGGGTCGGATTGAGATCAACGGAAAACAAGTGTGGGACAGTGAGGAGATGGTCTTCCTCCCCCTCATCACTGAGTTCCTTTCAATAAAGGTACAATCTGTCCATATGCATTCAATATTCTAACTTATTGGCACACACAATTTCGAGTAACACGTTTAAAAATTACACATGCATTGAATGATATTTTCAGCTTAAAGCAGATACGCAGAACCTACATTTTTAAATACATTTCTGAGTGGATAGTATCTCCATCCCTGACTCTTGTATGCTGCATAAATGGCAATAAAAAATATATATATTTGAGAGTTAAAATCAACCGCAAAGTTGGCATTCGAGCTGTCCCGCTGAGCCAGCCAGCCAGCCTTGAGTGCGTGATGTCACAGCGGTAACCAGTTTTAAGGCCGAGGCCTTTGACAGCTATAGACCAGAGCCAGACTCCGCAGGCAAGAGTCATTACAGTGGCTTCTTCGTTCGGATTTATTGGAGATTCTTCAGATTCCTCAGATAGTAATACATCTGACTGTGATAGTCCTGAAATTGGAGGGTGTGGACATGCTACTGCTATACATGTAGAACCGTATCAGTTCAAACCATTGGAAAGTGAATCCAATAGTAACACATCAGCCACGGAGGCCCCCACCTTACGAAATAAAGCCAAAGAACAAAGCTGTCGAGAGAACTGGATGGAATTGAACTGACAGTCTCATGTGACTCTCATTAAAAAAGGATAGGTGCTATAACTTATGCAACATACATGTACATGCATGCATTTTCACTGATAAAGTGTAAAAGGCTAATTAAATAATCAGATGAACTGAGACGATCACATTCTGAAGCAAATTAAATAATCTTATACCGGTAACTTAAACACACAATACAAGTTACATGTATTCATCTAAATGCAGGTAAACAACGAGTGTTGTTACCAAATGAGAGTCGCATCTTACTCATCTGTGTTCTCGCTTCTTGAAGGCTGATCTTGTGGCCGATTATTTTGAAACAATCTGACTTTCAGTTCTTCGTTCATTCGCTTCCTCGTAAGGGCGAGATATTGCTGCTGAGGCAAGCATATCCAGCGGAGAAATCTGATGACTAGTCCACTCATTCTCCATTTTCACCATGCTGAGTACTCCGCCATTACTGCTCGGCTCACACTCCGGGAGAACTGGTGCAACTGAACTTACTTTCCTTTTCTTGTGGTTTACTATTCCTTTAATTGTTGGTACTGCACCTTCTTTCAATACGGGCTTATAGCTAACGCTCCTCAACAGATCAGAGGTTTCGTACGAGTCATCAGTAAAATGTGCCCGTGAATTTCTCGCAAAATGCTTCTAAATCTTTACAGTTTGAACATTCTTGGGCCATGAATGCATCATAAATTCACCTTCTGTCATGTTGCTGCACCCGCCAGCAACACATCTACGTGGCATGGCGATAAATTAGCTCAAAATAGAGGATCGAATTTGCAGTTAGCTTTGTGTTTTAGTATAGCGGAAATGGCGATGAGACCGATAGCCTTCCTGCTGTGACATCATGGATCTCAAGGTCATTCACTCAGATCGCTACCTATATGAATCACTTTAATTGTAAAAATTACTATATTAGATTTATTGTTAGGGCGGCATGGTGGTGTAGTGGTTAGCACTGTCACCTCACAGCAAGAAGGTCCTGGGTTTGAGTCTAGCAGCCGGCAAGGGCCTTTCTGTGTGGAGTTTGCATGCTGTCCGTGTGGGTTTGCTCCAGTTTCCCCCACAGTCCAAAGGCATGCAGGTTAAGCTAATTGGTGGCTCTAAACTGACCGTAGGTGTGATCGTGAATGGTTGTCTATGTGTCAGCCCTGCGATGACCTGGCGACTTGTCCAGGGTGTACCCCGCCTCTCGCCCATAGTCAGCTGGGATAGGCTCCAGCTTGCCTGCGACCCTGTAGGACAGGATAAAGCGGCTACAAATAATGGATGGATGGATTTATTGTTAATGCTTAAAACTATTCCTGTGCAATTCTTGAGGTCTCAAGGCATTTATAAACAAAAAGTGAGGTCATGGTTCTGTGTATCTCCTTTAAACATATGGGGACAATGAACACAGTAATATGTGAGATTTTTCTGGCAGGATATGGGTGTAAAAAAAAAAAAATCTGTAAAAATTCATGAAGCCTCTGCTAGTGGAAATAACACCACTGATCCTCTTCCTGTAATGTAATGACAATTGGATCTTGGATACCTCTCCATGAAAAACATTTCAAGTTTCTCTACATGTATCCAAACATATTAGACATCATTGGAAGAGGCTTTCGGGAGACTTTTAAGGTTTTCACTAGGATGCATTTAGATGGTCAGCATGTTGGGCTTTGCTCACTGCAAAGGTCTGAATGATGAATGTTTTTACCATGAAACTGAAGCAGTGCGACGTCATCAATACGTATTTGAAATGTCAATCATTCACAAGGCTAGTCCATTCTGAATGTTTCTAACCCCAGCATTTATCGAAAACGACTCTGGCTTTGGTTGTCCTTTGGAGCAGACTATGGGAAACATGTCTCCTTGCTACATCCCCCTTGGTGTTTGTCGTGTTTTTTTGCATTACAAGCTGGAATTAAAATGGATTTTTGGAGGGTTAGCACCATTTGATTTACACAACATGCCTACAACTTTAAAGGTGCACATTGTTGTTTTATTGTGACACAAACAATAATTAAGATAAAAAACAAAAATCTGGAGTGTGCATAGGCATTCGCCCCCTTTCGTATGAAACCCCTAAATAAGAGCTGCTCCAACCAATTCACTTCATAAGTCACATCATTAGTTGATTAAGATCCACCTGTGTGCAATCAAAGTGTCACATGATCTGTCACATGATGTCTGTATAAATCAACCTGTTCTGGAAGGACCCTGACTCTGCAACACTACTAAGCAAGCAACATGAAAACCAAGGAGCCTCCAAACAGGTCAGAGACAAAGTTGTGAAGAAGTATGGATCAGAGTTGGGTTATAAATAATATCCCAAACTTTGAATATCCCAGGGAGCGCCATTAAAGCCATTATAGCAAAATGGAAAGAATATGTCACCACTACAAACCTGACGAGAGAAAGCCACCCACCAAAACTCACAGACTGGGCAAGGAGGGCATTAATCAGAGATGCAACAAAGACACCAAAGAGAACACTGAAGGAGCTGCAAAGATCCACAGCAGAGATGGGAGTATCTGTCCATAGGACCACTTTAAGTTGTACACTCCACAGAGTGGGGCTTTATGGAAGAGTGGCCAGAAAAAGTAATTGCTGAAGAGAACACGTTTGAACTTTGCCCAACAGCATGTGGCAGACTCCCCAAACAAATGGAAGAAGATTTTTTTGGTCAAATTAGACTAAAATTGATCTTTTTGGCCATCAAGGGAAATGCCATGTGTGGCTCAAACCCGACACCCTAAGAACACCATTCCTACAGTGAAGCATGGTGGTGGCAGCATCATGCTGTGGGGATATTTTTCATCTGCAGGGACAGGAAAGCTGGTCAGGACTGAAGGAAAGATGGATGGCACTAAATACAGAGCAATTCTGGAAGAAAACCTGTTTGAGTCGGCCAGAGGTTTGAGACTGGGATGAAGGTTCATGTTCCAGCAGGACAATGACCCTAAATATACTGTTAAAGCTACACTGGAGTGGTTTAAAGGGAAACATTTAAATGTCTTGGAATGGCCTAGTCAAAGCCCAACCCTCAGTCCAATTGAGAATCTGTGGCATAACTTGAAGATTGCTGTACACCAACACAACCTATCTAACTTGAAGGAGTTGGAGCAGTTTTGCCTTGAGGAATGGGCAAAAATCACAGTGGCTAGATGTGCTAAGCTAATCGAGACCTATCCCAAGAGACTTGCAGCTGTAATTGCAGCAAAAGGTGGCTCTACAAAGTATTGACTTGGGGGGTGAATACCTATGCACACTCCAGATTTCTGTTTTTTCATCTTAATTATTGTTTGTGTCACAATAAATCAACAATTTTCACCTTTAAAGTGGTAGGTATGTTGTGTAAATCAAATGGTCCTAACCATCCAAAAATACATTTTAATTCCAGCTTGTAATGTGACAAAACAGGACAAACACTAAGGGGGATGAATACTTTTGCATGACACTGTACAAGGGCTTGTCTTATTAATTGTGAATTTGACTGAATTGAATAAAAGGCATCAAATCCGATATCTCTACAGGGAGATCATTGCCTCATTGGCACAAAGTGATTTTACTGCTGATCATAGCGGCAAAGCAGTTTCACCTTTCCACAGAGGTAACGAGTGGTGAACATTTATTATGGCTGTATTGTGCTGCTCTGTGTCAGCATGAACTTGTTTACAACCCCCTTTTTCATTTGTTGTTGTGACATTTGAGCAACAATGACCGCGTCAAATGATGTATGGGTCAGCAATATATTGTAGCATATCACTTTTTTCCCAACCAATCAGAGCGCTCATTGGTATTTGTTGAGTGTAAATATTTTGGCATTAGCATCCCATGACTAAATGATACACTTATTCTGTTTAAACAGCAGATTATGCCACCAAACAAAGTTTCATCCTCTGATTGTTGCCTTTTGATATTATGATTATAATCATATTATGGCATTGTTTACAACCCCGATTCCAAAAAAGTTGGGACAAAATACAAATTGTAAATAAAAACGGAATGCACTGATGTGGAAGTTTCAAAATTCCATATTTTATTCAGAATAGAACATAGATGACATATCAAATGTTTAAACTGAGAACATGTATCATTTAAAGAGAAAAATTAGGTGATTTTAAATTTCATGACAACACCACATCTCAAAAAAGTTGGGACAAGGCCATGTTTACCACTGTGAGACATCCCCTTTTCTCTTTACAACAGTCTGTAAACGTCTGGGGACTGAGGAGACAAGTTGCTCAAGTTTAGGGATAGGAATGTTAACCCATTCTTGTCTAATGTAGGATTCTAGTTGCTCAACTGTCTTAGGTCTTTTTTGTCGTATCTTCTGTTTTATGATGCGCCAAATGTTTTCTATGGGTGAAAGATCTGGACTGCAGGCTGGCCAGTTCAGTACCCGGACCCTTCTTCTACACAGCCATGATGCTGTAATTGATGCAGTATGTGGTTTGGCATTGTCATGTTGGAAAATGCAAGGTCTTCCCTGAAAGAGACGTCGTCTGGATGGGAGCATATGTTGCTCTAGAACCTGGATATACCTTTCAGCATTGATGGTGTCTTTCCAGATGTGTAAGCTGCCCATGCCAACACGCACTAATGCAACCCCATACCATCAGAGATGCAGGCTTCTGAACTGAGGGCTGATAACAGCTTGGGTCGTCCTTCTCCTCTTTAGTCCGAATGACACAGCGTCCCTGATTTCCATAAAGAACTTCAAATTTTGATTCATCTGACCACAGAACAGTTTTCCACTTTGCCACAGTCCATTTTAAATGAGCCTTGGCCCAGAGAAGACGTCTGCGCTTCTGGATCATGTTTAGATACGGCTTCTTCTTTGAACTATCGAGTTTTAGCTGGCAACGGCAGATGGCATGGTGAATTGTGTTCACAGATAATGTTCTCTGGAAATATTCCTGAGCCCATTTTGTGATTTCCAATACAGACACATGCCTGTATGTGATGCAGTGCCGTCTAAAGGCCAATTTATGCTGACAACCCAGTCCTCGCAGACGGTGCCGCAGATGGCGTCTGCGTAGCCCCCCCACCTTCGCAGACGCTCTGTGCGCACCTCCCAAAAATTGTGACCACCGCAGAAGCCTCGCAGACAGCGTCGCAGACGAGGGCTCTGATTGGTCCACTCTACATCCGCTGTACACGCACTTCCGCTTCCCTACTTTCCCGGTTTGGTTTGTTTTCACGACCACCATTTTTAAAAACACGAGCGAAGATGGAGCAGCATGAAGAGCGGTTGATTGAGGAAGTACATACATCTATACGACTCCAGTTCTAGTCATTATAATAAAAAAAAAGTTCTCGTCATTATAAGTAACCGGAGGATAAACACTCCACTAACCACACCCACCAACTACTCCTAGCGATTTCGCGACTTCGCGCCCCCTTGCGTTGTGCCGGTGAATAACATCGCGCACGCCCATTACTCCCCGCTCAACGATAAATTACAACTGTCTGCGAAAAGCTATCTGCGAAAGCCTTGTCGCAAAAGCATGCAGAGGCCTTAAGGGCCCGAAGATCACGGGCACCCAGTATGGTTTTCCGGCCTTGACCCTTACGCGCAGAGATTCTTCCAGATTCTCTGAATCTTTTGATGATATTATGCACTGTAGATGATGATATGTTCAAACTCTTTGCAATTTTACACTGTCAAACTCCTTTCTGATATTGCTCCACTATTTGTCGGCGCAGAATTAGGGGGATTGGTGATCCTCTTCCCATCTTTACTTCTGAGAGCCGCTGCCACTCCAGGATGCTCTTTTTATACCCAGTCATGTTAATGACCTATTGCCAATTGACCTAATGAGTTGCAATTTGGTCCTCCAGCTGTTCCTTTTTTGTACCTTTAACTTTTCCAGCCTCTTATTGCCCCTGTCCCAACTTTTTTGAGATGTGTTGCTGTCATGAAATTTCAAATGAGCCAATATTTGGCATGAAATTTCAAAATGTCTCACTTTCGACATTTGATATGTTGTCTATGTTCTATTGTGAATACAATATCAGTTTTTGAGATTTGTAAATTATTGAATTCCGTTTTTATTTACAATTTGTACTTTGTCCCAACTTTTTTGGAATTGGGGTTGTAGCTGTCTGGCATTCATCTCAAATAGTTAGGGTGCTATTCATAAGATGAGGAACCCAGTTTACCTGAATTGAGCAGCAGTGAATAGGAATGCTTTTCATCTGAGTGGCAAAAAGATTAAATTACTGGCCATTGTTCACAGCAAAGCCTAACTATTTACTTAAGAATGCTGCATCTTGATAGTGAGCATGTATTAACTCTTTGTTCCTTCCAATCGCTCTTGTACTTTACTTTTTATCCAAATGCTAATTCATTCAAATGAGTTTCTATGATACCGTTAGCAGGAATTTTTATTGAGCACTCAAAAGAGAAAACGTGATACAGCATGAGACATCACAACAAACATCTACATCGATCCAACCACACAATACTTGTCTCATTATATTTAACTGCTCTTATATATGCACACACGCAATATGTTCATACGAGATGCATCCAGGTGGCACAGTGGTGTAGTGGTTAGCACTGTCACCTCACAGCAAGAAGGTCCTGGGTTGGAGCCCAGCAGCCAGCGAGGGCCTTTCTGTGCGGAGTTTGCATGTTCTCCCCGTGTCTGCGTGGGTTTCCTCCGGGTGCTCCGCTTTCCCCCACAGTCCAAAGACATGCAGGTTAGGCTAATTGGTGGCTCTAAATTGACCGTAGGTTTGAATGTGAGTGAGAGTGTGAATGGTTGTTTGTCTCTGTGATCGCCCTGCGATAATCTGGCAACTTGTCCAGGGTGTACCCCAACTCTCACCCATAGTCAGCGACGTGTTTCTTTTCCAGTTTTTCAGTGTCAGTTGGTATGTTTTTCTCTTGTAAATATGTGTGAAGAATATATAATGAAGTTTTGGTAGCCTTTCGGGTGTTCAGCCCGTCTTTAGTTTCACTTTTCAGTTTATTTATTTAGTGCTTTAACCTAGCACTGGATTAGCCTCGTCTTCTCTCTTTCCCGGCCAACAAAGAAATGATTGTGCGCGTGCACAGCAGAAAAGTTTCATTATTGGATCTTCGCATGAGCTCTGATGTGTGACGTCATGCTGTCTTGACAATGTGCAATATTTTTACCATATTGCACGCTCATTCTCCATTGGGAAGAGTGGCGTAATACATGGAGGATAAGTGATATGATAATATTGCATGCCATCAATAAACCCACCAGAAGGGAATTGAATACATGTTTTTATTCCATGGAAAAAGTGGCCTGTATGTATAATAATTCTCGATATTTCACTCCGATGATGTCACTCCCTGTGTTTTCCTGCTGACTAGATGCGGGTCGTTAAAATGGCGAACCGGTTCAAAATTAAAATTCTTTTGATTAACTTGCAGTTTTTTTGTGGATGTGTCCATTTAATATAAAGAAAGTTACACAGTGGAGCGAAAATATGAAGTTTATCTTCTCGTGTTGAGTATATTTTCACTCACTTGCTTCACTAACTCGTGAATATGTTCACCACTCGAAGATAAACTTCATATCTTCACACAGTTGTGTAATATCCTATATATGATGGATGATGAAGGGATTTAACCTGATATTTGTACCACATGGAAATATTCTTTGAGTGCCATTCATTTCTCATCTCATCTCATTATCTCTAGCCGCTTTATCCTGTTCTACAGGGTTGCAGGCAAGCTGGAGCCTATCCCAGCTGACTACGGGCGAAAGGCGGGGTACACCCTGGACAAGTCGCCAGATCATCACAGGGCTGACACATAGACACAGACAACCATTCACACTCACATTCACATAGAGCCACCAGTTAACCTAACCTGCATGTCTTTGGACTGTGGGGGAAACCGGAGCACCCGGAGGAAACCCACGCGGACACGGGGAGAACATGCAAACTCCGCACAGAAAGGCCCTCGCCGGCCCCGGGGATCGAACCCGGACCTTCTTGCTGTGAGGCGACAGCGCTAACCACTACACCACCGTGCCGCCCTGGCCATTCATTTCTTTTTACTTAATTTTATTAAGATGAAGTAGTTTTTTTAAAATAGGAGGGATTATTTTTGTTAGAGAAAAGGTAAATAGTTTGTACAGTTGCTGGACAATTTACATGACAGGAAATTTTATTTATTTATTTATTAAATTTTTACTCGTTTTTCTGATGGGTACCTGGGGGTGACCGTTGAATCAATCTCTCTCTTTCTTCCTGTCTGTCTCGCTCGCTTTTCTCCTGTTTTCCTACTTATACACTATCTTTTACACACACACACAGCACAGTCACATCTTTCTGTAAAATGCTGTAGCAGCCCAGTGTGAGCAGCTGGACTTTCACTTGTTTTTGTTCTTCAGTGGTTGCATGACCCACACAGGAAAGGAGCTCAAAGTTCCCCTAGATCCTCAGGAGAGAAAGAGAGCAATCTGAATTGGACAGGAAGGGGTGGACTTTGCAGAAGGGATATTCAAAGGAATGAAAAAAATGCTGCTGATGTTTATTCAAGCCATTTCTAGACTGGCCCAAGTGTCTTGTTCTACATGACTCTACAGGAGATAAGGGCATTTTCGCAGTTGCTTCGTTTGAATTAGTCATCTCAAATACTGTTGTGTCGACCTCTCTAGTCCAGTACATTTGGGCAGGTTCAAACACCACATTCAAACTTGGGTGCAGATTAAATAATCCAGCAAAACTGTCTCGGCATGCTACCAAAAATATTTTGTTGGCATTTAATTCAGGTGTGAAAGAGATCTGATGATACCAGCGTTCTGAGAAGTCTAAATAATTATTTTAATCTATCATATCAATAATCATATTGATATATATCTAGCCCAGTCCTACCTGAGGCAGTGACAAGGATGAAGAGAAAGAATAAGAGGGACGGGGAGATATGATTGCTTGGGATTTGAACTGATAAGCACATGTACCAGCGTTTGCTCCAGGTGGGAGACTGTGTAGCTTTTCCTTGTCACCCGAATGCAGTTCTGGCAAAAATTTCAATTCTGTCCACTCCTTTCAAAACCAGGTTTATCTCTGTTTAGTATTGTGAACCTCATCCACCAACTGGGGCAATTCAGTTCAGAACATTTTTGCAGTTATATAATCATACACATATTTACCTTTTAGTATTGTACTATATGTAATGAAATGCACTATTTATACACAGATAAGTGTTAATGTAAAAAGCCTTTGAAAGTATACTAGAATGATGGACATCCTTTCAAAAGATCCCCTCAATTAGTGTCTTGGTCATGGTGGTGGACAGCAAACACACTGGACCAAACACAGTGAACCAAAATCTCCCATCATGAGTCCCCATGTCCTGTGGATGGTGGACATTGCCATCCTGGAAGATACCACTGCTGGGAAAGTTTAGGAAAGTTACCAGAGCATTGTTTATTATAAAATTATCATGGAGGTCCATGACACCTTTGCCCTGCCCTTGTATAGTGTGCACTGAGTCTTTAGTAGTCACTGTGAGACTGTATCATAGTCCTCTGAAAATCAAATCAGGACTTTGTGGTTGCAGAGCTCATCTGAAACTCTACGTCTTTAGATACAGCATCTTGCAAAAGTATTCATCCCCCTGAGTGTTTGTCCTGTTTTGTTGCATTACAAGCTGGAATTAAAATGGATTTTTGGAGGGTTAGCACCATTTGATTTACAGAACATGCCTACAACTTTAAAGGTGCAAATTGTTGTTTTATTATGACACAAACAATAATTAAGATGAAAAAACAGAAATCTGGAGTGTGCATAGGTATTCACCCCCCCAAGTCAATACTTTGTAGAGCCACCTTTTCCCGCAATTACAGCTGCAAGTCTCTTGGGGTATGTCTCTATTAGCTTAGCACATCTAGCCACTGGGATTTTTGCCCATTCCTTAAGGCAAAACTGCTCCAGCTCCTTCAAGTTAGATGGGTTGTGTTGGTGTACAGCAATCTTCAAGTTATGCCACAGATTCTCAGTGGGATTGAGGTCTGGGTTTGACTAGGCCATTTCAAGTCATTTAAATGTTTCCCTTTACACTACTCCAGTGTAGCTTTAGCAGCATGTTTAGGGTCATTGCCCTGCTGGAACGTGAACCTTCGTCCCAGTCTCAAACCTCTGGCTAACTCAAACAGGTTTTCCTCCAGAATTGCCCTGTATTTAGTGCCATCCATCTTTCCTTCAGCCCTGACCAGCTTTCCTGTCCCTGCAGATGAAAAATATCCCCACAGCATGATGCTGCCACCACCATGCTTCACTGTAGGAATGGTGTTCTCAGGGTGTTGGGTTTGAGCCACACATGGCATTTCCATGATGGCTAAAAAGATCAATTTTAGTCTCATTTGTCCAGAGAATCATCTTCCATGTGTTTGGGGAGTCTGCCACATGCAGTTGGGCAAACTCCAAATGTGTGTTCTTAAACAATGACTTTTTTTCTGGGCACTCTTCCATAAAGCCCCACTCTGTGGAGTGTTTGGCTTAAAGTGGTCCTATGGACAGATACTCCCATCTCCGCTGTGGATCTTTGCAGCTTCTTCAGTGTTATCTTTGGTGTCTTTGTTGCATCTCTGATTAATGCCCTCCTTGCCCGGTCTGTGAGTTTTGGTGGGCGGCCTTCTCTTGTCAGGTTTGTAGTGGTGACATATTCTTTCCATTTTGATATAATGGATTTAATGGCGCTCCCTGGAATGTTCAAAGTTCGGGATATTTTTTCTAACCCAACCCTGATCTATACTTCTCCACAACTTTGTCTCTGACCTGTTTGGAGACTCCTTGGTTTTCATGTTGCTTGCTTAGTAGTGTTGCAGAGTCAGGGTCCTTCCAGAACAGGTTGATTTATACAGACATCATGTGACAGATCATGTGACACTTTGATTGCACACAGGTGGATCTTAATCAACTAATGATGTGACTTATGAAGTGAATTGGTTGGAGCAGCTCTTATTTAGGGGTTTCATACGAAAGGGGGTGAATACCTATGCACACTCCAGATTTCTGGGGGGGTTTTCATCTTAATTATTGTTTGTGTCACAATAAAAAAAAACAATGTGCACCTTTAAGGTGGTAGGCATGTTGTATAAATCATCTCATCTCATTATCTCTAGCCGCTTTATCCTGTTCTACAGGGTCGCAGGCAAGCTGGAGCCTATCCCAGCTGACTACGGGCGAAAGGCAGGGTACACCCTGGACAAGTCGCCAGGTCATCACAGGGCTGACACATAGACACAGACAACCATTCACACTCACATTCACACCTACGGTCAATTTAGAGTCACCAGTTAACCTAACCTGCATGTCTTTGGACTGTGGGGGAAACCGGAGCACCCGGAGGAAACCCACGCGGACACGGGGAAAACATGCAAACTCCACACAGAAAGGCCCTCGCCGGCCCCAGGGCTCGAACCCAGGACCTTCTTGCTGTGAGGCGACAGCGCTAACCACTACACCACCGTGCCGCCTTGTATAAATCAAATGGTGCTAACCCTCCCTAAAATCCATTTTAATTCCAGCTTGTAATGTGACAAAACAGGACAAACACCAAAGGGGATGAACACTTTTGCAAGACACTGTACCTAACAATGATGCGGTCTCTAAATGGTGGTATCCTTTTGGTGGGTGATGTGATTTGTGTCCCCAGTTGATAAGAACTAAATAACACATGCAGCATTTGCTTGTGCAGGTGACGGAGTTGAAGAGTCTGGCCAATCATGTGGTGGTGGGAAATGTCTCATGTGAGACCAAAGACCTGTTTGCTGCCCTGCCGCAGACCGTGGCTGTGGACATCAATGACCTGGGGACCATCAAACTGAGCCTCGAAGTGATATGGAAGTATGTATACATTGTAGTGTCTTAGGAGTTTTTAAATTGAGATTTTAAATTTACATCTAAAATTATAAAATGTCTACTTATATTGTAATATGTGGTAGATATTTAAAACAAACTGCAAAAAAAAATTCTGACTGGAATAGAAAATCTGAATATTTCAAGCATGTAATTTTTTCTATGCTAGGAATTTAATTCTGGTCGAATTCTATTTATTGCAATAGGATTCCAAATACTGTATAAACATTCCATTCTGTTATGAATCAGAAAAAAATTATTATAAATCACAGCACTTTTTTTTTTAAAAGTAGTTCATCTACTTCAACAATGTTACACAAAGATCGATATATAACAGTTATAAATGTCACTTAATTCCACAGGGTGTCGATAATGGTGGACACCGGTGAAAGTGATCACTATTATCGACACCTCACGTGATTCTCAAACACGCGTTTAGATACAAAATGGCGACTGTCAAATGAAAGAGTAAGAAACAAAGTAGGTTTCGACAAGGAGATCATGAAATATCGTTGAATTTGAGAAGTAAAAACATGTCCATGATCTTTCTACCATGCTTACCTGCGATGATAACGTCTGGGTTTTCCTCGAATTTCTGATTGTCCTAAAAAAATTCCATCTCAGGTAACGAGCTGTCATCAGACGACAAGATCAAAGGGCGAGGCGGGTCTTCTGGCTGATTAATTAACCAATAATAACTGTTGTAACTGAAACTCACCTTTGCAAAATTGTTGTAAATCTGAAAAGGTGTCGATAATTACGGACTGTTGATAATTGTAGCCGCTGCTCTAGTAATGATGTTTCACGATTTCAAATATTTGAATCCTAACACACTTTGGTGAAACCTTGATTTTACAAAGTCAGTTATGTTTTTGGCTGAATGTTTTTTCCCCCCGTCTATCACAGTCCATTCGACAAAGATGACCAGGCGTCCACAGCCAGCACAGTGAGCAAGGCTCCAACAGTGAATAAACGGTTCTCCACCTATAGTCCCCCAGATACGCCATCTCTTCGAGAACAGGCATTCTATGTGAGTACCTGCCTCATAATGTCCTACCAGCTAACTTTTTATACATGTTCATCCGAATATGCATTCGTTCGCATTTCTCTGTGCCATTTTATATGTAATGCCTTTAACAAATGACCTTTCAGTTGAAGAGATTTCGGTCTCTCTTTAATGCTTAATGTTTAAAGCGGTGCATCAAATTTATGATGTAGACCTAATCAAGGCTGTTTTCGAATATAAGCACGAGTCAGACTAAAAAAGAATCTGTCGATTCACTCTTAAGTGTCCATAAAGCTGTACGCTATGGACTTTTAGCTTGTTAACGCCTTGTTATTGTCATCCCTAGTTCTATTTTAGCACACTATTATTGTTGAAATCGGTGATTCTTAGTTTTGTAATACGTTTGCCCACATGTACAGTTGTGGTCAGAAGTTTACATACAGTGACATGAATGTCATCTTGGATATGAATGTCATGGCAATATTTGTGCTTTCAGTAATTTCTTTGATCTGTTCTTTTTCTGTGGCAGAATGTACACCATACATCTTTAATAAAAAAAAAAAACTAGAATTTGGTGCACAAGTTTTAATTTTCTTTGGGTTTTCTGAAATCAACACAGGGTCAAAATTATACATACAGGGTCAGAAACGTACATACACTCACTTAGATGATTAATTCAGAGGTGCTGAAACTTCCAAAATTTCTCTTATCTTGCCACGACCGAGGTCTCTTAACTTCCTGTTAGTGATCATGATTGACTACAGCTGGAAGCTTCTCTGTGCCTTCATAAAAAGGGTTTGTTTACAGCACTCGTTGGATTGACCAACACACAGTAAAATGGGAAAGTCCAAGAAGCTCAGTGCAGATCTGAGAAAGAGGATCGCAGATATACACAACTCCGGAACGTCTCTTGGAGCCATTTCTAAACTGTAAATTCCAAGATCAGTTCAAACAATTGTATCCAAGTTATTGTGAGAAGTAGTCACTTTGCCAAGCCACTTTGCTTCAAGAAAACCCAAACTGTCACCCTCAGCTGATAGGAAATTGGTTTGGATGGTCAGGAACAACCTGGGAACCACCATGGCACAGCCCTGCCATGAACTGGAAGCTGATGGATCACTGTTTACAGTTCAGATCACCATGGACTAAAAGGCTGCTATCCAAGAAATAAGCCCCTGCTCCAAAATTGACACCTTGAAACTTAACTAAAGTTTGAAGCTGACCACACGAACAAAGAAAAAAGCCTTCTGGAAGCAAGCTGTATGGTCAGATGAGACAAAGATTGAGTTGTTTGGCCACAATGACCACCATTTACAGAGGGACACTGTACCAGCTGGTGCTAGTGGGAGGATCATCATGCTCTGGGGCTGTTTTGCTGCCAGTGGAACTGGTTCATTGCACAAAGTGAATGGAATAATGAAGAAGGAGGACTACCTCAGAATTCTTCAGCATAAACCATCAGAAACTTGAACACGACTTGGGAGTTACAACAGGACAATGAACCCAAACACGCATCAGAGCTGGTTGTGGAGGATAAAGCAGGCTAACATTAAGCTTAAAACAAGTCCTGACTTCAAACCTATTGAAAATATATGGACCGTGCTTATAAGTTGAGTCCATGTCAAGAAAAAAAAAATTTAATTGAACTCTACCAATTCTACCATGAAGAGTTGTGAAATATCCAACCAAAATTCTGCCAGAAGCTTGTTCATGGTAAACAAAAAGGTTTGGTCAAGGTGAATCTTGCGAAAAGACATTTTACCCAAATATTAGATGTGCTGTATGTATAATTTTGACCCTGTGTTGATTTCAGAAAACTCAAAGAAAATTAAAACTTGTGCACCAAATTCTACTGTTTTTTTTATTAAAGCTGTATGCTGTACATTCTGCCACAGAAAAGGAACAGTTCAAAGAAATCACTGAAAGCCCAAATATTGCCATGACCTTCATATCCAAGATGACATTCATGTCACTGTATGTAAACTTCTGACCACAACTGTAGGTCAGTTTACTGTTCAGAGCCGTCATAGATTCCTAGCGAGTCCAATTCTTAGTTTATTTTCATCATGCTACAATACAGTCCGTCCCACGGAGTTTGCCATCCAAGCAGTGCTGGTCCCTCCTGGACGTGTTCCGGGATACACTGGCCGAGAAACTATCTCAGACTCATAGCTGGGGCGATGTCTCCTCCATCGGCTTTGGACTGTCTCGTTTGCACACCCACGTAAGTGCTGCTAGTCGCTAGTAGCGATTAGCAAGTAGACATAGTGTAATAGGTTTGTGTGTAGTGCCTTAGGCTGACAATGGGATATTGTCGTAGCTGCAAGTGCTTCTAGTTACTAGATAGTGCAGCTTTGTAGTTCTGTGTGGCTTTTGATGTGCAACTTTCGTGGGCTCTCTGGGTGGTGGCAGCTTGGAAGCTTTTAGTATTCAGGATTGTATTTGTTGTGTTTATTCACTGCAGTTTTGTAGATCTGCATAGGTGTAGTAGCTATAGACCCCTTTCACATGACGTCGCCGCGCCGCGAGATTTTGTTAGGCGCCATATTGGAAGACCAAGTACATGCACTCACAATATAAAACAAAGTACGAGCGAGAGTAAAGTGACACGATGGATGATAATTCGGGTTATGTGAGTACATTACCAGCTGCAGAAAGGGCGCGGTATGTGGAGAAACTGGCTGTGATTGATGGGTTTGACCCATATGATAAGACTCGCGGCAAGGGAGAATGGAAACATAAGGAGGACCTGACACCAATTCTGCCATCTGTTTGCTACCCAGACATTGTAAACTATTTGTTGTTTACACCCAGTGCCTACACTCAGTGTTTGAACTATGCTGATATTTTCGGGGGGTCCCTTTTTTTCCCTTGGGGGGGGGGGGGGGGGGGGGCGCTTGCGCTTGTCTCGGAGCGCGGATCTCCAAACACATGAGAAGCCTTGCGCTTGTCTCGGAGCGCGGATCTCCAAACACATGAGAAGCCTTGCGCTTGTCTCGGAGCGCGGATCTCCAAACACATGAGAAGCCTATCTTACGCACATATCACGCGGACTCCACACCTCCACACACGCATCACGTCTGAAGTCATAACTCATCAGGGGAAATCGTGTCCGCATTGGCATGTTCAAAAAACAACCTCGCGTCAACAATGATACCACACGCAAGAAAAAAAAAAAACAGTCAGGCTACTCAACAACCAACCTGGCAGCAGCGAGCAAGCCCCAAACCATCCTAAATTATTATTATTATTAAATTGTAGAAGTCTGGGAGGCTTGCTCCTCATACAGTTATCAACTTGGGGCCAGTTTAGCATGTTTTAAATCTGAATTTCTTGCGTTTGCTTACCTCAAAGTGTCCGCAGATCATGCACAGACTTATCCATTATATCCACAGTTTTTTGCCAAGTCTCACACAGGTTTCTTTCAAGTCTACTGTTGGGCCAATAAATCATAAATAAAACAGCTCAGATTTGTTTGTTTAAGTCGTTTGCCACTCCACTTTATTCTCGTGGGTTCACATACCGCTGCTGTTATTTCCCCCTAATCATGAGTTTGTTGGTCTTCCAAAATGGCGCAGGGTCTGTTTACTTCCGGTTTCGGGTGACGTCAGTGAAAGGGGTCTATAGGCTGGTTATAGTTACAGCTGCCACCAGAAGTTTACATACAGTTTAGAAAAAGACACACACTTTTCCTCCATGTCTGACAGTAAAATTGCAGAAACTTTTCCTGTTTTAGGTCAGTTAGGATCCCCAATTTATTTATTTTTAATTTGTAAAATGTCAGAATAATTAGAGAGAGAATATTTCAGAGAATTTTTAATTACTTTCATCAAAGTCAGAAGTTTACATCCACTAAGTTGACTGTGACTTTAAACTGCTTGGAGCGTTCCACATGATGATGTTTTGGCATTAGAAGCTTCTGATAGGCTAACTGACATCATTTGAGTTAATTGGAGGCACACCTGTGGATGTATTTTAAAGGACACCTTCAAACACAAGGGCCTCGCATGACATCACGGGAAAATCAAAAAACTTTGGGAAAAGGATTATGGATCTTCACAAGTCTGGTTCATCCTTGGGTACAATTTCCAGATGCCTGAAGGTCCCACATTCATCTGTTCAAACAATAATATGCAAGTATAAACACCATGGGAGCACACAGCCATCATACCGCTCAGGAAGGAGACGGCTTCTGTGTCCCAGATACGAACGTGCTTTGGTGCGAAATGTGCAAATGAACCCCAGAACAACAAAAGACCTTGTAAAGATGCTGTCTGAAACCGGTAAGAGAGTATCATTATCCACAGTAAAACGAGTTCTGTACCAACATGAGCTGAAAGGCTACTCAGCGAGGAGAAAGCCACTGCTCCAAAACCACCACAAAAAAGCCAGATTACAGTTTGCAGCTGCACATGGGGACAAAGATCTTCATTTTTGGAGACATGTTCTGTGGTCTGATGAGATAAAAATGGAACTGTTTGGTCATAATGATCATGGTTATGTTTGGAGGGGAAAGCTTGCAAGCTTCAGAACACCATCCCAACCGTGAAGTATGGCGGTGGCAGCATGTTGTTGTGGGGCTGCTTTGCTGCAGGAGGGACTGGTGCACTTCTCAAAATAGACAGCGTTATGAGGAAAGAAAATTGTGTGGATACATTGAAGCAACATCTCAAGACTTCAGCCAAAAAGTTCAAGTTTGGGCGTGGATGGGTCTTCCAAATGGACAATGACCCCAAGCATACCTGTAAATTAGTTGCAAAGTAGCTTAAGGACAACAAAGTGAAGGTATTGAAGTGGCCATCACAAAGCCCTGATCTCAGTCCTATGGAAAATTTGTGGGCGGCACTGAAAAGGCATGTGCGAGCAAGAAGACCCATAAATTTGACTCAACTTCACCAGTTCTGTCAGGAGGAATGGGCCAAAATTCCAGCAAGATATTGTGAGAAACTTGTGGACGGCGACCCAAAACGCTTGATCTAAGTTAAACAGTACAAAGGCGATTCTACTAACCAAGTGGGGCGGCATGGTTAGCGCTGTCGCCTCACAGCAAGAAGGTCCGGGTTCGAGCCCCGTGGCCGACGAGGGCCTTTCTGTGTGGAGTTTGCATGTTCTCCCCGTGTCCGCGTGGGTTTCCTCCGGGTGCTCCGGTTTCCCCCACAGTCCAAAGACATGCAGGTTAGGTTAACTGGTGACTCTAAATTGACCGTAGGTGTGAATGTGAGTGTGAATGGTTGTCTGTGTCTATGTGTCAACCCTGTGATGACCTGGCGACTTGTCCAGGGTGTACCCCGCCTTTCACCCATAGTCAGCTGGGATAGGCTCCAGCTTGCCTGCGACCCTGTAGAACAGGATAAAGCGGCTAGAGATAATGAGATGAGATGAGACTAACCAAGTGGATGTAAACTTCTGACTTTGATGAAAGTAATTAAAAGTTCTCTCTCTGATTATTCTAACATTTTACAAATAAAAAAATGGGGGGGGGGGGGGATCCTAACTGACCTAAAACAGGAAAAGTTTCCTCAATTTTACTGTCAGACATGGAGGAAAAAAAATTGTCTTTTTCTAAACTGTATGTAAACTTCTGGTTGCAGCTGTAAGTATAGTCTGTAGTAGAGCTTTCTTTGCTTGTGTACCAGTACATGCTTTCGTGCGCATGTACGCACGCACGTGCGCACACACACACAGACACACATAATCTAAAATTGCATCCAGTGATTGTCATTCTTTTGTTTTGTGGGGTGACAGAGTGGCTGCAGCAGAGATTAATTAGAGGCAGTGTGTGAGGTGTCTGGGCCTGATGCCAGCCTCCAATCATCCTGGATGCACTACAGGGAGAATGATTACACTAATACTCATGCCCCACAACACTGGCTGTGCTCCCCATGACTCTTTATTTTTATATCACACTTTATTTTTCTTTCTTTCTTTGCCCCTCTACTCATTCTAATAATATGAAATTAAAAGACAGCATTCAGCGAAAGTGCATAAATACTGTTATACTTCTCCCCTCGTACGCTTTTTTGTTTTTCTTACGTTTCCTTCTAATTTCTATTCCTGTTCCATAAAATTATTCAAGTCCGAGCCATTAAAAAAAAAAATTTGAGTCAAGTCCACTATTGATCGGCGTCAAGAACAAGACTCCAACCGCACCATTTGACGGTGGCTGTTTCAACACCATTAACATTAGTTTGTTCCTGAACATGACGTATGAACAGGTGAATGTGCGTTCTTTTTGTCAAGGATTGCAAAGTATTCTGTCAGAGATGGTTGGGAGACGGATGTAAGTGCAGAAGGTATGTTTATTCATACAAGTGAAGAGGGTAAACAATCCAGAACGGCAGGCAAAATTGTAAAACGGTGAAACAGGCAACAGGTCAAGCGAGGCACAAACAGGCTATCGTAGACTCGGCAAAATCAAAGACGAGAAACAGGAAATCAGGGATCAGGAAACCAAACAAGGAAATAAGGCTCAGTAATGTGTCAGCAATGCAGATCAATACTTCACAAAGTGAGTGTGTTTTCACACACGAGAGTCCGCTTGGGGCGTGTGTTGTCTGGAGCGCGCCCGAAAGTCTATCTGATGCATGCGCAGGTGTGACACTTTTGCACGAAATTAGTACACAATTAATGTAGATATAAAGATCTCATCTCATCTCATTATCTGTAGCCGCTTTATCCTGTTCTACAGGGTCGCAGGCAAGCTGGAGCCTATCCCAGCTAACTACGGGCGAAAAGCAGGGTACACCCTGGACAAGTCGCCAGGTCATCACAGGGCTGACACATAGACACAGACAACCATTCACACTCACATTCACACCTACGGTCCGGAGGAAACCCACGCGGACACGGGGAGAACATGCAAACTCCACACAGAAAGGCCCTCGCCGACCACGGGGCTCGAACCCGGACCTTCTTGTTGTGAGGCGACAGCGCTAACCACTACACCACCGTGCCACCCCTACCAAGTCAAGTCACAAGTCCTTAAAATTAGGGCATGAATCGGACTCGAGTACTACAAGCCTGCTTGTAAGAGAGTATTCATTAAAGGATCACTCTTCTGTATTTATGCCTAATCTCAATTCACAGCATCTGTCGTGCATTTGTGATTGCTCTTTAAAATTTTTAAACGCACACATTATCCAACTACAGAGAGTCAAATGTAAATGTGTGCATCCTCTCAGGACAAAATGAACAAGGCAAAGAGATTTCTTTCAACCAACAAAATGTTCCTACATTATCACAAGTAACGAAAATGAATAATAGTGAAAAGATAAAAGTAGGAAAGATTTATTTTGAAACGTATCCCACCCTCTGCAGTCATCCATCTTGCTGTTATAACTGTGCCGAATAACATGCCTTGCTTTCTTAAAATCAGTTCTGAAGGCTGAGATGATCATGGCAAAAATTCTTCTCAGTCTATTTTTCTGTTGGTTGTTGTCTTTTTTTTTATAGAATACACCCATGTTTTATTTTTTATTTCTTGAATTTGTGTGCCATTTTAAATAAGTAAGTACAACCCCAATTCCAGAAAAGTTGGGACGCTGTGTAAAACATAAATAAAAACAGAATGTGAAGATTTACAAACCATGGAAACCCTATATTTAATTGAAAATGGTACAAAGACAACATATCAAATGTTGAAATTGAGAAATTGTATTGTTTGTTTGAAAAAATATATGCTCATTTTGAATTTGATGTCAGCAACACGTTACAAAAAATTTGGGACGGGACAACAAAAGATTGAAAAAGTTGTGTAATGCTAAAAAAAACCCTAATTTGGTTAAATAGAAATCATGGAAATCATGGACGCCACATCCTCCAGGCTAAAGAGGAGAGGGACCATATGGCTTATCAGTGCACAGTTCAAAAGCCAGCATCTGTGATGGTATGACGGTGCATTAGTGCACAGGACATGGGTAGCTTGTACATCTGGGAAGGCAGCATTAATGCTGAATGATATATCCACGTTTCAGAGCAATATGCTGCCATCCAGACTAAATATTTTTCAGGGAAGGCCTTCCTTCTTTCAGCAAGACAATGCCAAACCGCTTTCTGCACATAATAAAACTGCATGGCTCCGTAGTAAAAGAGTCCAGGTGCTAAACTGGCCTGCCTGAAGTCCAGACCTGTCTCCCATTTCAAGCTTTTGGTGCATTATGAAGCACAAATTATGACAAAGGAGACCTCGAACTGTTGAGCAACTGAAACTGTGTGTCCGGCAAGAATGGGACAACATTTCTCTTTCAAAACTACAGCAATTGATCTCCTCAGTTCCCAAACGTTTACAGTGTTGTTAAAAGTAGAGGTGATGCAACACAGTGTCCCAACTTTTTTTTAAATGTTTTGCTGACATCAAATTCAAAATGAGCATATATTTTTCAGACAACAATAAAATTTCTCAGTTTCAACATTTGATATGTTG
This sequence comes from Neoarius graeffei, assembly GCF_027579695.1. NCBI lineage: Eukaryota > Metazoa > Chordata > Actinopteri > Siluriformes > Ariidae > Neoarius > Neoarius graeffei. Next base: position 59,948,150 of record NC_083574.1, read on the forward strand.
TCTTTGGACTATTTTTAATGACATATAGGGTTTCCATGATTTGCAAATGATCATATTCTGTTTTTATTTACAGTTTACACAGTGTCCCAACTTTTTTGGAATTGGGGTTGTAGTCATGTAAGTAAGTAAGTAAGTAAATAAATAAAAGTGCATTTTCCTTTTTCCCCATTAAAATACCATAAGGGTGCAAACTTTTTTAAAGCACATTATAGCAAAGTTGTTTTTATGTGGTATTTTCCAATACTATAAAAGATTAATGTGGTTCTTTGCACTTTCATTTTTGTGAACTAAGGCACGGTGTTTAGGTAGTGGACCCATCTCTGATAGCGCATTCTAAATTATGAATTTTTAGAGCTTGATTTACAAATACCCTTGAATAAAGAAATTGTGAAAGCATTTATGAAATAATGTTTCGTACTGATGTTTATTGTCTGCCCCAAAGTGAGTTTCAGGTCTAAAGCTTTTCTCAGTACAGGGAAACATGGTACAGCTATGATGTGGTAATCACAAACACGATGCAGATGCATAAGACAGAGGTGAGGTTTTTCCCTGTCCCATTCTTTTCCTTTTGTCATTTTCTCTCTACTTCTCCCTCTGTGTAGAACATGTTGAGGCGGCAGGAGGAGTTGGAGAATGGCACAGCGTGGTCGAACTCCTCAGAATCTTCAGACGATTCATCGAGCCCTCAGCTTTCCCAGGGTCTTCGTCATGCCCACAAGAATCTGGTGCAGCCTGAGGTGCAGACCTCTGCTCCTGCCATTGACATCTCATTCACCCCCCGCCAATCATCCACTTCCACGCCCACCCGGCTGGCCAATCAGAAAGAAGAAGATGAAGAGGAGGAGGAGCAAGACGAGGAACTCCGAGCAACTACAATCACAGTCACCAAGGAGACTCCTGGGACACAAGCTGTGCCCAATGGCCATGCCCGTTACTCGCGCTCCCTGAGCCATATCAGTGAGAGCAGTGTGGATGCCGCCTTGAATGAGAGGCCTGCTGGGGAATCATTGGAATCTGGTGTAGTCGTGGACGTGCCCCTGAGGGCTGATCCATGCTTAGTCGTTCCCAAGCCACAAGTTGACCACCACACTGCTGATATAGTCACGCTGTCATCATCCAACTCTGATGCCACAGCCCCTATAGCACAGAAGGTCTCAGATTCTGCTACAGAGCCTATAACACATCCACACTCTGATTCCTGCACCAAGAGTGAGGAGAACTCTACCTGCGCCTCTGTTGATACTGAGGCCTCAGTGCAACAAAGTAACGCTCTAACCCCTAGAACTAGTGACATAAAACAGGCCCAGGACCTGCCCACTGTGTCTGTACAGGCCAAGAAGCCTGGGACTGAAGGAGATAGGGGAAAGATGGAGGATACTGAGGCAAAAGACAGCGGCCTGAACGAGGCCCTCAGCACTCTTCTTTCTTCTCTGGATGACTACAGGGGTCAGTTTCCAGAGCTGCAGGTCCTGGAGCAAGAGCTCCACCTGCTGGAGGAGGCTCTTACTGTGAGTTAACACACTGTGTGCTCTACTTGTGCATGTTCTTACATTGTGAATATTCTTGAATATTGTTATGCTTGAATATCTCATCTCATTATCTCTAGCTGCTTTATCCTGTTCTACAGGGTCACAGGCAAGCTGGAGCCTATCCCAGCTGACTACGGGCGAAAGGCAGGGTACACCCTGGACAAGTCGCCAGGTCATCACAGGGCTGACACATAGACACAGACAACCATTCACACTCACATTCACACCTACGGTCAATTTAGAGTCGCCAGTTAACCTAACCTGCATGTCTTTGGACTGTGGGGGAAACCGGAGCACCCGGAGGAAACCCACGCGGACACGGGGAGAACATGCAAACTTCACACAGAAAGGCCCTCGCCGGCCACAGGGCCCGAACCCGGACCTTCTTGCTGTGAGGTGACAGCGCTAACCACTACACCACTGTGCCGCCCCCATGCTTGAATATGTTAAAAGAAACATGTAAGATAGCAGCATGTTGGTTTTCAGTGGGTTCTCCAGTCTCCTCACATCACCTCGAAATACACTAAATTGATACACTAAATTGCCCAAGGTTTTGTGTGTGTGTGTGTGTGTGTGTGTGTGTGTGTGTGTGTGTGTGTGTGTGTGTGTGGTGTGCTGTGATGAACTTGCTCCCATCCACAGTGGATTCTTATCTCACATCCAGCGTTCACGGGATAAGCTCTGGATCCACGGCATGCTTACTCAAGATAAATGAATGAAGAAATGATGACTCAATGAACATATAAGAGTGATAAGGTCCTTCATGCTGGTGCAGGTTTTTAAAGATGTATTATAATTTTATTAATCTCAGGGCTCAAACATTAACTTTTAAACCCACTTGCCCTGGGGGGAAAGTGGGGGATAATTTCCACTTGCCCCCTATTTTGCGAGTACTACTGTTTTTTAGGAAAACCATAGAATAATTGTGAATTGCAACATGAAATGAAGATCACACATTGAGTTGAAGTTTGGTTACTGATTAAGTTTTTTATCAAGTTTGGTTATTGGTTACTTTTTACTTGTAACGGACAATAACAATTTTATCCAAAATAGTTTTTCCTGCCTTAGTTGATTTATTTCCATTTCACATCCATGCAGCTGCTGTGAAGTTCAGTGTGTTTGTGTAGAACTCTGTCAGACTGTAGGTTCATTACTCAATAATGTAGAAATAATAAAATAAATTTATAACAAAGTTTGTATGAGGAAAAAAACAGGGTGCCAAGACTTTTGAACAGTACTGTGTTTGAGAAATATTTTATTTATTTATTTGTTATATCATCCACCTCTAGATTTAAAAAAAAAACCGCAGTGCATCATGACAGACAGGATAATGTTTGAGTTTAAAATTATTGTTTAGTGTGTAGGTTGTGGGTATTTTACACAGACCTGGCAACCTGTAACTGAATCGGTGCAGCCGGTCTGTCATGACGCAGCAGGGTTTGTTGTTGTTTTAAATAAACCTAGAGGTAGATGATATAACAAAAAAAAAAACACGATATATAAATATTTTGTACAGGACTGTGTTCCTCTGATAACAGAAACAAAGCTCCAGCTCTCTCTGCTCTTATGCTGCGTTCATGTGCTATGGGAATTATGGTAAATACCAAACACCGACATGGAAAGCACACATGAACGCCCCCTCTTGTGGTATTTTCCACTGGGCAACTCGTAGAAAGTTTTGATACACAAGTTGCCGAGATGAGATGAACTTTAACCTTTTCAACATGGCGGCGAGCGGTACAAGACTAGCTTATGAACCAAGAAAGACGTGGTTTTCACCTACGGAAAGCTGACTCTCACCTTTTAAACGAGTCATGTTATGGATATTATATTATTATAATATGTATATTATAGCCTAATACAAAATATTCTGTGGCTGTCCAAAGAACGCCAACAATGATCTAGATACTGGCTACTCTCATTGTGGCTACAGCCAAATTTCCAAAAACTGCGTGGCATTCAATGTGTTAAGAAAATCTCTACTTGTCATGATCAGGAAATATTCAGCATTATTTACCTTTTGACTTTTGATAACTCATATTCCTGCTGCAGCTGATGAACAAGGCAATCTATAATTGTTTTAGCCAAATAACAGGCCTGATTCTGAATCTGGTCCACCATCTTTAATTTGTCAACAACAACAAAAGCATGTGAACACAACACACTGGTAAATACCACTTCCCAACTGGAAAATATCATCTTCCCATAGCACATGAACGCAGCATTAATCTGTTCTGTTCTTTCAGGATTTATCGCGCATGTCAGTCTTTGTTAAGTTTTTTATGCCCGAGTTGTTTGAAACCAATCTGGGTTTTCTGTGTTGAATAAGGAAGCTGCTTCACCTGGAAGAAAATCAAACACTTTCATGAAGGCGCTAACTCGAATGGGAGCAGAAAAATAAAAACAAGATTCTTAAGCAAACTCTTCCATCCTCTCTTCCGACTTTCTGTTTTTGTAAAATCAATTTTAAATACAATCATGAACTTCTCTGGAGTTTTCAGGCTGAGCTCCTCTCCTCGTATTCTTTAACCACTCATTTCCTCGTTGTTCTTGAAGCATTTGCTTCTATTTGTTAACATTTTTCTTGATAGCGGGGAGATGGTAATGCCTTTTATCCATTTCTCTGTTTGAACAAGCAAAAACAGCGCAAAAATGAACCATATTGAAGACAGATTAAGCTGCTTGCATGAAAGACGGTGTCTGTCTGACCCCAGCTGTAATTATTACGTGATGCGTGACATCATGCACAAGGGGTCTATAAACAGTATGCGTACCATACTACAACAGCGGGGGTATATAAAATAACTTGCAAAGGAGTAAATGAAACCGAGACGAAGAAAACAGCCAAGACATAATGGCGGATACGTAGTGAGGGACGCTTTTAGGAACTGAAATAAAAGATCAAAAAGCTTAATTTTTGTGGTGCTAGTTTGTAATATATGCTCATTCCAAGTTGCTCGGTCGGGCATGTTGGGGACATATCCCACTTGCCCGAATGCATATTTCATTTGCCCCGGGCAATCGGGCAGTCCTTAATGTCAAGCCCTGAATCTCTATCATTCTTAGGCCAAACCATTTCTCACACGCATCATAGTTACACGTTAGCGTTAGTTCTTTGCTTAACTTTTTTATTTTTTAAATCAAAGCAAGTGTCTGTGATCATCTCTATGTATGTGTGTGTTTCGATTTTGGTCACAAATTTGATCTGTAGTGTTCCTCGAAGATTAGTATCTGCTGCCATCTGTGTGCTCGCTGACGCCAGTGCATTCTACAGAGATGAAAGAGGATGTGAAAGTAGTTTCTAACTCTGGTCTCCCTACAGACCAGGGTGCCACCCTTCCTGCTCCCAAGCCACAGTGTGAGAATGTGTTTTTGTGTGTTAGATTCAGGGTGGTACACTGCAAGAAATCCTTGACTCGTGATGATTAAGATTTTCTGCCTGGGTGAGAATGTAGTGATGTTTGTTCAGTTCACAAACTGGTCAGAAATCTTCAGAAGTGCAAGATAATTTTGTGTGTGTCATGTAGTGATGCTCATTTGTGTGTGTGTGTGTGTGTGTGTGTGTTGTTTTTTTTCCATTTATTATATACCACTTTTGATTTGCCATTGACTCTGACTATTTGTAGTAACGACAGTATATTTTACGTAAAAATCTCATCTCATCTCATTATCTCTAGCCGCTTTATCCTTCTACAGGGTCGCAGGCAAGCTGGAGCCTATCCCAGCTGACTACGGGCGAAAGGCGGGGTACACCCTGGACAAGTCGCCAGGTCATCACAGGGCTGACACATAGACAACCATTCACACTCACATTCACACCTACGGTCAATTTAGAGTCACCAGTTAACCTAACTTGCATGTCTTTGGACTGTGGGGGAAACCGGAGCACCCGGAGGAAACCCACGCGGACACGGGGAGAACATGCAAACTCCACACAGAAAGGCCCTCGCCGGCCCTGGGGCTCGAACCCAGGACCTTCTTGCTGTGAGGCGACAGCGCTAACCACTACACCACCGTGCCGCCCATTTTACGTAAAAATGTAATAGAAAAATAGAATTATAGAAGTGTGTGTGTGTGTGTGTGTGTGTGTGTGTGTGTGTGTGTGTGTGTGTGTGTAGGGCCGAAGTCGAAGTCGTGCCTCCAGTGTGAGCCTGACAGTGGAAACTGCTCTTGAAAGCTTCAGTTTCCTCAACACATCAGACTTGGAAGACGAGGAAGAAGATTGCGAGAGGCTGAGGGTGACAGACAGGTCAGAGTTTCTGAAATTTCATGCCTTTTTTTTTTATCCCCCACCACGAAGTGCACAGGGGGATATAGGAATGGAGTCCATCCATCTTTCCATCTGTCCGTCCGTCCGTTTCAATCTGGACAAGTTTTCTCAGAAACTAAATAAGCTACATTAGTGAAACTTTGCATGCTCATATCACTGTGCATGATCTAAGTTAAGTTTGAAAATCATTGACAAGAAATTATTATTTTCGGAGTTACAGCCTTTGATTTGGACTTTTTGGACTTTGTACAAGTGGACTCAATCTGGACAAGTTTTCTCAGAAAGTACATAAGCTACATCAACGAAACTTTGCGTGCTCAAACTACTGAAAACAACTGGGTAGCGTTTTTATGAAGGTGTCATAGCACTTACGATATCATAAGTCAATATTAAAGCTTATGAGGGCATAGGTGTTAAGAGGGCTTTATAAAATGCTCATGGTGGGGGATAGTGATGACCATGTCTTCTTGTTTTCTGTGACTTACACTACCAGAAATGGACAAATTATCAGTCGTTTCTTTTTCCAGAGGATGGGATACAATGCGATGCACCTTACAGTAATGCAATACAGCCATCTGGTGTCTGAACACAAACTGTACACTGTGTCTTTGACACCAATTTTTCCATTTTAAACATTCAGCAAATAGAAACAAGTTTCTGTAGTTTATTCTTAGAAATATTTTCGTGTGTGTGTGTGTGAGAGAGAGAAACATTTGATATAACCAGCCCATTGAACTTGAACTGCATGGAAATAAAGTCTGGGTTCCAATTATTCCAGAGCTATACTTGACTTGTGATGAGAATTGGAAAAGAAAATCCCAACCACAAATACAGGGCAGCATTATGCTCTTTCTCACTATCCGTAACCACAAAGCCATCAGTTTCTGGATGTGTCCTGAAGAAACGCTTCACCCTGAAAAGCAGACTCTGAAGCTCACTAACTCTGTAACACAAAGCACAGAGCCCAGACCTGGGTGTATTCCACGATACAAGCTAACTCGATATGCCAGGCTTATTTCAAGACACCCGGCTAATTTCTATCAATTTCGATTCCACAAACGAAGTTAATCATAAGCCCCACTGAGTTACTATGGCAGGAAATACTTTTAAACAAAGCTGTTCCATGTCTGGTTAGTTTTGAAGCTTAGCTCAGCTTGATAAATTCAATCAGCCAAGTGTTGTGCTTTCATTGTTCTGCAGTCAAAGCATAGACACTATAAAATCTGTATAATTGTTTACAGTCCCCTCTGAAAGTACTAGAATGGCAAAGCCAATTTTTTTTTTGGCTATAAACTATTTATAATTATTATACATACAGGCCACTTTTTCCATGGAATAAAAACAGATATTCTATTCTCTTCTCATGGGTTTTTTGATGGTACGCAATATTGTTATGTCGCTTATCCTACATGTATTACGTCGCTCTCCCCAAGGGAGAATGAGCATGCAATATTGTTATAATATTGCACGTTGTCAAGACAACACGATGTCAGACATCAGAGCTCATGCGAAGATCCAATGACGAAACTTTTCTGCTGCAAATGCGCACAATCATTTCTTTGTCGGCGAGGAAAGAGAGAAGACGAGGCTAATCCAGTGCTCAGTTTCTCATCTCATCTCATTATCTCTAGCCACTTTATCCTGTTCTACAGGGTCGCAGGCAAGCTGGAGTCTATCCCAGTTGACTACGGGCGAAAGGCGGGGTACACCCTGGACAAGTCACCAGGTCATCACAGGGCTGACACATAGACACAGACAACCATTCACACTCACATTCACACCTACGGTCAATTTAGAGTCACCAGTTAACCTAACCTGCATGTCTTTGGACTGTGGGGGAAACCGGAGCACCCGGAGGAAACCCACGCGGACACGGGGAGAACATGCAAACTCCGCACAGAAAGGCCCTCGCTGGCCATGGGGCTTGAACCCAGACCTTCTTGCTGTGAGGCGACAGTGCTAACCACTACACCACCGTGCCGCCAGTGCTCAGTTTAATTACTAAATAAATAAACTGAAACTAAAGACACACTGAACACTGAAAGGCTACCAAAACTTCATTATATATTCTTCACGCATATTTACAAGAGAAAAACATACCAATGGACATCGAAAAACTGGAAAAGAGACATGTCAGAGATGTAAAACTTCCGCGCTAGCAAGTGACTGTGACAGTTTGTAAACAAACATGGCTGCCAGGTTTGCTTCATTAAAAGCGGAAGATTTTGAAAGAATTTTGGCTGCCAGGTCGCTCTGTTGTGTGTCGCTGTTGATGTTGATTTTAAAAGTAACTAAGTAAATTACACAGGGATAATAATAATACAAGAAAGAGAAGAAAGGTTTAATAATTGATATGGCAGTACCATCAGGTCAAAACACCTCTAGAAAAGTCATTGAAAAGCTGTCAAAATATAAAGACCTGGTGAGAGAGATAAACCGGATGTGGGGGATGGCAACTGAGGCCGTGCTGGTTATAATAGGAGCCCTAGGACTTGTGAAAAAGGGTATGGATAAATACATCACCAAAATTCCTAGAAGAAACAACATTCAAGAAATCCAGAAGATTGTCTTGCTAGGATCAGCTCATATCCTGAGGAGAATGCTTTCCATTTAACTCCAGCCCCTCAAGGGACCTCAGGTCCATGGGTTGGACCCGGTCCCTGAGGTAATAATGATGATAATATTTGGCTTGATTGCGCTAGCATTGGCCTGCGCTAACACTACACCAGCTAGAAGGTAACTGGACTGCCGCGCTAACGGCACCGAGTTGAGGGTAAGCTAGCGTAGGCCTTCGAGAATGCTGATATGGAGTGTGTGTATGTATAATAATAATAATAATAATAATAATAATAATATTGGCTGGCTTTTTTTCATGGGCTATCAGATGTATTCCATTCAGCTAGCATGATACTGAACTCTTCTTCGACTCGTTCAGTATCATGCTAGCTGAATGGAATACATCTGATAGACCGTGAAAAAAAAAAGCCAGCCAATACTATTATTATTATTATACCTGATAGACCACTCAAAGCCCACCAATGTTATTTAAATATATATACAGTATCAGGCAGAAGTTTGGACACACCTACTCAATCATGTTTTTCTGTATTTTGACTGTTGATAGAACGATACTGAAGACATCAAAACTATGAAATAACAGATGGAACATTATATAGAGTTTTGTGGTAAACAAAAAATAGTATTAAAAACAAAATGTGCTTCATATTTTAGATTCTTCAAAGCAGCCAGTGTTTCCCTTGATGACACTTTACACACTATCAGCATTATCTTAACCAGCTTCATGAGGTAGTCACCTGGAATGCTTTTCAATTAACAGGCGTGCTTCATCAAAAGTTAATTAGTGCAATTTCTTGCCTTCTTAATGTGTTTGACCTCAAACAGTAAATACCGTAATACAAATACAGTAAATAGTCTTATTCAACACCACAACTCTAGTAATCCATATTACGTCAAGAACCGCTCAAGTAAGTAAAGAGAAACAACATCCATCATTACTTTAAGGCATGATGTGTCTTTTAATTAATTAAAAAAACAAAAAACAAAAAAAAACATTGAATTAGAAGGTGTGTCCAAACTTTTGACTGGTACTGTACTTGCAGATCTGCAAGATTGTACAATAAATGAATTACTGAAATAATTTGCAGCAGAATTTTGTTGGAATGCACTGAGACTGGTTTGACCTGTTCTGTAAATCAAGCGAGGTTGTTTCAAATATGACCTGATTTTATTAGCTCACTTTGTGGAAAACACCCTGTACTGCTTTGCACCCAGACGTAAACACCAGGCAAGTGATGGACCATCATTCATTTTATTTGTGTGTGAGAGAGAGACACAGAGCCATAATTTCAGTGATAGCAGATTAGAAGTGATATTTGAATTGTAATTTTCTCAGTACCGTGCAAATTAGGCATCACACATACCCCTTTTCCACCAAATCAGTTCCAGGGCTGGTTCGGGGCCAGTGCTGGTACTGGTTCACAACTCATTCAACTTGCGAGCCAGCTGAGAACCAGTTTGCTTTTCCATAGCTCGTGGTGCTAAGGGAAGCCACGTCATTACGTCGTTGTATACGTCAGTTACGTCGCTGTATATGTCAGTTACGTCGCTATGTTTGCATAAACCTTGGCGCGAATATCGAAGCAAAAACAATGCGGAAGAAGCAGCAGCGGCAACAACAACAACAATAATAATGGATGACTTCGCGTTTGTACAGCTGCTGCTTCTCGTCGCTTAAAAATGGCGATCTTTCGCGGTGTTGTTGGTCTTAACAACTCCGCCCCCCCGCTGACGTAAGCGGTTCTTTCCTCTGGGCCAGCAGAGAGTTGGTGCTAGCCTGGAACCGGTTTTTCTGGCCCCAGAGCCAGTTCTTTGTCAGTGGAAACAGAAAACCCGATTCCAAACTAAGCACTGGCCCCGAACCAACCCTGGAACTGCTTTGGTGGAAAAGGGGCAACAGTAATGTGCCAAATCCAAATGATTCAATCCTATGGTTTCTTCAGTTCCACACTCACAGCTTTAGTTCCTACCTGTTTAAACACTCGAGACATACCTACAAGAGATAAACTTCAGGTGACATGAGCAGCTTGTCACTTATTCTTGTGAATGCAGGGTAAGGCAAATCAAATATCTGATAAATGAGCAATGTGAGTCTGCAAGTGAGAATGTTATCAGGTCCTGGACAGAGTGTATGACTCAGTGTCCAAAGTCTCACCTCCTATAAGGGTAGGCAGTGTAACAGCTGGCTATCCAGAGAGGAGATACTGTCCACTTACTGCATAAGACAGAGACACACTTCACTGAAATGACACCTCCAGAAATCTACAGATCTCTCTTGGGATTGGACACAAACACCGCAAAATAAATTTTTATTATTATGGATATTTGTGTGGTTACTGTTATTTGATATGGCTGTCTTTATATTCCTAATGCTTTGGAAATATTTGGGTCTGTCTCAGAAACTGGGTACTGTGGGGGTACCCCACTAAATATAGTCAGTCAATAAACTATACGGTTTTGAATGGTGATGTTGGTTTTAATTTGAAATAAAATGATGAAAGAAATAATACAGATAAAACAAAATCTTTGATGTGAATACTCCCATTCAGAATTTGGTAAAAATTCCGCAAATTTGTGGAAAAATTGCGGCTTGATCTGGGACATGATAAATGGTTGACTATATCACATTCCCTTAAAAAGGCTGTAGTCCACTGAAAAGTCTACAGTTATCACTAATTGTATTTTAAGTTGTAACTTTATCCACCTAAGGATTGGTGCGCTCACAGAATAATCATAACCGTAATAAAACATCATGCAAAATATTTGATCACCGTTGTAACTCCATTTTCCGCAAACCCAAAACCAATACGATCGTGTGTTTTGATCTAAACGGAAAGCCTCAGGGTCGAGGTCACTACCTCACCAAAAGTAGGAACTTACAATCACTACGCCATATAAAAATTTCGTTATAAATCTGCGATTTTGTTTTTTAAAACGAAAGCTGAAAGTTAGGTATAGAATGTGTTTCTTACAGAATGTATTACGATGGTAGCTGGTCTTGTATGAATTTCTGAGCTATAAAATGAGTTGTGGTCTATTTTTTACCGTAGCGTGTTATTTGTGTGTGGGGAAAGACACACATAAACAATTTGCATGTGTAGAATGGAATTTTCTCCTCCAACATTTCCATTTGCGGTCTTTCTGTTACGCGAGTGATCTGTTCGGACGTTATCGCTGAAAAGGTGAGTTTTGACAGTTTTATTTTGTTTTAGTCCTGCAGTAGGAGGCAGTAGAATGTTTCTTTTTCATCTTACTTTCATATTTCGTAGTGTTTGCGTATTTTTGGCCAATATTTTGCAACCATGGTCATAGAATCTATGGCCAGTCATTTTGCCACGATGATGGATTTGAACATTTGGTCATAATGGGCCACATTATCAGCTTAGTTCTAGGAATTTCATATTGAATAACTTTATTTGACATTAATATTTGATGACCATCAGGCCTAGCTGTGAAGAACTGATATTATTTATGAGGAATTGGAGAATTTACAAATTTTCACACTTTCGTAATACGGAAACGGCCACATGTAATCATTTATTACGATAGTGCGCTTTTAAACCATAAAATGGGAACAAGAATTATTTTATTACAATAAGGTGGCCAACCATTTAATTTCCTTTCAGAAGCGATAATAATAACGGACAGAGCTGAGAAAAGTTGATGTGATTTGTGAGAAATAACGGAATTAATGATTTTATCTCACGTTCATAACGAAGTGGTCAGCTGTTTGAGATCGTGCTTCCTTATTATGAGAGTGAACTTGTAACCATAAAGAGTGAATGAGAATAATTTTTTTTTAAATATGTCGCTAACTGTTTCAGTTCGTCACAGAAATGATGATAATCACACAGTTAGCTGAGAAGAATTGATATTGTGAGCAACTGTGGAATTAACGATTTTATCTTACGTTCGTAACATGGAAGTGGTCGGCTGTCTGTGCCTCCTTGTGTTTAAAGCCCTTCTTTCACAGATTATAGGCAAAATTGATTGAAATTTCATATCAAGGAAAAATCACATATATTTATTCTATATCTCAGTAGTTCTTTGTATGTAATTGATCAGGATGAGAAAATGGATTGTTTTGACGGTATGCATTATTGAAAGGGTTATTTTTAACAGTATCACTGATACTGCTTATATTTCACTGTCATTTTGCAAACAGTCCTATTTCGCCATATCAAATACCCAAAATGTATCATATTATTCATATTTAAGTGAATAATCAATTCAGTCATCATAACTTGGCATTTTTAACCCAAGCAATCAAAAAGAGGAAATTTATTCAATATTTTCACTCATCTGTGAAGGAGGGGCTTTAATTCTTCATGATGTAGTTTATATGTAAATCAATTTTACGAAAACATTTGAATTGTAATCAAAATATAATTTAACTTTAAGATTTGAGAATGATTACATTTTAATGCAGTGTGTAAATCTGCAACTTGTTCAGATGTGATATAAGTAATGATATCTTCACTGTAAAAAGAAACTAGTCAAGAAAAAAAGTGTTTCCATGTTACGTTAGTGATGAAAAAGCAAATAATTGAATAAATCAATGGGATATTGTGTGACAGTTTCAAACTTTTGTCTGTGTATTACTATTGTGCTACTTGATAATTTAGTACAAAATAAGGGGTGTATCTACATGACATCCTGCAGGCACAACAAAGTAAAGTTTAATAAAATGTATGATAACTGATGAACATTCGAAACTAAGGAGTAAAACTGAAAAATAATGATCACAAATATGTTTTTGTTTTTCTGTCCAATAATTGCATTTAAAGAAACAAATATATGTACAGAAAAAGATATTTCTTGGTTATTAAAGAGGGTTTTTAAATGCGTACGTTTCCATGTTACGCGAGTGAACTTCAGAACATCGTTAAAATTTTCCACAGTGGAGGCCAGATAAAGCAAGATGCTATCTTCATTCTTATTAAACATGACAAAAGAAACATTGAGTGTTAAGTAAATGCCAAAAAAATAGTAAAATTAGAAAACTTATTTTTTGACCAGAATGTCCCAAATGAGAGACCAGTTTCTGAGACGGACCCATTTAAATAATATTGGCTGGCATTGGGGCGGCACGGTGGTGTAGTGGTTAGCACTGTCGCCTCACAGCAAGAAGGTCCTGGGTTCAAGCCCAGCAGCTGGCGAGGGCCTTGCTGTGCAGAGTTTGCATGTTCTCCCCGTGTCCGTGTGGGTTTCCTCCGGGTGCTCCGGTTTCCCCCACAATCCAAAGACATGCAGGTTAGGCTAACTGGTGACTCTAAATTGACCGTAGGTGTGAATGGTTGTTTGTCTCTGTGTCAGCCCTGCAATGACCTGGTGACTTGTCCAGGGTGTACCCCGCCTCTCACCCATAGTCAGCTGGGATAGGCTCCAGCTTGCCTGCGACCCTGTAGAACAGGATAAGCGGCTACAGGTAATGGATGGATGGATGGATGGATGGATGGATGGCTGGCATTGAGTGGTACATCAGATATATTCCATTCAGCTAGCATGATACTGAATGAGTCAAAGACGAGTAGCTGAATGGAATATGTTTGATATACCATGAAAAAAAGCCAGCCAATATTATTATTATTATTATTATTATTATTATACATACACATTCCTTTTGGTTGTTCAGCGCATCTTTCTCTTTCAAAATTCTCTCAACAGCTTCCGTATTTAACAAAGCAAACCTGGTGGCCATGTTTATTTACAAATTGTCACAGTCATGCGCTAGCACGGAAGTTTTACGTCTTTGACGTGTGACATCATGTCTTGATAACCATGCAATATCATAAACCATATTCAGTGCTCATTCTCCACTGGGTAGAGTGACATAATACATGTAGGAGAAGCGATATGCTAACAATATTGCACACTATCAAACTAATCAAATGAATGAAATCTGCAAGAAGGGAATAGAACACGTTTTTATTCCATTAAAAACATGTCCTGTATGTATAATATTTAAATAATGTTGGCTGGCTTTGAGTGGTTTATCAGATACGTTCCATTCACCTAGCATGATACTGAACAAGTCAAAGACGAGTTTAATATCATGCTAGCTGAATGGAATATATCTGATAGACCATGAAAAAAAGCCAGTCAATATTATTATTATTATTATTATTATACATACACACTCTCTTCATATCAGTATTCTCAAAGGCCAATGCGACCTTACCCGCGACTTGGTGCTGTTAGCGCGACAGTCCACTTAGCTTCCACCCAGCCTAGCAGTATCAAAGGCCAACACTCACTTACCCATGACTCGGTGCTATTAGCGCGGCAGTCCCATTACCTTCCAGCCAGTGTAGTGTTAACGCAGGCCAATGCTAGCGCAATCAAGCCAAATATTGTTATTATTTTCCCTGTGTAATTTAATTAGTTACTTTTAAAATCAACATCAACGGCTACACACAACAGAGCGACCTGGCAGCCAAAATTCTCTCAAAACCTTCCATTTTTAACGAAGCAATGTTTGCTTACAAATTGTCACAGTCACTCACTAACGCAGAAGTTTTACATCTCCGACATGTCTCTTTTCCAGTTTTTTTGATGTCCATTGGTATGTTTTTCTCTTGTGAATATGTGTGAAGAATATATAATGAAGTTTTGGTGTTCAGCACATCTTTAGTTTCACTTTTCAGTTTATTGATTTAGTGCTTAAACCTAGCACTGGATTAGCCTCGTCTTCTCTCTTTCCCGGCAAACAAAGAAATGATTGTGCGCATGCGCAACAGAAAAGTTTAGTCACTGGATCTTCACATGAGCTCTGACGTGTGATGTCGTGTTATCTTGACAACGTGCAATATTATAACAATATTGCACACTCGTTCTCCATTGGGTAGAGCGGCATAATACATGGAGGATAAGTGATATGATAACAATACTGCATGCCATCAATAAACCCACTAGAAGGGAATCAAATATATGTTTTTATTCCATGGAAAAAGTGGCCTGTGTGTATAATAATAGGCAATATGCTGTTGTGTTAATAAAACTACATTAAATTGACTTGTGTGTGTGTATATACAGCTCTCAGCCAGTAGCAGGTGAGAGTGTGGAAGTGGATGAGGGTTGTGCACAGAATTGTTGGGACGCTCCCTCTGTTCCTCTCAGCACTGGCCTCCAAGCTCTAGATCAAACTCTGCTCATCCATCTACAGAACTGCTCCACCCAGCTACTGGTGAGTCGAAATGATCAAAACGAATACAGTGTTTAACCACACTTATCGACGCTTAGCCTCTTTAGGTGTTCTATAAAACTTTGAATCAGGAAAAGTCATTTTTCCCCATGTGAATTCGAAGAAATGACTGAGGTTATCTGACTTGGTACACAAATATAGCACCTGGTTACCCTTCAAAGCGCAAAGCATTATGGGTATGTGAAAGTAATCAATAGTTTCATTGTCAAGCTTTTGAGGTTAGATTTTTGCCTTCCATTTAATATCACAGACATCTATCACTGTACTTGTACCTTTAATGCATGTGTATGTTGTATTCCATGTTTGTGTGATTAACAGTCATTTTGAGGTGTTGTGTGACGTCTGTGCAGAGGCTGGGTACCTTTGGGCCGCTGCGCTGTGGGGAGATGTACGCTCTGGATCGGCTGCTCCGGGAGGCTCGGGTAATGGAGCTCATTCGTCTGGCTGTCCAGGACACAGCAAGCAGTGATAACCAACCTGAGGAAGGTTAGCCCATCTGAAAAATGGAGTTCTTGGTCAACTGTATTTCGTGTTGTATGTTTGAATTGTAAATGTAATGGGTTTCTTCGTGAAACAGTATGATGATCAGCCTAAATTTATATTTTGTGCTCATGTCTTCTTTTTCCTTATTCTCTCTGGGTGGTGTGTGTGTGTGTGTGTTTGGAAATAGTTGTTCCACAGTTAGAGCAGTGCCAGGGGGCTGTGTTGCTATGGAAGCGTTGTACGACTGGCTGTGGTGTGTTCAACACCTCCACAGAGGCCTTCCTCCAGACGCTGAACAACATGTATACAAGCAGAATACCAGAAAAAGGAGCCAGCCTTTCAGACACAGGTGTGTGTGTGGGGTGGGGTGGGGTGGGGTGGGGTGGGGTGGGGGGTCGGTTTAGTTGCTTTGGCAAGTGTTCATCATAAATCACCAGGCGAGTGCTGGTTTCCAAGTTAAAATAGCTTTGCAATTTGATCTGTGAAATAAAAACAGCCAATTTGCATGGTTTGTTTTATACTGGCAGCGTTTTTTTCTTAATTTCCCTGAGGGAACCTGCCCAAAGGGATCAATAAAGTTTTATCTAATCTAATCTAACACTGAATACTAAAAGGAAAAGTTCATTTATCTGCTTAAGGATTTCTTTATAAGAAACAAAAAGTACGTTTATACCTCGCTCACCCACTCCACATGTGTATATATCCAAAAGGGCTTTTAATGTACATCATGAGATCAGATAACCAAAAAAACCAATATGTCATTTCCTTCTGTTAGTATTTGTGCATCTAGTGGAAAGGATTTTGGAGAAAAAGCTGCCCAGACGATGTGGAAGTGCAGCTAAAGAGATTCTCACAGTTTTCCAGTTCTGGAGCTACCTCGAGGCTGAGGGTGTGAGTGAACTGGAGACGCACATCACCGAGCTGGCTGAGGAGGGTATGTTTTATTTATCTGTCTGTTTTCTCCCCAGTGTATGACCATGTGACTGAAGATGCAAACTGCTCCTTTGTCTTTTATATCATTTCTCAGCAATCAGTTGGCCATTTGAAAACAATTGAGATGCTTGCCACTCCTTTCCTCTCATTATCATCTCATTTGCCCCTTGTGTTTCTCTTTTCACCTTTGAAATCTAATCTCCCCATACAAACACTCTGATCCATTTTCCCTACCCTTCTGGTTTCGGTTGCAGTCTGGCTGGTGCAGTGTCTGCAGTCTGGTGATCAAGATGTACTGCTGAAAGCCCTTAAAAAGCCCCCGGAGTGCAGTCTGAAGCGTGAAGGCCTGCGTGCCGTCAGCATACTGCTCAGGGATCCACGGGGGAAGGTGTGCAGCAGCGCCAGTTCTCTGTTACGCAGCCTTGCCGAGCAGCCACGCCACAGAGAGAGGGTATGCCATGGGGAATGGGCTGTTTTTGGTTATCAGCTGGGTGCGATTTGCTGGGGGGGATGGTGGGGATCATCCCCCCCCTCTGGTTTTTATCTCTAATGAAAAAAAATCCTCGGGGACAACCCCGTCAATAAAACAAACAAACCAAAAAAAAAAGTTGACATGACAGGCATGTTGTGACACAGATTTCTATGGTCCACGTTGCACTCACTTTCAAAATGACCCGAAGTGGCAGCTTTGATGTTCACGAACGTCTAGGGTTGCCAACCGTCCCGTATTGGGCGGGACATCTCGTTTTTTGGGTAATTTTAATTTGTCCTGTCAGGGACAGATCCTGCCCCTCACTCCAATGCTATGGTGTAAATTGCGTAATTGCCGTGAGAAGCGCTATTACAGTGAGTCGCGGTCATCTGCGATTTAAAACCATTCACTGTTGCCATATCCTGAATTTTTAAGCTATACTGACAAAATAGGCATCAAATTAAACTAGAGCAGATGGTGCAGCCAGTGGATACAGCCTAACTGTTCGATAAGGATAGCAGATAGCTTAAAAAAAAAAAACTTCCGAAACAGGATAGACCTCAGCCTATAGTAGGGGAGCTTTTCTGCCTCACTCCTGCCTTTGTGATGTCTTTCTCTCTTCTTCTTCTGCAATGAAGCATTGCAGAAGGTTCTTAGGGTTTTCAAATGGACAATTAAGCAAATATCAGGGTTTTACAGCTACAGCAAATACTTTTTCAGGTTATGACACTGCCTTCATAAATATGGCCCGATGAATTATTTGGCCAAAGTTTAAAAGAGAAAAATGAGACAATAATATTAGAATTGTTTGTTATTTTGCATTAAGTTACTTAAAAAGATCCATTAATTGGTCTATTAATTTTTAAAAGCTCTATTTTAGAAATGAATTTGTAGTGGCCTACATTTGAAACACTCACCTAAAGGCGATTCGGTACTGTAACTATTTTGGGGCGCTGGGGTGCGTGTACAGGGTCTGTACCGGTACTTGTCCGCACCCGGAACAAAGTGTCCCTCATTTGGATATGAGAAAGTTAGCAACCCTACGAACGTCCCCAGCAAATAGATAGACTGTAGATAATCAGATTGTGAACATGGATTTAGCGCCATGAATCACATCCTTACTGATGAGCGCAACAGAATGAATGTATCCACACTGACAGCCTTCTTTTCCTCGCTGTCAATGGGCCAGACGTGCGTTCCTTCCCTGCTGAGAAATTCGCAGAAATGTGGATTAAAGAAGGGCGAAACACGGCGGATAGCGCATCGACAGGAAAGCAGAAAAGGCCACATGAACTGCGCCATCACAGCAAACTGTTCTTTTAGTATTCATGTATTTTAGTGATTTTCGAGTCACTGTCCATTTAATCCGGAGGGAGAGAAACATCACAGCAACGCGACAAGCAATGCGAACTTTGTTGTGTGTTAGTGTTCATGTATTTAGTCAGAGAGATAGGAAGATGAATTTACTATCTCTGGTTTAGTGTTCGTTTTCATTTAGTGTTATTCATTTGATATCATCGGATGTTATTGAGCTGTTAGCCTATTGTTACCTTAATTTTGTGACGTTTCATGATTAAAAAAAAAAAACATCCCCCCTTCTGGTTTTTTGACAAATCGCACCCTGGTTATCAGTGTTGTAGTCGAGCCACTAAACCTCGAGTCCGAGTCCAGTCTTGAGTCCCCAGTGTTCAAGTCCGAGTCATTAAAGAAAATTTCGAGTCCGAGAACAAGACTCCAACCGCAGCATTTGACGGTGGCTGTTGCTGCCTTTATGTGAAAGCATCTCTGCTGCTGTGTTGGACTAACGTTACTGCTTGACTGCCACCTTGTAGTTAATAGGCTACAGATAAAAAGCTTGTTCATCACTCAGCAAGCCCCGCCCACTATCAACAGGGCAAATAACATGAGAGAGGGTTAACACTAGCTAGTTCATTGCTCAGCAAGCAAGCCCCGCCCACTATCAACAGAACAATGAACACAGCATGTCACTTCCTTCTCTGGGTGGAGTCTTACCAAATGACGAGTGAAGTTTGAGGTCGTCCCCGTCATCCTTGATAGTTCTTCTACATATGGAACACACAGCAGTGCATTTTTTCCCACTGCACGAGAAGTCTGTATAAGCAAAGCGGACAATCCGAGGGGCTTCTCTCCAGGCATTTTAGCGCCATTAACGTTAGTTTGTTCCTGAACATGACGTATGAACAGGTGAATGTGCGTTCTCTTTATCAGGGAGTGTGAAGTATTCTGTCAGAGATGGTTGGGAGACGGATTTAAGTGCAGAAGGTGTGTTTATTAATGCAAGTGAAGACAGGTAAACAATCCAGAATGGCAGGCAAAATCATAAAACGGTGAAACAGGCAATAGGTCAAGCGAGGCACAAACAGGCTATTGGAGACTCGGCAGAATCAAAGACGAGAAAAAGGACAACAAACAAGGAAGGAAATAAGGCTTGATAATGTGTCAGCAATGCAACTCAATACTTCGCAAAGCAAGTGTGCTTTCACAGTTGTTATATAGGTGCGCTGATTGTGCCTTAATCCTGTGCAGGTGCGAGTCGTTTATGACGCGTGCGGGAGAGTCCGTTTGGCGCACGCGCACTGTCCAGAGTGCACCTGAGAGTCTATCTAATGCACGCGCCAACGCATGCAGGTGTGACACTCTTGTATGAAATTAGTACAAAAATTAACATACATATAAATATCTTATGCCAAATTATTATGGCATGTTGCAAAAAATAAAGAAAAAATCCGAGTCCTCGTTTCCAATTTACGAGTCCGAATGCAGTTAATGCACCAGTCCAAGTCATCAGTGCTCAAGTCCAAGTCAGGTCACGAGTCCTTAAAATTAGGGCACTACGGTTCATTGCAGGAAAGGAAACAAAGGTGAACTGAGTAAAGAACAGGAAAGAGACAGAGCATAGGGAAATTAATACACCCAATAGATTAAATTGAATAAAATATACATCCAAGTTTCTATTTCTATTTTTAATGAATTACAAAAACACTGATGATAATTTTTGTTTTACTGGGTGGATTTTCAAATATAGGATAAAATGCTTTTAATAAAATGTGTGAAGCACATTTTATCTAGTCACAATTTATTGTATATTTTGATTATATTTATATTAATACAGTAAATGTATTAGTAGAGTGTAACCCCATACTTAAGATAAATCGATCGACCTGGTTTTTGATGCCGTTGACTGTATGATGTTCGTACGTACGAACGTGTAGCACCACAGGGAACCCGTCTGTAAGTGCAAGGCAACGTATCTAATTGATAAACACCTGACCACCGGACAAAGAAATTTGTATCTTTATTTACATAACATAGGTAGGTTTTTAATCCAGCACTTATTTTTAATTTGCATTTTAGAAAACAACGTGGGATTATTTACTAACACTTCTTACAGAAAATATTCACAACAGTTTCATATAAAACTAGTTAAAACAGTTTTATTAATCCACTAGCTTGTTGGAGAATTGACAGTTTCTGTCATGTAAGTGCAGGAAGAGTTTTATTGATAACACGTGAGCAAACAGATCCAAAATGGAGACAAAGGCAGAGTCGAAAAACAAGCAGTGGTCGAATGAGGCACAGACAGGATATCAGAGGTAATAAAATACTCACAGTCCAAAAACACAAACAGGGTCAAAACCAGAAAGGTGACACAAAATGCAAGGCTCTTGCAAAGTCTGTGTTACTGAGAGTCCTTATATGTATGCGCTGTGATTGAGCTCTAATCAGGAACAGGTGCATGGTAATTAGTCATAATGGCACTGCGCATGCTTTATAATCTGCAGCTGTGCGCTCCAAGCTCCAAAACACGTGGACATGAAAGATGTAACCAGACAACTGTGAGACATATCTCATCATTATCTCTAGCCGCTTTATCCTGTTCTACAGGGTCGCAGGCAAGCTGGAGCCTATCCCAGCTGACTACGGGCGAAAGGCGGGGTACACCCTGGACAAGTCGCCAGGTCATCACAGGGCTGACACATAGACACAGACAACCATTCACACCTACGGTCAATTTAGAGTCACCAGTTAACCTAACCTGCATGTCTTTGGACTGTGGGGGAAACCGGAGCACCCGGAGGAAACCCACACGGACACGGGGAGAACATGCAAACTCCACACAGAAAGGCCCTCGCCGTCCACGGGGCTCGAACCCAGACCTTCTTGCTGTGAGGCGACAGCGCTAACCACTACACCACCATGCTGCCACTGTGAGACATATCAAGTTTGATATTCAATCGTAACTATATAGTAATGATGTAAAGAGAAAGCGCTGGTTCACTGCTGTCCACCAGGCACCCAGCAGAGTCTCACCATAATAAATGTCGTGGTGGTGTTTCTGGCGCATGGCATGAGGTGTCAAAGAAAGGAATAATGTATTCATAACTGTGATGCGTTTCTCATTACTCGTATCAATGCAGTAATTTACTGAGAGAAAATATACGACACTACACAGTTCGATGGTTTATGTGCTATAATTCTTTATTCTATTCAGGTTGATTTTGTGCCCTTGGAAATATTTTGCTCATACACTCATCAGGAGCTCCGCTTTTAGGCAGTGCATATATACACCAGTGGCGGCTGGTAGTCTTTCAAACAGGGGAGGCTGGTCGGTTACGATATTTCCAGATTTTAAAAGAAAAAAGAAAAAAACACATCAATTTTGCCCATACTCTTGCCTCTGATCTGGCTGATTGTTGGCAGGGTCACAAACTGTGAAATAACAGGTTCTTTTGGCCCATTAGCCTACTGTCCAATATACATGATGGTGGTGTTGGGGGGAGGGGGGTATATTTTCACATTTTATATTTTAAAATTGTGGCATGTTGTTTAAAAATTGATAATTATTGAAAACAGCTCTTTGTCAGGAACCTCAGCAGTACCAGCAGAGTGTTCTGGAATAGGCACAAGCACTGACCTTGGGGAGCCAAACATAGAGCTGGGTGCCACACATGTCATTCAATGACACTTTCCCTATATTTTACTTATTTTGACTGAGAAATGTTTTATTGACAATTTTGATAACCCTTCACTTTTAATCCAGGTCTGTAGTGTGAAATGTTCTCGGCTGTGTTTTTGTTTAAAAATGTTTTCCAAATTGTAGCTGTGTTTAATTCATATCCAGAAAAATATATATATTCCAATATAATATACTCAGCATAAACATTTTAAATAGATTCTATATTTTTGGTCCATCCATGACATATTACTAAAGTAGCCTATTTACTGTTGTTGATGTGGGTCACTTGCTGTTAGCCAATTCACTTTCTCGTACCAGGAGAGCTGAAAGGAACGAGTATTATTCCCTACCTTTTTCACCAAGTCAGTTTGAGGCGTTGGTCTACCCTGCTCTTTAATTTTAATTTTTTCCTCGAAAGGAAGACTGGCAAATGGCTTCGCCAAAATTAAATCAGCAATGCTTGGCATCCGTGCGCAGCTTTCTTGCTAGCTGACTAGCCCCCTCAAGTTCAGTCACTCAAATAAACGAAATTTCTGGAACTAAGATAGCAAACTTGACAACACTATATTTACACTTTATTTACAATGAAAATATATACAAACTAAAAAAGCTGGTAGAAACCGTATGTAATGAATGAAATCGAAATGTAAGCTGATCTCTTACAATACACCACAGCACTTGCGAATCCGCATGGGACTGAACTGAAATTCACTGCTGCCTGTCTATAGTTGAAACGAGCTGTCAATCAAAGAAAATATCCGGCCACTTTCACCAATCACCAGTCTCCTCGCGGAAACTGCCATGTCCCTCCCACTGTGAGGCTCGGAGTCCGTGGGCGGGCGTTTTCACAGTATTTGTCCAATAACCGTCTTGCATTCTGAGATTGAAAAGCGCAGAGCTCCCAAATGCCATTGAAGTCCACTGAGGCTGGGAGTCCGTGAGACTCCGTGGGTGGGCGTTTTCGCAGTATTTGTCCAATACTCGTCTTGCATTTTGAGATTGAAAAGCGCATAGCTCCCAAATGCCATTGAAGTGCACTGAGGCTGGGCTGCATCGCGCTGTCACGAGGGGGAAAAACTCACGCACACATTAGGCGAACTGGGGAAAGTTATAACGGAATGATTTCGCACTGTAGTTGGGTTGAGCACATATATTTCTAAGATTCTGGATCTGAAATAGCAATGTTATAAGGTCGGCTATAACATAAGCCTAGCGCAATTCATCCTACACGATGTTCGTCATTTTTAGAGGAGGCCGAGCCTCCCTCATTGTCTTAGAGCAATCGCCCGTGATACACACACACACAGCAGGGAAAATAAGTATTGAACGCATCAACATTTTTCTCAGTAAATATATTTCTGATGGGGCTGTTGGCATGAACTATTGACATGAAATTTTTCACCAGATGTTGGTAACAACCCAAGCAATTCACACATACAAAGAAATCAAAACATATATGCCCATAAATTAAGTGGAATAAAGTGGAATGACACAGGGAATAAGTATTGAACACATGAAGAAAAGGAGGGGCAAAAAGGCATACCCTGTGTCTGAAATCACTCCCCACTCACTATAGAGGATGTGCAGTCACGTGACCCACATGTGTGTACTCCGCCATATTGGACGGCATCAGGATTGTTTACCTTGCGCGAGCGTAATGGATCCAGGCAGTAATCCCCAAGAAAATTCGGAAAATACCCCATCTACATTGCGCGATTACTTGTCTAAGTTTGTTCAGCATCTTGAAGGTGACGTGAGGCAGTGTTACGTGGAAAAGTGTTCCAGGTTGGGGATTGCAGATCCGTACAACTTGCCGCAATCCTTGTTCAGGGAAATTCGGAGCTGAGGTGCCGGCGATTTGCCCGATCTGGCCTACCATGACATTTACAATTTTCTCGTTAATCGTGAATCGTGTTACACTGGCAAAGCCCTCAAAGCTTACAAGAGCCTGGAAGCTTATAAATATTTTGTTGCGGGATGGGTATCCCAACTATACCTCTGGAAGGTTCCGAAGAAGAATGTCTACTTGATAACCTCACGGGTAAGTGGCATTAAGGCGTTTATCATAAAGAGACTATGCAGGACGTTTTATCGTAAGAATGTTCGAAATCTAAACTGAGTTCCAGATAATGACAGGGTTGTAAATATGTATGTTTTTGTCTGAAAAACAGTAAATCAGAAAGCTGCGCACGTTTGCGCGGAAGCTGCGCAAATGTGCGCAGCTTTCTGATTTACTGTTTTCTTCTCATACTTATACTTCCTGTTTCATGGACTGTAACGGCATTTGTTCATTTAGTAATTTTAATACATAATTTACTTTGATGAAATTATTCAGACACTCCAACGCCCCCCCCCCCCCCCCCCCAAAAAAAAAAAATCGGATCTGCACGATTCAGCCGTGAAAAAGGCGCATCCGCCGTTTGCATCCCTGTTTAAACTCGTAGGTTAACCGACTTTAACCGGCTAATGAGGCTCGGTGGTCGGTCAAGATTTTTTTTTTAGTTTTCGCCATCCCTACTATGGATTGGCCTTTCAAAGGCATATATGAGCCAAAAAGATAAAACATTGTCATAGACTAGGCCAGGGTAGTAGGGCTAGGCATAGCCATTTTAAACGTTAGAGACTGTCTAGTTTCTAAGTATGCAGTTATCATTCAATCCGAAAATCAACTTAACAGATGTACTAGGAGTACTGAATTAGAAGATTACACCTATCTGATATGAAGTGTTCACTACAAATTCGGCTGGTAGAACTGGGGTACCAGTTTTCTCTTCGCACAGCGGACACCCATTTTGCACGTCTCTCCTCGTCTGCAGGGAATCTATAAAATGACAGGCCCTCCTTTTGGCCCTGTCTATTGGTACAACCAAATGCTGAACCAAGATATAACCATTCTCGAAAGATCTACTCCCACACACTTGATAATTAGAACGGGTTCGTCTAAGTTCTATGCGCGGCCTTGCCGTCCAAGATGGCAGATAAACAAATATCACGTGACCTCGTGACGTCACGTGCATGCTCTCTATAGGCACTATATAGTGGGGATGCCATTTTGTAGTGCTGTCCAAAACCTTAGTGAGGATTATTTACACCCTATATAGTGCACTCAAAGTATCCCACAATGCATCACGAAACGTAGTGTACAATGATGGTCACTAACCAAAGCAATATATCCCATCATGCATTGCGGTCGCGCTGAAACAAATCAAATTAAAAGTCTCAAATTTGATTTAATAAAAGGCAGCGGCAAAGAAGAAAGTATTCAGCCTTGATTTAAAAAAAACCTTGAAAGATGCAGATACTTAATATTGATTGATTAATGTGGGAAAACCCACCAGCCGACTGATCTGGCATGTTTTAATTGTGCGACAGTAATGATGTAAATACCAGCGCGACGGACTAGTGTCTGAAAGCGTTTTTTCATTTTACCAATGAGCTCACTATATAGTCCTCTATATAGTAATTCCTTATATAGTGAGTAGGGAGTAGTGAACGAGTGAGCAATTTCGGACACAGGGATAAAAAGCCAAGAAACCAGCTGAAATCTGTCAGTATTTATAAAGCAATCCTGCCCCCTATCAGTGCAAATTAATATCGGCTGGTTTAGTCCTAATTGATGGCCTATAAAAAGGTTTCTCATTACCAAGGTGTCACACAAGAAGCATCTCATGATGGGTAAAAGCAAAGAGCTCTCTCAAGACCTTCGCAACCTAATTGTTGCACAACATACTGACAGCATTGGTTACAGACATATTTCTAAACTTCTGAATGTTCCAGTGAGCACCGTTGGGGCCATTATCCGGAAGTGGAAAGAACATCATTTCACCATAAACTGGCCACAGCCAGGTGCTCCTCACAAAATTTCTGACAGAGGAGTCAAAAGAATAATCAGAAGAGTTGTCCAAGCGCCAAGGACCACTCGCTGAGAGCTTCAGAAAGACCTGGAATTAGCAGGTACAGTTGTTTCAAAGAACACAATAAGTAAATGCGCTCAACCGCCATGGTCTGTATGCACGCTTACCGTGCAAGACTCCATTGCTGAAGAAAAAGCATGTTGAAGCTCATTTAAAGTTTGCTGCACAACATTTGGACAAGCCGATGAAATACTGGGAGAATATAGTCTGGTCAGATGAGACCAAAATTGAACTCTTTGGATGTCATAACACACGCCATGTTTGGAGGAGAAATGGCACTGCACATCACCCCAAAAACACCATACCACCAGTGAAGTTTGGAGGTGGGAACATCATGGTGTGGGGCTGTTTTTCAGCATATGGTACTGGCAGAACTGATATAAATTGAAGGAAGGATGAATGGAGAAATGTACCGAGACATTCTTGATAAGAATCTGCTGCCATCTACCAGGATGCTGAAGATGAAACGAGGGTGGACATTTCAGCAAGACAATGATCCCAAACACACAGCCAAGGAAACTCTCAATTGGTTTCAGCAAAAGAAAATAAAGCTGCGAGAATGGCCCAGTCAATCACCCAACTTGAATCCAATTGAAAATCTATGGAAAGAACTGAAGATCAGAGTTCATAGAAGAGGCCCCTGGAACTTTCAAGATTTGAAGACAGTTTGTGTGGAAGAATGGGCCAAAATCACACCTGAGCAATGCATGCGACTAGTTTCTCCATACAGGAGGCGTCTTGAAGCTGTCATTACCAACAAAGGCTTTTCTACTAAGTATTAAATAAATTTCAGTAAGTGTGTTCAGTACTTATTCCCTGTGTCATTCCACTTTATTACACTTAGTTTATGGACATATATGTTTTGATTTCTTTGTATATGTGAATTACTTGGGTTGTTACCGACATCTGGTGAAAATTTCATGTCAATAGCCCCATCGGAAATATATTTACTGAGAAAAATGTTGACGCGTTCAATACTTATTTCCCCCTCTCTCTCATATATATATATATATATATATATATATATATATCATATCTCATTATCTGTAGCCGCTTTATCCTGTTCTACAGGGTCGCAGGCAAGCTGGAGCCTATCCCAGCTGACTACGGGCGAAAGGCGGGGTACACCCTGGACAAGTCGCCAGGTCATCACAGGGCTGACACATAGACACAGACAACCATTCACACTCACATTCACACCTACGGTCAATTTAGAGTCACCAGTTAACCTAACCTGCATGTCTTTGGACTGTGGGGGAAACCGGAGCACCCGGAGGAAACCCACGCGGACACGGGGAGAACATGCAAACTCCGCACAGAAAGGCCCTCGCCGGCCACGGGGCTCAAACCCGGACCTTCTTGCTGTGAGGCGACGGTGCTAACCACTACACCACCGTGCTGCCCTATATATATATGTGTGTGTGTGTGTGTGTGTGTGTATAAAAATTTGAGTATTCAACACCATATTTACCAAAATATTCTGCATCTAGTAATGAATATTTAATGTCTGTGCATCACACTGGCGAGTAATGATTTGCCTCTGCAATAAAAGTTGATTAAAGGCTGTTCTCTGTACCCGCACCCAGATCGGTGATGAACTTCCTCAGTCTCTTCAAACGAACACTAAAGACCCACCTCTTCCCTAAGCACTTAAATGAACACTAATTAATAAAAAAAATCTATTTGTTCCTTTATTTTTATTATACCATATTTTTATACTAGACTTGCTCTTTTTGAACAGGGTTTTTATTTAATGTTTTTATTATTTCCATAACATTTAATCTTGTCCTGGAAAAACGGTACAGGTGTGGCAGGGATGACACAAAAAAGCATAAAATCTTGTTTCCATTGTGCTCCCTTATCACAGACAAAAAATAGCTACACACAAAATAAAAATAACAAAAAAAATTAAATAAATAAAACTAATTTGACAATACTGTATAACTGAATATCATGGGGAAGCATAGCAAAAATGTGAAAACTAATACCATAACAAATAATACTGAACAATATTGATAATGTTAATAATAGTAGAAAAGCAAGAGAAAAAAAAACACATAATATAATAATAATAATAATAATAATAATAATAATAATAATAATAATAATAAATAAAGAATGAAATTAAAGAATATAGAAACTAAAAATACACATAATCTGCTGCTTCCTCATCAAATAGAATGTTGAAAAAGTGCTGTTTTACCTTCTTCTTGAACAGGGGAAAATTTTCTACTGATTTTATTTCTGAAGGTAGTTCATTCCAAATTTTGGTTGCAGTGTACAGAAAAGAAGTTTTTCCAAAAGGACCACACCGGGGGAGCTGAAGAGAAGACTGACTGGATCTTGTACTGTAGTTATGGGGAACATTTTGAATTGCAGAAGACAAGTATTGAGGCGCTGAGGAATTTTGAATTTTGAACATCATATGAGCTTTGAGTTGTTTGGATCTAAAATCAACTGGCAACATACCGACCCGTCTAAATTCATCAGCTCCTATGTGTGTTCTGAACGGTGCATTCAAAATAAACCTGATGATTTTATTCTGTGCACACTGGAGCCGTGACTTGCTCCTTTTAGTTGTGCCAGAATACCATGCTGTGCTGGTGTAGTCGTAGTGACTTTGTAGTAGGCCTGAAGTAAGAAGTTTCTTAGTGTCTGGACTCAGGTTGCCAGCCTGTCTATACAGAAACTTTAGTTTGGCATTAGATCTGCTGACTATTTTGTCTCCATTTAGAGATTGGTCTAAAGTTAGACCTAAGTACTTCACTTCAGAAGCACTGGATAAAATATTGCCAGCACATTGCACCTGAATGGTTTTAAAATTGCATAGCCTCTTTTTTGAAGCAAAGAGGATGGACACTGTCTTGCCCAAATGTAGGGATAATCTATTGTCGGTCAGCCATTCCCTGATCGAATTCATTTCCCTACTTAATCTATGCTCTATTACCTCTGTACTCTTATCAGCCACAATAAGGGCAGAGTCGTCAGCGTATAGTAGCAATTTGCCCTGTAACAGCAGAGGTAATATCATTGGCATAGATGAGAAACAGCAGTGGTCCTAATATTGACCCTTGAGGCACCCCACATGTAATACTTGCTGGATTAGACAGGGTGCCACCTATCTCTACAACTTGCTGTCTGGGCTCCATATAAGAGCTGAACCAGTCCAATGCTGAATTATCAAGACCCATTGCTTGAAGTTTCAGCTGAAGAATTTCATGATCCACCGTATCAAAGGCTTTTTGGAGATCCAACAGAACCATACCAACATATTTGCCTTCATCCATTCCGGATTTGATGTAGTCACAAAGGTGGATCAAACAGGTCTCAGTAGAATATGAGAGCCTGAAACCAGACTGGAACTGATAGATAAGATTATTCTGAGAGAGATGTTCACTGAGTTGATTGTATACCACTCTCTCAAGTAATTTTGACATAGTGCTGAGAATCGATATGGGGCAGTAGTTGCCAGGATCTGTTTTGGAACCTTTCTTGTGGAGAGGGGTCACCTTTGCATTTTTAAAATCAAGAGGGATGGTGCCAGATGTCAGTGATAAATTCACAATATGTGCAAGAGGTGACGAGATAAGCTTGGCTCCGTCTTTCATAAAACGTGGGGAAATATTATCCAAACCGGTAGCCTTGCTTGGGTTGAGAGTAGTCAAGATTATTATTATTATTATTATTATATTCCTGTTCCAAAGAAGGGGGGGTATACTGTTTTTTTTTTTTTGTTTGTTTGTTTGTTTGTTTGTTTGTTTGTTTTTTTACCTCTGCCCATCTGTCTGAAACACCCTTTTTCTCAGCAACCACAAATCATAGCCACTTGGTACCAAACTTCAGCTTGGGGTTCTATACCGTGTATACCATTTTCAAATCTGTTGCACATTGACTTCCTGTTTACCAACCGAGTGTATTTATGAAACATATAGGGTGGATTTACAAAATTTTCCTAACACTTTTCTCAGCGACTCCAAATCACAACTGCTTAATATTTGGTACCGAGCTTCAGCTTGGGGTTCTATACCGTGTTTACCGTTTTCAAGTCTGTTGCACATCAACTTCCTGTTTACCAACCGAATGTATTTACAAAACATATAGGGTGGATTTTGATGCTATGTCAAGAAGCAAAATACGGTTTCAGAATGACTGTTTACCAGGATGCTATTTGAAATCCCTGGGCAGAACACTGCTCTTTACTTACTTGTTTCAGGGTTAATTATTTGTTGAAGTCAACATTCATAATAAGTGTCCTATTCCTTTGATTGTTTGCATTCTGATATAAGCGACAGCGGGGGGTTACGTAAGTGAGCAGTCGCTCACAGTTGATCTTGTTTTTGGCCCCGAAACTATTGGTACGAGCATGAGGGTGTATTTTGATGAAAACTACAAAGCACTTCTGTTACTCACTCTTCAAAAGGGTGTCTGCCAAATGCTGTAAATGTAAATGCTTTTTTGTGACATTATTCAGAGCATTTATATATTAGAAGTTAATATTATTAGGTTTTCAACAGTTGACTTGAAGGCAAATAGAAACAAATTAGAAGGGTACTCGGAAGAGTGCATACCTCCGCCAAAGCACATATTTGGATTTGCATTAATATCTAATCAATTGTTCCTTGGCCCATAGCCCACCTTTTCTCAAAATTTCATCAAAATCTGTTCACTACTTTTTGAGTTACGTTGGGAACAGACAAACAAACGGAGGCGAAAACATAACCTGCTCCAACAAAGTTGGTGGAGGTAAAAATAAGTGAAGTAGTGCTTTTATGTATTCACAGTTGTACAATCCAGAAGCTACAGAAATGTATAACTCGCCCGAAAAAAGCTTTTTTGTAGCATGAGCATCATTTAACATTTTGGTAATCTGTACAAAGCCTAACAAACCAGAGGCTAAAGGTTATGATACCACCTGCTTGTGACACCACCAGTCCTCAAAGACTCCATGTTCAATTTTTAACCTGGATAAAGGTAAATGCTCAGGTTTTTTAATTATTTCAGACTGTACGTTCACTGAATCTCTTCATTTGTGTTTGTCAGGCGCTTGTGAGTTGTCTGGAGCTGCTGGAGGATGAAAACGTTGAGATCCGCGTGTGTGGCTGTAAAGCACTCGCATGTCTAAAGGTCAGTCTGTTTTTCTGGACTGTGTGAGTTCTTGTCAACAATCAGGTGCAAACGCTGCAGTTCCTGCCCAAATTCTCATTGTTTTACATTTTCACATTAGATTTTCAAAGGACAGAGCTCTCATCTGTTCCTGATTGATACCACCAGCATTATTATGAAAGCAGGTTATTTTTATTGCAGACAGTGTATTAAATAAAACAGCAATTTTCACCTTTAAAGTTGTAGGCATATTGCGTAAATCAAATGGTGCTAACCCCCCAAAAATCCATTTTAATTCCAGCTTGTAATGCGACAAAACGGGACAAACACCAAGGGGGATGAATACTTTTGCAAGATACTGTATATAGAAAATGGATAGCAAGGATTCTAAAACTTTATCAACAGCAGCCCGGTAAAATAAATTCCATAGACAGATTTTTTTTTAAATGAACATAATTCTTCTATTCAGATATTATTCAACTGTATCCACTTAATATGACTGTTTGTTTATTCGAGCTAAAGAGCTTTTCCCCCCTGAAATTTCAACTGGCAGAACATATCGGATACAACTGATATTTTTTTTTATAGTCTACGTGTTTTGAATTATTGAGCTTTGCAGTAAACCCATTCAGATCCAAAGATCATTCAGACTGGTGGATGACTAAGTACTTGATTATAAACGTAATAACTTTGATAATTATGGTTTGTGAAAATAATTTAAATCGCAGGCCCTCTGGATATGCTTCATGGACCACTTTGAGAACCACTAGTGTATAGCGCACATCCGAAAAATGTATTGCATTTTAAATGAGCTACAGTGGTGCTTCAAAGTTTGTGAATCCTTTAGAATTTTCTATATTTCTGCATAAATATGACCTAAAACATCATCAGATTTTCACACAAGTCCTAAAAGTAGATAAAGAGAACCCAGTTAAACAAATGAGACAAAAATATTATACTTGGTCATTTATTTATTGAGGAAAATGACCCAATATTACATATCTGTGAGTGGCAAAAGTATGTGAACCTCTAGGATTAGCAGTTAATTTGAAGGTGAAATTAGAGTCAGGTGTTTTCAATCAATGGGATGACAATCAGGTGTGAGTGGGCGCCCTGTTTTTATTTAAAGAACAGGGATCTATCAAAGTCTGATCTTCACAACATGTTTGTGGAAGTGTATCATGGCACGAACAAAGGAGATTTCTGAGGACCTCAGAAAAAGCGTTGCTGATGGTCATCAGCCTGGAAAAGGTTACAAAACCATCTGTAAAGAGTTTGGGTTCCACCAATCCACAGTCAGACAGACTGAGTACAAATTGAGGAAATTCAAGACCATTGTTACCCTCCCCAGGAGTGGTCGACCAACAAAGATCACTCCAAGAGCAAGGTGTGTAATAGTTGTTGAGGTCACAAAGGACCCCAGGGTAACTTCTAAGCAACTGAAGGCCTCTCTCACATTGGCTAATGTTCATGAGTCCACCATCAGGAGAACACTGAACAACAATGGTGTGCATGGCTGGGTTGCAAGGAGAAAGCCACTGCTCTCCAAAAAGAACATTGCTGCTTGTCTGCAGTTTGCTAAAGATCATGTGGAGAAGACAGAAGGCTATTGGAAGAATGTTTTGTGGATGGATGAGACCAAAATAGTCAAGTCAAGTTTTTGTATAGTGCTTTTAACAATAAACATTGTCGCAAAGCAGCTTTACAGAATTTGAATGACTTAAAATCTGAGCTAATTTTATCCCTAATCTATCCCCAATGAGCAAGCCTGTGGCAATGGTGGCAAGGAAAAACTCCCTCAGATGACATGAGGAAGAAACCTCGAGAGGAACCAGACTCAAAAGGGAACCCATCCCCATCCGGGCAACAACAGACAACATGACTACAACATTAACAGTCCTAACATAAAGTCAGCTTCATTGATGCTATAACCCCCCCCCCCCCCCCCCCCCACCGACGGAAACCCGAGCGCAAAACTGTTCACGACAACCGTAGTCCCAAAGTCAGCAAGTCAACTGCAGTCCCCAGCCACAAAAGCACCACTGCAAGAGTCCAGAACTTTTTAGTTTAAATGAGAAGCGTTATGTTTGGAGAAAGGAAAACACTGCATTCCAGCATAAGAACCTTATCCCATCTGTGCAACATGTTGGTGGTAGTATCATGGTTTGGGCCTGTTTTGCTGCATCTGGGCCAGGACGGCTTGCCATCATTGATGGAACAATGAATTCTGAATTATACCAGTGAATTCTAAAGGAAAATGTCAGGACATCTGTTCATGAACTGTATCTCAAGAGAAGGTGGGTCATGCAGCAAGACAACGACCCTAAGCACACAAGTCGTTCTACCAAAGAATGGTTAAAGAAGAATAAAGTTAATGGTTTGGAATGGCCAAGTCAAAGTCCTGACCTTAATCCAATCAAAATGTTGTGGAAGGACCTGAAGCGAACAGTTCATGTGAGGAAACCCACCAACATCCCAGAGTTGAAGCTGTTCTGTATGGAGGAATGGGCTAAAATTCCTCCAAGCCAGTGTGCAGGACTGATCAACAGTTACCGCAAACGTTTAGTTGCAGTTATTGCTGCACAAGGGGGTCACACCAGATACTGAAAGCAAAGGCTCACATACTTTTGCCACTCACAGATATGTAATATTGGATCATTTTCCTTAATAAATAAATGATATAATATTAATAAATAAAGTATAGTATTTTTCGTCTCATTTGTTTAACTGGGTTCTCTTTATCTACTTTTAGGACTTGTGTGAAAATCTGATGATGTTTTAGGTCATATTTATGCAGAAATATAGAAAATTCTAAAGGGTTCACAAACTTTCAAGCACCACTGTAGTTTTTTGTACAGAGTAACATTTATTCTGATGAAGTGAAGTGAAGAAAAATAACAATGTGACGATTGCTTGTTGAATCTGTCAGCACTTTTATTTCCAGTGGAAATAACCTTTTGTGACTTTCATCCAAAAACATTACAGAAAATATTGGTGAAATTGAAATCATACAATTTTGATGTATGTAATTTATATTAATTTATAAAAATCCTGCTTATCGTATTTCTATGCCAGGCCAAAGAGAGCATTGAGCAGCTGGTGTACCTGTGCCGCACAGACAAGGAGGACGTAAGAGACGCCGCCAAACAAGCTCTGCTGGTGCTGGGTACGTCAGAACAGACAAAGATGTGTGCAAGAAACGCAAAAATAAATAAATAAATAAATAAAAAGGCGGCCTTCAGATCATAGATATCAACCGTGCAACAAAGGCTTCAAGTTTCAGTCATTCGCAGCTGTTTGACTGTTGTTTTTTTCTCTGTGTGCGCAGGTGAGGAGGGGAAGATGGCCCATCGGCATGTCGAACAGGATGGAGTCTCTCGACTTTTTGCGCCTGGCAGCATGGCCAGCACTGCATTTTAAGCACCATCAACCTGCAGAAACTCTAGCCCGACGTCTCCTGTGTACTCAGACTTGTATTCATGCCAATGAAGGACTTATGATCAAACATAGATCACACTGCTGAAACGCAAATAAAAACCCAATCACCTCGTTCCACAGTGTTCGAAACATCTGCAGTCAGTGGACAAACGAATCTGATTGGTTGATTGTTAAGCTACAAATTAAATTCAGTGAAATAATACAGTGCAAAGGAGACTTTGAAGAAGCAGCAAAGAAGAAATGGGTTGTTTTGCTGCCTTATCAGTCAGCCCGGTGGTTTTGCCTTCACAATTCACGAAAGCTCGGCACACGAGTGCATGAGTTCATACAGCATGCATGGACACCTTTTTAAACTTGGCTTCATGCTCACTGATAAGGGCAGGGGAAGGGAAAGTGTTACTTTCATGTGACTTACTGAACAGGGGGTGCACTTTTTAATCTGATGAGCATTAACTGAAGCTTGGCTGTCTTCTTAACAAAGTGTGCTAGTGTTCAGATAGTACCGTAAGAGTGTGTGTGTGTGTGTGTTTCCAGTAAAGAGTTTCTGTATAATTGCCATCATTCCATACTGTCACTATATATGCTTTAATGATCCAGTAACCTGTGTACATGTTTTAGTTGTGCTGTATTTTTTTTTCCTTTTGAAAACAAATATGTTTACACTCAAGCGCAAACGTAGGCCTGCTTTGAGTGCTAAGGACTCCTCAAACCTTCACGGTGCACTTCCTGAGATTCAAGTCAACGGTATTGTATCCGAGACGGATATCTGCTGTAAAAATGGACGGGCTAATTTTATATACACACACACACACACAAATATTATTAGTATTAGTAAAATGAAAATAGATGGACTATGATGGACTTTGCCTTGCAATAGTATAGTGCATGTAATATTTTTGACCAGGCCCACTACATACTGAACAAAAATTCAGAGCGTTCCTCGAGTGCTGCTCGATAAACATGTTCGGTGCTGGAATCGCAGTTTTAATAACGTGCGCTGAAGAGCTTAGGAAATGTTAAAACGCTGGAAGAAGAGAAAGCCTCCTTATTTTTGTCCAAGTGCCTCAAATGACTGGGGGAGTGATTGTGCTCAGAGAAGTAGACTTTTATTTAAATTGAGAAACAGCAGTTGATAACAAACTGTAATAAAGATTTAATTATATATTTTTTCTTTAAAGACATACAGATTGTGCTGCATTGAGGTTTTTTTTTTTTAAATAAGAAAAGTTTATTGTTTGACAAAGATCTTATCAAGTGCAAAACAAGACGATTAAAATAAAAATAAAAAAAAACCTGTGTGCTGTGCTTGAATAAATGAGGTAGCCTAATCTGAACATAAATTTAGCATACTTACAGCCAGTTATCAAATATGATCAACATATTTTTGTTAAACATTTTATGAATATTATAAAATCTGTGGTTTTCCTATAAGATTTTAGATATAGAGAGAATATTACATGTTTGGGCGAAGATATGAAGCTTTTTTTTTTTTACAAGAAGAAGCCTTTATTTGTCACATGCACACTCAAGCACGGTGAAATTCGTCCTCTGCATTTAACCCATGTGAAGCAGTGAACACATGCATGCACACACACACACACACACACACACACCCAGAGCAGTGGGCAGCCATGCTACAGTGCCCAGGGAGCAGATGGGGGGTTAGGTGCCTTGCTCAAGGGCACTTCAGCCCAAGGCCGCTACACGTTAACCTAACTGCATATCTTTGGACTGTGGGGGAAACCGAAGCACCCAGAGGAAACCCATGCAGACACAGGGAGAACATGCAAACTCCACTCAGAAAGGCTCTTGTCAGCCGCTGGGCTCGAACCCAGACCCTTCTTGCTGTGAGGCGCAACAATGCTAACCACTACACCACCACGCCGCCCATATCTTTGAGGAGTGAACATTTTTCACGACTGAGCGAAGTGAATGAGTGAAATGTTTTTCAACACAAGAAGAGAAACTTCATATCTTCGCACCACCATGGAATGTTCTTTATATTATATGGACACATCCCCCAAAAAATATGCAAGTTAATCAAAAGAGTTTTAATTTTGAACCAGTTCATCATTTTGACAACATGTGTCTAGTCAGCAGGAAAACACTGGGCGTCATATCATCAGAGTGAAATATCAGGAATTATTATACATACAGGACACTTTTTCAATGGAATAAAAACATGCATTCTCTTCCCTTCTAGCGGGTTTCATTCATTTAATTTGATAGCATGCAATACTGTTAGCAAATTGCTTTCCTACGTGTATTGCATCACTCAACCCAATGGAGAATGAGCATTGAATATGGTTTACGATATTGCATGGTTGTCAAGACAACATAATGTCCCGTGTTGGAGCTTATGCGAGTATTGAATGAGAAGGTTTTCTGCTGTGCATGCACAGAACCATTTCTTTGTTCACCGAGAAAGAGAGAGAGATGGATTGAACACCCAAAAGGCTACCAAAACTTTATTAGATATTCTTCATGCATATACAGTGTCTTTCAATAGTATTCATCCCTCTTGGTGTTTGTCCTGTTTTGTCGCATCACAAGCTGGAATTAAAATGGATTTTTGGAGGGTTAGCACCATTTGATTTACACAACATGCCTACAGCTTTAAAGGTGAAAACTGTTGTTTTATTGTGACACAAACAATAATTAAGATGAAAAAACAGAAATCTGGAGTGTGCATAGGTATTCACCCCCTTTCGTATGAAACCCCTAAATAAGAGCTGCTCCAACCAATTCACTTCATAAGTCACATAATTAGTTGATTAAGAGCCACCTGTGTGCAATCAAAGCATCACATGATCTGTCACATGATGTCTGTATAAATCAACCTGTTCTGGAAGGACCCTGACTCTGCAACACTACTAAGCAAGCAACATGAAAACCAAGGAGCCTCCAAACAGGTCAGAGACAAAGTTGTGGAGAAGTATAGATCAGGGTTGGGTTATAAAAAATATCCCAAACTTTAAGCATCCCAGGGAGCACCATTAAATCCATTTTAGCAAAATGGAAAGAATTTGGCACCACTACAAACCTGACAAGAGAAGGCCACCCACCAAAACTCACAGACCGGGCAAGGTGGGCATTAATCAGAGATGCAACAAAGACACCAAAGATAACACTGAAGGAGCTGCGAAGATCCACAGCAGAGATGGGAGTATCTGTCCATAGGACCACTTTAAGCCATACACTCCACAGAGCGGGGCTTTATGGAAGAGTGGCCAGAAAAAAAAGCCATTGCTTAAGAAAACACATTTGGAGTTTGCCCAACAGCATGTGGCAGACTCCCCAAACACATGGAAGAAGATTCTCTGGTCAAATGAGACTAAAATTGATCTTTTTGGCCATCATGTGGAATGCCATGTGTGGCACAAACCCAACACCCTGAGAACACAATTCCTACAGTGAAGCATGGTGGTGGCAGCATCATGCTGTGAGGATATTTTTCATCTGCAGGGACGGAAAGCTGGTCAAGACTGAAGGAAAGATGGATGGCACTAAATACAGGGCAATTCTGGAGGAAAACCTGTCTGAGTTGGCCAGAGGTTTGAGACTGGGACAAAGGTTCACATTTCTAGCAGGACAATGACCAGGCACGTGTACACATAGGGCTTTAGGGGTGCTTGAGCCCCTGCCCGTTTTGCCTTGAATTAAATGTTGCCCTTTTAAAATAATGATAATCCTAATAATAAATAATACAGTCCTGTTAGAAGTTTAAAACAACGGCGGTACAAAAACTCCACGACAATCTACCAATTTTCTTGTAATCCGGGGTGGCTGTGCGCGCGCTGAGCTGCCGCTTCTCTGTCCATTGCTGCTCCGCTCGCGCGCGGCCAGAGAGGGGGCGCACGGACTGAGAGAGGGGGCGCGCGGACTGAGAGAGGGGGAAGAAGCCGCTGCGCGCGCTGCCACAATAACAGAGGAGACGTGACAGTGCGGCAGCTTGAACATGGGAGTTATGGTCTAACAGTTAGCCCTTTCAAACTGTATGCACATCACATTTGGGCGTTTGTAGGGCTACTGACATTTGTGCGAGTAATTTAAGTCTCTGTAGTTTAATAATCTGCTTGTTAACTGGTGTGACCTGACCTGTTACTGTTCACAATCGATTGCCTCGGCCGTGCTTCGGTGTACATGCAAGTATCGCATATCGTCGGGAAGCTTACATTCTCCTCTTGTATATATAACTAGTCGTCGACCTCTTCCACAACATGCTCAAATCAAATGTGGGTTATGTTTCAGAAAAAAGCAAAAACAAAAGCTTGTGAAAAATGTACTCAGAAGCCTATGCAAAGAAGAGAGGCTCTCTGATCTCCTTCTCCTCTCGATTGAAAAAGACATACCCATAAATCACAATGAGGTCATTAATATCTACAGGGACATGGCCCCCAGAAGGTTACTGCTTTAAGGCCCCTGGAATGTTAGGCTTCTACCTTATGAGAGGAAGGACTGATTTTTATCATTTTGTCCATAAGGCTATTTACTTATTTGTTCAAAGTTCAGGTTTCACTGTTCAATGTTAAATCTTTAACAATAAAAAAGCCTAATAATGCACCGGTGTTTTATTGCTTTGCATGTCTTCCAAGCCTATGATAATGTGAGTGACAATTTTGCTGACACAAAAGAAATGGCAATTGCATATCACTTTCACCAACACAGGACACATAGCTAAGTACTTACCTTCCTCTTAGTACGTTAATTTAAATTCTACATTTCCATATTTTGGAAAGGACCGGGAAAAAAATCATGCACTTGCTGCCCTTTTTCTGACTTTGAGCCCCTGCCCCTCTATAATCCTGTGCACGTCCCTGACAATGACCCTAAACATGCTGCTAAAGCTACACTGGAGTGATTTAAAGGGAAACATTTAAATGCCTTGGAATGGCCTAATCAAAGCCCAGACCTCAATCCAATTGAGAATCTGTGGCATAACTTGAAGATTGCTGTACACCAACACAACCCATCTAAATTGAAGGAGTTGGAGCAGTTTTGCCTTGAGGAATGGGCAAAAATCCCAGTGGCTAGATGTGCTAAGCTAATAGAGACATACCCCAAGAGACTTGCAGCTGGAATTGCAGCAAAAGGTGGCTCTACAAAGTATTGACTTTGGGAGGGTGAATACCTATGCACACTCCAAGTTTCTGTTTTTTCATCTTAATTACTGTTTGTGTCACAATAAAACAACAATTTGCACCTTTACAGTGGTATGTTGCGTAAATCAAATGGTGCTACCCCCCCCCAAAAAAATCCATTTTAATTCCAGCTTGTAATGTGATGAAACAGGACAAACACCAACGGGGATGAATACTTTTGCAAGACACTGTATAATCAGTGGTAAACCATTACTATTACAACGGGGACTTCAGCTCAGCCAAAACTTTGCCAGACACAACAAAAAAGCAACAGGGTAAAGGACTTTGCAAGGGATTAGCAGCAGGCTACCAGGTAGCTCCATTGTGTGTTCTTTTAATGATATAGACACATTCTCAAACAAAAAGTATGCAAATTTATCAAAATTCATTGATTTTCCTGATGTCATGGTTTTGGTTCTTCATGTCCCAGATGTAGGTTGTAAAATACCAGTGGTGTATTTCTCAGTAAAACTCTCCTGTCCATATATACAATGGTGCTTGAAAGTTTGTGAACCCTTTAGAATTTTCTATATTTCTGCATAAATATGACCTAAAACATCATCAGATTTTCACACAAGTCCTAAAAATAGATAAAGAGAACACAGTTCAACAAATGAGACAAAAATATTATACTTGGTCATTTATTTATTGAGGAAAATGATCCAATATTACATATCTGTGAGTGGCAAAGGTATGTGAACCTCTAGGATTAGCAGTTAATTTGAAGGTGAAATTAGAGTCAGGTGTTTTCAATCAATGGGATGACAATCAGGTGTGAGTGGGCACCCTGTTTTATTTCAAGAACAGGGATCTATCAAAGTCTGATCTTCACAACACATGTTTGTGGAAGTGTATCATGGCATGAACAAAGGAGATTTCTGAGGACCTCAGAAAAAGCGTTGTTGATGCTCATCAGGCTGGAAAAGGTTACAAAACCATCTCTAAAGAGTTTGGACTCCACCAATTCACAGTCAGACAGATTGTGTACAAATGGAAAAAATTCAAAACCATTGTTACCCTCCCCAGGAGTGGTCGACCAACAAAGATCACTCCAAGAGCAAGGCATGTAATAGTCGGCGAGGTCACAAAGGACCCCAGGGTAACTTCTACTATGTCGGACTCAGTTACAGTATCCTCTTTCTTATTTTGTTCCAATTTGTTATCTTTTGATGATAAATTATCAAAAGTTATTTTCATATGTCCAAACTTTTATTGAGGAATCTAAATGATTCCAAACACAGGAAAAGTTGGGCCAACTGCTTGCTTACATCTCCCCCCCCCCCTTTTTTTTTGGTTTGTTGTTTTGTCATTTCTCTTTGTTCTATATAATAATGTAAAATGTTATTTGGAGTAAGCCCCCTTAGATAAGCTTTAATGCTCTTGGGGCAAACTCTGACCCCAAATATGTTTAAATTTAAAAAAAAGAAAAAAAAGTAACTTCTAAGCAACTGAAGGCCTCTCTCACATTGGCGAATGTTGATGTTCATGAGTCCACCATCAGGAGAAGACTGAACAGCAATGGTATGCATGGCAGGGTTCTTTTTGGAGAGCCACTGCTCTCCAAAAAGAACATTGCTGTTTGTCTGCAGTTTGCTAAAGATGGACAAGCCAGAAGGCTACTGGAAGAATGTTTTGTGGACGGATGAGACCAAAATAGAACTTTTTGGTTTAAATGAGAAGCGTTATGTTTGGAGAAAGGAAAACACTGCATTCCAGCATAAGAACCTTATCCCATCTGTGAAACATGGTGGTGGTAGTATCATGGTTTGGGCCTGTTTTGCTGCATCTGGGCCAGGATGGCTTGCCATCAATCATTGATAGAACAATGAATTCTGAATTATATCAGCGAATTCTAAAGGAAAATGTCAGGACATCTGTTCATGAACTGAATCTCAACAGAAGGTGGATCATGCAGCAAGACAACAACCCTAAGCGCACAAGTCGTTCTAACAAAGAATGGTTAAAGAAGAATAAAGTTAATGGTTTGGAATGGCCAAGTCAAAGTCCTGACCTTAATCCGATCGAAATGTTGTGGAAGGACCTGAAGCGAGCAGTTCATGTGAGGAAACCCACCAACATCCCAGAGTTGAAGCTGTTC
Organism: Neoarius graeffei; assembly: GCF_027579695.1. NCBI lineage: Eukaryota > Metazoa > Chordata > Actinopteri > Siluriformes > Ariidae > Neoarius > Neoarius graeffei. The sequence continues at coordinate 59,990,290 of NC_083574.1, forward strand.
TGTATGGAGGAATGGGCTAAAATTCCTCCAAGCCGGTGTGCAGGACTGATCAACAGTTACCGCAAACGTTTAGTTGCAGTTATTGCTGCACAAGGGGGTCACACCAGATGTAATATTGGATCATTTTCCTCAGTAAATAAACAACCAAGTATAATATTTTTGTTTCATTTGTTTAACTGGGTTCTCTTTATCTACTTTTAGGACTTGTGTGAAAATCTGATGATGTTTTAGGTCATATTTATGCAGAAATATAGAAAATTCTAAAGGGTTCACAAACTTTCAAGCACCACTGTAGATAACGCTACACACACACACAAGAATAAGGTACAGAATTTCAGATTTTCAACCAGGATCCATTTTGAAAAATAGTATAAGTTTGAGCAAACCCATATCTAAATTTAACGTATGCAGTATAAACACCCAGTGTATGAAGTTAACGTGAGTGAAATCCGTTGGAGAAAACTGTATGAAATTTAAAAGTGCTAGCGCCCCTTTTGGCCAATCGGCACAGCGCTGTGTTTACACCCCTCCTTTCTCCCCGTCGCCACCGCCCCCCTGCGCGCCGCGCATGCGCAGCAACCGCCTAGGGCCGCCATTTTGTGCGGAGCCTACTCTGCAAAAGCGGGAGAGGATTAAAACCAGCGAAGGGGAAGCACGCAGTTGTACTTCGCTTCGTATTAAAGGAAGAGCGGATCGCGGGCCTTGTGTTGAATTCAACGAGAGGATAAACGAGCAAAAGCAGGTAAAATAGTGCCACTTTTCCGAAAGGGGGGAGTTTTGCAGGATCTTTAATCGGCCTCTAGGTGTCACGATGGGGCTCCTGGTCCAGGCGGCTGGCTGGCGGGGGGTGTTTGTCTCCCTCTATCGTTATCGAAAATTTAGCAAAAAAACACTTATAACCCAGAAGTTCGGGGTTATGCCCGCTTATTAAGTGTTACTGAACTTGTATCAGACGGCATTTCGGCAAGATGCTTCATTTTAACACTTCCAAGTTTGCTTCACTCTTTAGGCCAGGCGTCCATTTTCTTTTTCTTCTCTTTGTTTCCGTGACAAAAACCCGCCGTTTCTGGATGAAGCAATAGCTTAGCCGACAAGCTAATACTAGCCCTAAAGATGGGTCATTTTGAGTGTTGGAATTGCACAAACACAACAAATGGGACTGTAATACAGAACAAAACTCTCAAATCTTTTCTTTTTGTTGTCCGGACGGCGTTAACAAACTGGCTAAGTCACTAGCATAGCCTAGCTAGCTAGCTAAGCTAGGCTAGGCTAAGCTAGCAGTTTGTTGGTGCCCCTCCTCAACCGCGATTCAAACCTGCTCAGCCCTTCCTGGCCCATTAACACAGCGCGCACACATAGACTCACGGAGCCCGGTGATGTGCGCTACTAAACCTTCCAGCATGATGATCTCGATTTGTAGTTTCCGCTCTTCATCTGTCCTTGAAATGGATCACAGTGTTGAGCGAAGTTAAATGCCGGAATTGTTTGTTAGCTAGCTTGCTAGCCAGCTTGTTGCGCAGATGAAAATCGGACGAGGAAGACAAGACCCGACGCGACGCTCAGTGAAGCCCACTGCTGATTTTAGGTGACTCTGCACGTCGTGCTTCCTCGGAGAGTAATCTAACAGTTTGTTTTGTTTCCCAAGCGTCTTAAAACTCAGTGATGGCTGATCCCAGTGGAGTGCTGGATATACGTTCATTGACCGCTGGCTTATTGAGACACTATCCACCTCAAGCAACACACGACTGAGGGGATAAACTGTGGAGAGCTCCCTCTACAACCCGGCTGTTAGCGGTACAAAAACGCTGTTAATCAGCTCAGAATGCCCTCTTGCTGTCGTGGAAAATCTTTCAGCATAACTCAGCGTGTGTAGAGTTGATGGCTGACTGTGCTTCTAGATCACTTGGCAATTTTAAGTGTTTTGGCGAATACCTTAGCGAGAGATCAGGAGTCAGAGCTGGACCCGAGCAAATAATTCTCGAGCATAAACTGGCAGGAAGTACCAAAGTACTTTCAAAAAAAAAAAAAAAGTTGCACATGGTCTGTCATGCATCAGAGCTGAAATTGGCCTGTATCCATGAATAAAACACCTGTTAACGGCTTTCTTATTGTGGCTTGATACGCTTCTGATGTTGGTAAATGTACAAGAAAGCTAACCTGCAGCACATCCTGTTTAAAGTTCTCATTGCCACAGTTTCTTAACCCTGTCTTTTTTTTTTTTTTCCTGTTGTGAAGAAGGAAGGTAGCTCGTTGACTGAAGGCAGAGAATCGAAGAGGCAGGAGAGTAGAGAGATGAAGTACACGTTTATGGTACAGGTAACCTCAGCAAGGCAATAAGTTGTAACATCACACAGACTAGTGAGTCTCTGTCTATCTTGTTTCGGTTGTGTGTGTGTGTATAAGAGAGGTGCGTCTGTTCAGCGCCGAAAGACGACGTCGGCAGTGTTTTCTTCACCTTTTTTTTTTTTTTTTATATGTGTATATATAAAACCCGGTCTCCTGCCTTTGTGTCAAAGGTGATACCCATGGAAGGAGGACCGACCGAAGCCGTAGTGGACGAGACGGGGGACGCTTTCAAAGCCAAGGATTGTAAGACGTATCAACGGCGGCGTGAGGATGAAGAGGTTGAGGCTGAGCTCTTGCAGGCTGCCGGTCTAGAGGTGGTGGAGCAGCCCATAGCCGAAGGTCAGGTGACGGGCCAAGTGGCCGACGCGCAGCAGCAGCTGGTCGAAGGTGTGGTGAGCGTAAATAGTGGTGTCGAAATGATGGTGATGGACTCGTTGGACCCAGCCCTGCTGCAGATGAAGACGGAAGTGATGGAGGGCGCCATGTCTGCTAGTGTGGGTGTAGCTGGGGCATCCCACGAGGCCACAGTCACCACAGTGGATGACACGCAGATCATTACCCTGCAAGTGGTCAATATGGAGGAGCAACAACTGGGCCTGGGTGAACTACAGCTAGTGCAGGTGCCTGTTTCAGCTGTGCCTGTCACTGCCACCACTGTAGAAGAGCTGCAGGGAACACTGGTTGATGCTACTGCCATGCCCAAAGATGGAGAGCCTGTCATCTGTCACACACTGCCGCTTCCAGAGGGCTTCCAGGTTGGTCAATATTCGTTTCCTGTAGCCAAATAAATGAGTTTTTATTTGCTGTTCAGGGTACGTTTTCATGAGGCTTGTGCCCGCAGGTCGTGAAAGTAGGTGCCAATGGAGAAGTGGAGACTGTGGAGCAGGACGAGCTCCCCAGCCATGAGGAGCAGTCTTTGCAGCAGCAGGAAGAGGAGGAGGTTCCTGAACCCCAAAATGATGACCCCACTTGGGCCAAGGATCCTGACTATGCTCCTCCTGTCAAAAAGGCCAAAAAAACAAAGAAAAGCAAGCTGCGCTACAACACAGAGGGGGAGAAGGACATGGACGTGTCTGTTTACGACTTTGAGGAGGAGCAGCAAGAAGGCCTGCTCTCAGAGGTTAATGCAGAGAAGGTCGTGGGCAACATGAAGCCTCCAAAGCCAACCAAGATCAAAAAGAAGGGTAGGGCATTCCTGTGCAGTGGCTGAATGTGTATGTGTGTGGATGTAAATAAAAAGAACAGAACTTCCTTTGGGCGTTTCGGAATGCTTTTGCAATGTGTACTTGTCCAGGTGTGAAGAAGACATTCCAGTGCGAGTTGTGTAGCTACACCTGCCCAAGACGCTCCAACCTCGACCGTCACATGAAGAGCCACACGGATGAGCGGCCGCACAAGTGCCATTTGTGTGGGCGCGCCTTCAGGACAGTCACCTTGCTGAGGAACCATCTCAACACACACACAGGTGTTTTTCTGCTTCCGCGCACACACTTTCTGCTCTTGGTTTTGAAAACTAACTTTTTGTTTGTTTTTGGACAGGCACCAGGCCCCACAAATGCACCGATTGTGACATGGCATTTGTAACTAGCGGTGAGCTTGTGCGACACCGTCGCTATAAACATACTCATGAGAAGCCCTTCAAGTGTTCCATGTGTGACTATGCTAGCGTGGAGGTATGTAAAAACAAAGTGTTTTGTGAGGTGTTATATTGTTAATGTACAACCCTTATTCAAAAAAAGTTGGGACAAAGTACAAATTGTAAATAAAAACAGAATGCAATGACGTGGAAGTTTCAAAATTCCATATTTTATTCAGAATAGAACATAGATGACATATCAAATGTTTAAACTGAGAAAGTGTATCATTTAAAGAGAAAAATTAGGTGATTTTAAATTTCATGACAACAACACACCTCAAAGTTGAGACAAGGCCATGTTTACCACTGTGAGACATCCCCTTTTCTCTTTACAACAGTCTGTAAACATCTGGGGACTGAGGAGACAAGTTGCTCAAGTTTAGGGATAGGAATGTTAACCCATTCTTGTCTAATGTAGGATTCTAGTTGCTCAACTGTCTTAGGTCTTTTTTGTCGTATCTTCCGTTTTATGATGCGCCAAATGTTTTCTATGGGTGAAAGATCTGGACTGCAGGCTGGCCAGTTCAGTACCCGGACCCTTCTTCTACACCGCCATGATGCTGTAATTGATGCAGTATGTGGTTTGGCATTGTCATGTTGGAAAATGCAAGGTCTTCCCTGAAAGAGACGTCGTCTGGATGGGAGCATATGTTGCTCTAGAACCTGGATATACCTTTCAGCATTGATGGTGTCTTTCCAGATGTGTAAGCTGCCCATGCCACACGCTCTAATGCAACCCCATACCATCAGAGATGCAGGCTTCTGAGCTGAGCGCTGATAACAACTTGGGTGGTCCTTCTCCTCTTTAGTCCGAATGACACGGCGTCCCTGATTTCCATAAAGAACTTCACATTTTGATTCATCTGACCACAGAACAGTTTTCCACTTTGCCACAGTCCATTTTAAATGAGCCTTGGCCCAGAGAAGACGTCTGCGCTTCTGGATCATGTTTAGATACGGCTTCTTCTTTGAACTATAGGGTTTTAGCTGGCAACGGCGGATGGCACGGTGGATAATGTTCTCTGGAAATATTCCTGAGCCCATTTTGTGATTTCCAATACAGAAGCATGCCTGTATGTGATGCAGTGCCGTCTAAGGGCCCGAAGATCACGGGCACCCAGTATGGTTTTCCGGCCTTGACCCTTGCGCACAGATTCTTCCAGATTCTCTGAATCTTTTGATGATATTATGCACTGTAGATGATATGTTCAAACTCTTTGCAATTTTACACTGTCGAACTCCTTTCTGATATTGCTCCACTATTTGTCGGCGCAGAATTAGGGGGATTGGTGATCCTCTTCCCATCTTTACTTCTGAGAGCCGCTGCCACTCCAAGATGCTCTTTTTATACCCAGTCATGTTAATGACCTATTGCCAATTGACCTAATGAGTTGCAATTTGGTCCTCCAGCTGTTCCTTTTTTGTACCTTTAACTTTTCCAGCCTCTTATTGCCCCTGTCCCAACTTTTTTGAGATGTGTTGCTGTCATGAAATTCCAAATGAGCCAATATTTGGCATGAAATTTCAAAATGGCTCACTTTCAACATTTGATATGTTGTCTGTGTTCTATTGTGAATACAATATCAGTTTTTGAGATTTGTAAATTATTGCATTCCGTTTTTATTTACAATTTGTCCCACCTTTTTTTGGAATCGGGGTTGTACAGGTTCAGATGTGGGTTTTTTTTTTTCTTCTCTTTTCTAGAAGTAATGTATTTTGTCAAAAGAAGGAATGGTGTGTGTGTGTGTGTATTTCATGTTGTTCAGACTTTATTTTGTTTGTTTAGATTTTACCGAATCTTTAGCCCTAATATATTTGTTTTGTGAACCAGGTCAGCAAACTGAAGAGACACATTCGCTCTCATACTGGAGAGCGTCCATTCCAGTGCAGCCTGTGCAGCTATGCCAGCAGAGACACCTACAAGCTGAAGAGACACATGAGAACCCACTCAGGTTTGGCCTCCATCATTCTGTTCCAGCAGTCAGATTACTTGGCAGCATCTCATGCGTGTTGAGACCAATTTTTGGAGTTAAGACCAACTCAAAAATAGCAACCTTTTATCCTCCTACTGTGTGTTCAGGGGAGAAGCCGTACGAGTGCTACATCTGTCATGCGCGCTTTACCCAGAGTGGCACTATGAAGATGCACATCCTGCAGAAGCATACTGAGAATGTGGCCAAGTTCCACTGCCCCCACTGTGACACTGTCATCGCTCGCAAGAGTGACTTGGGTAGGATTATCCCCCTCCTGTTAGCTTGCATGCCATGCACAAGATGAAGCTGTGCATTCATGTTCTTCATAATGGTTCATATAACCCCTCTCAGGTGTGCATCTGCGCAAGCAGCATTCCTACATCGAGCAAGGTAGGAAGTGCCGTTACTGTGAGGCTGTGTTTCATGAGCGCTATGCTCTCATCCAGCACCAGAAGTCCCACAAGAACGAGAAGCGCTTCAAGTGTGACCAGTGTGACTACGCCTGCCGACAGGTCAGCCAGCTCAACCAGTGCTCATATATTAATAGCTGATAGTCTATAATATGTTGCATTTTTCTCATTATGGGATTATTTCACACTCTGGTGCATTTTATAGTGGGGAAAACTTAAAAAAATAATAATAATAAAATCTGTGTGTCCTGTCAGGAGCGTCACATGGTGATGCACAAGCGCACCCACACTGGGGAAAAGCCATATGCCTGCAGCCACTGTGAGAAAACTTTCAGACAGAAACAACTCCTGGACATGCATTTTCGTCGCTACCATGACCCCAACTTTGTGCCCACTGCCTTTGTGTGCACCAAGTGTGGCAAGACCTTCACACGCAGGGTATGCAAAAGGCTTTGCTACTTGCATGCTGCATATTAAAGGAAGCTATAACCTAACTCCTTTTTTTTTTTTTTTTTTTTAAGAACACCATGGCCAGGCATGCTGAGAACTGTTGTGGACTGGAAAGTGGTGATGGCGAGAATGGTGCTCCAGCCAAGAAAAGCCGTGGTGGCAGAAAGAAGAAGATGCGCTCCAGGAAGGATGATGACGACAGTGGTGAGTGATCAGACTCTGGCGCCTAACACTCTGAAGCTTTGGTTAAGCAGATAACGTGTTCTTCGGCCAAGGGTGAATTTGCACTGTGAATGGAAGTTATTTATTTTTCCCTGTGCATCCTATTTTAGATGAGCATGGAGAGCCTGACTTGGATGAAATTGACGAAGAGGAGGAGGAGGAAGAAGATGCTCTGGATGATATGGAGATGGAAGTGGAACAAGCTCCACCAACCATCCCTGTCCCTGCCCCCGTTGAGCCACCTGTCAAGAGGAAACGTGGCCGACCTCCCAAGAATCCTCCCAAAGCTTCCCCTGCTAAGAACACCACTGTTGCACCTACTGGTAATTATCGTTCTTCTCTGTTCATTCACTTTTTTTTTCTTTTAAATCAGATTTTGACCAGAGATGTGTCTTGTAGTCTGAATTGTAAAAGGATGTATTACCATGTCAGAAACCGATGTTAGTGAACTTAACAAGAGCACTCTGAGAGCACAACATCCCCCGCTGGCAACTAGGCCATAACTCTGGTAAAATGCGACTGAATTGAACGAAATTGCAATACGTGTATTACCGACATATAACAAAGAATCCTGCCAAGTGTTGTGAAATTCCTCCAAAAATTCTGAGAGGAGTTGATTTCAGAAGGTGAGTACCCTTTCCAGGGAGGGGTGGACGGACATAATCCCCTTTTCGGCACAGTCTTGGCAGCATAAAACACATTTGCACAGAATATATGTCCAGAGCTGTTACAAAACTGGTGCCATTTTCTTAAATGCAGTCCGTGGCAGAATTTGTATTGGCAGTGATTTTTACCCCCCGCTGGCCAAAAGGCCCGAAGGGGGATTATGTCGTGGCGATGTCCGTCCATCCCGGGAAGGGTATTCAATTTCTGAAATCGACTCCCCTCCAATTTTTGGAGAAATTTCACAAAACTTGGCAGGATTCTTTGTTATATGTCGGTAACACACATATTGCAATTTTGTTCAATTCAGTTGCGTTTTGCCAGAGTTATGGCCTAGTTGCCAGCGGCGGATATTGTGCTCTTGGAGCTCTCATTCATTCACGTTGTTCAGTGCACACACACCTGTGTAGCTACTGACACCCAGTGTCGTCATACCTTCTGAACAAATGGGGAAATAATTTCGTTCTTCCAATTTGCAATAAAACATTTGTCTGTAAATCTGATTAATCAGGATCAATCTTTAGCGCATCGTCATTTGGCTTGTCAAGTTTATTTGTATAGTGCTTTTGACAGCGCACATCGTCACAAAGCAGCTTTACAGAAAAACAAAGGCTTTGTGCTAACTTTATAAATACATTTATTAGGGATAAAGTAAATATCCTTTGAGTTAATAGTTGATCTCTATCCGTGCAGCGACTGCCATTATCCAGGTGGAGGATGAGGGCACGGGAGCCATTGAGAACATCATAGTAAAGAAAGAACAGGACGGCCTGGATTCTTCAGTGGCAGTGTCGGCAGACCCTGTGGTGGAGGAGGTTGAAGCCACAGAGGGAGAAGTAGAGGCAGAGCAGCTGTCTGTCCCTGAGGCTGCACCCAATGGAGACCTCACCCCTGAGATGATCCTCAGCATGATGGACCGGTGATGTGCTCTCCCAGGCCCAATATCCACACGCTCGTATGCGTCCTCACCCACGCGGTCACCTCCCTGCCTCACAGAACACAGCCAAACTCCTTTCTGCCGTGTTCTCCTTCAGTTCCTGATCTGTGGAATGAAATATCCAATGTTCCTTTTTCACTCTTAATCTTAATTTTTTTTTTTTTTTTTGGTTACATGCTTTTGACTCATGATGTCAACTGTGCATGATGCTCCTTTTTTTTTTTTCTTCTTCTTCTCCTTTGGTTAAACTCAATGTTTGATTATTGTCCCATGTCATCTAGTGTGTGCTGAGGGTTGCAGAGATGCTTACATGCGAATCCGGTGACTGACTGACTGTAATTGGTTCCTCATACTTAGTGTAGTGAACTGCACACATTTTTAGATGTTTGTGCCTAATGTCTTTTTCTTCCCCCCCCCCCCCCCCCAAACCTCCAGTCTATTATATTACCATGGTAATATTTGAAAAGTAAAACTTGGTGGGCCTGGTCAAGCCTTGATATTTAGACTTTCACTGTTGTAGAATGGGCTTTTTTTTTTTTTTAATCCAGCAAGTATCCTTTTAATATCTGGCACACGTAGCAACTTTCATTTTCTGTTGCGTTTCTTATTGCTTTCACTGATTACAACTGATGAGAGAGAAAAGGTTAGAAATATAGCCATATAATTGTATGGCCTGGGAGGATTTCCATCTCTCACATTTGAAATAACAAAAAAAAAAAAATCTGAGGTTGATCACATTGTACAAAGAGAGTAATCTTGGCCGGTCTTGCGTGTAAATATATTTTTTTTTCTTAATTTGTTTTATGAACATTTTAATCTTTTTCAAGTGAATTGATCTTGAATGCTGACCTGATGACATTTTAAACAATAGTCATTTGAAAACATGCTTTTGGGGGGAAAAAAATAAACAAATCTTGACAAGGGTGTAACGGCATAAGATCATGTAAATGCCCTCTTTCCTTCTCCTCCTCCCCCCCGGCCTTGTATAGCTTCTAATGTTACCTGGGTTTGTGTTTTCAGGGATGGAATTAGATATTCTCCTTTTGATTAATTAAGATAGGAAGATAAGAGTCTTGTTTCTGTCAGCACCCACTTCCATGTTGGTATCAAGATGACCACATAATGGTAAGCTTAGCTCTTGAGTGGTGTAGTGGTAACATAATCGAGTGACCAGGGTTTAGATCCTGACACTGTAAAGGAAGGAAAAAGGACGGGTGGGGAAAACAAAGTTGGCCAGTGCTAGATGAGCTCTGTGTCCTATAACCGTGTGTAGGTTACGCCCTAACTCTCTGATTTAGTATGACTGCTGATGTGCTTGAGTTGTTCGTTTAATAAATCAGAAAAGGTCTCTGTGCATAGCAGCTTTCTCATTTCCGTTCTGTTCAGATCCTATACAGTCCACTGAGCTTGAGCTTGTGCTTGATTAAGCTATTTTGTTGTGTTCTGTTCTACAAGAACTGTTTGCATAGTTCATTCATAAGAAATTTCAAAATTAGAGGCACTGTCATTTTCTGAACATATCCCTCTGATTCAGAATATTTTCCCTACTTGTACTTTTGCATTTGTTTCTTTTCTTAAGCTCTTAATTTTAGGTTGATGGGGGGGTTTTCCCTTTTTTTTTCTTTTTTTTTTTTGGTACCTACCTGTAACTGTGTGAATTTTACAGTGGTCAGAAAACCGACATATAAAGACATTTTATTATGGCTGGGTGGGGCTTTGAAGGAATAGGAAAGATGTGGAGAATGTATTGCTGTACAGCTAATAAAAATAATATTGTCCTATTCTGGTGTGATGTGGGTTGTTTTTTCCCTTTTATTTAAAGGTTTCCTTGCTGTAAACTAATCAAAATTTGTCCATCTAAGACTGAGCAAAGTGCTGTGTATAGTTATAGTTGGCTCCTCTTATGTTATCCTTATTTTCCTAATGTCATAAGGACTCATCTGCTGCTGGGAGAAGAAGTTGAACATGGCAGGACCTGAAGCGGACTGTTGAATCAGACCTCTGTTTCCTGACTTTGTATGAGTTTCATTTACAGATAATACAGTGGTGCTTGAAAATTTGTGAACCCTTCAGAATTTTCTATAGTTCTGCATAAATATGACCTAAAACATCAGATTTTCACACAAGTCTTAAGTAGATAAAGAGAACCCAGTTAAATGAGACAAAAATATTATACTTGGTCGTTTATTTATTGAGGAAAATGATCCAATATTACATATGTGAGTGGCAAAAGTATATGAACCTTTGCTTTCAGTATCTGGCGTGACCCCCTTGTGCAGCAATAACTGCAACTAAACGTTTGTGGTAACTGTTGATCAGTCCTGCACACCGGCTTGGAGGAATTTTAGCCCGTTCCTCCGTACAGAACAGCTTCAACTCTGGGTTTCCAAACATGAACTGCTCGCTTCAGGTCCTTCCACAACATTTCGATTGGATTAAGGTCAGGACTTTGACTTGGCCATTCCAAAACATTAACTTTATTCTTCTTTAACCATTCTTTGGTAGAACGACTTGTGTGCTTAGGGTCGTTGTCTTGCTGCATGACCCACCTTCTCTTGAGATTCAGTTCATGGACAGATGTCCTGACATTTTCCTTTAGAATTCGCTGGTATAATTCAGAATTCATTGTTCCGTCAATGATGGCAAGCCATCCTGGCCCAGATGCAGCAAAACAGGCCCAAACCATGATACTACCACCACCATGTTTCACAGATGGGATAAGGTTCTTTCCTTTCTCCAAACATAACGCTTCTCATTTAAACCAAAAAGGTCTCATCCGTCCACAAAACATTTTTCCAGTAGCCTTCTGGCTTGTCCATGTGATCTTTAGCAAACTGCAGATGAGCAGCAATGTTCTTTTTGGAGAGCAGTGGCTTTCTCCTTGCAACCCTGCCATGCACACCATTGTTGTTCAGTGTTCTCCTGATGGTGGACTCATGAACATTAGCCAATGTGAGAGAGGCCTTCAGTTGCTTAGAAGTTACCCTGGGGTCCTTTGTGACCTCGCCGACTATTACACACCTTGCTCTTGGAGTGATCTTTGTTGGTCGACCACTCCTGGGGAGGGTAACAATGGTCTTGAATTTCCTCCATTTACACACAATCTGCCTGACTGTGGATTGGTGGAGTCCAAACTCTTTAGAGATGGTTTTGTAACCTTTTCCAGCCTGATGAGCATCAACAACGCTTTTTCTGAGGTCCTCAGAAATCTCCTTTGTTCGTGCCATGATACACTTCCACAAACGTGTTGTGAAGATGATACTTTGATAGATCCCTGTTCTTTAAATAAAACAGGGTGCCCACTCACACCTGATTGTCATCCCATTGATTGAGAACACCTGACTCTAATTTCACCTTCAAATTAACTGCTAATCCTAGAGGAGGTTCACATACTTTTGCCACTCACAGATATGTAATATTGGATCATTTTCCTCAATAAATAAACGAGCAAGTATAATATTTTTGTCTCATTTGTTTAACTGGGTTCTCTTTATCTACTTTTAGGACTTAAAGTACAGGTGAAAGGCGGGGTACACCTTTCGAGCTGCTATTTTATCTCATCTCATTATCTCTAGCCGCTTTATCCTGTTCTACAGGGTCGCAGGCAAGCTGGAGCCTATCCCAGCTGACTACGGGCGAAAGGCGGGGTACACCCTGGACAAGTCGCCAGGTCATCACAGGGCTGACACATAGACACAGACAACCATTCACACTCACATTCACACCTACGGTCAATTTAGAGTCACCAGTTAACCTAACCTGCATGTCTTTGGACTGTGGGGGAAACCAGAGCACCCGAAGGAAACCCACGCGGACACGGGGAGAACATGCAAACTCCACACAGAAAGGCCCTCGCCGACCACAGGGCTCGAACCCGGACCTTCTTGCTGTGAGGCGACAGCGCTAACCACTACACCACCGTGCCGCCTCGGCGGTGTGTATGACTGGTAATTACTAACACTGACCACTAGGCGGTGTGTATGACTGGTAATAACTAACACTGACCACTAGGCGGTGTGTATGACTGGTGGTACACGTACATGGACAAACCACAAAAAATCGACTCGATGGGTTTACCATTTTTTCTTAGGTATGGTGCTCTGCTCGAACTCTGCTATTATTGTGTGTGCGTGTGTATCTGTTTGTCAGAGAGAGAGAGAGTGTGCTCATAGATTTTGCGTGTGTATGTGAGTGCATACTTGTGAGATAGTGTATGTGTGTATGCATAAATATGCATATGACTGTGTGTGTATGAGTGTGCACAGAATTGTATATGTTATATCATCAGACTCATGATATCCAATATTTTGTAAAGTTTCAGATCAATCTGAACATTTTTCCCCATTTCCTGCTTGGCCAGATGGTGGCGCTGTGCTAGGCATCTGAATTACACATGTGAATATCATCACAATCATAATACACAATATTTTGTAAAGTGTCAGATCAATCAGTTAAGGCATTGCCAATTTCTGGCATATTTCCTGCTTGGCCAGGTGGTGGCGCTATAACAGGCAGGCCCATTGGGCATCAGGTTATCATAATAATCATAATATCTATTGAAGTAAGAAGTGTCCGACCATACAGTCAATGCACTGTGGCTTTCTGACACGTTTCCTGTTTATGTGGCAAGATATTAAAATCATAAGGCCATTTCAACATATTACAAGATATCAAAAATCCCTTCGCAATTTAATATCAGCGACATCTTGGCATCACGTATAACAAATTTCACATGAATCTCATGAACCGTCTAGGAGGAGCATGTTAAAATTCATCATGTGTCAAAACACACATATTCAAAACCCTATTCTTTCCTTGGCCAGTTGGTGGCGCTATACCAGACAGGCCCATAACAGCTAAAGAGTATCAGAATCATATTACAAGATATCAAGTTTATCTGTGAAGATAGTCATCCAGGTACATAGTAATCTGTGGTTGGTAGAAGAGAGCAACTGGACTTGCTTGAAAAGTCTTGAAGACGTTTCGCCTCTCGTCCGAAAGGCATCCTCAGTTCTGTCTGTCTAATAGGGAGTATCAAGTATTTATCCTCTCATGGATCATCATAGAATCCGAATCAGAATGCTGATGGCTGCATTGTAGGTGGCTGATAGATGTCATAGACACCCACCTCTGTTCAGTGATGGTCGTTCCAGGTTGACAAAAATGAACGATCCTCTCTGGCTAAGATGTCTGCCAGTTTTCTGGAAGTCCTCTCATACTCCCGCACCAGTCGAAGGGAACTCATCCCAAAGTGTGTAGAAACATATTTGTGAAGATACTCAGTCATCCAGGTACATAGTAATCTGTGGTTGGTAGAAGAGAGCAACTGTTCAAGTTCAACATTCAGCAATATCTTGGCATATTATATGTTATAATATTTCAACAGATTACAACATATCAAAAATCCCTTAGCAATTCAACTTCAGCAATATCTTGGCATCATGTTTGCCAAGTTTGACATGAATTTGATGAACCGTCTAGGAGGAGTACGTTAAAAATGACCATGTGTAATTTCACTCCAAGTGGCCTTATGGCATCATCATTCCAAAGTTCTACCCATTCATTTCAATGGGAAATGGAAAAAGGGGCGCTATGAAGTCCCTGGGCCATGCCCGGGGCCAAAAGTCTGTGGCTGAGAAGCGATGACAATGACTGATGTGTGTATCGAATTTCATGAGTTTTTGTGCATGGGAAATGCTTTAAATAAGGCCAAACGCGGCAGAATAGTAATAATAATAATAATAATAATAATAATCCTTCGAAAAACAATAGGGTCTTCACACTGAATGGTGCTCGGGCCCTAATTAAAAACATTGATGTGTCAGACGGATTAGTTAATGGGGTGTGTGGGAATATAATGCATATAGACAAACAGGAAGGCAAGCCTTTTCCAGTAAGATTATATGTACAGTTTGATGATGCTGAGGTAGGTATACAGAGAAGAAAACAATACATTTGTGAACAGACACGTTTACAGAACTCCACGCCAATATTTCCCGCAGAAGAAAGGGTAGACAACAGGGGTAGTTTATGAAGACAGTATCCATTAACTTTGGCATGGGCAATTACTGTACATAAAGTACAATCACTCAGAACTGATGAAGCTGTTGTGTCCCTTAAAAAATATTTGCTGCCGGCCAAGCATATGTAGCACTAAGTCGAGTAAAAACCATAGCAGGCCTAATTATACAGGATTTTAATGAGAAAGCCATTTACTGTAAAGATAGAATTCAACAAACAGTTAACGAAATGCCACAATTTTTGCATGACACTGATTTTGTAACGCCTTTGCCAGAAATTTTCTCAGTCTATTTATTAAATATTCAGAACTTACAAGCACACATAGAAGATCTGAGAACTTGTGTTAAAACCCTGCTTCCCAGTTGTGTTGCTCTGACAGAAACATGGCTCCCTTCTCGTTTCACTACTGACAGACTGAATTTAGCTGACTATGATTTTCACAGCACTCCACGTACTTCAGCATACTCTGAAGACAACTGCCAGTTAAATGCTTTGCGCAGTCAACAACATGGTGGAGTTGGCATGTACACCAAATCTGGCTTAACATACAGTAGGCAAAACATTCCAGATTTGACTTTAGAGTCTTCAGTGATACACTATACTGACTTGGATATTACCGTATATTAGTGGTAATTTACAGACCTCCATCATATTGCATTAAACTATTCAAACACTATTTGGGAAATCTCTCATCTCATTATCTCTAGCCACTTTATCCTGTTCTACAGGGTCGCAGGCAAGCTGGAGATTATCCCAGCTGACTACGGGCGAAAGGCGTGGTACACCCTGGACAAGTCGCCAGGTCATCACAGGGCTGACACATAGACACAGACAACCATTCACACTCACATTCACACCTACGGTCAATTTAGAGTCACCAGTTAACCTAACTTGCATGTCTTTGGACTGTGGGGGAAACCGGAGCACCCGGAGGAAACCCACACGGACACGGGGAGAACATGCAAACTCCGCACAGAAAGGCCCTCATCGGCCACGGGGCTCGAACCCGGACCTTCTTGCTGTGAGGCGACAGCGCTAACCACTACACTACCGTGCTGCCTCTATTTGGGAAATCTGCTTGACCTATTATCCCAAGCAGGTAATAACATAGTCATTTTGGGAGATTTTAATGAAGATGCTTTAAAAACTCAGTGCCTTATTGACTTTTTGGCAGCCAAAAACTTCACACAGATTGTTTCAGAACCTACCACTGAAGCAGGTACATTAATAGACCATGTATATGTGAAAAGAACATGCATGTACTGTGTAAAAGCAAAGGTTATGCCAGTGTACTTTAGTACACATGAAGCTATTGTGTGTACATTTTCCATTTAACAATATATTTAAGGTTCAACTTTCTAACTTTTTTGCTTAGGTTTATATTTGTACTTCTGTATGTATGTATGTACAACCCTGATTCCCAAAAAGTTGGGACAAAGTACAAATTGTAAATAAAAACGGAATGCAATGATGTGGAAGTTTCAAAATTCCATATTTTATTCAGAATAGAACATAGATGACATATCAAATGTTTAAACTGAGAAAATGTATCATTTAAAGAGAAAAATTAGGTGATTTTAAATTTCACGACAACAAATCTCAAAAAAGTTGGGACAAGGCCATGTTTACCACTGTGAGACATCCCCTTTTCTCTTTACAACAGTCTGTAAACGTCTGGGGACTGAGGAGACAAGTTGCTCAAGTTTAGGGATAGGAATGTTAACCCACTCTTGTCTAATGTAGGATTCTAATTGCTCAATTGTCTTAGGTCTTTTTTGTCGTATCTTCTGTTTTATGATGCGCCAAATGTTTTCTATGGGTGAAAGATCTGGACTGCAGGCTGGCCAGTTCAGGACCCGGACCCTTCTTCTACGCAGCCATGATGCTGTAATTGATGCAGTGTGTGGTTTGGCATTGTCATGTTGGAAAATGCAAGGTCTTCCCTGAAAGAGACGTCGTCTGGATGGGAGCATATGTTGCTCTAGAACCTGGATATACCTTTCAGCATTGATGGTGTCTTTCCAGATGTGTAAGCTGCCCATGCCACACGCACTAATGCAACCCCATACCATCAGAGATGCAGGCTTCTGAACTGAGCGCTGATGACAACTTGGGTCGTCCTTCTCCTCTTTAGTCCAAATGACACGGCGTCCCTGATTTCCATAAAGAACTTCAAATTTTGATTCGTCTGACCACAGAACAGTTTTCCACTTTGCCACAGTCCATTTTAAATGAGCCTTGGCCCAGAGAAGATGTCTGCGCTTCTGGATCATGTTTAGATACGGCTTCTTCTTTGAACTATAGAGTTTTAGCTGGCAACGGCGGATGGCACGGTGAATTGTGTTCACAGATAATGTTCTCTGGAAATATTCCTGAGCCCATTTTGTGATTTCCAATACAGAAGCATGCCTGTATGTGATGCAGTGCCGTCTAAGGGCCCGAAGATCACGGGCACCCAGTATGGTTTTCCGGCCTTGACCCTTACGCACAGAGATTCTTCCAGATTCTCTGAATATATATACGCCATAACCTGACACGGGTATTCACCAGGGCTTTGAACCGGAATTTTTTTCCTATTGGTTCGTTCCGAACAGAAACGGAATTTTAACGTTTCCGGTTTTGGGTTCCACCATTAAATAGACGTTCCCGAACCGGTTAGAACAAAAAAATTTCGTTCCCGGAACGGTTAATTACGTTCCCTGTCAGCTGTTTAACAAATGGCTATAAAATTATGTCTCTGTCTCATCCAGCTTAAGCCAAATGTAGGCTAATTCTATTACAACCTTCATTAAAGAAGACAAGAAATAATTCAAAACAATTATTATTTCAAATGTTGGCGATTTGGATTCTCAGTATGTCTTCCCAGCTACACAAACAGAAAAAGTGCCAAAAATGAAAGAGAATTCGTTTAGTGTGTTACCAAAGGCTAGTCAGGCCCTATAGAGGGCTACCGCATGACGTCACCGCGCCGCGAGATTTTGTTAGGCGCCATATTGGAAGACCAAGTACACATCTATGCAAGTGCATACATACATAAAACAAACTACACCTGAAATGTAGCCAGGGCCGGTTCTGCCCTAATCTGGGCCCGGGTGCAACATCGCGCAACCCCCCCCCCCAAAAAAAAAAAACACCAGTCTAAATCAGGACAACCATCACATAACTATAACTATAAACATTTTATATCAACTATTTTAACTAAATGGGCTATAATAAATAAGCTGCAGGCAGCCACGGCAGGCTGCCTCAGAAAAGTAACCATTCAATGACAACTGAAGGCCTGCAGCCACGGCGGGCTGCCTTAAAAAGTAACCATTTGTCCTACCTTAAAACTCGTTTTGCATTTTCTGCCTCCTTTTTTGTATTTTCGACCCTCCGTTTATTTTCTTTCCTTTTCTGAAAACCCGATTTGTGTCCAGGCATTTTGTTCTGCTACCAACGAACTAACTCGTCAGGTCTCGTCTCTCGAGCCCGCGATGATTCCCGTGGGAAGGGCAACAACTGATACATTTTTACAAACAGCCAATAGGGAGGTTGCATCGTTCAGGCTCTTCTTTGCTCAGACACTCAGTAATTCACCTAGTATTCACTAGTAGTCCACCTTCCCGCTCTCTCCATTCAATCAGCGAACGTCACACAGGAAGTGAACCCCAGCGGGTCATAGAAACTTCTGCAGGAGAAGAATGACTATTTGTAGGCTACAGAAACTTTGAGGAACGAAATAAAAACCGGTATTAACCGGTTACCATTATTTTTAATAAGCGTTTCTGTTCCGGAACATAAAAAATAATAAAGTTTCTGGTTTCGTTTCTGTTCCATGTGAAATAGAAAAAGTTCCCGGTTTTCGTTTTCGTTCCTTGAACCGGTTCAAAGCCCTGGTATTCACACATCAATTAGAGTTTTCTAAAGTTCCTAGCTCCTTTGCTTCTCATGTCTCCTTCTCCTAAGCTCCATGTTTCTCTCTCTCCTGTCCGCCTCCAGCTTCTTACAGATGTCTTTAGACAACCTTCTCCAGGCAGAGCAATCCTTGACAGTGTCGCTCCAAGAGTGCAGGACTCCCCCGCACCTGAGAATGTCCTTAAGCGTGTCTTTATATCTAAGAAGGGGGCGCCCGACTCTCCTGGTGCCCTCGTTCAGAACTCCGTACAGTAGTGATTTCACAGGCCGCTTGTCGGGCATACGGGCAACGTGACCAAGCCAGCGCAGTCTATTTCCAATGAGCAAGATCTCGATATCTGTGGCTTTCGCGCGGTCCAGCACCTCGTCGTTTGTGACGAAATGGTCCCATCTGATGTTGAGGATGGATCTCAGGTGGCGCTGCTGGATTGTCCTCAAAAGGTTGATTTGGTGACGACATAGGGTCCAAGTTTCGCTTCCATACAACATCAGTGGGATGACGCATTGATTGTATACCTTAAGTTTTGTTTCTACTGTCAAATCCCTGCAGTCGAAAACCCTGTCCCTGAGTCTCCCCATCGCACAGGACGCAGCCTGTATCCGTGCTGTTATCTCATCATCTAGCTTGCAGTCGTTTGACACGTAGCTTCTTAGATATTTGAACCGATGTACTCTCTTCAGTTTGTGACCATCAATGTAGAAGTCCAGCTGTTCACCAACACTCATAGTTTCTGTTTTCTTGATGTTGATCTTGAGCCCCATTTTCAGCGACAGGTCGTTGTAGGCAGATAGCAAACACTGTAGTGCAATACCATCGTTTGTAAATATGGCGATATCATCTGCATACTGAGCTTCTCGTACGTATTCGGTGAAACTCTTGGTTTTTGATTTTAAGCGCCTAAGGTCGAATAGGTCGCCGTCGTATCTAAAGCGAACCTTAATACTGTAGCCAGGGTCTATGTCCTTGAAAGCAAGGTAGATCATAACTGCGGCATACATCCCAAACAGAGTAGGAGCTAGCTTGCACCCTTGTTTGACACCACTGTTGTACTCAATTGGGTCAGAAAGTTCACCGTCAATACACAGTCTGGCATGTACTTCAGAGTAGAGCGTCCTGATCACTTGAACGAACTTAGCAGGGCATCCGAGTTTTCCCAAGATCTTGAAGAGAAGCTCTCTGTTCACGCAATCAAAGGCCTTAGTGAAGTCAATGAAAGCAATATGCAGATTTTGCCTCTGCTCTCTACACTTTTCCATTACTTGACGCAGTAGGAAGATGCCATCAATTGTGCCTCTGCCGTCTCTGTAGCCTGACTGGGATTCGGGGTACACTAGCTCTGCTAGACGTTTAAGACGCTGCAGTACGATGTCAGCAAAAATCTTTCCTACCACACTGAGGAGGGATATACCACGATAGTTGCCACAGTCACTGCGGTCACCCTTTTTAAAAAGGATGCAGATGATGGCGTCAATCAGGTCTGTTGGCAATCTAGCTGATATCCAGAACAAATTGAAAATGGTCAATAGGAATGCTGCCAGAGTGCGTCCACCATGAACGAGAACTTCAGGTAGTATACCATCCGGACCGGGACTCTTCTTGAGCTTGATGTTCTTGATAGCGGTCGTGACCTCTTCCAATTTGATTGCCTCGTCAAACTCTTCAATAAGAGGACGTTGTTCGAGTTCGTCAAGTACATTCCAGTCGACGTCAATTGGTTGATTCAAAAGTTCTTGAAAATGTTCAACCCATCGTTCTCTGATATCGTCTGGTGATGAAAGCAGAACACCATCCTTAGTTCTCACGGCGTTGAGGTTTCTTGGTCTTGGGCCGTAGACAGCTTTAACCGTTGCATAGAACTCCCTAAGGTTATTCTCCTTTGCAAACTTCTCTGCTTCGTCAGCCTTTTGTTGGAACCAGTTGTTCTTAAGCTTTCTAATCTCCTCCCTGAGAGCTGACCTGTCTCCGTTTAGTTTCTTATCCTTGAGAAGACGTTGGATCTTTTCACCATGATCTTCAAACCAGTCCTGGCTTCTGCACCGTTTCTTTCCAAAGGATTGTTTAGTGACGTCCTGAAGCACCTTCTTCAGATCCTCCCAAGAGTCAATGGGAGTGCTATGGAGTTGCTCATCCAGCAACCTTTCAAGCCTCTCTTTTTTCTCAGTATTCATTGAGGTGTCTAGTTTCGCCGGTGGCTTCGTCCTTTTCCTCTTGTTCCTGATCGAGATCGAACATCTGCATGTGAGGAGTTTGTGATCTGTGAAACAATCTGCTAATTGATTGACCTTAGTCACGTTAATGATCTTCGCAGCCTCCTTGTCTGCAAGCACGTGATCTATTTGATGCCAATGTTTGGAGCGCATATGCTGCCAGGTGTTCTTAAGATGGTTCTTCAGCTGAAACATTGTACCCATTACTGAAAGTTGGAAACGGGTACAGAATTCGAGCAGCTTCAATCCATTAGAGTTCATTTTTCCTACTCCATGCTTTCCGATGACGGCCAGCCAAGACTGCCAATCTTTCCCAACATGAGCATTGAAATTCACGAGAACAATCGTTCTGTCTCCTCTGGCTTTAACCAAGCATTCTCCGAGTTTCCCATAGAAACTCTCCTTTTCAACTGGTGACCTCTGCATGGTGGGTGCATAGACACTGATCAAGGTGAGATGAGCACCGTTGTTAAGGGGGACACGGGCGGACATTATCCTATCATTAACAGGAGCTGGGTTTATGTGACCAAGTTTGTTGGAGATGGCAAAGCCAACGCCAGCTATTCTGTCTTCACCACTGCTCCAAAAGATGGTATGGCTTCTCTCCTTGAGGTTTCCAGTGCCTGGACGTCTGACCTCACTCAGTGCGCAAATATCTATGCCTGCCTTCTCAAGTTCTGTGCAAATGATTGCAGTAGCACGTTCTGGCCTGATGGATGAATCACTATCGTTGGTTGTGCGAACATTCCACGCTGCCAGGTTTAATTGATTGCCTCTCCTCCGAGAGGGAGCATTCCTTCTGAAAATCGAACCATTAACATTATCATTATCATATGGACTTCGCATATTTTCCACCATTGCCATAGATCGTGGGTCGTCGGATACCTCGAACGCAGTAGCATTATCTGAAACTCTTTGAAAACTCATCTCATTAAATGCAGGGCTGTGCCTAAAAAAGACGACACTAAATGGCACAAGATAGTGTCCCTTGGCGAGTAAACCCCAGAGGTCGACGGGACAGCGTAGCTGACACAGTCGTAAGGAATACTCGTTGCATTTTCGCCAGAGCTGAAGCCGGGTTGACCAACAGCCCTGCCTAGCGCCAGAAGCTGCAGCCGGATTGACGTGCAGTACTGCCAGGTGCCGGAAAAGCTGCCGGGTTGACAGTGCAGATCCGCCAGTGGAAAGTAATAAGCCATATCCACGTCATTGTTCAACAGCATGTTGGGTTTTTTATCGGGGTATGCTCCCCTAGATCCGCCGTGTTTTGCTATGAATAACAGGGGCACCTCGAGTAGGAAGTGGCTAAGCGCCACTCACGGACGGTCTTCACCATGGAGAGGCTAGTGGCCGCCTGGTGGAGATGCCATAAGTCCAAGATGTTCTATGGACTCGCATCACATGGTGCTGGACATGGGGAGACCAGTCTAGGATGCCGCTAGGGCCACTAGGAAAGGTACTACTCCTCCAGAGATCCTTGCCCTCTCTGAATCTTTTGTTGATATTATGCACTGTAGATGATGATATGTTCAAACTCTTTGCAATTTTACACTGTCAAACTCCTTTCTGATATTGCTTCACTATTTGTCGGTGCAGAATTAGGGGGATTGGTGATCCTCTTCCCATCTTTACTTCTGAGGGCCGCTGCCACTCCAAGATGCTCTTTTTATACCCAGTCATGTTAATGACCTATTGCCAATTGACCTAATGAGTTGCAATTTGGTCCTCCAGCTGTTCCTTTTTTGTACCTTTAACTTTTCCAGCCTCTTATTGCCCCCGTCTCAACTTTTTTGAGATGTGTTGCTGTCATGAAATTTCAAATGAGCCAATATTTGGCATGAAACTTCAAAATGTCTCACTTTCGACATTTGATATGTTGTCTATGTTCTATTATGAATACAATATCAGTTTTTGAGATTTGTAAATTATTGCATTCCGTTTTTATTTACAATTTGTACTTTGTCCCAACTTTTTTGGAATCGGGGTTGTACTTGTGTTTGTGTGTGTATTTGATCATGTGTAAAATAAGGACTGGACTCAGTATGAGTGTGCACAGAATTGTATATGTTATATCATCAGACAATTGTATATGTTAAAGTATTTGTTATATCATGTGACTTGTAGCAGTGGGTTACAATTCACAAGCCTGAAACTCATGTTGTGACACCACATTTTGTTTAGGACATGCCCAGGCGTGTTATGTTTGTAAAGAGATGAAAAGAGTTCGGAGTTCTCCCCACCGCGACTAGAGAAAGTGTAAGATCATGATTGTTAATAAAGATGTCATAACGGCTAAAGAGTATCAGAATCATATTACAAGATATTGAATTCAACATTCAGCAATATCTTGGCATATGTTATAATATTTCAACATATTACAACATATCAAAAATCCCTTCGCAGTTCAACTTCAGCAATATCTTGGCATTATGTTTGCTAAGTTTGACATGAATCTGATGAACCGTCTAGGAGGAGTACATTAAAAATGACCATGTGTCATCATCACTCCAAATGGCCTTATGACATCATCACTCCAAAGTTCTACCCATTCATTTCAATGGGAAATGGAAAAAGGGGCGCTATGAAGTCCCTGGGCCATGCCCGGGGCCAAATGTCTGTGGCTGAGAAGCAGTTACAATGACTGATGTGTGTATCAAATTTCATGAGTTTTCGTGCATGGGAAATGCCTCAAATAAGGCCAAACGCGACAGAAAAATAAGAATAAGAATCCTTCGAAAAACAATAGGGTCTTCGCACCGAACGGTGCTCGGGCCCTAATTAAAACTTGTGCATCAAATTCTAGTGTTTTTTTTTTTTTTATTAAAGATGCATGTTGTACAATCATTCTGCCACAGAAAAAGAACAGTTCAAAGAAATTACTGAAAGCCCAAATATTGCCATGACCTTCATATCCAAGATGGCATTCATGACACTGTATGTAAACTTCTGACCACAACTGTATCTACTGAAGTTAGCATGCTAACTGGCCCGGAGACAGGATGCACCGTCTGTCTTGTAATACCACTTTGCACCTCAAGAGGTGATAGTCATTGTAGCGTCCAGAATACCCTCAGCCCAAAATGAGAGAAGTCGTGCCTCATTGGTGGCTGCGTATACATTAGCCACTGAGCTCAGACTGTTGAACACTAAAGAAAAGAGAAGAAAATAGGTCACTGCAATCCACAGAAACATGGATTTGCGGTTATCATTTTGTGTTGGTATGTTGTATTTTTGGAGTAGGGGAAAGAGAAAGAAAAGGAACCTTACCAGGATAAACTGAATCTCTCTGCCAAATATTAAGTGAAATACTAGATTACAGAGCCTCCACTCATATTCACAGACATTGTAATCTCATTTGTGGGCTGAGTGCATACACTTTGCATGAGTTTAAAAGTTACAAATCCCTAGAAGCTCTTAAACAGTATTTTTTAAGTGGCTGTGTTGAATCAGACGCTCAGCTTGTGAACAGGCAAGGCAGGCAACTGCTTGGGGCCGCCCCCCGAGAGTCGGGGCCCGAGGGCTTATTTATTTTGTTTTTTATTGTTTTTATTGTTCTTTACCATTGTATTTTCACATTTGGAATTTAAAAAACTTTGGTTTCATACATTTTTCGTTGGTGTCAGATTATTTATAACATATTGGTGATGAACACTGTTCAGAAGGGCCCCCTGGAAATTTTTGCTTGGGGCCACAACAGACTCTAGAATCGCCTCTGTGTAGAATGTCTGCTAATTCATAAGCTGGCAACTGCATGAGCACATTTTTGTAACAGTGTGGTGGCACTCCTCTTTTTGGTCTAATTTTTAAGCCAAACATATCATTCAAAAACATTCATCTGTGTGGTTATTTTATTGAGTAAGGACATCAACAATCACATGGAGAATGTGAGCATGTTGTTAACAATGGGCAGCCACAGATATCTGCATCGCCCATCCAGATTGAGGACCTGACCAAAGACAATCACGCCAAGGCTGCATCATCCACATCTCGACCCCATGCAAGTATCACAGAGACAGTCATGGAGACACTCACAAAGACCTCACCAAAGTCCCAATCTCAGTCTCGCTCTTCTGACTTTATTGTACCATCCCCGTCTCCCTCCTGCATGGATTTCCCTAAAAGTATGCAGAGATTGCTGCCAATGGCTGCACTCTCTTTTTCCAGCCAAAATCATTCACGACAAGCAGTGTACCCAGTTCATCGAAAATCAACCAACAGACTGAACTGTGTTCGCCCAGGACTTTCAGCTGGCTACCAATCTTTTTCACCATCTAAAAAATACATGACATCTCCAATCCTTCCCTCTCCCAACCTCATGGAATATACAGAGAGTCTTGTATGATGTGGGTCCCTGCATTGGGTGTAGTTTTGAAAACAAGCTGGGACCCAGTATGCCTATGCCATTCTCTATTCCTGTGTTGAAAAGAAATAGAAAACATAGAGCATATTTAACCCAGGGGGTACACCAGTCTAGTCTCCTTCCTGTTTCAAAACAACATAAGAGTGCCCAAGTGGATATTACTTCTAGACTTTCTGTAAAGCTACCTCTTCTGAACGTTAGATCACTTTCAAACAAGTCATTTTTAATTAATGATCTTATTTGCAAACACAATCTTGATTTTTTGCTTCTAACTGAAACATGGCTGGATCAAGCAAAGAGTGCTACCACCATTATTGAAGCAGCTCCCCCAAATTGTAATTGCATGAGTGCTACCCGACATGGGAAAGGTGGAGGGACCGCAAATATATTCAAAGCCTCTTTTCAATGTAAACAGTCCTCACTTGGTGATTTTAGATCCTTTGAACACTTACAGTGCCTTGCAAAAGTATTCATACCCCTTGAACTTTTTCACATTTTTCCACCTTACAACCACGAACTTAAAAGTTTTTTATTGAGATTTTATGTGATAGACCAACACAGAGTAGCACATAATTGTGAAGTGAAATGAAAATGATAAATGGTCTTCAAAATTTTAAACAAATAAAAATCTGAAAAATGTGATGTGCATTAGTATTCAGCCCCCCTGCGTCAATACTTTGTAGAGCCACCTTTTGCTGCAATTACAGCTGCAAGTCTTTTGTGGTATGTCTCTACCAGCTTTGCACATCTAGACACTGAAATTTTTGCCCATTCTTCTTTGCAAAATAGCTCAAGCTCAGCCAGATTGAATGGAGAGCATCTGTGAACAGCAATTTTCAAGTCTTGCCACAGATGCTCAATGGGATTTAGGTCTGGACTTTGACTGGGCCATTCTAACACATGAATATTCTTTGATCTAAACCATTCCATTGTAGCTCTGGCTGTATGTTTAGGGTCATTGTCTTGCTGGAAGGTGAATCTCCTTCCCAGTCTCAAGTCTTTTGCAGCCTCCAACAGGTTTTCTTCCAGGATTGCCCTGTATTTAGCTCCATCCATCTTCCCATCAACTCTGACCAGCTTCCCTGTCCCTGCTGAAGAAAAGCATCCCCATAGCATGATGCTGCCACCACCATGTTTCACAGTGAGGATGGTGTGTGCAGGGTGATGAGCAGTGTTAGTTTTCCGCCACACATAGCGCTTTGCATTTAGGCCAAAAAGTTCAACTTTGGTCTCATCTGACCAAAGCACCTTCTTCCACATGTTTGCTGTGTCCCCTACATGGCTTCTTATGCCTGTCTTTCAAAAATGGCTTTCTTCTTGCCACTCTTCCAAAAAGGCCAGATTTGTAGAGTGTACGACTTATAGTTGTCCTGTGCACAGATTCTCCCACCTGAGCTGTGGATTTCTGCAGCTCCTCCAGAGTGATCATGGGCCTCTTGGCTGCTACTCTGACCAGTGCTCTCCTTGCTCGCTCTGTCAGTTTAGGTGGACGGCCATGTCTTGGTAGGTTTGCAGTTGTGCCACACTTTTTCCATTTTTGAATGATGGATTGAACAGTGCTTCTTGAGATGTTCAGAGCTTGGGATATTTTTTTATAACCTAACCCTGCTTTAAACTTCTCCAGAACTTTATCCCTGACCTGTCTGGTGAGTTCTTTGGTCTTCATGATGCTGTTTGTTCTTCAGTGTTCTCTAACAAACCACTGAGGCCTTCACAGAACAAGTGTATTTATGCTGAGAGTAAATTATACACAGTAGGACTCTATTAACTAATTAGATGACTTCTGAAGGCAATTGATTGCACTGGATTGTATTTAGAGGTATCAGAGTACAGGGGGCTGAATACTAATGCACACCACATTTTTCAGATTTTGATTTGTTTAAAATTTTGAAGACCATTTATCATTTTTGTTTCACTTCACAATTATGTGCTACTCTGTGTTGGTCTATCACATGAAATCTCAATAAAAAAACTTTTAAGTTCGTGGTTGTAAGGTGGAAAAATTTGAAAAAGTTCAAGGGGTATAAATACTTTTGCAAGGCACTGTATGTGCACTTATTACCTGCTCTCCTAACATATTGTTATTAACTATTTACAGGCCTCCGAGACATTCAGCCAAAATTTTTCTGGAAGAGTTTGGTGAACTGTTGTCAGTCATTTGCTTAGAGTTTGACTGTCTTATTATATCTGGGGATTTTAACTTGCATGCTGATAATCCTGAAAACACTTATGCCAGAGAACTACTTGCACTTATTGACAACTTCAACCTAGTACAACATGTACAGGGGCCGACCCACTCTCATGGTCATACCCTTGACCTCGTTATCGCAAAGGGTCTTACTGTTTCTACTACTGTTGTTGACCTGGCCTTATCTGATAATTTCTGTGTTTTCTCTGATGTTTCTATGTCCCCTCACATTCAGAACAGCTCAATGACTATGGGTAGGAGAGTCATAAACGACAACATGTTCTCTTTGAGCAAGCTCTCTCACGGATCTCAACTAAAATGTCAGACTCTGTAGACGACTTACTGGAAATTTTTTATTTAAATATGACCCAAATTATGGATGATATTGCTCCATTCAAAATCAAAATAGTCAATGACAAGCAGAAAGCACCATGGAAGCAATACCCAGCTGTTAAACTGCTAAAGAGAGAATGTAGGAAAACTGAAAGAAAATGGCGCAAATCTAAACTTCACATCCATTATCAAATCCATAAAAAGATGCTTTGTAAATATAATTATGAAATTGGTAAAGCAAGACAGTCTTTCTTCTCCAACATCATCAACAGGAATATGATCAATGCCCGTGTGCTATTTTCAACAGTAGAGAAGCTAACTAATCCCCCGCCACAATTAGCACCTGGACTTCTCTCAGTTAATAAATGCAATGAGTTTGCATCCTTCTTCAAAGGTAAAATTGATAAAATACGGCAGAATATTGCTCATAATATATCTCAGTTGCAAATAACTGAAAAGCTGCAATCACCAGTGACACAGACAGACAATTTCAACACAATGTCAGAATTTTGTTTGATTGATTACGAGACTCTTGAAAAAACTGTACAAAATCTCAGTTCCTCAACATCTGAATTGGACATTCTGCCCACCAACTTTTTTAAGTCTGTTTTTCACCTCATAATTACAGATGTGCTTCAGATCATAAATACATCCCTAGAGACTGGCATTTTTCCTGTGTCACTGAAAAAAGCCGTTGTAAAGCCCCTACTTAAAAAGAATAATCTGGATGCTTCAGTATTGAACAACTATAGGCCAATATCAAATCTACTATTCATCGGGAAGATCCTTGAAAAAATTGTCTTCAATCAATTAACTGCCTTCTTGATATCAAACAGCTATTTTGATAACTTTCAGTCAGGATTTCGTGCCAATCACAGCACTGAAACAGCGATGATTAAAGTTATAAATGACATACGTCTTAATACTGATGCAGGCAAAACATCGGTCCTGGTGTTACTGGACCTCAGTGCAGCTTTTGATACTGTTGATCACAACATACTGCTATATCGACTTGAACACTGGGTTGGGTTGACTGGTAAAGTTATCAATTGGTTAAAATCATACTTAAAAGATAGAAGCTTCTTTGTTACCATGGGAAATTGTACCTCAACATCAATGTCCTTAACCTGTGGTGTCCCCCAGGGGTCGATCCTTGGACCATTACTCCAATTCTAAGGTCCTTTCACTGGCTTCTAGTAAGCTACAGAATTGACTTTAAAGCATTGCTGCTAGTGTACAAATCTCTAAATGGTACAGGGCCCAATTACCTCTCTGATATGTTGCAGCGGCCTAACCCAATCGGATCTACCAGATCGCAGCAGCAAAATTTACTGGTAAAACCTGCTGTTAAAACAAAGTGTGGTGAAGCAGCTTTTAGCTACTATGCAGTACAGCTATGGAACCAACTCCCAGAGGACATCAAAAATGCTCCTGCTGTTGGCAGCTTCAAATCTAGATTAAATACCAAGCTGTTTTCAGATGCTTTCTGATAACTGATAAATATCATCATCTTTACATGTTTTAAACTTTACTTAACTTTTACAGTCTTTGCATGTTTTAAACTTTACTTAACTTTTATTCCATTTTATTCTGTTGTTTTTTACTGAACTTTTACTTCATTTTATTATTTTATTTCTACTATTGTTTAATTCTTATATTATTTTTTATTTTTCTCTCTTCTTCCCCCTTTATTTTATGTAATTTTATTTTCTATTGTTTACTGTTTTGCCTTTAACCCTGTAAAGCACATTGAACTGCCACTATGAAATGCGCTATATAAATAAACTTGCCTTGCCTTGCCTTGAGTCATAAGCAGTATGTTTAATCAGTCACCTTATTAATAAAAAAGGTTCCGTATCTTCTGTTTTCTGAGCCGTAGCAGTCCCATGCACTGTTGATGCATGAACTGATGTGGCTGTTTTCTTGCAAAAAACTGAGCTAAGCAAACTATAACATAAACAATAGACTGACGGCACACATGAAGATTTAAAGACAGCACTGTGTTATCTTGATCGGCTCTAAGTTTCAGCATTTTGGTTGAAGTTTACGTATACCTGCCTTTGTGTTAGTTACAAGTTGGCTTTTTTTATGACTGAAGACTCTAAAGTTAGATTAGATTAACTCAGTATTGAATCGACTAAAAATAGCTGGTTGTGGCGTAGTTCTGGACCCAGTTTTGGGCATCGGTTCCCTTCAGGCGTTGGTCTGCCGTGGGTGATGTCTGTGCTCCTTGCTGTGGACTACAGTGAGCTTGTTGCTCTTTTAACATCAGGGTTGTCCAGCGCTCTGTGCGGCGGTGCTTCTGTGCTTGGTGTGGCGTTCCGAGTGATGTTGCCCAGCAGTGCCGCGGTGGCTGTGCAGGTGGTTTGGGACATAACGACACTCTGTGTGGTGGTGCTTCTGTGCTTGCTTTGTGGATCCATGGCGCGGTGTTCCGAACGATCTTGCCCAGCGGCGTTGCAGTGGCTGTGCAGGCAGTATGGGATTTACCTTCATATGCCTTTTGGTGGGACTGTGGTAGCGACGCCATTGGAATTATATCCTGACCCTCTTTTGGTGGACTTTTTTTCCCCCCTTCCTTCCTTAATTGTAAGGCAACCTTGGGTGTGAGAAAGGCGCTATATAAATTGAAATTATTATTATTATTATTATTATTATTTATACTGTGTCTAGTGAGTGAGAATTCTATGAGAGTGACAGTGATGCATTTGGGGGGAAGGGAGAGGAGGGACTGTGCATTTCTTTGTTTCTTGCAATAGGGCTACTTTCTGTGGATATACTGCCCCCTATTTTTTTTTTTTTTTGAGGGGGGGTGTTATGAATTCAGTCGTTGACTAATTCTCACACACAGCACCTTTAAATCTTATTTATTTCATGTAAATAAAAGAAATGTACAGAAAATATATTTTAATCAAAGTCTAAAGAGCATACTGATGTTGGTACATGTTCTTTGTTCTTTAGCTTCATACTTGGGTGTCTTTTTTTTGTAATTTTTTTTTTTATAATTAAAGTTTTAACTAATGTAGTTAGAATGTCTCTGTAGTAATTTCTGAGACAGTCTTATTTGAAGCTTTGATTATCTGAAAAGCTAACCGAAGCACTTTGAGAGCACATATGTAACATTTGTGTAATAGGGACCCTTGTGTGGTGTAAGCCTGAAGTTGTCACTTCCTGTGGTTTTTGTACCATGAGCATGAATCACAGTGCAGCAGGATGTGTGTATGCGTATTTCACCTGCACTTTGTAAGAGCTGCCATTGCTGGCCTCTTGTGCACCCTGTTCTTGCACACAGAGCAGATGAAAGTGTGATGGCGTCTCCAACAGAGGTTCCCTTCTGCCTGAAAGGTATACAGCTTTACTGTTGCTTTCACAGTTGTTTTGTTGTAATTATTAAATATATTTTATCTAGACATAGTGATTGTGTGGCATCGATGTGGCATCAGTTCATCGACGCTGCGCCGGTGTGAGTTTATCTGCTGATTTTGTTGCTATTTTTTATTTAATTTGTAATTAAAGACTTTGGTTTTTGTTCTTTTGTGTGTGTGTGTGTGTGTGTGTGTGTGTCAGATGGCATTATTCAGCTGCTGAAACCTCAGAGGGTCCAGCTTATGAGGTTTGTGCACCTCAACCAGTTCAGGGATCGGTCAGATGGCAGAGTCCTTGTAAGTCTCCATTTAATGTTCAACAATATACTTATGTTGATGAGTTACGCACATTTTTGCAATTTAAACTCAGTTAAATTGACAAGAGCAAGGCGATTAATACTTCTGATTACTTTGCATGAGTGTGATTTTGGTGTAATCTGAATCTATATATTCTATAAACTGTTTTGTGCTAATATAGACTGGTTAGTGGTTAACAGGTGTTTTTGCTGTGTTTTTTTTTCTTTTTTTGTTCTTTATGCATTTAAAAGTTACTTATATAAGGCCTTACGTGCCTTTCATGGTGTATTTTTCTGTGTCTTTTTTGCTGCTCGGTACGCTAGCATGCTAATGTTAGCTGACTAGTGGCGAATTGTAATTGCTTCATGTTTCAAACCGAATTGGGTGGGTTATATAAACACTGAAGCTTTTATTCTCATAACATCTCTGTAAATCTAAAAGGATGTCACCCTGCAGCTTTTACTATACACTTTCGCTTTTCACAGTTGGTCCCCAAGGGGCCTGTGATATTATTTATTATTATTTTGACACAGACCCTTGTATAATTATGCACCTCCTTGAATTTTTCCTCTTTTCTCAAATAAAATTACAGCCTGGAAGTAAAAATGATTAATTGGGATTTTATGTCAGGAATCTACACAAAATAACTCATAATACTGAAGTACGTAAACAGTTAGCACCCTACAGTGACATGAATGTCATCTTGGATATGAATGTTATGGCAATATTTGGGCTTTCAGTAATTTCTTTGAACTGTTCTTTTCTGTGGCAGAATGTACAGCATACAGCTTTAATTTAAAAAAAACACTCAAATTTGGTGCACAAGTTTTAATTTTCTTTGGGTTTTCTGAAATCAACACAGAATCAAAATTATACATACAGGGTCAGAAATTTACATACACTCCCTTAGATGATTAATTCAAAGGTGCTGAAGAAGAAACCATTATTTATCACATGCTCACTTCAATTCATCCTCTGCATTTAACCCATCTGAAGCAGTGAACACACGTGCACACATGCGCACACACACCCAGAGCAGTAGGCAGCCACACTACAGCGCCCAGGGAGCAGTCAGGGGTTAAGTACCTTGCTCAAGGGCACTTCAGCCCAAGGCCGCCCCATGTTAAACTAACTGCATGTCTTTGGACTGTGGGGGAAACCAGATCACCCGGAGGAAACCCACGATGACACAGGGAGAACATGCAAACTCCACACAGAAAGGCTCAAACCCAGAACCTTCTTGCTGTGAGGTGACAGTGCTAACCACTACACCACTGTGCCACCCTCTGTCTCTTATCTTGCCACGGCCAAGGTCTCTTAACTTCCTATTAGTGATCATGATTGACTACAGCTGGTAGCTTCTCTGTGCCTTCATAAAAAGGGTTTGTTTACAGCACTCACTGAATTGACCAGCACACAGTAAGATGGAAAAGTCCAATGAACTCAGTGCAGATCTGAGAAAAACGATTGCAGATATGCACAACTCCGGAATATCTCTTGGAGCCATTTCTAAACAACTGCAAATTCCAAGATCAGTTCAAACAATTCTATGCAAGTTATTGTGAGATGACTTTGCCAAGCCACTTTGCTTCAAGAAAACCCAAACTGTCACCCTCAGCTGAAAGGAAGTTGGTTTGGATGGTCAGGAACAACCTTGGAACCACCATGGCACAGCCCTGCCATGAACTGGAAGCTGATGGATCACTGTTTACAGTTCAGATCACCATGGACTAAGAGGCTGCTATCCAAGAAATAACCCCCTGCTCCAAAACTGACACCTTAAAACTTAACTAAAGTTTGAAGCTGACCACACGGACAAAGAAAAAAAGCCTTCTGGAGGATAGCTATATGGTCAGATGTGACAAAGATTGAGTTGTTTGGCCACAACAACCACCATGTACAGAGGGACACTGTACCAGCTGGTGGTGGTGGTAGGATCATCATGCTCTGGGGCTGTTTTGCTGCCAGTGGAACTGGTTCATTGCACAGAGTGGATGGAATAATGAAGAAGGAGGACGACCTCAAAATTCTTCAGCATAAACCATCAGAAACTTGAGCATGACTTGGGAGTTAAAACAGGACAATGAACCCAAGCACGCATCAGAGCTGGTTGTGGAGGATAAAGCAGGCTAACATTAAGCTTAAAACAAGTCCTGATTTCAACCCTATTGAAAATATATGGACCGTGCTTATAAGTTGAGTCCATGCCAAGAAAAAAAAAACTGAATCGAACTCTACCAATTCTACCATGACAAGTCATGAAATATCCAACCAGAATTCTGCCAGAAGCTTGTTCATGGTAAACAAAAATGTTTGTTCAAAGTGAATCTTGCAAAGAGACATTTTACCCAAATATTAGGTATGCTGTATGTATATTTTTAACCCTGTATGTATAATTTTGACCTTGTGTTGATTTCAGTAAACCCAAAGAAAATTAAAACTTGTGCACCAATGTGTTGTCTAGTGTTTTTTTTTAATTAAAGACGTATGCCATACATTGTGCCACAGAAAAAGAAGAGGTCAAACAAATTACTGAAAGCCCAAATATTGACAATGACATTCATACCCAAGATGACATTCATATCACTGTATGTAAACTTCTGACCACAACTGTACATATGAATTAGGGTTTGGTTATTTTAAAAAGAAAATCAAAAAATTTGAACATTCTGCAGCGCATCATTCAATACATTATTTAAAAAGGACAAAAAATGGCACAACCAAGGTCTTGCCTATAGGAAGGTGTTCACCAAATGTTAATGATTGAGCAAGGAAGGTATTAGCCAAAGAAGCCAAGAGTAACTCTGAAAGAGCTGGAGAGATTCACAGCTCAGATGAGAGAAACTGTTCACTGGACATCTACAGCCTGAACAACGCTCCAAAGCTGGGTTATATGGAAGAGCAGTGAGAAGAAAGTCTCATCTCATTATCTGTAGCCGCTTTATCCTGTTCTACAGGGTCGCAGGCAAGCTGGAGCCTATCCCAGCTGACTACGGGCGAAAGGCGGGGTACACCCTGGACAAGTCGCCAGGTCATCACAGGGCTGACACATACCGTAGACACAGACAACCATTCACACTCACATTCACACCTACGCTCAATTTAGAGTCACCAGTTAACCTAACCTGCATGTCTTTGGACTGTGGGGGAAACCGGAGCACATGGAGGAAACCCACGCGGACACGGGGAGAACATGCAAACTCCACACAGAAAGGCCCTCGCCGGCCACGGGGCTCGAACCCAGACCTTCTTGCTGTGAGGCGACAGCGCTAACCACTACACCACCGTGCCGCCCCTGAGAAGAAAGTAATAATTTAAAAATAAAAAATAAAAAAGCCATATGATATCCTGTTTTGGAATTGACCATGTAGAAATGATCTGGTCTGAGGAGACCGGCATTGAATTTTTTGGCCTTCAGACAAAGGGTTACATTTCCCAGAAACTTAAAGCCACCTTGTAAATACCATCTCCTCAGTGAAGTATGGTGGTGGTGGTAGCATCATGTTGTCATGGCTGTAGACAGACTTGTTTCAGTGGAGTGGCTAGGTTAGACCTGATGACCCGATGGTAACCTGCTTGGGACAAAATACTAAGCCGCGTTCATAAAAAAATGACATAATGTGGCTACCCAATGACGTAAAATAGAAATAATGATATAAAATAGAAATCCCCCACAAAGCTTGTTTGAAAAAATAGGGTGCCCAAGACTCCCATACAGCACTGCATGTTCATTCAAAAATGATTTTATCAGTGATTACAATCCTTTTATTACTGAAGCTAATTATATAGCTTGAGTAGGCTCTCCAGCAGATGTAAAATGGACAAACCTAAGGAAAATTTCTTTGTGATCAAAATAAGCTCGAAAATAGTTATGAATTCAATATCTTTAGCTATCAGTAGCTAATAATGGCTAATAGGAGCGAATAATTGTCTTCCCCATAGCGATACCAAGTGCATGCTGTGGAGATAATTTTCATCAGCAGTGGCTGGGAATGTAGACAGGGTTGAGGATGGAGCCAAATACATGGGGCAATCCTTGAAGAAAACCTCTTCCAGTCTGTCCTGAATGACAGTCTGTTGCAAGACTTGAGAATAGCTGAACAGTCATGTTTAGTCAGGCACAGGCGTACCAAATGCTGTTTCTTTTTCAGGCGAGAGTGATACACCCTATTATGAGTGATACACCCTATTTTGTACCATCTGTGTGAACAAACACCCTCCTGCTTTTGTTGAGCTGAAGTTGCTTTATTCCACCAGAAGATGGAGCTCTGTTCTCTCTCTCTCTTTCAGGTAATGACACAATGGAGAGCTACTGTATTTCACAACAAGCAGCCAGTGAAGGTGAGTGAAACAGAACAATCCTGACAAAAGCAGGGTTTATTGGCTAAGAGAAAGCACCCCCAGGTGTGAATATGAGTGTGTTGTGACTCTGATCGGGATAAAGCAGTTTGTGTGAATGTGAGTGTGCGAGTGAGTTGACTTTGTATTTTAAATTAATTATTTTTAGGCCTGGCGACATATTTTCTTGATAAAACCTACATAGGTATAAACATGAAACTAGGTATACTCATGAACTCCGGCAGGTTCTCCGACTTGCTTAGCCCAACCCACAGCCAATTTCATGATAAAATCTGCAGAATTTGGAGGCCACGTCAACACCCTGAACTCTTTATCATGTTCCTCAAACCAAACCATTCCTGAACAATTTTTGCAGTGTAGCAGGACCAGAGATGGACAAAGGACCCAACTTCATTGCTTAAGTCAAAGTACAGATCCCACTGGTCAAATGTTACTCCAATACAAGTGAAAGTTGTCCAGTCAAATTGACGTACTTGCTTTGAAAAATACTTAAATATTAAAAGTACATTTTCTGCCAACGCATTGTTGTATTATTGACACAACGCTTATAATACCTCATGCCTCTGAAGCAACTGACTGGATTATTTTGCGAATTCACAAAATGACCACATGCTGTGCCATCATGGTGGTTTAATGTTAAGCTAGCTAGTCAGTGAAACTCCACCTGACATGCTAGCAAACTCTTTTCAAACTCGAAATCATATTGGGTATCTAACGTTACTAGAAAAGAAAGATTTCTACATTCTGTTTATTTGGCGGGATTATGCTAAAACATTTCTGAAAGGACTTCAGATAAGTTAACGTTATTCGTGTTAGCGTAACTCCATTTTTACATGCTAACTAACAATGTCCAAGTTAACTAGCTATGTGTTAACCTTAGCCGTGGACAAGGCTACGGCAACTTGGCGGGTAAATCCATAGAAAGTCATTTGACTAACCAGACTGCATAGCTATTGCAACGTTATCGCCAACTCTAAAAGCACAGACAACTTCATTACAAGCTTTCTCTTGGAATAAAACGTTGATATCCCTCAATATGCTTCTGCAGGTTGGATGGCGAGTTTTTGTAGGCCGTGATGTGGTTCGTTTTCGGCAAACAAAGCAAACATTTAAAATGAAATGAATCTTTAATCCTTTCAGAAAACTGAAACATGGGTTCATAGGCCATGAGTGCATGCATTATTCCCCAGAAGAACCGCCTCCTTCCATTCGGCCATCAACTGATTGTGTTCAAATAATGCTGCTGAGAAATCATTGAACTTGATTTTATACAGTCTGTGGACGTGATGTGACCCTAGTGATTACTGATAGGCTGTTTCAGTGTCACTGGCGGGGGGAACGACCCAACCATGTTTTAAAAAAGAAAAGAAATAAATATCCACTTTCAAAGCGGCTTCATAGTAATGAGTAGCAAGGACCTTGACAGAAATGTAATGGAGTAAAAAGTACCATATTCGTCTTTCAAATGTAGTGAAGTTAAAGTCATAAGTTTCCAAAAAAAATATACTCAAGTAAAGTACAGATACTCAAAAAGTGTACTTAAGTACAGTCCTCAAGTAAATGTACTTCATTACTGTCCACCCCTGCCACTATTAGGAAATACTGTTGCCATGAAGGTGTGCACTTGGTCTGCAACAATGTTTAGGTAGGTGGTACATGTCAAAGTAACATCCACACGAGTGTCAGGACCCAAAGTTTCCCAGCAGAACATTACCCAGGGCATCACACTGCCTCTGTCAGCTTGTCTTCTTCCCATAGTGTATCCTGGAGCCATTTTTTCCCCAGCTAAGTGATCGCATGCACCCAGCCATTCACCCAGTAAATGAAAATGTGATTCATCAGACCAGGCTGCCTTCTTCCATTGCTCCATGAGCCAATTCTCATACTCATGTGCCAATAATAGGTGCTTTCAGTAGCAGACAGAGGTCAGCATGGGCACTCTGACTGGTCTGCAGCTACGCAGCCTCATACACAGCAAGCTGCGACGCACTGTGTGTTCTGACACCTTTCTACATAACCAGCATTAACTTTTTCAGCAATTTGTACTACAGGAGCTTTTCTGTAGGATTAGAGCAGATAGCAGTAGCCTTCGCTCCCCACACTTATGGGTAAATCCACCTCAGATCACCAGATTTCAGAAAATGTTCCTGACTGACCATCTCTGATTTGCTTCATACTTTCACAAACTAATGTTATTATTCCCAGTAAACACCATACAAAATTTCAGACTTATATCTTTATTAGTTTTTGAGATATTGGGGCTTTAAAAATGGGGCATGACTGATTTTACTGTAAAACCAAATGGTACAGAAAAAGATGTACCATTTTTTCAATAAGTCATTACTTTTGAACTATTCATGCTATATGCATTACATTTTCAGAAGTTGTTCTTCGGTACTAGATGTCTTTAACTACTATAAAAGAAGATCCATAGCTCCATATTTGTCAGTTTATAGCTTGCTGAAAACTGTAAAAAAAAATCGGTTGTGCTTTGGCACAATTTTGGCCCTCTGTATTTCCACATTGAAGCACATCAGATCTTTCAATTTTTGGTATTTATTTCTCATGTTATAGTACTATTTTGGTGACTAAGTATTTTTGTAAAAGAAATGAAATTTTCTGATTTATGAGGCATTAAAAATGGAAAAAAAATTTCATGCCTATATTTAAATTGCATATTGCTCATGTATG
This sequence comes from Neoarius graeffei, assembly GCF_027579695.1. Classification (NCBI taxonomy): domain Eukaryota; kingdom Metazoa; phylum Chordata; class Actinopteri; order Siluriformes; family Ariidae; genus Neoarius; species Neoarius graeffei. The sequence continues at coordinate 60,028,646 of NC_083574.1, forward strand.
ATGGCAAGGTCTACCATAAAAAGGATTAAACTACTGGAAAGAGCATGTCTTCATTAATATATTCACAAAATATGAAGTTGATATCTTGAACCATACTATATTTGTTAAGGTATCAAATACTCCATTAACCACAAACAGAAATGTAAAATACAGAGCCACTGTACTTAAAATACAATCACAAAATTGTATCAGAAAACTAATACACTAATATTTCATGTCTAAATATTCAGCTTATCTTTATTCTACAAGTTTTACCACACCCAGTTCTACAATTTAAACAAACTACAGTGTTAGTAGAAGCAAAACTTCAAACATTAGCCACTGTATCTAGATAGCAAGTAAAAGCACACAGCTATGTGCTTCTGAAGGATGCTAATAATAGCCTAATATTAAATATCTATATGAATTTGTCAGTTTCCAGGTTTTATGTATTACTTGGAGCATATATCATATGCCTTGAAACGACATTTCCGTCTGTAGCAAAACATGGCTGTATTTGATACCTTAATAAATATAGTTTGGTTCAAGATACCAAGTTCATATTTTGTGAATATATTAATGAAGACATGCTCTTTCCAATGGTATAATCCTTTATATGGTAGACCTTGTCAAACATGAGCAATACGCATTTGAAACATAGGCATGGAATTATGTTTTTTTTTCCATTTTCAATGCCTCATAAATCAGAAAATTTTATTTATTTAAAAAAAACACTTAGTCACCAAAATAGTACTACAACATCTCATCTCATCTCATTATCTGTAGCCGCTTTATCCTTCTACAGGGTCGCAGGCAAGCTGGAGCCTATTCCAGCTGACTACGGGCGAAAGGCGGGGTACACCCTGGACAAGTCGCCAGGTCATCACAGGGCTGACACATAGACACAGACAACCATTCACACTCACATTCACACCTACGGTCAATTTAGAGTCACCAGTTAACCTAATCTGCATGTCTTTGGACTGTGGGGGAAACCGGAGCACATGGAGGAAACCCACACGGACACGGGGAGAACATGCAAACTCCACACAGAAAGGCCCTTGCCGGCCACAGGGCTCGAACCCGGACCTTCTTGCTGTGAGGCGACAGCGCTAACCACTACACCACCGTGCCGCCCATAGTACTACAACATGAGAAATAAATACCAAAATTTGAAAGATCTGATGTGCTTCAATGTGGAAATACAGAGGGCCAAAATTGCTCCAAAGCACAAACGAATTAATTTTTTTTTTACAGTTTTCAGCAAGCTATAAACTGACATATGCAACTGTTGATCTTCTTTTATAGTAGTTAAAGACATCTCGTACCTAAGAACAACTGAAAATTTCATGCATCTAGCATGAATAGTTCAAAAGTAAAGACTTAATGAACTTAGCATCTTTTTCTGTACCACTCGTTTTTACAGTAAAATCAGCCATGTCCTGTTTGTAAAGCCCCAATATCTCAAAAAGTAATAAAGATATATGGCTAAAATTTTGTATGGTGTTTACTGGGAATAATAACATTAGTTTGTGAAAGCATGAAACAAATCGGAGTTGGTCAGTCGGGAGGCCGCCGGTGATTTCATCTGGACTGACCCTTATCAGTGAGCCTTGGGCACCCATGACCCTGTCTCTGGTTCACCGGTTGTCCTTCCTTGGACCACTTTTGGTCAATACTAACCACTGCATACTGGGAACACCCTACAAGATGTGCCATTTTGGAGCTACAATCATCTAGCCATCGTAAGTTGGCCCTGGTTCAAGTTGCTCAGATCCTTATGCTTGCCCATTTTTCCTACTTCCAACATGTCATCTTTAAGAACTGTTTACTTCCTGCCTAATATAACCCACCCCTTGACAGGTGCCACTATAACAAAATAATCAGTGTTATTTTTTTCACCTGTCAGTGGTTTTAATGCTCTGGCTGATCGGTGTAGGTGAAATAGAAAGACTTGAAACATTCATACAAGAACAAGAGACATTTGAAACAATCTTTGCTTCATAAATTTTATTTACAAGAACTCTATGCAATAGTGTATATTTGTAAATGAGGTTTATAATGTAAATAAAATTCACTTTAGTGTTACAAAGTCCTCTGTAACCTCATCATAAGGCAATAACAGATAATATAAAACTATTAGCCAACAGCTGAAAGGCAGACCAAAAAAAAAAAAAGTGTCTACATAATGTACAAATATGCTTACACTGACCTTCATGTAATAATATGCTCTTCTGTTTTATATTTGAATTTGGTCCAAGTATTTTTAAACATTTTGCATGAGAAAACACATTTCTTGGATGGCACGGTGGTGTAGTGGTTAGCGCTGTTGCCTCACAGCAAGAAGGTTCTGAGTTCAAGCCCAGTGGCCAACTGCGGCCTTTCTGTGTGGAGTTTGCATCTTCTCCCCATATCGGTGTGGGTTTCCTCTGGGTGCTCCGGTTTCCCCCACAGTCCAAAGACATGCAGGTTAGGCTAATTGGTGGCACTAAATTGACCATAGGTGTGAGTGTGAATGGTTGTTTGTCTCTATGTGTCAGCCCTGCAATGATCTGGTGACTTGTCCAGGGTGTACCCTGCCTCTCGCCCATAGTCAGCTGGGATAGGCTCCAGCTTGCCCGCAACCCTGCACAGGATAAGCGGTTATGGATAATGGATTGATGGATGGATGGAAGTCCACATGTCGTTTTGTAGCTATATACAGACGGGTGACAAATCAAAGGAAAAAAACCACACGGTGTCTTAGTTAGTAGTAAGGGAACAGCTGCAACGCACCTTGGAATAGATTCTAAGGTCTCTGGATCTGTGCTGGAGGGATGAACACAATTCTTACAAAATATATTCCATCCATCCATTATCCATAACCACTTATCCTGTGCAGGGTCGCGGGCAAGCTGGAGCCTATCCCAGCTGACTATGGGTGAGGGGCGGGGTACACCCTGGACGAGTTACCAAATCATCACAGGGCTGACACATAGAGACAAACAACTATTCACACTCACATTCACACCTACGGTCAATTTAGAGTCACCAGTTAACCTAACCTGCATGTCTTTGGACTGTGGAGGAAACCAGAGCACCCGGAGGAAATCCACACAGACATGGAGAGAACATGCAAACTCCACACAGAAAGGCCCATGTTGACCACTGGGCTTGAGCCCAGAACCTTCTTGCTGTGACACTACCGTGCCGCCCCCAAAAGATATTCCTTTATTTCATATTTTGGTGATGATAGAGAGTCCTGTCTAATGTGTCACTCCAAAATCCTCCCACAGGTGTTCCGTTGGGTTTAGCTCTGGTGAACATGAAGGTCATAGCATATCAAGTCAAGAGTTTAACTCCTTACTCGCATCTCTATTGCAGCATACCTTGCCAGATGGCAGTAGGTACCATTTTTTTGATAGTCTTTCGTATGCCCTGACCGTGAGTAGAACTTGCAGTCTCCCGGTCGAGAGGCGGACATGATAACTACTAGACCAACTCATAGTCCATAGCATATCATTAACATACTTTTCTTACTCATCAAACCATTCAGTGATGTGCCCTGTGAATGGTAGTGGGGTCATCATGGATAGACACATCTCCCATCAGGAGAGGAATGCTTCACCAGAGTATAAAGGTCATCGGTCACAATGACTTTGTATCGAATTGCAGCGACACTTCCCTCTAAGATGAGAAACAGACCAAAACCAGGCCAGTAAAAGCCTACAGTGTAACAGAGCCACCAATTTAAACACCGCAGTGTCCATTAAAATTGTGCAATTCTATGTATTTAATAAAAAGAAATGACTTGTCCATTTTTTTTTTAAAGATTTTTTTTGGGCTTTTTTCACCTTTATTGGATAGGACAGTGTAGAGACAGGAAATGAGCAGGAGAGAGACGGGGAGGGATCGGGAAATGACCTTGGGTCGGAATCGAACCCGGGTCCCCGGATTTATGGTGTGGCGCCTTATCCACCCACTTGCATCCCTGTCAACAAGCCCTGTTTAGATGTAAAGTTAATCTACTCAAACTAGTCATTGAACTGTTCCTGTCTCTTAACATCTTCACTGTTGCCTCACAACAAGAGGGTTCTGGGTTCAAGCCCAGCGGCCTGTGGGGGCCTTTCTGTGTGGAGTTTGCATGTTTTCCCCGTGTCAGCGTGGGGTTCCTCCGGGTGCTCCGGTTTCCCCCACAGTCCAAAGACATGCAGTTAGGTTAACGTGGGGTGGCCTTGGGCTGAAGTGCCCTTGAGCAAGGTACCTGACCCCTGACTGCTCCCCGGGCACTGTGGTGTGGCTGCCCACTGCTCTGGGTGTGTGTGTGTGTGTGTGTTCACTGCTTCAGATGGGTTAAATGCAGAGGATGAATCTCACTGTGCTTGAAGTGTGCATGTGACAAATAAAAGTTTCTTCTTCTTCATTTCCTTTAATCTGTCAACATATGACAATGAAAGTTGAGGGTCATTCATGAACAAGGTGTCTAGAATCGATGGTTGATGAAACTAAATATTGAACAATGAACTTTTAGACCAACCCCTAACTCCACCCTATCTATGAAGAATGCCTATATAGAGTGTTTCTATATTAGATAAAGATCTACATAGAAATTATTTAGGAAGCTAAGAACCCTTTACTATCCAACCAACCTGTGAAGAACCCTTTAGGACACAGTCCCAAAAGACTACTGTGTCTGAAACTATATATCATCAAGTAATAGAGGAAACACTACTACACTGGGGGCGGCACGGTGGTGTAGTGGTTAGCGCTGTCGCCTCACAGCAAGAAGGTCCGGGTTCGAGCCCCGTGGCCGGCGAGGGCCTTTCTGTGCGGAGTTTGCATGTTCTCCCCGTGTCTGCGTGGGTTTCCTCCGGGTGCTCCGGTTTCCCCCACAGTCCAAAGACATGCAGGTTAGGTTAACTGGTGACTCTAAATTGACCGTAGGTGTGAATGTGAGTGTGAATGGTTGTCTGTGTCTATGTGTCAGCCCTGTGATGACCTGGCGACTTGTCCAGGGTGTACCCTGCCTTTCGCCCGTAGTCAGCTGGGATAGGCTCCAGCTTGCCTGCGACCCTGTAGAACAGGATAAAGCGGCTAGAGATAATGAGATGAGACTACTACATTGGGTCATTTCCCAATATTGGTAAACACTAGCCACTATTCATTCCCATAATCCCAGTGACACAGAAGGTCATGACTTCTGACCACACTGACAAGACACAAGGTATTGGTGTTCAGCAGAACAGATGTGTGATTATATTTTATATACTGCATGTTGTAAACTTCAGTGACAATCAGAAATTATCTGTATTTACATGCAGTGTGTATATTCTCTGTCCACTTTGTGAGGAACACCTGTACACCTGCACATTCATGCAGTTACTGTATCTAATCACCCAATCAAGTAGCAGCAGCACAATGCAAAAAAAATCATGCAGACACGGGTCAAGATCTTCAGGTAATGTTCACACCAAACATCAGAACGGATCAAAATTGTGATCTCTGTGACTTTAATCGTGGTATGGATGGCCTGGAAGGGCTGGTTTGAGTATTTCAGAATCTGCTGATCTTCTGAGAATTTGACACACAGTATTTTCTAGAGTTTACACAGAATTGTGCAAAAAAAAAAAAACTGAGCAAGAAACAGGTCTGTGGGTGGAAATGCCTTGTTGAAAGAGAGATCAGAGGAAAATGGTTCGAGCTATCAGGAAGGACATACAATACCAGGCAGAAGTTTGGACACCCCTACTTATTCATAGGTTTTTCTGTATTTTGACTATTTTCTACATTGTAGAACGACACTGAAGAGCCTGTCAGCTCAGACCAGTCTGGCCATTGTCCTCTGATCTCTCTCATCAACATGACATTTCAGCCGCAGACCCTCCACACACAGGATGTGGGGTTTTTTTGTTTTTGTTTTCACAACTTTAGAGACTCTTGTGTGTGAAAATTTCAGGAGCTCAGCAGCTTCTGAAATACTCAAACCAGCCCATCTGGTACCCATGGTAATCCATCCCATGGTTAAAGTCACCCACATCACTTTTCTTTCCTCATGCTGTTGTTTGATGTGAACATTAATTGAAGCTCAGTGGCCTGTATCTGCATGAGAGATTGCATTGCACTGCTGCCACATGATTGGCCGATTAAAAAACTGCATGAAGGCCCTCAGTTCCCTTTAAAAATAAAAACATGCACACACACACCTTGTCTCAAGCCATTTTTAATGAACATTCAACAGTTTACATTTCTTAAGAGCACTTTATTATTACATATCAGTGTCAATGTTTACATTATTTATTATCACGTTCTGCAATTGGGGCGGCAGGGTGGTGTAGTGGTTAGCACTGTCGCCTCACAGCAAGAAGGTTCTGGGTTCGAGCCCAGTGGCCGACGAGGGCCTTTCTGTGTGGAGTCTGCATGTTCTCCCCATGTCTGCGTGGGTTTCCTCCAGGTGCTCCGGTTTCTCCCACAGTCCAAAGACATGCAGGTGGCTCTAAAATGAGTGTGAATGGTTGTCTGTGTCTATGTGTCAGTCCTGCAATGATCTGGTGACTTCTCCAGGGTGTACCCCACCTTTCGCCCATAGTCAGCTGGGATAGGCTCCAGCTTGCCTGCGACCCTGTACAGGATAAATGGTTATGAATAATGGATGGATGGATTGTGCAATAACTCCGGTACTGAAATAACAGGTGCAATATTTATTTATTGGGTTTGTCTCATCTCTTACATGCAACATTTGTGAGATCTTAGGTTGTCTATGTATGTCTGTGTGCAATATCTGTTAGGTCTTACTTCGTCTATTTGTGTCCGTATATCTTTCACTGCACGTTGGAGCTAGGACAGACGCAATTTCACTCTGCTGTGCACTACTTGTTGTATGGTCTGAATGACAATAGGGTAATTCTGTGCCAAATCACCAGAAGGCTCCCGACTTACCATCTCAGATTTGTGTCATAATTAACCCCGCCGACAGTAGTCGGAGGGGTTATTATTTTCACCTGCGTCAGTCTGTGTGTGTGTGTATCTGTCTGTCTGTCTGTCTGTGTGTCTGCAAGATATCTCAAGAACCAATGGATCGATTTGGACCAAATTTTGTACATGTGTTGCCAATCACCCAGGAAGGAAACCATTAAATTTTTGAGGTCAAAGGTCAAGGTCATGGCAGAACTTCGAAATTTTCGCCCAATGTATTTTAATAGGGAAAAGGCGGGGTTTGCACTCGTTAGAGTGTCCCTGTCTAGTTTTTTTTATTTTGATGCCCTTGTAACTAATAATTACTGTGCAAAATTTTAGGCCAACATCTCCACTAGTTTCGGAGATATTAAGCCTTCAAAAAGGGGGCATGGCCCCATATTTAGCATAAAAACAAGTGTTACAATCAAACATCCATAGTTTGATGGCTAATAACTTTTGAACTGTTCACATTAAATGGTTCAAATTTGCACACATGATTCTTTGATATAATAAGGCTATGTACACAGAAGGAGAGCTTTGTATGTGACATATTTGCAGATTTATGGCGTGCCAAATATGGCTTCCTGGAATGCGCATTTGTCCATGGTAGCACATTTGGCTCTCTATATCTCCAGATTTAATGACACCAGATGTCTGATTCTTTTTAATATATGAGACATGTTATAATACTATCAGGAAAACATGTTATATCTGTGACAAAAATGATACTTGTCTCATATATAGGCCCCTAAAAATGGAAAAAAGCTTGTCGTGTCTATTTTGAATGCTTATAACAAAAATCTGACTAGGTCTACCAGAGAGCAAATTAGATCAGTGAAAAGAGCAAGGTCTAATTGATATATATATACCAAATATGAAGTTGGTGCTGTGAAGAAAACTATTTTATTCAAGCTGTTGATTATAGAAGGTTTTAAGACATGCAAAAATGCCATGCACAAGGTTACATCACATGCTACATCATTGTATTTTGCCTTCTAAAAGGCAAAATGCATTGTAATTGCACGGTTTCTTATTATTCTTTTCGTTCTTCCGCTCTTTCCTTTGGCATCAAACTCCTCCTAGGATTTTAATCCTAGTTAATGATCCATTATAGATTTAGAAGAAAGAAGAAGAAACCTTTATTTGTCACATGCACACTTCAAGCACAGTGAAATTCATCCTCTGCATTTAAACCATCTGAAGCAGTGAACACACGCGCGCACACACCCAGAGCAGTGGGCAGCCGCACTACAGCGCCCGGGGAGCAGTCAGGGGTTAGGTACCTTGCTCAAGGGCACTTCAGCCCAAGGCCACCCCACCTTAACCTAACTGCATGTCTTTGGAATGTGGGGGAAACCGGCGCACCCAGAGGAAACCCACGCAGACACGGGGAGAACATGCAAACTTCACACAGAAAGGCCCTCGCTGGCCACTGGGCTTGAACCCAGAACCTTCTTGCTGTGAGGCAACCGTGCTAACCACTACACCACCGTGCCGCCCTGTTGGGGAGAGGTCAAGGATATGCAGCTGACTTTAATTAGGTCAATATTAATGAGGTCAAGGACACTATGACATGAAATCACTTTGCGTGACCTGGTTTTACTTTGAGTGATAAAGTTTAGTGTACACTTTCACTAACCATATGATAGGGTAGCTCAGGCCGGGGAATGAGAAAAGCCTAATGTACTAATTACTCAGATAAATATTAATAGGTGAATTTTTGTCTTGAAGATAGACAGGTCACATGGAGTTAGTATATTCATCATTTATATAGTGGTATAAATGTATGTTCGTGGTTTATTGACTGATCAGCATTAATCTCATTTGAAGCTCCCTAATAAAGTGACATGTTTAAATTTTGTAATTCATTTATTAACGAACAAAAATTTCAGAAAAAATTATTTTGGAATGGAGGGTTGAAACTTAATGTACCAGAGTAACAACTTGCTTAAATTGAATGTTTAACTTAATCAGTATGCATACATTTATATATCAAAATTAAACATATTTTTTATAGATTCTAAATATGTGAAATTAATCGCATGTTTATCAAAAATAGATCTGTAATTTAATGATTAAAACATAGCATAAAACCTAGTTATGGTAAGTTAAAGAAAAGTTTATACTCTCTCTGTCATCGCATGTTGACATGTTGACCTACAAAGGTCACACAGCTTACAGGCAGTTACTTCACAACACATACTGACACCATGAGATCTCTTTGTGTGGGCAGAAAAAAACATAAAAAACATCAATTTCATTTGGATTGAAAAGGGGGAAGTAACAAGCAATAGAAAAGTTCTTCAAAAGAGACTTTCAAAGTCCTCAACAATACCAGGAACAAGGGACAACCACTCATTTGTTCCTATCTCAGAGAGCCATGTGCAGATCAGCAGAGTGTCTGGTGGAACAAGCTTCATTGTGGACATGAGTGGCACTCATCCCCAGGTTGTAGATGATGCTGTGAAAGAAGGTCAGACATGTCTCGTCTCGTCTTCATCTGCTTTATCCGGGGCCGGGTCGCGGAGGCAGCAGTCTGAGCATGGAAGCCCAAACTTCCCTTTCCCTAAATACCTCGGCCAGCTCTTTGAAAAGAACACCGAGGTGTTCCCAGGCCAGCCGAGAGACATAGTCCCTCCAGCGTGTCCTGGGTCTTCCCCGGGGCCTCCTCCTGGGGGGACATGCCTGGAACACCTCCCCAGGGAGGCGTCCAGGAGGCATCCAAAAGAGATGCCCGAACCACCTCAGCTAATTCCTCTCGATGTGGAGGAGCAGCGGCTCTACTCCGAGCTCCTCCCGAGTGACTGTGCTTCTCACCCTATCTCTAAGGGAGTGCCCAGCCACCCTGCGAAGGAAACTCATTTCGGCTGCTTGTATCCGTGATCTTGTTCTTTCGGTCATTACCCAAAGCTCATGACCATAGGTGAGAGTCGGAACGTAGATCGACTGGTAAATCGAGAGCTTCGCCTTTTGGCTCAGCTCCTTCTTCACCACGACGGACCGGTAAAGCGACCGCATCACTGCGGAGGCTGCACCGATCCGCCTGTCGATCTCACGCTCTATCCTTCCCTCACTCGTGAACAAGATCCTGAGATACTTAAACTCCTCCACTTGAGGCAGGACTTTTCCACCAACCTGGAGAGGGCAAGCCACCCTTTTCCAGTCAAGAACCATAGCCTCGGACTTGGAGGTGCTGATTCTCATCCCAGCCGCTTCACACTCGACTGCAAACCGCCCCAGTGCATGCTGAAGGTCCTGGTTTGAAGAAGCCAACAGGACAACATCATCCGCAAAAAGCAGAGATGAAATCCTGTGGTTCCCAAACAGGATTCCTTCCGGCCCCTGGCTGCGCCTAGAAATTCTGTCCATAAAAATTATGAACAGAACCGGTGACAAAGGGCAGCCCTGCCGGAGTCCAACATGCACTGGGAACAGGTCTGACTTACTGCCGGCAATGCGAACCAGACTCCTGCTCCGTTCGTACAGGGACCGGACAGCCCTTAGTAAAGAGCCCCGAACCCCATACTCCCGAAGCACCCCCCACAGAATATCCCGAGGGACATGGTCGAATGCCTTCTCTAGATCCACAAAGCACATGTGGACTGGTTGGGCAAACTCCCATGAACCCTCGAGCACCCTATGAAGGGTATAGAGCTGGTCCAGTGTTCCACGACCAGGACGAAAACCGCATTGTTCCTCCTGGATCCGAGGTTCGACTATTGGCTGAATTCTCCTCTCCAGTACCCTGGAGTAAACCTTCCCGGGGAGACTGAGAAGTGTGATTCCCCTATAATCGGAGCACACTCTCCGGTCCCCTTTCTTAAAAAGAGGGACCACCACCCCAGTCTGCCACTCCAGAGGCACTGTCCCCAACCACCACGCGATGCTGCAGAGGTGTGTCAGCCAAGACAGCCCCACAACATCCAGAGACTTGAGATACTGGGGGTGGATCTCATCCACCCCCGGTGCCTTGCCACTGAGGAGCTTGCAAACCACCTCAGTGACTTCGGCTTGGGTAATGGACAAGTCCACCTCTGAGTCATCAACCTCCGCTTCCTCGATGGAAGACGTGATGGTGGGATTGAGGAGATCCTCAAAGTATTCCTTCCACCACCCGACAATGTCCCCAGTCGAGGTCAATAGCTCCCCACCTGCACTGTAAACAGTGTTGGCAGAGTACTGCTTCCCCCTCCTGAGGCGCCAGACGGTTTGCCAGAATTTCTTCGAGGCCGACCGATAGTCCTCCTCCATGGCCTCACCGAACTCCTCCCAGTTCCGAGTTTTTGCCTCCACAACTGCCCGAGCTGTGGCACGCCTGGCCTGCCGATACCCGTCAGACATGATCCCAGGAAAATACGTTGCATGTTTGTATGACCAGCAATGGTGGATTGGTAATATCTGTGCAATATCGGAGGAGGAACAGGATGTGCAAGTACAATTCATGCACCCTCATGGTCCTGCAAAGTCTTACAGCTGGCCCAGAAGAGAAGATATCTGTTGGGTTCCACTGATACACATCATAAAGATCATAGATGCACCAATCACATCAACTAGTAGACAATATGTAGTTCCGTCTGGTGTGGTGAAAGAAATTGACCAGTTATTCAAACACTTCAAATAGACATGCTAAGTCTACATAAATAGAATTAAATTTGTGTAATTGACTTTTGTGAGATTTGTAAATCGTTTATCATATTTACAAATATACTACATATATGAATAGTTAAGATAATTTGAATTAATAATGATGTAGCATGTGATGTAACCTTGTGAATGGCATTTTCGCATGCCATAAAACCTTCTATATTCAACAGCTTGAATAAAATAGTTTTCTTCACAGCACCAACTTCATATTTGGTACATATATCAATTAGACCTTGCTCTTTTCACTGATCTAATTTGTTTTCAGTTAGACCTTGTCAGGTTTTTGCTATAAGCATTCAAAATACAGACGCGACAAGCTTTTTTCCATTTTTAGGGGCCTATATATGAGACAAGTATCATTTTTGTCACAGATATAACATGTATCGTATATTAAAAAGAATCAGACATTTGGTGTCATTAAATCTGGAGATATAGAGAACCAAAAGTGCTACCACGGACAAATGCGCATTCCAGGAAGCCATATTTGGCACGCCATAAATCTGCAAATATGTCACATACAAAGCTCTCCTTCTGTGTACAGAGCCTTATTATGTCAAAGAATCATGTGTGCAAATTTGAACCATTTAGTGTGAACAGTTCAAAAGTTATTAGCCGTCAAACTATGGATGTTTGATTGTAACACTTGTTTTTATGCTAAATATGGGGCCACGCCCCCTTTTTGAAGGCTTAATATATCCGAAACTAGTGGCGATATTAGCCTAAAATTTTGCACAGAAGTTATTAGTAACAAGGACATTAAAATAAAAAAAATATGAACAAAATCTGAGATGGCCAGTCGGGAACTTTCTCTAAAATCTGGTGATTTGGCACGGAATTACTCAATAAAGTTCACTTTGACTTTCATTTTGAAGGTGTAGGGGTACAGGTGTTCCTACTAAAGTGGACAGTGTGTGTATCAATCAATATGACAGACGAAGGTGACTTTTAATAGCTTGCTTGATTCTGATAATCAAGGTTTATAAGTTGCAGTATACACTCGTCCACTCTGTCTAACATGCCATATTAAATTCGCCAGAAATCAATATTTTATACTGTTTATAAAGTAGTGAAGTCAAGAGTTCTGGGTCATGACTGGAACAAATTCCTCAACAGAGTTTTCATGGATTAGTTTAGTATTGATCGGTGGCCTTGTATGCAGCTATTCACAGGTGCTGATAAAAAAAAAAAGACATGCACATTCACACTCCCTTTTTTTTTTGTATATGAATTAATTAAATAATATTGGCTGGTTTTTATTTTTGTGGTCTATCAGATATATTCCATTCAGCTAGCATGATACTGAACTCGTCTTTGACTCATTCAATATCATGCTAGCTGAATGGAGTATATCTCAGATACCGCAAAAAAAAAGCCAGCCAATATTATTATTATTATTATTATTATTATACATACACACTCTTCATATCAGCATTCTCAAAGGCTGACGCTAGCTTACCCGTGACTCAGTGCTGTTAGCGCGGCAGTCCAGTTACCTTCTAGCCAGTGTAGTGTTGGCGCAGGCCAATGCTAGCGCAGTCAAGCTGAATATTGTTCTTATTATCCCTGTGTAATTTACTTAGTTACTTTTAAAATCAACATCGACAGCTACACACGACAGACCGACCTGGCAGCCAAAATTCTCTCAAAATCTTCCGCTTTTAATGAAGCGAACCTCATGGCCATGTTTGTTTACAAACTGTCACAGTCACTTGCTAGCGCGGAAGTTTTACATCTCCGATTTGTCTCTTTTCCAGTTTTTCAATGTCCATTGGTATGCTTTTCTCTTGTAAATATGCGTGAAGAATATATAATGAAATGTTGGTAGCCTTTCAGGTGTTCAGCACGTCTTTAGTTTCAGTTTTCAGTTTATTTATTTAGTGCTTAAACCTAGCACTGGATTAGCCTCGTCTTCTCTCTTTCCCGGCCGACAAAGAAATGGTTCTGTGCATGCAGCTCCGACGTCGTGACGTCGTGTTGTTTTGACAACGTGCATTGTTGTAACAACACTGCACACTCGTTCTCCATTAGGGAGAGCGGCGTAACACATGGAGGATAAGCGATATGATAACAATATTGCATGCCATCAATAAACCCACTAGAAGGGAATCGAATACATGTTTTTATTCCATGGAAAAAGTGTCGCATATTTATAATAATTTCTAAAAGAGTCTGTCGAAGTTATCATATTGTCTCTGTTGTATAACATAACTACACCATTAGCTGATACAGTTTTACAGGGAAGGAATGCGGATATGGTGTGAACCAAAAGAACAGTGAAACAGAAGCCCTAAGTAAAACTTACAGTCCATCGAATGAATAAACACAGCAGGCACACAGCAAACACCGCAAATCGACTGTTTATCTGCCGTGTTAACCGAAAGTGCACAAGAAGTAAATGAACCTTGCCGGTCCTTTGATAGTTCTTGTGAAGCACAGAGTGAAGTGACATGGTTCCATGATTAATGATAAATCAAGACTAATAAAGAATACAGGATGTGCATTTAATTAATATGAGATAGGTGTGAGAAATGTTGAAAGGAAGCAGAAGTGTGTTTAGATGGCCTCTAAACCCAACTTCTGTATTTGAGTTTCATGTACTGGCCTTGCTGCTAACCCGCCCTTCTCCCTTCCCCAGCACACACACACACACACACAGAGAGAGAGAGAGAAAGAGTCAGCCAGTCATTTATTAACTTGTACGTCCTTAGGTTTTCTGAGTGTGTATATGTGTTGATGTCTGACACTGTGTGTGCTGCTGACTGTAGTAAAATGTCTGGCTGCAGGTGGAGAGCTCCTTCAGCTATTTAGAGATCTATGCCATCAACATTGAGAGTCACGATCAGGTAAATCCACATTTTTTTCCCCTTTTGTTCCCCCCACTCTCTTTTTCTCAACACTAGCTTACCATTAGGGTTTGTAACTGATCATCATTTGTGAGTGAATGTGTGAATGTTTGAGGTCTCCACATTCTGATGCAGTATATTTTTAGATATCCTGTTACCTATGCAACAATATATAACGTCCTGTTAGTAAGAAATTACTCATATGTCTGTAGTTTATTAATCTCTTAATATCTGTTTGGGATGATGTTTTGGCATGTCACTTTAGACACCATATGTGTACTGTTGGCTATTAAACATCTTACATGAAACTCACGTTATTACCGTAAATGACCCATCCTCTTCAAAAAGCTGATGAAGTTTTATTCATTATCATTACGAGCATCTTCAATGTCTACTAAATATTTCGATCGAATCAGAACAAGTTCCTATGTTTATTCATGTCTGTTATTACCCTCAGAGGCCACTTTAATAGGAACTTGTTCTTGATTCTAAGATTCCTGTTCTTGGCTGGCAGGAGCAGAAGCCAATGTGGTCTTCTGCTGTTGCATGCTGAGATGCTTTTCTGCTCACCACGGTTGTAGAGAATTGCTACAGTATGAGTTGCTATGCCGTTCCTGGCAGCTCAAACCAATCTGGCCATTTTCCTCTGCCCTCTCTTATCCATAAGACGTTTCCACCCACAGAACTGTCGCTCGCTTGGTGATTTTTTTTTTTTTTGCACCATTCTGTGTAAACTCTAGATACTGTTGTGTGTGAAAACCCCAAGAGAAAACCTCAGTAGTTTCTGAAATATTCAAACCAGTCTGGCACCAACACCCATGCCACAGTGAAAGTCACACTTTGAGATCACAATTTTTCCCATTCGGATGTTTGAAGTGAACATTAATAAGTGAAGCGCTTGATTTGTATCCGCAAGATTTTATGCATTGGGCTGCTGTCAAGGGATCGGCTGATTAGAGAACTGCATAAAACAGCAGGTGGATGGGTGTTCCTAATAAAGTGGCCAGTGAGTGAAAATTAAATGCCTAAAAAAAAAAGGCTTGAAGTGATTTTTGGCTGGGGCTGAATTATTCTTTCTCAGACTGTAGATCAGCAGAAAGCTTGTAGTTGACAGTCAAGTGATTACACATAGTAAAAAAAAAACACCCTAGATTTTGTGTGCATTGAGGCTAATTTATTTAAGCACAACCATCCATAACACCTCATGACCAGTGATTGAGACAGCATACATGTAATAAACATGAATGAGTGGAATTACTTTGTCAATGATTGATTTTTGAAAATGCCTTTGGAGGAGAAGCTAGAAGGAACTAGACTATGCAAACTTCTTACAATCAAAGTACAAATCATGTGAAGAGACATTACGAAAGAACTGAAAGTGTGGTTTGAATGTAAGATTTGGCTAGCGGTGAGTCCAGTGTTGATGTTTACTGCATTTGCTATTCAGAAGAGACACATTTTCATCAATTACAGACTAAACTTGAACACCTGACTTGAAATAATGAATGGTGTTGTCGATCTGTAATTCTGTACAGATTCTCTTCTTATATTATATCAATATATTGCTATATTACGTATGTAAAAAACAAAATCAGTATGGTCTGCACTCTCACGATATTTCACAAGTGTTTGTCCCAAGAGTCAGAACGTAATTAGGCAAAACTGTAAATATGCTGCTCCTTTCTCCTGGAATAATGTACAGAAGGGATTGAAATTGACAGAGCTGGTTACTACGGGGGAATATAGGTCCATTTTAAAGAATTGAAAAAATAGCTATCTTGATCAATCTGAGTGCTCATTAATTTGCTCTGGAATCATTTTTGAAATTGTGCATGTTTTGTCTGTGATATTAGAAACCGGATATGACGATATGTTCACTTACAGTGTCATGCAAAAGTATTCATCCTCCTTGGTGTTTGTCCTGTTTTGTCGCATTACAAGCTGGAATTAAAATGGATTTTTGGAGGGTTAGCACCATTTGATTTACACAACATGCCTACTACTTTAAGGGCGTAAATTGTTGTTTTATTGTGACACAAACAATAATTAAGATGAAAAAACAGAAATCTGGAGCGTTTATCAGTATTCACCCTTGAAAGTCAATACTTTGTAGAGCCACCTTTTGCTGCAATTACAGCTGCAAGTCTCTTGGGGCATGTCTCTATTAGCTTAGCACATCTAGCCACTGGGATTTTTGCCCATTCCTCAAGGCAAAACTGCTCCAACTCCTTCAAGTTAGATGGGCTGCGTTGGTGTACAGCAATCTTCAACTTATGCCACAGATTCTCAACTGGATTGAGGTCTGGGCTTTGATTAGGCCGTTCCAAGACATTTAAATGTTTCCCTTTAAACCACTCCAGTGTAGCTTTAGCAGTATGTTTAGAGTCATTGTCCTGCTGGAACGTGAACCTTCGTCCCAGTCTCAAACCTCTGGCCGACTCAAACAGGTTTTCCTCCAGAATTGCCCTGTATTTAGTGCCATCCATCTTTCCGTCAGTCCTGACCAGCTTTCCTGTCCCTGCAGATGAAAAATATCCCCACAACATGATGCTGCCACCACCATGCTTCACTGTAGGAATGGTGTTCTCAGGGTGTTGGGTTTGTGCCACACATGGCATTTCCCATGATGGCCAAAAAGATCAAGTTTAGTCACATTTGACCAGAGAATCTTCTTCCATGTGTTTGGGGAGTCTGCCACATGCTGCTGGGCAAATGGCAAACGTGTTTTCTTAAGCAATTACTTTTCTGGCCACTCTTCCATAAAGCCCCGCTCTGTGGAGTGTATGGCTTAAAGTGGTCCTATGGACAGATACTCCCATCTCTACTGTGGATCTTTGCAGCTCCTTCAGTGTTGTCTTTGTTGCATCTCTGATTAATGCCCTCCTTGCCCGGTCTGTGAGTTTTGGTGGGCGGCCTTCTCTTGTCAGGTTTGTAGTGGTGCCATATTCTTTCCATTTTGCTATAATGGATTTAATGGCGCTCCCTGGGATATTCAAAGTTTGGGATATTTTTTATAACCCAACCCTGATCTATACTTCTCCACAACTTTGTCTCTGACCTGTTTGGAGGCTCCTTGGTTTTCATGTTGCTTGCTTAGTAGTGTTGCAGAGTCAGGGTCCTTCCAGAACAGGTTGATTTATACAGACATCATGTGACAGATCATGTGACGCTTTGATTTCACACAGGTGGATCTTAATCAACTAATTATGTGATTTATGAAGTGAATTGGTTGGAGCAGCTCTTATTTAGGGGTTTCATACGAAAGGGGGTGAATACCTATGCACACTCCAGATTTCTGTTTTTTCATCTTAATTATTGTTTGTGTCACAATAAAAGAACAATTTCACCTTTAAAGTGGTAGGCACGTTGTGTAAATCAAATGGTGGTAACCCTCCAAAAATCTATTTTAATTCCAGCTTGTGATGCGACAAAACAGGACAAACACCAAGGGGGAGGAATACTTTTGCAAGACACTGTATATGACAATATTACTATATTATG
Source organism: Neoarius graeffei (assembly GCF_027579695.1). Classification (NCBI taxonomy): domain Eukaryota; kingdom Metazoa; phylum Chordata; class Actinopteri; order Siluriformes; family Ariidae; genus Neoarius; species Neoarius graeffei. Next base: position 60,046,546 of record NC_083574.1, read on the forward strand.
ATATTTCTGTATTGCTCTATTACTTTATTACAATATCGCTATATTATGCATGGGTCAGTATATTACGTATGCCTAGAATAAATTGAGCCAATTGCCTGTCATACTTTTATAGACAGTCTTGTCTTGTGGTTAGAGTCTGACACTATTTTTTTCTGCATGATTCTCCCATAATAAGTAACCTCTATTGTCCTCTTTCAGGAGTGACCTGTTTTTGGTGTTGATTTTTAATTATTTTACACAATGCAATTATACTTGCTCTTTTTGCAAAGACGTTTAGAAATATACAAAATACACTCACCGGCCACTTTATTAGGAATACCCATCCACCTTCTGTTTTATGCAGTTCTCTAATCAGCCAATCCCTGGAGAGCGGCACAATGCATAAAATCATGCAGATACAAATCAAGAGCTTCAGTTAATGTTCACTTCAAACATCCGAATGGGTAAAATTGTGATCTCAAAGGGTGACTTTCACTGTGGCATGGGTGTTGATGCCAGATGGAAAGGTTTGAGTATTTATCCTGGGGTTTTCACAAACAAAAGTTTCTAGAGTTTCCAGGAAGGATATAGCAACTCATAGGATCGCTTTACAACCTTGGTGAGCAGAAAAGCATCTTTTGCAAAAGCAGAAGACCACACTGGGTTCCACTCTTGCCAGCCAAGAACAGGAACCTTAGAATCAAGAGCAAGTTCCTAAAGTGGCCAGTGAGAGTATGTTATTGTAATGACCTCTGCCTGGAGCGATTACTCATACCAGAGTCGGACTGAAAATAGCTCAGTGTATTGGACATCTTCAAAATGGGTCATTCCATGCCAAATCAACAAATATCTGACAAATTTATGCTCGACCATCTCAGATTTCAATGAAATTTGGAGGGCTCAGAGATACTATTAAAAGAAGTTAATCCCCAAAATTTGAGCTTCCTATCTCCAACGGTTTCAGAGATACAGGCATTTGAATTTTTCGATTTTTTTTTGCATTTTGCTCAAAACATACATATTTCAAAGTGTAATATAATCTTTATTATGCAAGATAGAAACCTAAAATTTTGCACAGAGAGACTCAATGTCTTGTACTACAAGCTGCACCTTAGAATTTCAATGGTCATTGTATATTAGATGGTGATTTTAACAAGGAAATTAAAAAGACAAATTTGCATTTTTTGCATTTTTAATTCATTCTGGAAGCTTGCCTGTGGCAGTAATGCTTAAACTAAGAATGTTATTCAAATCTACACAGAAATAGCTACCAATTTCAGTTTTACCAAGTCTCCACTATTCCTAGTTTGTCTGTAATAGGGTTTTGAAATTCGCCGATTTCTAAAACATGCCATTTTCAGTAGCAAGAAATCCAATGTGGGATAGCAGTTAGGAACTTGTAAATTTTTTTCAGTAATCTCCTAGACCCATATTTTATATTTCCAAGTTTTTGTTCTGTGTCTCTCAAGTATTTCTGAGCTACAGGTGTTTAAAAAATCCATTTTTTCCAAATTCGAATTTTTTATATTATTTCCATTTTACTGATGATTAAGGACTGATAAATACAACTAAATGATTTGTATAGATAAGGAAACATTTTACTTGTGTTCATGTCACAGAAATATGGTTTTAAAAATATTATCATTTTGAAATAAGCTAAATAATATATGAACATTTCACATTTTTCAGTAAATATATATATAAACTAAAGAAGTCAGTCATTTTTCATATAAATCACTTAACTTACAATTTCTGTTGTATGTTAGTTTATGGCAGTCAGAATCTTCCTTTAGTCCAATTCCTATAGAACAGGGAGGAAGTTCAGCCATTTCTAGATGTCTAAGAACAAACTCATTTATACTGATCTCAAATTGAAAGCAACTACAATTAAATTCCCTAGTCAACTATTCAAAATATCCAATCCTTGCAAAGAAACACATTCAGTTAATAACATTGGTCAATTTTCTCAGTGCTCTGTATTACAATGTATTTAATATAATCCAAGCAATATAATGTTATCTGAACAAGTATGCAGTTTACAGACTCTAAAACTATAAGATATGAGCCACCTGTTCTGGTATCAAAGGTCACCTATTGTGCTGTGTTGATATTGATAAGGCTGGCTGTTGACTGGTACACAATAGCTGGTCATTGATTGCTAATGTTACACAGTCTTAGATTAAAATCAATTTACAAATAATTAATACTGAGCATTAATTGAAATTTTATTTAAAATTGAGGAAGAAACATGTCTCCTAACCTACTTGAGCCTTATTGAAGCATTTATTAACCCTCAAATATCAGTTATATGAAAATATATCAAAAATTCGAATTTGGTGAAAATTGATTTTTTAAACCCCTGTAGTTTAAAAATACTTGAGAGACACAGAACAAAAATTTGGAAATATAAAATATGGGTCTTGGGGATTACTGAAAAAAATTTACAAGTTCCTAACTGCTATCCTACATTGGATTTCTTGCTACTGAAAATGGCATGTTTTAGAAATCGGCGAATTTCAAAACCCTATTACAGACAAACTAGGAATAGTGGAGACTTGGTAAAACTGAAATTGGTAGATATTTCTGTGTAGATTTGAATAACATTCTTAGTTTAAGCATTACTGCCACAGACAAGCTTCCAGAATGAGTTAAAAATGCAAAAAATGCAAATTTGTCTTTTTTAATTTCCTTGTTAAAATCACCATCTAATACACAATGACCATTGAAATTCTAAGTTGAAGCTTGTAGTACAAGACATTGAGTCTCTCTTTGCAAAATTTTAGGTTTCTAGCTTGCATAATAAAGATTATATTGCACTTTGAAATATGTATGTTTTGAGCAAAAAACAAAAAAATCGAAAAATTCAAATGCCTGTATCTCTGAAACACAGGCGATTGCTCTAAGACAACGAGGGAGGCTCAGCCTCCTCTAAAAATGACGAACATTCTGTAGGATGAATTGCGCTAGGCTTAGTTATAGCCGACCTTATAACATTGCTATTTCAGATCCAGAATCATAGAAATATATGTGCTCAACCCAACTACAGTGCAAAATCATTCCGTTATAACTTTCCCCAGTTCGCCTAATGTTGCCAGATACTGCTGACGTTTACCAGCCCAAAATATGTTCAAAGCCCGCCAAAATGCACTTAAAACCGCCCAATCTGGCAACACTGCTTCCCCCTCGTGACAGCGCGATGCAGCACAGCCTCAGTGCACTTCAATAGCCTTTGGGAGCTCTGCGCTTTCAATACCAAAATGCAAGACGATTATTGGACAAATACTGCGAAAATGCCCGCCCACGGATTCCCACGGACTCCCAGCCTCAGTGGACTTCAGCGGCATTTGGGAGCTATGCGCTTGTCAATCTCAAAATGCAAGACGGTTATTGGACAAATACTGCGAAAATGCCCGCCCACGGACTCCGAGCCTCACATGGGAGGGACATGGCAGGTTCCGCGAGGAGACTGGTGATTGGTGAAAGCGGCTGGATATTTTCTTTGATTGACAGCTCGTTTCAACTATAGACAGGCAGCGGTGAATTTCAGTTCAGTCCCATGCGGATTCGCGAGTGCTGTGGTGTATTGTAAGAGAACAGCTTACATTTCGATTTCATTCATTACATACGGTTTCTACCAGCTTTTTTAGTTTGTATATATTTTCATTGTAAATAAAGTGTAAATATAGTGTTGTCAAGTTTGCTATCTTAGTTCCAGAAATTTCATTTATTTGAGTGACTGAACTTGAACTTGAGGGGGCTAGTCAGCTAGCAAGAAAGCTGCGCACGGATGCCAAGCATTGCTGATTTAATTTTGGCGAAGCCATTTGCCAGTCTTCCTTTCGAGGAAAAAATTAAAATTAAAGAGCAGGGTAGACCAACGCCTCAAATTGACTTGGTGAAAAAGGTAGGGAATAATACTCGTTCCTTTCAGCTCTCCTGGTACGAGAAAGTGAATTGACTAACAGCAAGTGACCCACATCAACAACAGTAAATAGGCTACTTTAGTAATATGTCATGGATGGACCAAAAATATAGAATCTATTTAAAATGTTTATGCTGAGTATATTATATTGGAATATATATTTCTCTGGATATAAATTAAACACAGCTACAATTTGGAAAACATTTTTAAACAAAAACACAGCCGAGAACATTTCACACTACAGACCTGGATTAAAAGTGAAGGGTTATCAAAATTGTCAATAAAACATTTCTCAGTCAAGATAAGTAAAATATAGGGAAAGTGTCATTGAATGAAATGTGTGGCACCCAGCTCTATGTTTGGCTCCCCAAGGTCAGTGCTTGTGCCTATTCCAGAACACTCTGCTGTTACTGCTGAGGTTCCTGACAAAGAGCTGCTTTCAATAATTATCAATTTTTAAACAACATGCCACAATTTTAAAATATAAAATGTTAAAATATACCCCCCCCCAACACCACCATCATGTATATTGGACAGTAGGCTAATGGGCCAAAAGAACCTGTTATTTCACAGTTTGTGACCCTGCCAACAATCAGCCAGATCAGAGGCAAGAGTATGGGCAAAATTGATGTGTTTTTTCTTTTTTCTTTTAAAATCTGGAAATATCGTAACCGACCAGCCTCCCCTGTTTGAAAGACTACCAGCCGCCACTGCTCTGAAACTATTGGTGATAGGAAGCTCAAGTTTTGGGGATTAACTTCTTTTAATAGTATCTCTGAGCCCTCCAAATTTCATTGAAATCTGAGATGGTCGAGCATAACCTCTTGTTGATTTGGCATGGAATGACCCAAATATAAATTTTAGGTTCCTCCAGCTATATCTTATTTTAGTTTCATGTGTATGTCGATCAATACCTACTGTATGCAGAAGTTTGGTTTGCATTTAATGCATATTATACTGAGGTCGATTTGAAATCCAGACTGTTTCGTTAGCAAAAGTGGAAATGGATTAAGTTTAAAGAGTCATTTTCTTTCTCACTTAATCTCACAGTGGAACCATGTGTGCTGGTTTGTGGTCTGTCATTATGATGTGTGTAGACACACCTCTCAGTATCTCTGTGCTCGCTGTCCACAAGAAAAACTTTAACTGATCTGCTGTGCTCTGTTTCTCTCCCTGTGTGTTCCACATCAGCGACCGCTCTTAGAGTTCAAAATATATGCAGGTTGAGTTTCTCTTGCATTCTTTCTCTTCCTGTGGATGTATATTTGTATACTAGGTGACTATCGAAACAGACAGACAGATTTATTCTCTCACCCTGATGTCAGTGGAGGACCTAGAGGCTGTAGTGAGTCATGTGGCAGCCTCACTCAAGAAAATCTTCCCGGATTCGTCCCCAGGGTAAGTAACCAGCCTGCAAACAACATCAGGCCTCAAAGTTTTTGACTTTATAATGACGCTGGAATCATAAAACAGCATTCGCTTCGCTGTCAGTATTATTGCTGTATGTATGTTTGTATCACAGAAGAAAAGAGCTAATTTCAGCAGACTGAGAATTCCTGCAAATGACATTATTTAACTTATTATCTTTCATTTCATGTTCATGTTTTATAAAACCTGTGGACATTCACTGGGGTTTCTCAGTATCTTATCAAACCACAGTTCATCACTTCCTCCAGATGGAATATGATGACATTTTAGTGGCTGTCACTGCTTGTATATTGCACTGGCAGACATGAGTAATACTAAAACGATTGCGCCTGTTTTTTTCTTTTCTTTTTGTTTTAACATAGTACCCAAACTGTGGTTGGATAATCACATGTGTGTCTTAAAGAAAACACAACAAAACAGTGCTCCAGTTTGGAAAATATTAATAAATCAGGCTAAGTGACTCATGCTAAGATGAGCAAGAGCATTTCCTGTGTTTGCAAGGGTAACATTTTGGGGATCATTTCTTTCTTTTCTTTTTTTTTTTGCTAGGAAACTATTAAAGAAAGTCCCTCCTGATCTTCAGGAGAGGTTGTGGGGTCTGACCTCTAGAGTTGAAGAGCAGCTGAATGGAGCGCAGAGACCATGTGGTCTGTAGCATCATCATTTTAGAGTTTAGATAGTAGAATATAATGTATTTAATTGTAGTGGTGACGCATTTACAGTATTTGTAAATGAGCTTGAGATCATATTCCCTTTAAACACCTCCAAGAAATAGCAGAACATGCTGGTGTTTCATCTGTTATTATACTGGAGGTGTTTTCAATTCAAAAATCATGAAGTATTTCTGGTAATGATGGCTAAACTCATTGTGGTACAGTGTTTAAGTTTTTGTAATTGCTGGCTTTCTCGTTGGTGGGTTACTACAGGGGGATTCTCGGACACATACGCCGCGCTGTGTGACTTCAACGACTTCCCATGTCGCGAGGAAGTCCAGTGGGTCAGAATGCTTCATTGCTCATTAGTAACAATAAATTTCATGAAACCATAATTATGCGTGATTGCTCAGAACTTTGTATCTTAATATTTCTGTGTAGGACATAGACAATATCTACCATGTTCAGAATTGTCGGGAATTCAACCTTCTGGATTTCAGTCATTTAGAGAGCAGGTAAGTGGCTTCTTTGGCTTGTTATGGATTTCAAGAAATAGCATTTTTATCTAATATAACCCTACGCTGTCCTATCAGTATGTATCAGCATTCCTATGAGTGAATGGATCAGTTGAGGTTTGTTTAATGCTGTGAAGATTCTTCCTGAGTGTATTTGCATCAGTGATTCATTCACTGTAATTCTGTCAATTAGGGATCTGGCGTTGGCTGTAGGTGCTCTGTCCTTCAACCAATGGTTCACCAAGATCTACAGTAAAGATTTTAAACTGGTATACTTGGATATTCTCATCCACTGTTAATGAATAACAATGTCATAGATGTGAGAAATGCAGAATTTACAGCACAAGGCCAGTCATTTAAAATATCAAAGAAAGTTTGCTCAGATGTCATGTCTAGTTTTGTTCTTTTCTCATTGTGAGTGTGGCATTGTGAGTGTTGAATGCGTTGCTTGGTTTGTGTGGTTAGAGGGGTAGTAATCATGGGAAGAAAGAAAACGTAAGAAGTGTTCCACCTCCTCTGGGTGTTAGATATGTTAGATAGACTCACTGTGTGATTGTGAGACTGAAGACTTTTTCCTTTTCCATTGCATGTGTGTAGACACTAGATGTTCAGGAACAAGTGATCTACCTCATTAGCAGGTCCACAGCTCTGCAGGAAATGAGCCTGGAGGCCAGTGGACTTAAAGTGTGAGTGCAAACTAGCTCCCCAGCAAAACACCCACTGATACGACACAAGAAATTAACTTCTCTGCAGACTATTGGAAATATGTGCATATGTTTCTCTCTGAGATTGTTGTTTTTGTCTTATAGGGCTTTCTGTGCATGAGTTTGGAAAATACATAACAAGTGCTTGCATTTAAGTTAAAAAAAAGAGATAAAGCAATATGCTTTTAACAAAAAATTGACCCCAATGGTATTTCAATGGGGGGAAAGGAAAATGCACCTTTATTTACTTATTTACAATCCTAATTCCAAAAAAGTTGGGACACTGTAAAACATGAAAAACAAAATGCGAACATTTGCATATGCTGAAAACCTTATATTTCATTGAAAATAGTATAAAGACAACATATGAAATGTTGAAACTGAGAAATTTTATTGTTTTTTGGAAAATCTATGCTCATTTTGAATTTGATGTCAGCAACAGGTTTCAGAAAAGTTGGGACAGGGGCAACAAAAGACTGAAAAAGTGGTGCGATCAGGGGCGGAGCTAAGGGGTGGCCAGGGGGGGCCGTGGCCACCTCAGGACACGCCTTGGCCCCACCCTGGCCACCCCAGGGCCGGACAATAAAATTTAAAAACCCGATAGGTCCCACGAAATGTTAATTCCGCCTGCTGGATTTTTGTTCCGCCTATTTGGTTTCTGCGGGGATGCATATTACCGTAGCACACAAACATTTGGCATGTTCAGGCAGCAGGTGGATGAGCAGGTTGTCGTGACGGTGGTGGTATCAGATAGTCATGCTCTAGTCCGACAACACAACAACCTCCGAACTACGTGAACGTGCGATTAATTTGGGATGCAAGTTATTCATCTCTCATACTCTCTTCAAGTTTTCTCACTTTGTAGACATACAGTTACAATTCTGTCCTCAGACAATTCAGAGTTTCCAGAAATCTCCACTCTGCCCGGGGTTTTCGAAAGTATCCGTTTTCAGTGACTGAAACCTTCGTTTACATGTAAATGCAACCAGATAGATAAATATGTGTCTTTATAGATGTCCGGCTACAGTGGGATTTGTGCGGTGTGCACACATAGATAGATAGAAAGCAAAACGTCGGTGGTTTTCGATTGTACGACTCAAAAGAGAAAATTACGTTGGCAAGTTACTGTAGCTGTCTGTGAATCACTTTGCTCACTCTAACCGCAGAATACAACTTTTAAAGTTAATGTTTGTCTGTTACATGAAAATATAGAGATGTTGTGTGATGTTTATATTAATGTGTGTGAGATGTTGTGTGTTACTGGTGGGAGTACACATTGATTAATAATTGTCACACTCATACATACACAACACTCGTGCATTCTCTCAACACACACTCTCCCCCTACCCCTTTCATGCACCACATTTCTATATTTACATGTAACACACTCACTCATACACAACACTCGTGCATTCTCTCAACACACACTCTCCCCCTACCCCTCTCATGCACCGCATTTCTATATTTACATGTAACACACTCACTCATACACAACACTTATGCACTCTCTTAACATACTGTCTATCTCACTCACACACACGCACACAATTTGTGCACTACATTTCTATATTTACATGTAACATTCATACACTCTCAACACAGACACACAACTCATGCACTAAATTTTTATATTTAAATGTAACACTCATGCACTGTCTTAACTCTCTCTCACTCACTCATATGAACACATACTTCACTCTCTTAACACACACTATGTCTTTCTCTCACTCACTATAAGATACAACTCATGCACTCTCAACACACACCCTCTCTTACACACACACACACACACACACACACACACACACACACACACACACACACACACACACACACCACTCATGCATGATGCACTACATTTCTATATTTACATGTAACACACTCACTGGTATACACAACACTCGTGCACTCTCAACACACACACCACTCATGCACTCTGAACACACACTCACCCACACACCACCCATGCACTACATTTCTATATTCACATATAACACACACACACACACACACACACACACACACATTTTGTAACTCAACACATTTAGTTTGTACAGTACTTACAATGGACAATATCACAACGTGTTGTAAGTGTTTACATATGTTGTATGTATGAGTTAAGTATACAAGTATTTTCCTTTTCCTGAGCAAAACACTCTTTATTCAAGCCTGATTAATATCCTTACTACTTCCCAGGTGCCTGGGACAGGTGATCTTTTAGTTTTTACTTTTGCATTTTAGTAGTGATCGTTAAAATCCTGATGCTTAACTAGAGTAAACAAGTTGGATGGTTTCTTTGTTTTGCAGATGCTTTATGTTACATAAATAAATTAATACATTAATTTCTGACTTCTTGGCTTACATGGGTTTTGTTCATGAGTTAGGCACCAGATATGCCACCAGATACATCAGAATACAGGAAATCAAATCTAGCTAATTCAAAATTTCCCGGGGGAGGACCCCCGGAACCCCCCCCCCTTTATTTAGTCACAGCATGGCCACCCCTTGTATATCCTTGGCCTCCCTTTGGCCACCCCATGTAAAAAATCCTGGGTACGCCACTGTGTAGAAGGTGTAGTTATGTGTCCCGTTGCCAAATTAAATTTTTAACACATCCTTTCTGAGAGTATACACAGTGTATATATATATATATATATATATATATATATATATATATATATATATATACACACAACCCCAATTCCAAAAAAACTTGGGACATTGTGTAAACCGTAAATAAAAACAGAATGTGATAATTTGCAAAATCATGGAAACGCTATATTTCATTGAAAATAGTACAAAGACAAGATATCAAATGTTGAAACTAAGAAATTTTATTCTTTTTTTGAAAAATATATGCTCATTCTGAATTTGATGTCAGCAACACGTTTCAAAAAAGTTGGGACGGGGCATTTTTATAACTGTGTTGCATCACCTTTACTTTTAAAAACACTCTAAATGTTTGGGAACTGAGGAGACCAAATTGCTGTAGTTTTGAAAGTGAAACGTTGTCCCTTTCTTGCCTGTTACACAGTTTCAGTTGCTCAACAGTTTGGGGTCTCCTTTCTTGTATTTTGCACTTCATAATGCACCAAATGTTTTAAATGGGAGACAGGTCTGGACTGCAGGCAGGCCAGTTTAGCACCCGGACTCTTTTACTATGGAGCCATGCAGTTTTATTATGAGCAGAAAGCGGTTTGGTGTTGTCTTGCTGAAAGAAGGAAGGCCTTCCCTGAAAAAGATTTTGTCTAGATGGCAGCATATTGCTCTGAAATGTGTATATATCATTCAGCATTCATGATGCCTTCCCAGATGTACAAGCTACCCATGCCATGTGCACTAATGCACCCTCATACCATCACAGATGCTGGCTTTTGAACTGTGCACTGATAACCAGCCGGATGGTCCCTCTCCTCTTTAGCCTGGAGGATGTGGCGTCCATGATTTCTAAAGAGAATTTCCGCTTTCAATTAGTCAGACCTTGGGACAATTTCCCACTTCACCCCAGTCCATTGTAAAAGAGCTCGGGCCCGGAGAAGGTGGCAAGGTTTCTGGATATTGTTTATATTTTGTTTTAACTTACATGGCACGGTGGTGTAGTGGTTAGCACGGTCGCCTCACAGCAAGAAGGTTCTGGGTTCGAGCCCAGCGGCCGGCGGGGGCCTTTCTGTGTGGAGTTTGCATGTTCTCCCCGTGTCTACGTGGGTTTCCTCTGGGTGTTGCGGTTTCCCCCACAGTCCAAAGACATGCAGGTTAGGTTAATATGGGACGGCCTTGGGCTGAGGTGCCCTTGAGCGAGGCACCTAACTCCCAACTGCTCCGCGGGCGCTGTTAGTATGGCTGCCCACTGCTGTATGTGTGTGTGCTCATTGCTCATGTGTGTGTGCATGTGTGCGTTCACTGCTTCAGATGGGTTAAATGCAGAGAGGAAATTTCACAAGTGTGTGATGAATAAAGTTGCGCTTTCTTTCTTTCTTTCTTTCTTTCTTTCTTTCTTTCTTTCTTTCTTTCTTTCTTCATTTGTAGATGCAGTAATTAACTGTTTTCACAGATGATAGTTTTCTGAAGTGTTCCTGAGCCCATACGGTGATTTCCACTTCAGACTGCTTTTAATGCAAAAGTCTTCTTTTAATATATACAAGGGGTGGCCATGCTGTGACTAAATAAGGGGGGGGAGGGGGGGGGGGGTTTCCGGGGGTCCTCCCCCGGGAAATTTTGAATTAGCTAGATTTGATTTCCTGTATTCTGATGTATCTGGTGGCATATCTGGTGCCTAACTCATGAGCAAAACCCATGTGAGCCAAGAGGTCAGAAATTAATGTATTAATTTATTTATGTAACATAAAGCATCTGCAAAACAAAGAAACCATCCAACTTGTTTACTCTAGTTAAGCATCAGGATTTTAACGATCACTACTAAAATGCAAAAGTAAAAACTAAAAGATCACCTGTCCCAGGCACCTGGGAAGTAGTAAGGATATTAGTCAGGCTTGAATAAAGAGTGCTTTGCTCAGGAAAAGGAAAATACTTGTATACTTAACTTATACATACAACATATGTAAACACTTACAACATGTTGTGATATTGTCCATTGTAAGTACTGTACAAACTAAATGTGTTGAGTTACAAAATGTGTTTGTGTGTGTGTTTGTGTGTGTGTGTGTGTGTGTGTGTGTGTGCGCGTGCGTGTGAGTGAGTGAAAGTGTTACACTGATGGAACACATGACATAGATGAGGTGTAGTGCATGAGTGGTGTGTGTGTGTGTGTGTGTGTGTGTGTGTGTGTGTGTGTGTGTGTGAATATAGAAATGTAGTGCATGGGTGGTGTGTGGGTGAGTGTGTGTTCAGAGTGCATGAGTGGTGTGTGTGTTGAGAGTGCACGAGTGTTGTGTATACCAGTGAGTGTGTTACATGTAAATATAGAAATGTAGTGCATCATGCATGAGTGGTGTGTGTGTGTGTGTGTGAGAGAGAGAGAGAGGGGGAAAGTATGTGCACTGCATGTAGATATAGAGGAGCTGTAGTATACGAATTGTGTGTGTGTGTGTGTGTGTGTGTGTGTGTGTGTGTGTGTGTGAGAGAGAGTGTATGTTCAGAGTGCATGAGTGTTGTGTGTGTTATATGTGAATATAGAAATGTAGTGCATGGGTGGTGTGTGGGTGAGTGTGTGTTCAGAGTGCATGAGTGGTGTGTGTGTTGAGAGTGCACGAGTGTTGTGTATACCAGTGAGTGTGTCACATGTAAATATAGAAATGTAGTGCATCATGCATGAGTGGTGTGTGTGTGTGTGTGTGTAAGAGAGTGTGTGTGTTGAGAGTGCATGAGTTGTATCTTATAGTGAGTGAGAGAAAGACATAGTGTGTGTTAAGAGAGTGAAGTATGTGTTCATATACAGTGGGGCAAAAAAGTATTTAGTCAGTCACCAATTGTGCAAGTTCTCCTACTTAAAAAGATGAGAGAGGCCTGTAATTTTCATCATAGGTATACCTCAACTATGAGAGATAAAATGAGAAAAATAAATCCAGAAAATCACATTGTCTGATTTTTAAAGAATTTATTTGCAAATTATGGTGGAAAATAAGTATTTGGTCAATAACAAAAGTTCATGTCAATACTTTGTTATATACCCTTTGTTGGCAATGACAGAGGTCAAACGTTTTCTGTAAGTCTTCACAAGGTTTTCACACACTGTTGCTGGTATTTGGCCCATTCCTCCATGCAGATCTCCTCTAGAGCAGTGATGTTTTGGGGCTGTCACTGGGCAACAGGGACTTTCAACTCCCTCCAAAGATTTTCTATGGGGTTGAGATCTGGAGACTGGCTAGGCCACTCCAGGACCTTGAAATGCTTCTTACGAAGCCACTCCTTCATTGCCCGGGCGGTGTGTTTGGGATCATTGTCATGCTGAAAGACCCAGCCACGTTTCATCTTCAATGCTGTTGCTGATGGAAGATTTTCACTCAAAATCTCACAATACATGGCCCCATTCATTCTTTCCTTTAGACAGATCAATTGTTCTGGTCCCTTTGCAGAAAAACAGCCCCAAAGCATGATGTTTCCACCCCCATGCTTCACAGTAGGTATGGTGTTCTTTGGATGCAACTCAGCATTCTTTCTCCTCCAAACACGACCAGTTGAGTTTTTACCAAAAAGTTCTATTTTGGTTTCATCTGACCATATAACATTCTCCCAATCCTCTTCTGGATCATCCAAATGCTCTCTAGCAAACTTCAGACGGGCCTGGACATGTACTGGCTTAAGCAGGGGGACACGTCTGGCACTGCAGGATTTGAGTCCCTGGTGGCGTAGTGTGTTACTGATGGTAGCCTTTGTTACTTTGGTCCCAGCTCTCTGCAGGTCATTCACTAGGTCCCCCCGTGTGGTTCTAGGATTTTTGCTCACCGTTCTTGTGCTCATTTTGACCCCATGGGGTGAGATCTTGCATGGAGCCCCAGATCGAGGGAGATTATCAGTGGTCTTGTATGTCTTCCATTTTCTAATAATTGCTCCTACAGTTGATTTCTTCACAGCAAGCTGCTTACCTATTGCAGATTCAGTCTTCCCAGCCTGGTGCAGGTCTACAATTTTGTTTCTGGTGTCCTTTGACAGCTCTTTGGTCTTGGCCATAGTGGAGTTTGGAGTGTGACTGTTTGAGGTTGTGGACAGGTGTCTTTTATACTGATAATGAGTTCAAACAGGTGCCATTAATACAGGTAACGAGTGGAGGACAGAGGAGCCTCTTAAAGAAGAAGTTACAGGTCTGTGAGAGCCAGAAATCTTGCTTGTTTGTAGGTGACCAAATACTTATTTTACCGAGGAATTTACCAATTAATTCATTAAAAATCCTACAATGTGATTTCCTGGATTCTTTCCCCCCATTCTGTCTCTCATAGTTGAAGTGTACCTATGATGAAAATTACAGGCCTCTCTCATCTTTTTAAGTGGGAGAACTTGCACAATTGGTGGCTGACTAAATACTTTTTTGCCCCACTGTATGAGTGTGAGAGAGAGAGAGTTAAGACAGTGCATGAGTGTTACATTTAAATATAAAAATTTAGTGCATGAGTTGTGTGTCTGTGTTGAGAGTGTATGAATGTTACATGTAAATATAGAAATGTAGTGCACAAATTGTGTGCGTGTGTGTGAGAGTGAGATAGACAGTGTGTTGAGAGAGTGCATAAGTGTTGTGTATGAGTGAGTGTGTTACATGTAAATATAGAAATGTGGTGCATGAGAGGGGTAGGGGGAGTGTGTGTGTTGAGAGAGTGCATAAGTGTTGTGTATGAGTGAGTGTGTTACATGTAAATATAGAAATGTGGTGCATGAAAGGGGTAGGGGGAGAGTGTGTGTTGAGAGAATGCACGAGTGTTGTGTATGTATGAGTGTGACAATTATTAATCAATGTGTACTCCCACTAGTAACACACAACATCTCACACACATTAATATAAACATCACACAACATCTCTATATTTTCATGTAACAGACAAACATTAACTTTAAAAGTTGTATTCTGCGGTTAGAGTGAGCAAAGTGATTCACAGACAGCTACAGTAACTTGCCGACGTAATTTTCTCTTTTGAGTCGTACAATCGAAAACCACCGACGTTTTGCTTTCTATCTATCTATGTGTGCACACCGCACAAATCCCACTGTAGCCGGACATCTATAAAGACACATATTTATCTATCTGGTTGCATTTACATGTAAACGAAGGTTTCAGTCACTGAAAACGGATACTTTCGAAAACCCCGGGCAGAGTGGAGATTTCTGGAAACTCTGAATTGTCTGAGGACAGAATTGTAACTGTATGTCTACAAAGTGAGAAAACTTGAAGAGAGTATGAGAGATGAATAACTTGCCTCCCAGATTAATCGCACGTTCACGTAGTTCGGAGGTTGTTGTGTTGTCGGACTAGAGCATGACTATCTGATACCACCACCGTCACGACAACCTGCTCATCCACCTGCTGCCTGAACGCGCCAAATGTTTGTGTGCTACGGTAATATGCATCCCCGCAGAAACCAAATAGGCGGAACAAAAATCCAGCAGGCGGAATTAACATTTCGTGGGACATATCGGGTTTATAAATTTTATTGTCCGGCCCTGGGGTGGCCAGGGCGGGACCAAGGCGTGCCCTGGGGTGGCCACGCCCCCCCCGGCCACCCCTTAGCTCCGCCCCACTTCTACATTTCACTTCTTTCAAAACTTTGTATCTTAGATTAATGTCGATCTGATCATCCAAGGCCCCAGGAATCACTGGCCATGGATCATCTTCAGATTGATCAATTTACTGCATATTAAAGTAATTAAATGTGAACATTTAGCCAGATAATGCAGCAGCCATTTTTTGGACAATAATTTTACACAAAGCATTAGTTGATATCACAGCTCATTTCCTCCTCCTCCCCGCCAACATAAATTCTATACATTTAATGTTATTTAACATGAGGCTTCAGTTACACATTCATACACCACCATTCTTACAAATCCAAAGTATATTTTCTCAAATGTATTTATATCAAAAGGATTGCCATCATGGAAAATAATTGGATGAAGTTTGCTATGGCTATATGAGATGTACAGTGGTGCTTGAAAGTTTGTGAACCCTTTAGAATTTTCTATATTTTTGCATAAATATGACCTAAAACATCATCAGATTTTCACACAAGTCCTAAAAGTAGAGACCCCAGTTAAACAAATGAGACAAAAATATTATACTTGGTCATTTATTTATTGAGGAAAATGATCCAATATTACATATCTGTGAGTGGCAAAAGTATGTGAACCTTTGCTTTCAGTATCTGGTGCGACCCCCTTGTGCAGCAATAACTGCAACTAAACGTTTCCGGTAACTGTTGATCAGTCCTGCACACCGGCTTGGAGGAATTTTAGCCCATTCCTCCGTACAGAACAGCTTCAACTCTGGGATGTTGGTGGGTTTCCTCACATGATCTGCTCGCTTCAGGTCCTTCCACAACATTTCGATTGGATTAAGGTCAGGACTTTGACTTGGCCATTCCAAAACATTAACTTTATTCTTCTTTAACCATTCTTTGGTAGAACAACTTGTGTGCTTAGGGTCGTTGTCTTGCTGCATGATCCACCTTCTGTTGAGATTCAGTTCATCGACAGATGTCCTGACATTTTCCTTTAGAATTCACTGGTATAATTCGGAATTCATTGCTCCATCAATGATGGCAAGCCGTCCTGGCCCAGATGCAGCAAAACAGGCCCAAACCATGATACTACCACCGCCATGTTTCACAGATGGGATAAAGTTCTTATGCTGGAATGCAGTGTTTTCCTTTCTCCAAACATAACGCTTCTCATTTAAACCAAAAAGTTCTATTTTTGGTCTCATCCGTCCACAAAAGATTCTTCCAATAGCCTTCTGGCTTGTCCACGTGATCTTTAGCAAACTGCAGACGAGCAGCAATGTTCTTTTTGGAGAGCAGTGGCTTTCTCCTTGCAACCCTGCCATGCACACCATTGTTGTTCAGTGTTCTCCTGATGATGGACTCATGAACATTAGCCAATGTGAGAGAGGCCTTCAGTTGCTTAGAAGTTACCCTGGGGTCCTTTGTGACCTCACCGAGTCTTACACACCTTGCTCTTGGAGTGATCTTTGTTGGTCGACCACTCCTGGGGAGGGTAACAATGGTCTTGAATTTCCTCCATTTGTACACAATCTGTCTGACTGTGGATTGGTGGAGTCCAAACTCTTCAGAGATGGTTTTGTAACCTTTTCCAGCCTGATGAGCATCAACAACGCTTTTTCTGAGGTCCTCAGAAATCTTCTTTGTTCGTGCCATGATACACTTCCACAAACACGTGTTATGAACATCAGACTTTGATAGATCCCTGTTCTTTAAATAAAACAGGGTGCCCGCTCACACCTGTTTGTCATCCCATTGATTGAAAACACCTGACTCTAATTTCACCTTCAAATTAACTGCTAATCCTATAGGTTCACATACTTTTGCCACTCACAGATATGTAATATTAGATCATTTTCCTCAATGAATAAATGACCAAGTATAATATTTTTGCCTCATTTGTTTAACTGGGTTCTCTTTATCTACTTTTAGGCCTTGTGTGAAAATCTGATGATGTTTTAGGCCATATTTATGCAGAAATATAGAAAATTCTAAAGGGTTCACAAACTTTCAAGCGCCACTGTATCTTAATTAGCTATAAAGCAAAGTTTGATAGTTAGCAAGAATCAAAAGAATATTCCTGCCTCATGATGCTGAATAATTAGTAGAACTTTTAGTTCCAGCCAGGCTATTTAATAATACCAAGTGCAAACTAAATAATAATAATAAAAATGGCACACAACAGCATAAAATATCTCACAAGTTAAATTTCCCTCTTGCAAGCTGAGCAACAATACTTAAAAAAATCTCCCACTATGTTTGTGCCATGTAAAATAGCTACCCGTGCTATTTTAACATTAAACTTAGCAATTTTCTAAGAGTCTAAAGTGAACATAGAGTAAAATACAGTCGAACAGTTCTGTTAGAAACCAAACTAAACCAGTATTAAAAATAGCAGCAGCAGATCATGTCATTTTTGCATGTAGATATATGTTAAAGAAATTATTTTAAGTCCAACTTACCTCAAGAATTTTGCTCTAGCTGTTACTGGTGAGAATCCTCAATTCAATGTTATACAACTCCCATGATGCTTCTTGCATACTATGGACAAAGTCACTGGAAGTCAGCATCACCCAGTGACACCATGCACGAGACACACACTACCCAACCAAAACCAGTTAACTATTATTTTAACTACAGCCTAAACCAACCTTTACTCACTTCAAGAGCACATCGAATATAGTTGTTAAAAACAACTAGCAAGCTAACGTTATTCAAACTGAAGATAGAGAGAGCTAGTGTTACTTGAGTAACCCCTTTATTTTAAATTCCTCCACTGAAATCCCTCACCTGAGTTACTGCCATTATACCAGTTTCCAGGGGGTCTTCAATCCTACCCACGTATCTCATCCGGTGCTGTGTAAACATTGAGGAACGAGGATACGCAGTGCTGAGCTCTAGCTGACATCGTCATTGAACAACGTCACTGTCAACTGTCAACGCCCTGTTTACATTATTTCGAATCAGCGGATCATCAGGTTAACGTTTTTAAAACGATTCGCGTACACACACAAAATTTCTGTGCCCGCAACAAAACCGTTCCCCGTGCACACAGCAACGCCAATACACGGATACGCTAATCACATGACTAATTAGACGGCACGTCACATGATCCCAGTGCATATCGGGCATGCGCAAGTCACTCACCACTTGCAAGTGGAAGGATGTCGTTGTATAAAATGAAGTATGCCAGTCTGTTATCGGCGGTACTGGTACTACAATGACGCCTTTTTTACACCGTGTATGGCCTTCGCGTTTATGCTAGAAGGATCTAACAGTGTTCGGTACACTCTTCACCTCGCAGAACGGCCGTTTTTTGCGATTACAACAAGACTATTTAGTGCTACGGTAACCAACACACTTCCTGTATTGCTCATTCACTTAATGACTTCCTCAACACACTTCCTGTATTGCTCATTCACATGACCAACGTGGCATGACCAACGCCAGCGAATCAGGAAGGTGGATGTCACAGTGACGTTGTCCAATGACGACGTCAGCTAGAGCTCAGCACTGCGTATCCTCGTTCCTCAATGTTTACACAGCACCGGATCAGATACGTACTGGGTTGAATACGTGGGCCCTGGCGGATTCAAACTGTTTCGCCTGTGGAGTCGTTTTCCGGCATTTTAATGTGCACGGACAGTGCATCTGCAACGAAAATGATACGGATACGGTCTAATGTAAACACCACCTAAGGGCTGGTGTGTTATACTGTGAGTAGTGAGTGCTGATAAGGTTCTAAATGGCTGCCATTAGCAGTGCTGTTTACATAGTCTCTGAGAAATGAAGAGGCTGTTCAGAGACATTCAATGACCACTGAGCGACAGATTTTTTTTTAACAATTCAGAGTGAAGTGATATTTTGTGTACTGTACAACAGTATACAATAAAATGAAAACAAAATGGCAAGTCAGTGTCATCATCAGTCTACAGGCTGGCTGCTGTTCAGCTAAATCAAATATCTCAAGTATTTAAAAAACCTGACACTAAATGTAGAGCAAATCAGTCTACACATATTGTGTTGAATGTCGTGAACAAATCCACAGGTCGTGTTAATTTTAAAACTACGCAGAACTGTACAGTGGATATAAAAAGTGTACACACCCTGTTAAAATGATAGGATTTTTCTGATGTAAAAAAAATGAGACCACGATAAATAATTTCAAAACTTTTCCCACCTTTAATGTGACCTATAACCTGTACAATTCAATTGAAAAACAAACAAATCTGTTCGGGGGGAAAAACATAAAAAATAAAAAACGTACAATAAGCTGGTTGCATAAGTGTGCACACCCTTAAACTAATACTTTGTTGAAGCACCTTTTGATTTAATTACAGCATTCAGTCTTTTTGGGTCGGAGTCTATCAGCCTGCCACATCTAGACTTGGCAATATTTGCCCACTCTTCCAAATCTGTCAGATTGCGAGGGCATCTCTTGTGCACAGCTTTCTTAGGTTTTCAATTGGATTTAGGTCTGGGCTCTGGCTGGGCCATTCCAAAACTTTAATTTTCTTCTGGTGAAGCCATTCTTTTGTTGATTTCGATGTATGCTTGGGGTCATTGTTGTGCTGAAAGATGAAATTCCTCTTCATCTTCAGCTTATAGCAGGCACCTGAAGGTTTTGGGCCAAAATTGACTGGTATTTATAACTGTTCATAATTCCCTCTACCTTGACTAAAGCCCCTGTTCCAGCTGAAAAAAACAACAACCCCAAAACATGATGCTGCCACCACCATGCTTCACCGTGGGGATGGTGTTCTTTTGGTGATGTGCAGTGCTGTTTTTGTGCCAAACATACCTTTTGGAATTGTGGCCAAAAAGTTCAACCTTGGTTTCATCAGACCATAACACATTTTCCCACATGCTTTTGGGAGAGTCGATGGGTTTTTTTTCCTCTAAAATTTAGCTGGGCCTGGATGTTTTTCTTTGTAAGAAAAGGCTTCGTCTTGCAACCCTACCCCGTAGTCCAAACATATGGAGAATACGGGAGATTGTTGTCACATGTAGTACGCAACCAGTACTTGCCAGAAATTCCTGCAGCTCCTTCAGTGTTGCTGTAGGCCTCTCGGCAGCCTCCCTGACCAGCTTTCGTCTCGTCTTCATCAATTTTGGAGGGACGTCCTGTTCTTGGTAACGTCATTGTTGTCCCATATTTTCTCCACTTCTTGATGACTGTCTTCACTGTGCTCCATGGTATACTGTATCTAATGCCATGGAAATTTTTTCGTACCCTTCTCCTGACTGATAGCTTTCAACAATGAGATACCTTTGATGCTTTGTACGCTCTCTGTGAGCCCTGGCTTTTGCTGGAGGATGCACCTGAGTAAATGTCTGAACTTTATTTGGGGTTAATCAGAGTCATTTTAATTGATGGCAGGCATGAATCCAAAAATACTGAATGCTGCAATTAAATCAAAAGGTGCTTCAACAAAGTATTAGTTTAAGGGTGTGCACACTTATGCAACCAGCTTATTGCCCCCCCCTCCCCCCCATTCTCAAGTTTGCACATGCTTTTACACATGGAAACCGTTAATAAACCAGGGCCTGAATTCAGCTTATAATGAAGATTATAGTTCAAAATTGTCTTTCCTACTTCATTCTGATTTTGAATTTCCATCGGTAGTGACTGATGTTTACTTTCTGATTCTCTCTCTAAATTATACTTTAGGGATTTTGCTGTAAAGATGGCTTGCGCTCTTCATGACCAGCCTTCCTCAGCACTGCGTATCATCAATCTGTCATCGAACCCCATAGAAGATAAAGGTGCTTTTGTGTTTCTTTTGTCTGGTCCAGGATCAGTTTCCAGTTTGTATCTACACACACGTTATGCATTGTGTGCTACAATGCAAACTGATCCAGACACAGACAAGCAGGCTGTCTCACTCTTTATCATATTCTGATGTAGTCTGTAGATGAATATACAGTAGTACTTTTCTACACTATATATTGTATATTGTCTTCCCAACAGTTAAAATAATGGAAATCATTCACTGAATAGTGGCTGATTCTCCTAATCACAACAGCTCTTTGAACTTTGATGACAATAACATTTGATTATAATTCTGCAGGTCATTCTCTTAATTTCTTTTTACACCCTTTAGGTGTAATGGCGCTCTGTCAGAGTTGGGCGCGACTGTCTCCTGGTCTCTCTCAGCTCTATCTGTCTAAGGTCTCTCTCTCTCCTAAAGGTACGTCTGGCTTGCAAACTTTATGCCATTATATATTACAACTAGGTGGCACGGTGGTGTAGTGGTTAGCACTGTCACCTCACAGCAAGATGGTTCTGGGTTCGAGCCCAGCAGCCGATGGAGGCCTTTCTGTATGGAGTTTGCATGTTCTCCCCGTGTCTGCGTGGGTTTCCTCCGGGTGCTCTGTTTTCTCCCAAAGACATGCAGGTTAGGCTAATTGGTGGCTCTAAATTGATCGTGAGTGTGAATGATTGTTTATGTGTCAGTCCTGCGATGACCTGACGACTTGTCCAGGGTGTACCCCACCTCTCGCCCATAGTCAGCTGGGATAGGCTCCAGCTTACCCGCGACCCTGCACAGGATAAGCGGTTATGGATAATGGATGGAAGGTCGATCAAAAAATTATGCAGCTTTTCAGTTTCTCATCTCATCTCATTATCTCTAGCCGCTTTATCCTTCTACAGGGTCGCAGGCAAGCTGGAGCCTATCCCAGCTGACTACGGGCGAAAGGCGGGGTACACCCTGGACAAGTCGCCAGGTCATCACAGGGCTGACACATAGACACAGACAACCATTCACACTCACACCTACGGTCAATTTAGAGTCACCAGTTAACCTAACCTGCATGTCTTTGGACTGTGGGGGAAACCGGAGCACCCGGAGGAAACCCACGGGGAGAACATGCAAACTCCACACAGAAAGGCCCTCGCCGGCCCCGGGGCTCGAACCCAGGACCTTCTTGCTGTGAGGCGACAGCGCTAACCACTACACCACCGTGCCGCCCTCAGTTTAATTCTCTGACTAAAATACATTTAGTTGCTAGAGTCAAGTTGAATTTCAGCACAAACGTTTGATGCTATGATATACGGTATACAAAACTGTTTTACAAACATGCTTGAGATTTTCAAGTCCTTCTTTCTGGGTATCTGTTAGGACTTGGCAGTATCGCTCAGGTGCTCCATCAGAACAAAGCTTTCTCAAATTCATTAACACATCTGGACCTGAGTGGGAATGCAGGATGTCTGGCTACAGAGGATGCCGTGGTAAGAAACAGAGAGATAGAGGTTAAAGGAATCAGTACAAAATCACACATGACTCGCATATCATGGTACATTTATTTCAGATATTTCTTTCTGTTTATGGGGTTCTATAAAAGTTGCTCATTTCCCATGTAATGTGTCTGACTGAAGATGTCTAGCCTGGTTTGGCTGAGCCAAGTCTCTGGTGACTGCATCTCCTTCTTCTGTTTCTCACTTGCATTGTTCACGCACAGATTTTATTATAGGAATGTGACCTCAATCAACCGAAGTGCCATTCTGTGTTATTGAGTTTGAACCTAGAGCAGCTCTTTGCATGAATAAGGAATGACCCCTGTTTCAAATGAACAGTCTTTATTTGAGAGTAAGTTGAATTAAAATAGATGACAGCACATGCTATTGGGCAGTTATTTAGGGGTATAGATAAGTCGATGAAATGTGATAGGTGAAAGATAGCAAAAAGAGAAAAAGTAATATTATTGGGTAATAACACTTACCTATTTTGACACTTATTGGTATTGCGTTGAATATTATTGGATACAAAAAAAAAAAAAAGACATGTCATGTCTATGAACCACATAGAGAATATCAGTG
Organism: Neoarius graeffei; assembly: GCF_027579695.1. Taxonomy (NCBI): domain Eukaryota; kingdom Metazoa; phylum Chordata; class Actinopteri; order Siluriformes; family Ariidae; genus Neoarius; species Neoarius graeffei. Next base: position 60,069,727 of record NC_083574.1, read on the forward strand.
AATTCAATAATCTGAAAATGCACAGTGCCTGAGCTCTGGCCTTCTTTCCTTCTAGAGTCTCTTCAGGTTCCTGTCGGACCCCAACGTTGTGTCCCATCTGGACCTCAGCTCTACTGACTGCCCTTTGGACACTGTGAGTAAAATCTCACAGTCTTCAGCAACTCATTGTTCTGAAGAGCCACGTGTTAACAGTATAGCTTATTTTCATGTCAGAAAGAGGATATGTGGCAGTTATGTCATGATTAAATACTCTTTGAGGAGATTGAATAAATTAAACTACATGCAGTACGTGCTAGCACATGTACCTACTGTAGTTAAACAGTATAGCTGTAATAGCACACTCGTAAAGTAATAAGGGCTTTATATGGTTCAATTTCAGTAAATAAAATAAAATTATATGCATCCCTGTTTCTAACTCAACCCAGGGTCATGAGATTTAAATAGTAAATTCCCTCATAAGCATGATTACAAGAAATGTGTGTAAATTGTGTATGTCTCTAAGTTTGATTGGTCTTCTTTCTCGTTTCATCTGGATCTCTCTCTCTCTCTCTCTCTCTCTCTCTCTAGCTCTTTGTGTCTCTCTCTGCTGGTTGCTGCACTACATTAACCCACCTCAACCTCTCCAGGAACACTTTCTCCCATAGGTAAGATAAGCACAGCTAGAAAACCTTATCATACATCCAGATCAGCTTTCTCTTCTAGTTAGAAGAAGAAGAAGCCTTTGTCACACATACACTCAAGCACACAGTGAAATGCATCTTCTGCATTTAACCCATCCGAAGCAGTGAACACACACATGCACATACACACACACACGTGGACAATGAGCATACACACATACCCAGAGCAGTGGGCAGCTATGCTACAGTGCCCAGAGACCAGTTGGGGGTTAGGTGCCTTGCTCAAGGGCACTTCAGCCCAACCTCAGGCCATAGCTGCTCCATGTTAACCTAACCTCATGTCTTTGGACTGTGGGGGAAACCTGAGCACCCAGAGGAGAACATGCAAACTCCACACAGAAAGCCCCCCCCCCCCCCCCCCCATCAGCCACTGAGCTTGAACCCAGAACCTTCTTGCTGTGAGGCGACAGTACTAACCACTACACCACCATAGGCTGATCCTAGTCACAGAAATGATCATAGTGATCATGAGTGTTTGTCTGTGGTGTGTTATGAATATATGCACAGGGCTAAAGCAGGATGTCTGTTGTAGGAAGGTACGGGAGGTGACACGAAGTGTGAGAGACTTTTTCACAAGGAGCACGGAGCTGAAGTACGTTGGATTGTCTGGGACTAAATTACTTTCAGAAGCCTTGAGGTACCAGCTATCTAAAAGCTATTATAACTGAGACAAGTTTTTTTTTTTTTTTTTTTTAATTCACAACGTACCCCAAATCAGAAAAAGTTGGGATGGTATGGAAAATGTAAATAAAAAAAGAAAGAAATCATTTCTAAATTTACTTTGATTTGCATTTCATTGCAGGCAGTATGAACCCAAGATATTTTATGTTTTTTCTGGTCAGTTTAATTTCATTAGTGGATTTTCATCCATTCCTGCATTTCAGGCCTGCAACACATTTCAAAAAAGTTGGAATGGAGGCTATTTAGGCATAGTAATGAAGTAAAACAATTAAATAATGATGTGATTTGAAACAGGTGAGGCCAACATGTAATTGTAATCCTGATTTGGTACAAAATCAGTCTCCAGGAAAGGCCTAGTCTTTAAGGAGCAGAGATAGACTGATGATCTCCAATTTGTCAACAAATACATGAGAAAAGTATTGAAATATTTGAAAACAATTTTCCTCAAAGAAAGATAGCAAGGGATTTGGATATTTCACTCCCTATGGTGCATAATGTCATTCAACAGTTCAAGGAATCTGGAGGAATTTTGGTGTGTAAAGGGCAAGGGCACAAGCCTAAGCTGAACACCCGTGATCTCCAATCTCTCAGATGGCACTGAATCAAGAACCGTCATTCATCTATAGCCGATATAACCACATGGGCTCAGGATTACTTTGGCAAGCCTTTGGCAAGCACTGCAATATGGAGTTACGTCCACAAATGGCAGTGGAAACTTTACTGTGCAAAAAGGAAGCCTTATAATAACTGTGTCCAGAAGCATCATCGACTTCTCTGGTCTCAGAGGCATCTGGAATGGACCATCACACAGTGGAAACTTATTCCATGTCTTTTTGTAAAAAGACCAAAGACGAAAAGGACCATCCAGACTGTTACCAACAACAAGTCCAAAAGCCAGTGTCTGTCATGGTATGGGGTTGTGTCAGTGCCCTTGGCAAAAGTAACTTACACTTCTGTGATGGCACCATTAATGCAGAAAAGTAAACTGAGGTTTTGGAGCAACATATGCTACCTTCAAGATGACATCTTTTCCAGGGATATTTCAACAAGACAATGCAAAACCACATTCTGCACACATTACAAAGGCATGGCTGTGGAAGAAGAAGGTGCCTGTCCCCTCTGTCCCCAATGAAGCAGGTGTGGTCAATTTTGAAACGAAAAATATGGCAATGACGACCCCATACTGTTGCACACCTTAAGACCTGTTTGCAGGAAGAATGAGACCAAATAACACCTTCATCACTTGGTGTCTTCAGTCCCTGAACATCTTTTAAGTGTTGTGAGAAGAAACGGCAGCATTATAAAGTTCTAAATGCTTTACCATCCCAACTTTTTTGAAATGTGTTGCAAGGATCAAAATTAAAATAAGTGTATATTTTGAAAAACACAATAAAATTCATGAGGCAAAACATCAAATAATGTGCTGTTGGATTGTTTTGAGTGCAATACAGGTCAAAGATTATTGACAAATCATTGTTTTCAGTTTTAATTTCAATTTCAACATACTGTCCCAACTTTTTATGATTTGGGGTTGTATACAGTAAGGGTATAACAGTCACATTATCTCTATCTCTTCAATGCAACAAATATCTGTATCCTTATTTATTTATTTATTTATTTATTTATTTATTAATTATCTATACCACTGTGCCCCTGGAAACACTGGAAAACATGAGACATAGAAATATCAGCACTGTCAGCATGATCTGTGAATTCTGGCTCTGACAGTTTCTCAGCCTCAGCTACATCATTTGAGTTCATAATTATTATTATATCCTTGCTCTGAAGGAGGGGGGTATACTGGTTTATCTCTGTCCGTCTGTCCATATCTCCGTCCATCTGAAACACCCTTTTTCTCAGCAACCACAAATCATAGCCACTTGGTACCAAACTTCAGCTTGGGGTTCTATACCATGTATACCGTTTTTAGGTCTGTCGCACATCGACTTCCTGTTTACCGACTGAATGTACAACCCCAATTCCAAAAAAGTTGGGACAAAGTACAAATTGTAAATAAAAACGGAATGCAATGATGTGGAAGTTTCAAAATTCCATATTTTATTCAGAATAGAACATAGATGACATATCAAATGTTTAAACTGAGAAACTGTATCATTTAAAGAGAAAAATTAGGTGATTTTAAATTTCATGACAACACATCTCAAAAAAGTTGGGACAAGGCCATGTTTACCACTGTGAGACATCCCCTTTACTCTTTACAACAGTCTGTAAACGTCTGGGGACTGAGGAGACAAGTTGCTCAAGTTTAGGGATAGGAATGTTAACCCATTGTTGTCTAATGTAGGATTCTAATTGCTCAACTGTCTTGGGTCTTTTTTGTCGTATCTTCCGTTTTATGATGCGCCAAATGTTTTTTTAAAAGATTTTTTTGGGGCTTTTTTTCACCTTTATTACTGGATAGGACAATATAGAGACAGGAAATGAGCGGGAGAGAGAGACGGGGAGGGATCAGGAAATGAGCTTGGGCCGGAATCAAACCCGGGTCCCCGGATTTATGGTATGGCGCCTTATCCACCTGAGCCACAACGCCCCCATATCTTCCGTTTTATGATGCGCCAAATGTTTTCTATGGGTGAAAGATCTGGACTGCAGGCTGGCCAGTTCAGTACCCGGACCCTTCTTCTACGCAGCCATAATGCTGTAATTGATGCAGTATGTGGTTTGGCATTGTCATGTTGGAAAATGCAAGGTCTTGCCTGAAAGAGACGTCGTCTGGATGGAAGCATATGTTGCTCTAGAACCTGGATATACCTTTCAGCATTGATGGTGTCTTTCCAGATGTGTAAGCTGCCCCTGCCACACGCACTAATGCAACCCCATACCATCAGAGATGCAGGCTTCTGAACTGAGCGCTGATAACAACTTGGGTCGTCCTTCTCCTCTTTAGTCCGAATGACATGGCATCCCTGATTTCCATAAAGAGCTTCAAATTTTGATTCGTCTGACCACAGAACAGTTTTCCACTTTGCCACAGTCCATTTTAAATGAGCCTTGGCCCAGAGAAGACGTCTGCGCTTCTGGATCATGTTTAGATACGGCTTCTTCTATGAACTATAGGGTTTTAGCTGGCAACGGCGGATGGCACGGTGAATTGTGTTCACAGATAATGTTCTCTGGAAATATTCCTGAACCCATTTTGTGATTTCCAATACAGAAGCATGCCTGTATGTGATGCAGTGCCGTCTAAGGGCCTGAAGATCATGGGCACCCAGTATGGTTTTCCGGCCTTGACCCTTACGCACAGAGATTCTTCCAGATTCTCTGAATCTTTTGATGATATTATGCACTGTAGATGATGATATGTTCAAACTCTTTGCAATTTTACACTGTCAAACTCCTTTCTGATATTGCTCCACTATTTGTCAGCGCAGAATTAGGGGGATTGGTGATCCTCTTCCCATCTTTACTTCTGAGAGCCGCTGCCACTCCAAGATGCTCTTTTTATACCCAGTCATGTTAATGACCTATTGCCAATTGACCTAATGAGTTGCAATTTGGTCCTCCAGCTGTTCCTTTTTTGTACCTTTAACTTTTCCAGCCTCTTATTGCCCCTGTCCCAACTTTTTTGAGATGTGTTGCTGTCATGAAATTTCAAATGAGCCAATATTTTCCATGAAATTTCAAAATGTCTCACTTTCAACATTTGATATGTTGTCTATGTTCTATTGTGAATACAATATCAGTTTTTGAGATTTGTAAATTATTGCATTTCGTTTTTATTTACAATTTGTACTTTGTCCCAACTTTTTTGGAATCGGGGTTGTATTTATGAAACATATAGCATGGATTTACAAAATTTTCATAACACTTTTCTTAGCAACTACAAATCACAACTGCTTGATATTTGGTACCAAGCTTCAGGTTGGGGCTTTATACCGTGTGTACCATTTTCAGGCCTGTCGCACATCGACTTCCTGTTTACCAACTGAATGTATTTACGAAACAGCTAAGGTGGAATTTGATGCTATTTCAAGAAGCAAAATGCTGTTTCAAAATGACAGTTTACCAGGATGCTATTTGAAATCCCTGGGCAGAACACTGCTCTTTACTTACTTGTTTCAGGGTTAATTATTTGTTGAAGTCAACATTCATAATAAGTGTCCTATTCCTTCGATTGCTTACATTCTGATATAAGCAAGAGCGGGGGGATACGTAAGTGAGCAGGAGCTCACAGTTGATCTTGTTAGTCTCTGCTAGAGATATGTGGACTTTTTTTTAAATCCTGCTCACACAGTTTTATTATTTTTGTTTGTACCTGCTCCCAATATCATCTAACACAGGGCTTTTCAAAGTATGGGGCGCGCCCCCCCCCTGGGGGGCACCAGAGGTCTTCAGGGGGGACGCAACGTGAGAGACAAAACGGATAAATTTTTAGTACCTAAAGCTACAGTGAGTGAGGAGACAAAGTCTGGGCCAAGCAAAAAAACAGAGCCTCCAGGATGTTGCGATTTGCAACTTCAGCGCAAATTCAACCAATCCCCGCGAATTCAGGGCGGTGTTGCAATTATATCCAATCACCGCAACTTTCCTGCAAATTTGACCAATCATTGGCGTCGTCTTGAGGTGACGTCGACAAACTATCTTCCGCCTTACTTCCGTGTGTTCAAGTGAAGCAGCATGCGCACAGTGTTGCCAGATTGGGAGGTTTCAAGTGCATTTTGGCGGGTTTTGAACATATTTTGGACTGGAAAACGTCAGCAGTATCTGGCAACACTGAAAGTGTGTTATGTTTACAGTGAAAGACTGTGTGCACTTTATTTTTTTTTACTTAATACAAGAAATTAGTGGATGCCAACATTTTTGCCAAAATGGTATTTTATTTTCCATTGTTTAGGCAGCTTCAGCATCATACTGTGAGATTCTGTTCAAATTTTTTTTTTTCTTCTATGAAGCCTGAACCATTTATTTAATTAGTTTATAATTATTGTTTAATTTAGTCTTCAGGAGAGACTGCCTGCACACAGTACTAGTATTAATAGTTTTTTTTCTTATATGAAAGCTGAGGCATTTATATTATATTTGAAGGTAACTTCACGTTGTGCTGTGAGGTTCTCTGCACTTTAACTTTTGAACCAACAGGTGCATTTGGATAAGTAAAGCCTATTTTTCTGCATTTTTGTAGTCCTGGTAATCTTTTATATTGGTAAAGTTGTTTATAGGACCATTTCTCAGTGTCTTTGTTTTTTTAATCAATAGTTTTTCAGTAATAACTTAATATTTAACATATCACTCAATTTTAATCACTCAATTTTAATCACAAAAAGAGAAAATCGCAACAATTTCTTGCAACTTTCACTTCCTCCCGCAATGTAATTGCAACAAAAAACTAAAAATCACCGCAACTTTCATCGCAATTTTTTTTGGAAAACCCCCTGCAACATCAGACATTTTAGCCCGCAACAATCGCAAAAAAGGCCCGCAGAATCCTGGGGGGACTGAAAAAAGAAGGAAGTTTGACCACGATTATTTAAAGTTTGGATTTTCATGGACTGGATCTGAAGATGCTCCACTGCCACAGTGTGTTGTCTGCCAAGAGGTGCTCGCTAACGATGCTATGAGATGTTTAAAATGTGTAAAACAAGATGTTTTAAAAAGCACAGATGTTTAAAATGTCTCATCTCATCATCTCTAGCCGCTTTATCCTTCTACAGGGTCGCAGGCAAGCTGGAGCCTATCCCAGCTGACTACGGGCGAAAGGCGGGGTACACCCTGGACAAGTCGCCAGGTCATCACAGGGCTGACACATAGACACAGACAACCATTCACACTCACATTCACACCTACGGTCAATTTAGAGTCACCAGTTAACCTAACCTGCATGTCTTTGGACGAAACCGGAGCACCCGGAGGAAACCCACGCGGACACGGGGAGAACATGCAAACTCCACACAGAAAGGCCCTCACCGGCCACGGGGCTTGAACCCAGGACCTTCTTGCTGTGAGGCGACAGCGCTAACCACTACACCACCGTGCCGCCCTGTTTAAAATGTGAAAAAGAAAAAAAATAATGTGTACAGCAACCATTTTTTAAAAATATGAATGGAACATTAAGTATAGCAACAACAAAAATTGTAAGGGGGGCGCGGTTGTTTATTTGCTCTCCGAGGGGGGGCTGACTCTCCCACACTTTGAAAACCCCTGATCTAACAAATTTAGTCGGTTCTATTTCCCAACATATAAACAAACTACTAGTCTAAATTAAGGCACCGTTACCCTATCAGGCAGCTACTCAGGATGCTGTAAATGTATAATGCATGCATATTTGTTTGTCCCACAAGCTTCATAACTGACTGCTTACACGCACCCTGCATGAAAGTGATAACCTCCCACATTTTTGTTGCATTCCCCAGGATCTCAGTCCCCACACATGTATATGCATCTCTAGCCTCACTCAGTTGCCATGTGAACCTGAAAAAATTAACAGTACACGTCCTATTCAGATCGATACGTACAAACCCGTTTCCAGAAAAGTTGGGACGCTGTGTAAAATGTAAATAAAACCTGACTTGCAAATCATGGAAACTCTATATTTTACTGAAAATAGTACATTCAACATATTAAATGTTGAAACGGAGAAGTTTTATTGTTGTTTGAAAAATAGATGCTCATTTTAAATTTAATGCCAGCAACACATTTCAAAAAAATTGGGAAATGGGCAACTAAAGACTGGAAACATTGTGTAAAGCTAGAAAACACCTGGTGGAACATCTCGCAACTAATTATGTTAATTGGCAACAAGTCAATAACATGACTGGGTATAAAAAGAGGATCTCAGAGAGGCTGAGTCTCACAGGAATAAAGATGGGGAGGGGTTCACGGCTCTGTGAAAGACTGCGTGGGCAAACAGTGCAACAATTTAAAGCTATACTACCTTTCAGATTTTTCAAGTTTAGGTCATAAAAAAAATTTTCCCCGACGCCCAGTTATTTTTGTTTAGCAGAGTGAAAGCTACTGAATTTGAATCACAGACTTCCAATTTTATTAGTTTTTTTTTTTTAATGGAACAATTAAGTAATTTACGGCCATGTGGCCCTAAATTCTCTGCTATTTTTTTCTTGCTTCACCATGATGCAATACAAGATACTACATCATGCATCACATGGTGGGCTTTCCCAGTTTACACAAGGCATTGTGGGATACAAATTTGAAACAGGAGAGAACAATGGAGGACGCGAATGAAACGTGAAAGACCGACTACAGTAACAGAAAGTGAGAAGAAAAGATGTTATGTTGCGAAGGAAAGGAAACGCAGGACCAAACTAATAAATATCGGCGGTCAGTGAGCACCTCGGTGTGATCAGCTGTTAGTGACAGAATGATGTAACTGTCAGTGCACGGTCAAGGTAAACCTGTAGATGGCAGTAATGCAGCACTGGATACCAGTTGCCGTGAAATCCTAAAGAAGAAGGAAAAGAAGAAGAATCAGGTAAACCTGCACATGCACACACGGGCTTCCTCTGTATGCTTGACTGTGCAAAGCGAGTGATTTCATGCACATTATTTGCTAGGGAATCCCCTCAAATTAAATAACTTCCCAGCCACAGAATGGCCTGGTTTTTCTTTTGAGATATTGCAGAAATAGATAATTTTCACTGACGTCACGACATTCCAGGGAACGCCCCCCAGCCGCCATCTTGGAGGGCAAACAAAACGGACCATCGCCACTACTGGCTACATTATCTCGGACGAATTTATGAAGTTATATAGTCAGTTTTCTAAAATAAAAATCAATGTCAGCAAAATCAAGCAAACAGAAGTATATAGATACACATCTCACGGTATGCAGCCAAACTGGCCTTGATTGGGGGAATTGACCCCTACGAAGTGGACAAAGATGCATTTTCAAGTGACTATGCAGGGCTGCCAAAGCCTGCTCCAAAGCCTGAAACTGACTTCATCAAACTTTAAAGGCTGTCTGATATATACAACTTTATATATTCACAGCGCGCCTTTTGGCGGATGCCGCCTGAATCGCGCAGATCCAATTTTTATTTTTTTTAGGGGGGGCGTTGGAGTGTCTGATTATAATTTCAAAGTAAATTCTGTATTAAAATTACTAAATAAGCAAATCCGTTACAGTCCATGAAACAGGAAGTATAAGGATGAGAAAAAAACAGTTTAAATCGGGAAGCTGCACACATTTGCGCAGTCCTGCACACCGCTCAGGACTACAGAATAGACCTAAAATGTTTTTCAAAAATGACCCTTGCGTGAGTGAAGTGACAAGTTTCAAATAGAAACGTGACAAATGAGCGATATTAAGTGTACATTACAATGTAAACGTACACTCAGCGGTTCCAGTTAGTCATTCTCCAGAGATTGTTCACATGATGTTTTGGTTTCCAAAAACAAACTTAAACACAATTGATTGTTTATTTAAACAACTTACCACTTATAAAATGATCGGAGCAGACTTTGCTGTGTTTGGAAGGTTGATAATCCTTGCGGTTGATTCTCGCAAGCCATAGATTTCTCCTTTGTATGCTGAGTTTCTTTGTTTGCTCGCCTTCGTGCTCCCGTACAGTGGGAATTCCATAAAAGCTCCACTTGACGTCATCATCTGACCTATTACGACAGCCGTGAATACAACAAGTTTGCACCATTGCTAGCTTATATAAATGAATGTAACTCGCGCACTACAATGTGTGCTCAGTGACCCGTACGGGAAGCTTGCCCTCCAAGATGGCCGCCACCAGGGAATCCCCGACTCTGTGACGTCATGTGAAAACTATCTATAAACATATATCACAATGACTAAATTTCAGAGGGAACTAAATTTCACCGATTTTATGAAATCAAAAGGCCGTCTAGCTTTAAGAAGGTTCAGAGAAATCTCTGTACTCAAGTGGCAAGGCCAAAAACCAATATTGGATGTCCATGATAGTTGGGCCCTCAAGCAACACAACATTAAAAACAGACAAGATTCTCTCATGGAAATTGCTGCATGGGCTCAGGAACCCTTACGAAAACCATCGGCTGTGAACACAGTTTGTCACTGCATCCACAAATGCAAGTTAAGACCATACATACAAACAATATCCAGAAGCACTGCCACCTTTTCTGGGCCTATGCTAATTTATACAATGGACAGAGGCAAAATGGAAGCTATCCAGATGACATCTATTTCAGGGAAGTTCTTGGTTATTTCAGCAAGACAATCCCAAACCACATTCTGCATGTATTGTGAAACAATATGTTGTGAAACTAAAAATACTACAAAGGAGACTTTGAACTGTTGAGCTGCTGAAATTGTACAGTATATCAGGCAAGAATCGGAAAACATTTCACTTTCAAAACTACACCAGTTGGTCTCCTCAGTTCCCAAACATTTTCAGAGTGGTGTTAAAAGTAGAGGTGATGCAAAACAACAGGAAACATGCCCCTTTCACAACTTTTTTGAAATTTATTGCTGGTATCAATTTCAGAATGAGCATATATTTTTCAAGCAAAAATACAATTTCTCAGCTTCAATATCTGATATGTTGCCTTTATACTATTTTCAATTAAATATAGGGTTTCCAAGATTTGCAAACTATCGCATTCTGCTTTTATTTACATTTTATGCAGCGTCTTAACTTCTTTGGAAATGGGGTTGTACTTTCTCTGTACGTGTTTTTTCTTTTCACTAAATAATCTGTTTTTGATATTTCTAGTTGTATTGCAAACCCTTTCCTAAATGTCTGCTCCTCAAACCTAGCTTCACCTCACACCTGTCTTACATCATATATGTATCTATAATTCTGTTAGCATTTTGAGTATGCATAAGATTTCATCTTTTAATTGAATAAGCCTGCAGTGTACAAACGCAGTTAAATGCACAAGTTTCATGTACTAATCTTCTAAAATATTAGGTATTAGATCATAGTAGAAGGTTTGGGACATTGCTCATGTGGTTTTGGTGTGGACCTAATGCAAGTCATAACTGTAATGTTCAATTGCCTTTAAAGATCTTAATAAGCTAGGCCTGGTGAGTTAAAGTTGTGGTCAGAAGTTTACATACAGTGACATGAATGTCATCTTGGATATGAATGTGATGGCAATATTTAGGCTTTCAGTAATTTCTTTTTTAACTGTTCTTTTTCTGTGGCAGAATGTACAGCATACAGCTTTAATTTAAAAAAACACTAGAATTTGGTGCACAAGTTTTAATTTTCTGTGGGTTTTCTGAAATCAACACAACTTCCAAAATGTCTCTTATCTTGCCACGGCTGAGGTCTCTTAACTTCCTGTTAGTGATCATGATTGACTACAGCTGGTAGTTTCTCTGTGCCTTTATAAAAAAGAGTTTGTTTATAGCACTCATTGGATTGACTAACACACAGTAAAATAGGAAAGTCCAAGGAGCTCAGTGCAGATCTGAGAAAAAGGATTGCAGATATACACAATTCCGGAGTGTCTCTTGGAGCCATTTCTAAACAAATGCAAATTCCAAGATCAGTTCAAACAATTGTATGCAAGTTATTGTGAGGTGTAGTCACTTTGCCAAGCCACTTTGCTTCAAGAAAACCCAAACTGTCACCCTCAGCTGAAAGGAAATTGGTTTGGATGGTCAGGAACAACCCAGGAACCACCATGGCACAGCCTTGCCATGAACTGGAAGCTGATGAATCACTGTCTACAGTTCAGATCACCATGAACTAAGAGGCTGCTATCCAAGAAATAACCCCCTGCTCCAAAATTGACACCTTCAAGCTTAACTAAAGTTTGAAGCTGACCACACGGACAAAGAAAAAGTCTTCTGGAGGAAAGCTGTATGGTCAGATGAGACAAAGATTGAGTTGTTTGGCCACAACGACCACCATGTACAGAGAGACACTGTACCAGCTGGTGGTGGTCGTAGGATCATCAAGCTCTGGAGCTGTTTTACTGCCAGTGGAACTGTTTCATTGTACAAAGTGGATGGAATAATGAAGAAGGAGGACTACCTCAGAATTCTTCAGCATAAACCATCAGAAACTTGAACACGGCTTGGGACTTGGGAGTTACAAGAGGACAATGAACCCAAACACACATCAAAGCTGTTTGTGGAGGATAAAGCAGGCTAACGTTAAGCTTAAAACAAGCCCTGACTTCAGCACGATTGAAAATATATGGACCGTGCTTATAAGTCGAGTCCATGCCAAGAAAAAAGAAAAAAAATTAATTGAACTCTACCATTTCTACCATAAAGAGTCATGAAATATCCAACCAGAATTCTGCCAGAAGCTTGTTCATGGTAAACAAAAATGTTTGGTCAAGGTGAATCTTGCAAAGAGACATTTTACCCAAATATTAGGTGTGCTGTATGTATATTTTTGACCCTGTGTTGATTTCAGAAAACTCACAAAATTAAAACTTGTGCACCAAATTCTAGTGTTTTTTTTTTTTAATTAAAGCTGTATGCTGTACATTCTGCCACAGGAAAAGAACAGTTCAAAGAAATTACTGAAAGCCCAAATATTGCTATGAGATTCATATCCAAGATGGCATTCATGTCGCTGTATGCAAACTTCTGACCACAACTGTATGTTAAAGGAGCAGTGTTGGCTTTAGATATTGTGGCTATATTGTGCTTTTGAACTGTGTATATTTGCATGCCTTATATTAGGTTATTACTCCAGGGCTTGGCCACTAACAGTTATCTGTCTGAGCTGGAATTGGATATTAGCAGCTGCGAGGTATATACACACACACACACACACACACACACACACACAAAGTAATCTGTTGTCATTTTGATCAGGATGATGGGATTTTATATGTTTTTATGTGCAGCTGAAGTCCAGTGGTGCACAGGTCATTCAGGAGCACATCTTTGAGGCGAAGGCTATCAGCAGTCTGGATCTGTCTGACAACGGTATTTATCTAATTTTCTCTATAATTTTGCATGTCCTTCCTTTCTTATCTTTATCTCTCATTCTCTTTTTTTATGCATGTGCATCACTTCCTTCCCCTCATGCTTGCTACATTTCTAGAGAACGACAGACAGAAAGAGAGCGATAACTTTTTTTTTTTCTTTTTAGATGTTATAATAATGTGTTTTAGGAGTGTATCTCTCCCATACCACATAACACAGGTTAAAAATATTACACATTTCAGAAGCTATTCAGGGATTCTCTTGCTGTGCATGGAGTTACTGGTGCTACTACTCAGGCATTATTTATACACATCTATTCTAGTGCAGGAATTCCCTCGGTATAGATGGAGACATACCTAGTTAACCCCTTAACTTAATCTCAACTTAGAATTTGGTTGTTCATTTTAATGACTACTATTAGAAACTACAATGGATTATTCAGCACCTACTTGGAAAATCATAGGAAAGGCCTGAACGTCAAGTATGAGGCAAAGAGCTGGATGTGAATGCAGAGTGTTTATTGAAAATCATGAGGCAGTCAAGCAGACAAGAGCAAATCAAAACTTAGTAAAGGGTCATGAGATTTTTTAAAAGACTAGGCGATCCATCCATCCATTATCCGTAACTGCTTATCCTGTACAGGTTCACAGGCAAGCTGGAGCCTATCCCAGCTGGCTATGGGCAAGAGGCGGGGTACACCCTGGACACGTCACCAGAATCATCACAGGGCTGATACAGAGACAAACAACCATTCACACTCACATTCAAACCTACGGTCAATTTAGAGTCACCAGTTAACCTAACCTGCATGTCTTTGGACTGTGGGGGAAACCGGAGCACCCGGAGGAAACCCATGCGGACACGGGAAGAACATGCAAACGCCATACAACAAGGCCCCTGTCGGCCACTAGGCTCGAACCCAGAACCTTCTTGCTGTCAGGTGACAGTGCTAACCACTACACCACCGTGCCGCTGGCTATGGTTTAAAAAATGAGAATAACAAGAACAGAAAATCATACGGGCAAGATTTCCTGAGTATGCGTGGCTTATTTTAGGAAGTGTGCATGATTCATAATTAGGAAACTGTGAATGGTGATAGTGGTCATGTGACTGATTATGTAACTTAGAATTTTGAGATATGGATTTGAGACGGTCGCAAAGGCACATGTGGCAGTGTTGACAGGAATGAAAGCCCGGACTTCAAAGAGAAGATTCACTATAAGAAGAGCATAAAGACAGAAATTTCTGCCCACTTATTGCTAAGTAACTGCTAATGTTTTAATTTGCCTGGGAGCCAATGTAATCAGGCCGCAGTATAAATCAATGACTGAAGTATTTTGACAGAATCAGAGGTGATAACATGCTTGTTTACTGAAGCACGCATTCGTTAATAGAGTCCCAGAAATGTGCATGCATGACCTTTAAGTGAGATATATATCTACAGTACCAGTCAAAAGTTTGGACACACCGTTTAATTCAGTGGTTTTTCTTTATTTTTTATTAATTAAAAGAAACTTCATGGTTTAAAGTAATGATGGATGTCGTTTCTCTTTACTTAGTTGAGTGGGTCTTGGCATAATATGGATTACTCCAGTTGTGGAATAGGGCTATTTACTGTATTATTATTATTATTATTATTATTATTTACTGCAGTGGTGCTTGAAAGTTTGTGAACCCTTTAGAATTTTCTATATTTCTGCATAAATATGACCTAAAACATCATCAGATTTTCACACAAGTCCTAAAAGTAGATAAAGAGAACCCAATTAAACAAATGAGACAAAAATATTATACTTGGTCGTTTATTTATTGAGGAAAATGATCCAATATTACATATCTGTGAGTGGCAAAAGTATGTGAACCTCCTCTAGGATTAGCAGTTAATTTGAAGGTGAAATTAGAGTCAGGTGTTTTCAATCAATGGGATGACAATCAGGTGTGAGTGGGTGCCCTGTTTTATTTAAAGAACAGGGATCTATCAAAGTCTGATCTTCACAACACATGTTTGTGGAAGTGTATCAGAAAAAGCGTTGTTGATGCTCATCAGGCTGGAAAAGGTTACAAAACCATCTCTAAAGAGTTTGGACTCCACCAATCCACAGTCAGACAGATTGTGTGCAAATGGAGGAAATTCAAGACCATTGTTACCCTCCCCAGCAGTGGTCGACCAACAAAGATCACTCCAAGAGCAAGGCGTGTAATAGTCGGCGAAGTCACAAAGGACCCCAGGGTAACTTCTAAGCAACTGAAGGCCTCTCTCACATTGGCTAATGTTAATGTTCATGAGTCCACCATCAGGAGAACACTGAACAACAATGGTGTGCATGGCAGGGTTGCAAGGAGAAAGCCACTGCTCTCCAAAAAGAACATTGCTGCTCATCTGCAGTTTGCTAAAGATCACATGGACAAGCCAGAAGGCTATTGGAAGAATCTTTTGTGGATGGATGAGACCAAAATAGAACTTTTTGGTTTAATTGAGAAGTGTTATGTTTGGAGAAAGGAAAACACTGCATTCCAGCATAAGAACCTTATCCCATCTGTGAAACATGGTGGTGGTAGTATCATGGTTTGGGCCTGTTTTGCTGCATCTGGGCCAGGATGGCTTGCCATCATTAATGGAACAATGAATTCTGAATTATATCAGCGAATTCTAAAGGAAAATGTCAGGACATCTGTCCATGAACTGAATCTCAAGAGAAGGTGGGTCATGCAGCAAGACAACGACCCTAAGCACACAAGTCGTTCTACCAAAGAATGGTTAAAGAAGAATAAAGTTAATGTTTTGGAATGGCCAAGTCAAAGTCCTGACCTTAATCCAATCGAAATGTTGTGGAAGGACCTGAAGCGAGCAGTTCATGTGAGGAAACCCACCAACATCCCAGAGTTGAAGTTGTTCTGTACGGAGGAATGGGCTAAAATTCCTCCAAGCCGGTGTGCAGGACTGATCAACAGTAACCGGAAACGTTCAGTTGCAGTTATTGTTGCACAAGGGGGTCACGCCAGATACTGAAAGCAAAGGTTCACATACTTTTGCCTCTCACAGATATATGTAATATTGGATAATTTTCCTCAATAAATAAATGACCAAGGATAATATTTTTGTCTCATTTGTTTAACTGCGTTCTCTTTATCTACTTTTAGGACTTGTGTGAAAATATGATGATGTTTTAGGTCATATTTATGCAGAAATATCGAAAATTCTAAAGGGTTCACAAACTTTCAAGCACCACTGTATGATTCATGAGCTATATTGATGCATAAAGCCAATTTACATGTATTTCTGTATTTCTATATTCTGGTATTTCTGTGTTTGGTCTGCAGGCTTTGAGAATGACATGGTGACTCTAGTGCTTTCCATCGGCCGCAGTCACTCAATACGGCACCTATCCCTCGGACGCAACTTTGCCATGAAGTCTAGGTGAGGTCTTTTATGAAACATCTACTGTAAGCGATGTAACATTGTAAACTTGCTGTAATCTTGTTGATCCACCCACTCATTTACACATCCTTCTCTCCATCAGTCTGTTCATACAATTATTCATCATGCTCTTTCTTCTGTCATCCTATCCCATTCACCATTATCTTCCTCTCGGATAACTCTCTCTCAGAGCTCTGACAGATGTTCTGCACCGAATCGTACAGCTCATCCAGGAGGAGGAGTGTGTGAGTAATGGATCTTTTCATCACAAGAAACACTTCATCACATACGTAAGCCCGCATGCAGCCATTTTGGGAAAGGAGATTCAGTTTGATTTATAATGTTACTGATTCATGATGTGGATGCCTATAGTGGTATTATTAATCACTGTTATTGCCTCCCATCTAAGCTGTGTATAAAGGTCATGAGATCATTCTCACAATAATGTCTGTGCATAATAACAGACAATCGAAATAGCCTCATTTGTATGCATATGTAGGTGGTGTCATGTGTGCGTGCAACACTAGAATGGCTGTAGGAGTCCTCAGGGATGCCAACCCCTCCTCCTTCCAGCAAGGCAGGAGTTTTAATCACCCACATTCCCTTTCCTCTGAGGCATAGTGCCTTGTTAATTATCCATCTATCATTAAAGCTGACTGTGCTACAGCTTGCCTCGTCCTCTTTCTATCTTTCTCTCCATTAGTCGTCTGTTAAATACCAAGTGTTTTTGATCAAACACTTTCCTTTGATTCTCCTGTAAACTCCCTGGTGAAAACAGCATTTTTTTCACCTTCCAGATATTGCACACCTTTCTAACTCTCTCCCAGTGGATGATGGTAAAATGCTTATTCATGCTTTCATTAAATCACGCTTAGATTTAATTTTCTCTTTGGCCTCCCACTTAAAACATTTGCAATACGTTCAAAATTCAGCAGCCAGACTTCTCGCTCATATTAAGCTTCCTGCTCACATCACTCCTGTTCTTTATAATCTATATTGGTTGCTGGTTGATTATTGCATCCAGTACAAACTCCTGCTTTACACATTTAAGATCCTTCATGGCCTTGCTCCCACCTACCTTCAAGACTCGTTACATAATTATACCAGTTCCCGTAGCTTAAGATCAACTGATTCTGGTTTAGTATTGATCCCCAAATATGGGCTCTCATCCATGGGTGGCAAAGCTTTCAGTATCAAGGCTCCAAAAGTCTGGAATGCGCTTCCCAAAAACCTCAGGAAAATCTCCATCACACAATTTAAGACTCATTTAAATGTTATCGGTCTGTGTCTGTCTGGCTCGGTTGTCATGCAGTGTTTGTTCCTCTTCCTACTCTGTAAAACATCCTTGTGCTTGTGAAAGGCACTATATAAACTTATTATCCATCCATCCATCCATCCATCCATTCATTACCCATCCATTATCTGTAGCCGCTTATCCTGTGCAGGGTCACGGGCAAGCTGGAGCCTATCCCAGCTGACTATGGGCGAGAGGCGGGGTACACCCTGGACAAGTCGCCAGATCATCGCAGGGCTGACACATAGAGACGCACAACCATTCACACTCACATTCACACCTACGGTCAATTTAGAGTCACCAGTTAACCTAACCTGCATGTCTTTGGACTGTGGGGGAAACCGGAGCACCTGGAGGAAACCCACGCGGACACGAGGAGAACATGCAAACTCCACACAGAAAGGCCCTCGTTGGTCACTGGGCTCAAACCCAGAACCTTCTTGCTGTGAAGTGACAGTGTTAACCACTACACCACCATGCCACCCTAAACTTATTATTATTATTATTGAATGCAACTTTATCCACTGTCATCAAAGTCATGTGGTCTCACATACAAAAATTAAGCTTCATTTTTGTCATTTTTGAGTAATTATAACATTTTTTTTGACCAGCACCAGCTGTGTGTAACAGGACAAGAAAGTAAATGTCTTATGTACTGGAGCGAATATGACTATTTCTTAAATAAAGCTGGTAATCAATGGTCAATCTGTCTGAAACACCAGATGAACTCCTGTCTCTGTCCTCGCAGCCACTGGAGTCTCTATCAGTGTGTGACTCCAAGCTGAAGACAGGCACCACCATCCTCATCAACAGCCTGGGCAGCAACTCCAGCCTCTCCAAAATTGATATCAGTGGGAACTGTATTGGCGACACTGGTGCTAAGATGCTAGCTAAAGCTTTGATGATCAACACCAAACTCAAGTAAACTTTCTTACTAGATTCTACTTTATTGTATGTGCCTTAACCTTTCACACTTAACTCTGCTAGCTTCTGATTATTACATTCCAGTGTTATGAAGTGTTATGCATTAGTTTGCATTTATTGTACTAATGCAGTGGTGTTTTGTCGGACGCAGAACACTGGTCTGGGACAGAAACAATGTGACTGCCACAGGTTTTATGGATGTAGCCAACGCTTTGGAGAGGTATGTGCTTTGTGGGGTTACATTTGTAAGTGGACTGCAAATTTGGTTTTGATTATTGAAATATGGTGTGTGTGTGTGTGTGTGTGTGTGTGTGTGTGCGTGTGCGCGCGTGTGTGTGTAGGAACACCACACTACAGCACATGTCTCTACCCATGAGTGATATGACTCAGTCCTACCGCACCAACCCAGAGAAGACTGAAGAGGCAATGAGGAAGGTTAGTAAAGATGATCACTTGCTGTATACCATAGATACGAGAGAAGTATTCCACCTGTACCGTGTGTGTATGTGTGTGTGTGTGCAGATCCAGGCATGTTTACGGAGGAACAGCCAGAAGCTGTGCATTGCATCAGATCAGATGCTGAATCTTCAGCAGGGTCTAAAGACCAGCCGCTCAGAACAGGTTCAACTATCACAATTCACATCGAATATAAATAATAGTTACATAGTAAGAGAGGAGAGGAACAATTCACAAGTCCAAATTCGGCACTTTTACAAAGATAGTCCCTGATTTATATGATCTTCTACAAGTTTTCTCTTTCTGCTATAACTCTCCTCGAACTTGAGACAATTTTCAGTTTATTTTCAGGACCACAACCTGCAGCATAAAGCAGATTAGATCAAGAAACAATGTTATATTCACGCTGAAAGTCAGTTCACCCAATCAACTGGATTTATTATTTGGGCCACAATTACTGAGACAAGGCTATGGTCCCTGACTGACCACAGGTCTCACTTTATATCATGTGTCTTTAATGCCACTGTACAGTATCTTGCAAAAGTATTCATCCCTCTTGGTGTTTGTCCTGTTTTGTCGCATTACAAGCTGGAATTAAAATGGATTTTTGGAGGGTTAGCACCATTTGATTTACACAACATGCCTACAGCTTTAAAGGTGAAAATTGTTGTTTTATTGCGACACAAACAATAATTAAGATGAAAAAAACAGAAATCTGGAGTGTGCATAGGTATCCCCCCCTCCCCCCAAAAAAAAGCCAATACTTTGTAGAGCCACCTTTTGCTGCAAGTCTCTTGGAGTATGTCTCTATTAGTTTAGCGCATCTGGCTACTGGGATTTTTGCCCATTCCTCAAGGCAAAACTGCTCCAACTCCTTCAAGTTAGATGGGTTGTGTTGGGGTACAGAAATCTTCAAGTTATGCCACAGATTCTCAATTGGATTGAGGTCTGGGCTTTGATTAGGCCATTCCAAGACATTTAGATGTTTCCCTTTAAACCACTCCAGTGGAGCTTTTGCAGTATGTTTAGGGTCATTGTCCTGCTGGAATGTGAACCTTTGTCCCAGTCTCAAACTTCTGACTGACTCAAACAGGTTTTCCTCCAGAATTGCCCTGTATTTATTGCCATCCATCTTTCCTTCAATCCTGACCAGCTTTCCTGTCCCTGCAGATGAAAAATATCCCCACAGCATGATGCTGCCACCACCATGCTTCACTGTAGGAATGGTGTTCTCAGGGTGTTGGGTTTGCGCCACACATGGCATTTCCCATGATGGCCAAAAATATCAATTTTAGTCTCATTTGACCAGAGAATCTTCAAACTCCAAATGTGTTTTGTTAAGCAGTGACTTTTTTCTGGCCACTCTTCCATAAAGCCCCACTCTGTGGAGTGTACGGCTTAAAGTGGTCCTGTGGACAGATACTCCCATCTCCACTGTGGATCTTTGCAGCTCTTTCAGTGTTATCTTTGGTGTCTTTGTTGCATCTCTGATTAACGCCCTCCTTACCCGGTCTGTGAGTTTTGGTGGGCGGCCTTCTCTTGTCAGGTTTGTAGTGGTGACATATTCTTTCCATTTTGCTATAATGGATTAATCAGAATTACTTTATTAATCCCTGGAGGGAAATACAAATTTGCAATCAAGCTCCTGAATCAAGGAAGAAGTAAACATGTCTAAAAATAGAAGATAAAATAGTCTTTAAAAAAGAATAAATAAAAATAAAATAAATTTAAATAAGTTCAATAACTTAAGTAAAAGCAAAATGAAGTGATTTTATATACAATGATTCCTATATACATATATTGCACCTGAGTTAAGGATACATGGTAAGAAGTGTACCACAGTTATACAGTGTCATTGTACAGCTTGACAGCAACAGGTAGGAATGATTTCCTGTGTCTCTCAGTTGTGCAGCGTGGAAGAATCAGCCGTTTACTGAATGTGCTCCTGTGGCTGATCAGCTCCTCGTGTAGAGGGTGGGAAGGACAGTCTAAGATTGTTTTTATTTTGGACAGTGTCCTCTTCTCCAACACCACTGTCAGAGAGTCCAGTTCCACGCCTACAACATGGCCGACCTTCCTGATGATCTTATTGAGTCTGTTAGTGTTCTTCACCTTCAAGCCACTGCCCCAGCAGACGACAGCTTACAGGATGGTGCTGGCCACCACAGACTCATAGAACATCCGCAGCATCATTCGGCAGATGTTGAAGGACCTTAGCCGTCTCAGAAAATAGAGACGGCTCTGGCCCTTTTTGTATACAGTGTCCACGTTTTTGGACCAGTCCAGTTTATTGTCCAAGTACACCCCCAGGTACTTGTATTCCTCCACCACGTCCACACTGACCCCTTGGATGTTAACAGGGTTCACCTGAGCCCTGATTCTCTTCAGCTCAACCACCAGTTCTTTCGCCTTTGTCACGTTGAGCTGTAGGTGGTTCTTCCTGCTCCACATGACAAAGTTGTCCACCACCATCCTGTACTCGCTTTCATCACCACCAGTAATACGTCCAACCACTGCGGAGTCATCAGAAAATTTCTGGAGGTGGCAGGTCTCCGTGGAGTAGTTGAAATCAGTGGTGTAGATAGTGAAAGGGAAAGGAGAAAGGACAGTCCCTTGCGGAGCCCTGGTGATCCTCACAGTGCTGGCTGGCTTATCTAGGTGTCCGTAGACTTTGTTGAGCAGGTAGATGATTGCATCCTCTACTCCAAGACGGGGCTGGTAGGCGAACTGAAGGGGGTCAAGAAGTGGTTGGACCATAGGCCGGATCTGCTCCAGGATGAGTCTCTCCAGGGTCTTCATAATGTGTGACGCCTGTAGTCTTTGAGGTCGCTGGGACGCGGGTTCTTCGGTACAGGGACAAGGCATGACATCTTCCACAGCACGGGGGCCCTCTGAAGACCCAGGCTCATGTTGAAGACATGCTGAAGTACTCCATTTAGCTGTAGGGCACAGATCTTCAGGGCCCTGGGGCTAACACCATCCGGACCTGCTGATTTTCCTGCATGGAGTCTCTTCAGCTGTCTTCTCACTTGCTCCTCGCTGATGATCAGTGTGGGGGTGACGGGTGGGGGAGGGATGAAGGTGTTTCTTGGGGGGGTGTGCTCAGCCGGGGGTCTGTTGAGGAGGTGCGAGCGAAGTCATGAAATGGGGATGAGGTTGGGCAAGAAGAGGTGGGGGAGGGGAGAGAATGTAAAGTGTGTGGTTGTAGCCATCCCGCAGAAGAGTGGTGGTGGTGGGTTGGGGTCACGCCATCAAATCTGTTAAAGTAGATATTCAGCTCATTCGCCCTTTCCACATTGCCATCCACTCCTTCACTGTTGGTTGGCTTGTAACCAGTGATGGTCTTCATTCCACTCCACACCTCTCTCATGTTGTTCTGTTGGAGTTTCCACTCCAATTTCCTCCTGTACTTATCCTTGGCCTCCCTGATCGTTGCTCTCAGTTCATGCTGTACTCCTCACACCTCCTCCTTATTGCCAGCTCTGAAAGCCCTCTTCTCATTTAAGAGGGCTTTGATGTGCTTTGATATTCAAAGTTTGGGATATTTTTTATAACCCAACCCTGAGCTATACTTCTCCACAACTTTGTCTCTGACCTGTTTGGAGGCTCCTTGGTTTTCATGTTGCTTGCTTAGTAGTGTTGCAGAGTCAGGGTCCTTCCAGAACAGGTTGATTTATACAGACATCATGTGACAGATCATGTGACACTTTGATTGCACACAGGTGGATCTCATCTCATTATCTCTAGCCGCTTTATCCTTCTACAGGGTCGCAGGCAAGCTGGAGCCTATCCCAGCTGACTACGGGCGAAAGGCGGGGTACACCCTGGACAAGTCGCCAGGTCATCACAGGGCTGACACATAGACACAGAAAACCATTCATACTCACATTCACACCTACGGTCAATTTAGAGTCACCAGTTAACCTAACCTGCATGTCTTTGGACTGTGGGGGAAACCGGAGCACCCGGAGGAAACCCACGCGGACACGGGGAGAACATGCAAACTCCACACAGAAAGGCCCTCGCCGGCCCCGGGGCTCGAACCCAGGACCTTCTTGCTGTGAGGCGACAGTGCTAACCACTACACCACCGTGCCGCCCCAGGTGGATCTTAATCAACTAATTATGTGACTTATGAAGTGAATTGGTTGGAGCAGCTCTTATTTAGGGGTTTCATACGAAAGCGGGTGAATACCTATGCACACTCCAGATTTCTGTTTCTTTCATGTTAATTATTGTTTGTGTCACAATAAAACATCAACTTTCACCTTTAAAGTGGTAGGCATGTTGTATAAATCAAATGATGCTAACCCTCCAAAAATCCAGTTTAATTCCAGCTTGTAATGTGACAAAACAGTACAAACACTAAGGGGGATGAATACTTTTGCAAGACACTGTATGTGTGTCTCAGTTTTTTCTTTCAGGTTGTGATACAACCTACATACCAACTACACATGAACTGTCTACTTACTTTAAAGTGTAACATCTATATGATTCCTGTACTGTATAGTGTTTATATTGTAATATGCTAGCTCATTCCAATCTGCACTACTCTTAGGCTACGTTTACATTAGACCGTATCTGTCTCGTTTTCTTCGCGGATGCACTGTCCGTTTACATTAAACCGCCTGGAAACGCCAGGAAACGGGAATCCGCCAGCGTCCACGTATTCAATCCAGATCGTGTCAGCTCCGGTGCTGTGTAAACATTCAGAATACGTGGATACGCTGTGCTGAGCTCTAGCTGGCGTCTCATTGGACAACGTCACTGTGACATCCACCTTCCTGATTCGCTGGCGTTGGTCATGTGACGCGACTGCTGAAAAACGGCGCGGACTTCCGCCTTGTATCACCTTTCATTAAAGAGTATAAAAGTATGAAAATACTGCAAATACTGATGCAAATACTGCCCATTGTGTAGTTATGATTGTCTTTAGGCTTGTCATCCTTCCACTTGCAAGTGGTAAGTGATATGCGCTGGGATCACACACACAGCGGCTCAGTCCCGAATCACAGCTTGTTCACTTCACTCGCGCGCTCTGTGAGCTGCGCAGGGCCGGAGTGCGCACCCTCCAGAGGGCACTCGCTGTTCAGGGCGGAGTGATTTGGAGCGCAGGATGCCTGCGGAGCCGAGCATATCCGTGTATTGGTATTGCTGTGTGCACGCAAATCGTGTATTGGTGTTGCTGTGTGCACACTAATCGTTTTAAAAACGTTAATCTGATGATCCGCTGATACGGTCTAATGTAAACATGGGCTTATAGTGTGGTTAATAATAACGCACATTTGGATGCAGCCAGAAAGAAAAGTCTGTTTTGAAAAGAAGCAGTTCATACAAATGCAATTACTGTCATCCTGTCACACGTGGAGTTACCTGAAACAGAGCATCCTGTTATAACTGTCAAAATGGTCACCTCTGTATTCACATGAGTTAAAACACACCCACATTTATGCATGTGTATTTTCATAAGATGTACAGCTGTCATTTATCCATAACTGTTGTAACATCCTCAGTAGTTCCACTGCAGTTGCATGTATAATTTATGTGTAACTACACAGGTATTGGAACTATTTTATAATTTATATATTGCTATTTTTTCAGCGAGGAATAAGTGTTGAACAAAAACAGCACTTTGTGACTTTATGACCTTTTTCTGAGGTCATAAAGTTGCTCAGCATGCACTGAGGCCTTTCAATCGCATTGTAGAGAGAAAAAAAAAGTTGGTAAGCAAAATCTACTCTGCAATCTTTCTAATGACCTCAGTCTCTTTAGCTCGTGCAGAACTTCTGTCAGAGGCTTCAGGAGACCATGAGACCTCTGGCCTGCTACAACATCCAAGAAGTTCAGAGTGACATCCTGTCTGCAGAGGAAGCTCTCCAGCATGCCAGGACAGCCATTGTAGTATGACTCGACTTATAATATCACTCATATTTTCTTATCCAGATCCTGATATTAAGAATATATCAGATCTAGTTTTTGGTACAATATTATGACTAAGTGTAATAATCTGTGCAGTTTAACATGAGCTTTGATTCTTCAGTTTCTACCCAAAATCTATGAGTTGGGAAGGTCGCCCTCTGCTGGTTCAATGGTGCAGCACATTTTGGATGACACAGCCAAAGCTATAACCAGTGAGCTGACTGAGGAAATCCAGGTAGAGCAGAAAATCTGTTTATCCCTTAAACATTATACTTGTCTGAACATTTATTGCATTTGCTGGAAACATTTGCTGCAATGTGTCGTAGAAAATGGTGTATGTCATTGCTCTGTCCTGAGAGGTGTGTTTGGCTGTGATTTCTTGGGCAGGAGCAGGCTCAGGCCATGCTGCAGTCTGCACAGTCCGCCTGCCCTCGGGTCGTCCAGAGGACAAGTGTGAATGAGCAACTGGCCAGTCGCGTGGCCAACAAAACACGACAGGCTGCCCATTTTGTCCAGAGCATAGTGCAAGAGGCAGAGAGCAGCATTACAGAAAAGCTCAGGTAGCACACACACACACACACACACACACACACACACACAGAGCAACTGGGGCTATAGCTGTGTTGTAGTCGAGTCACTAAACCTCGAATCCAAATCCAGTCTCAAGTCTCCAATGTTCAAATCCAAGTCTTTAAAGAAAATTTTGAGTCGAGTCCGAGTCGATTCTGAGAACAAGACCCCAACTGCACCATTTGACGGTGGCTGTTGCTGCCTTTATGTGAAAGCATCTCTGCTGTTGTGTTGGACTAACGTTACTGCTCAACTGCCCCATTTTAGTTAACAGGCTACAGATAAAAAGCTTGTTCATCACTCAGCAAGCAAGCCCCGCCCACTATCAACAGAGCAATGAACACAGCGTGTCACTTCCTTCTCTGGGTGGAGTCTCGCCAAATGACGATTGAAGTTCGAGGTCGTCCCTGTTATCTCCTCGATAGTTCTTCTACATATGGAACACACAGCAGTGCATTTTTTCCCACTGCACGAGAAGTCTGTCTAAGCAAAGCGGACAATCCGAGGGGCTTCTCTCCAGGCATTTAGCGCCATTAACGTTAGTTTGTTCCTGAACATGACGTATGAACAGGTGAATGTGCATTCTCTTGCATGAAATTAGTATAAAAATTAATGTTGCCATAAATACAGTGGGGCAAAAAAGTATTTAGTCAGCCACCAATTGTGCAAGTTCTCCCACTTAAAAAGATGAGAGAGGCCTGTAATTTTCATCATAGGTACACTTCAACTATGAGAGACAGAATGGGGGGAAAGAATCCAGGAAATCACATTGTAGGATTTTTAATGAATTAATTGGTAAATTCCTCGGTAAAATAAGTATTTGGTCACCTACAAACAAGCAAGATTTCTGGCTCTCACAGACCTGTAACTTCTTCTTTAAGAGGCTCCTCTGTCCTCCACTCGTTACCTGTATTAATGGCACCTGTTTGAACTCGTTATCAGTATAAAAGACACCTGTCCACAACCTCAAACAGTCACACTCCAAACTCCACTATGGCCAAGACCAAAGAGCTGTCAAAGGACACCAGAAACAAAATTGTAGACCTGCACCAGGCTGGGAAGACTGAATCTGCAATAGGTAAGCAGCTTGGTGTGAAGAAATCAACTGTGGGAGCAATTATTAGAAAATGGAAGACATACAAGACCACTGATAATCTCCCTCGATCTGGGGCTCCACTCAAGATCTCACCCCGTGGGGTCAAAATGATCACAAGAACAGTGAGCAAAAATCCCAGAACCACACGGGGGGACCTAGTGAATGACCTGCGGAGAGCTGGGACCAAAGTAACAAAGGCTACCATCAGTAACACACTACGCCGCCAGGGACTCAAATCCTGCAGTGCCAGACGTGTCCCCCTGCTTAAGCCAGTACATGTCCAGGCCCGTCTGAAGTTTGCTAGAGAGCATTTGGATGATCCAGAAGAGGATTGGGAGAATGTCATATAGTCAGATGAAACCAAAATAGAACTTTTTGGTAAAAACTTAACTTGTTGTGTTTGGAGGAGAAAGAATGCTGAGTTGCATCCAAAGCACACCATACCTACTGTGAAGCATGGGGGTGGAAACATCATGCTTTGGGGCTGTTTTTCTGCAAAGGGACCAGGACGACTGATCCATGTAAAGGAAAGAATGAATGGGGCCATGCATCGTGAGATTTTGAGTGAAAACGTCCTTCCATCAGCAAGGGCATTGAAGATGAAACGTGGCTGGGTCTTTCAGCATCACAATGATCCCAAACACACCGCCCGGGCAACGAAGGAGTGGCTTCGTAAGAAGCATTTCAAGGTCCTGGAGTGGCCTAGCTAGTCTCCAGATCTCAACCCCATAGAAAATCTTTGGAGGGAGTTGAAAGTCCGTGTTGCCCAGCGACAGCCCCAAAACATCACTGCTCTAGAGGAGATCTGCATGGAGGAATGGGCCAAAATACCAGCAACAGTGTGTGAAAACCTTGTGAAGACTTACAGAAAACGTTTGACTTCTGTCATTGCCAACAAAGGGTATATAACAAAGTATTGAGATGAACTTTTGTTATTGACCAAATACTTATTTTCCACCATAATTTGCAAATAAATTCTTTAAAACTCAGACAATGTGATTTTCTGTATTTTTTTTTTCTCATTTTGTCTCTCATAGTTGAAGTATACCTATGATGAAAATTACAGGCCTCTCTCATCTTTTTAATTAAGTGGGAGAACTTGCACAATTGGTGACTGACTAAATACTTTTTTGCCCCACTGTATCTTATGCCAAATTATTATGACGTTACAAAAAATAAAGAAAAAATCCGAGTCCTCGTCTCCAATTTACAAGTCCGAATGCAGTTAATGCACGAGTCCGAGTCATCAGTCATCAAAATTAGGGCACGAGTCGGACTCGAGTGATTGTGTCCGAAATCACTCACTCGTTCACTACTCCCTGCTCACTATATAGGGAATTACTATATAGAGGACTATAATATAGTAAGCTCATTGGTAAAATGAAAAAACACTTTCGGACATTGCTCCTCTGCACCAGTATTTACGTCATTACTGTCACACAATTAAAACATGCCAGATCAGTCGGCTGCTGGTGGGTTTTCAAAATAATAAATGCATGCATGTATTTTTGTAATAAATCCATATTATACTGAGCGCATTTCCCACATTAATAAATACAAAGTACCTGCATCTTTCAGTTCTTTTAAATCAAGGCTGAATACTTTCTTCTTTCCCACTGCCTTTTATTAAATCACATTTGAGGCTTTTGATTTGATTTCTTTCAGCGCGATGGCAATGCATGATGGGATATATTACTTAGTTAGTGACCATCGGTTGTACAGTACTTTTCATGATGCATTGTGGGATACTTTGAGTGCACCATATAGGGTGTAATAATTCTCACTATACATTCGGACAGTGCTACAAATTGGCGAACTCAATATATAGTCCACTATATAGTGAGTAGGGAGTGATTTCAGACACAGGGCTGGACTCGAGTACTACAAGCCTGGGCTAAAGTTAATTTTATCATATTGAACCCAAAGAGTAATAGACTGAGGCATTTACTTGTAATTGGCTTAATGTTTTTCTTTGTCTATACAGATTTTTGAAAATGCATGGCATAAAATTTCTACACACAAAATTAATAATGATTAAAAATTTCTCTCACAAAAACACGTGACATACTAAGGCTGCATAATTATAAGCATTTTAATGAGCATGATTTATGACTTTTATCAGTCATTTAAACATACAGTAGTTGCCTATGATATTGATAGGTTAATGTTTATCTAAAGTTATAAGTTACAAGTTAGATATCACGGTTTATTGCTTCCAGTGCATGAACTCAGGAGATCACAATCTGTTTGTATTTAACTTTTTGTGATGGCACATGTACATCACCGTGCAAAAATCTTTGGCACCCGATTTCTTTTTCATACAAACTTTGTTATAGGTTTCTATTTTATGACTTCTACATTATCGAGTCAGTACAAACATTTTAGAGTCCAAACGTTCGTTTTCCAGCACAAAATTAAATGTTACAGGAAAAAAAGTTTGTATCTGAGCAGCATATTACATACTGTAAGAGAGCACTTTTCAGGTTAAAAACGAAAACATAATGAAGACAATTACAAAATTAAGTTTTGGAACAAAATTAAGAAGTGAGTGTGACAGTCAAAATGTCCAGAAGAACTGTGGCTGGTTCTGTAAGATGCTCAGTAAAACCTACAGCTCATTTCCTTATAAAACTGCACTCATTGTACCTGAGACTACTATTTAAAAAAAAAATTAAAGCAAAGGGTCATCTCATACCAAATACGGACTCTGTTTCATTTATTATGGCTTACTGCTGTATAGTGGGGGATTTTTAATGTTGAAACATTTAATTTCATTATTTTTAAGCCATTTTTGGTCTATAGCATTTCTTTACATGTGCCTAAGACTTTTGCACTGAACTGTATTTATTCACATTTTTGTTTTGCTAGGTCAAAATCTGATTCTTGTTCCTAAAGCGCCATAATTTTTTTTTGTGGTTAGTTGAACTACAACAAAAAAAATAAAATAAAATAAAATTGTACGGGGCAGCACGGTGGTGTAGTGGTTAGCGCTGTCGCCTCACAGCAAGAAGGTCCGGGTTCGAGCCCCATGGCTGGCGAGGGCCTTTCTGTGTGGAGTTTGCATGCTCTCCCCGTGTCCGCGTGGGTTTCCTCCGGGTGCTCTGGTTTCCCCCACAGTCCAAAGACATGCAGGCTAGGTTAACTGGTGACTCTAAATTGACCGTAGGTGTGAATGTGAGTGTGAATGGTTGTCTGTATCTATGTGTCAGCCCTGTGATGACCTGGCAACTTGTCCAGGGTGTACCCCACCTTTCGCCCGTAGTCAGCTGGGATAGGCTCCAGCTTGCCTGCGACCCTGTAGAACAGGATAAAGCGGCTAGAGATAATGAGAGATGGGATGATATATATATGAGACCTGGCAACTTGTCCAGGGTGTACCCCGCCTCTTGCCCATAGTCAGCTGGGATAGACTCCAGCTTGCCCGCGACCCTGCACAGGATAAGCGGTTACAGATAATGGATGGATGGGATGGATATACATTTACAAACTTAATTTATTGTAGTAATACAGAGATTATATAAATATATAAAAGTTATTTAAAGACAATCACTTTTGAGAGTGTTGGGCAAAGATAGTCATTTTAAACATAACCATCAGCCCTATTGTCTTGTACAGTGGTGCTTGAAAGTTTGTGAACCCTTTAGAATTTTTTCTTGGGAGGAAACCCATGAGAACATGAGGAGAACATGCAAAACGCTGCGCATGCTGAGAATGAGCTCTGGACCCTGGAGCTGTGAGACAGCAATGCTACCCATTGTGCCACCCTTCAGAATAATAAATGCTGAAAAAATGTTTACTCTCTTATATGTTCAAAACTACAGTGGTGCTTGAAAGTTTGTGAACCCTTTAGAATTTTCTATATTTCTGCTATATGACCTAAAACATCATCAGATTTTCACACAAGTCCTAAAAGTAGATAGAGAACCCAGTTAAACAAATGAGACAAAAATATTATACTTGGTCATTTATTTATTGAGGAAAATGATCCAATATTGCATATCTGTGAGTGGCAAAAGTATGTGAACCTCTAGGATTAGCAGTTAATTTGAAGGTGAAATTAGAGTCAGGTGTTTTCAATCAATGGGATGACAATCAGGTGTGAGTGGGCACCCTGTTTTATTTAAAGAACAGGGATCTATCAAAGTCTGATCTTCACAACACATGTTTGTGGAAGTCTATCATGGCACGAACAAAGGAGATTTCTGAGGACCTCAGAAAAAGCGTTGTTGATGCTCTTCAGGCTGGAAAAGGTTCCAAAACCATCTCTAAAGAGTTTGGACTCCACCAATCCACAGTCAGACAGATTGTGTACAAATGGAGGAAATTCAAGACCATTGTTACCCTCCCCAGGAGTGGTCGACCAACAACGAGCACTCCAAGAGCAAGGCGTGTAATAGTCGGCGAGGTCAAAAAGGACCTTAGGGTAACTTCTAAGCAACTGAAGGCCTCTCTCACATTGGCTAATGTTAAATGTTCATGAGTCCACCATCAGGAGAACACTGAACAACAATGGTGTGCATGGCAGGGTTGCAAGAGAAAGCCACTGCTCTCCAAAAAGAACATTGCTGCTCATCTGCAGTTTGCTAAAGATCACATGGACAAGCCAGAAGGCTATTGGAAAAATGTTTTGTGGACGGATGAGACCAAAATATAACTTTTGGTTTAAATGAGAAGCATTATGTTTGGAGAAAGGAAAACACTGCATTCCAGCATAAGAACCTTATCCCATCTGTGAAACATGGTGGTGGTAGCATCATGGTTTGGGCCTGTTTTGCTGCATCTGGGCCAGGACGGCTTGCCATCATTGACGGAACAATGAATTCTGAATTATACCAGCGAATTCTAAAGGAAAATGTCAGGACATCTGTCCATGGACTGAATCTCAAGAGAAGGTGAGTCATGCAGCAAGACAATGACCCTAAACACACAAGTCGTTCTACCAAAGAATGGTTAAAGAAGAATAAAGTTAATGTTTTGGAATGGCCAAGTCAAAGTCCTGACCTTAATCCAGTCGAAATGTTGTGGAAGGACCTGAAGCGAAAAGTTCATGTGAGGAAACCCACCAACATCCCAGAGTTGAAGCTGTTCTGTACGGAGGAATGGGCTAAAATTCCTCCAAGCCGGCGTGCAGGACTGCTCAACAGTTACCGGAAACGCTTACGGTAGTTGCAGTTATTGCTGCACAAGGGGGTCACACCAGATACTGAAAGCAAAGGTTCACATACTTTTACCCACTTGTACCTTGCTTTCATTATACTGTATACCATTAACCATAGGCTTCATGCAGTTAACCTAGTTTCATTATCTTGCTACTTCAGGACCTACATAACCCCAGCCCTTTTCTAACTGTGGCTTCTGCTTGCTGCCTCAGTTTGAAATAACTGTCATCCTGTTATGTTTCTCATCTCAGTTTTGCTCTGAGTAATAACAGTTATCTGTGCTTGTTGTCTTTCTTTAAATCTCCATCTATCCTCCACCCCTTCTTTCCTCTCTCAGTGAACTGAAACTGTCAGTCAGCGTCTCTCTGGTGGAAAGTATCATCGAGGAAGTTCTGCAAGACTTGTCAGTGGCACAGCAAAAACTGGTGTGTTCAATTTTGAGAATGCATACCTCACGTGTTCTGGTAGTGTGTCCATGCATGTATATGTGGGATTGTGTGGGATTGTGTTCAATCTAATCCTGCTTATTTCAGGAGAAGCATTTAAAAGAGTACTCCCAGCCCCTAAACAGCAAGACCAATGTCCCACAGCTAAGAGTGGTGGAGCAAGTGTTCCCTACTGATGAGGTCAGTTAGGACAAAGTTCTCATTGCTTCTAATCCACATCTCAACAACACATATCTACACTGTAGAAAGCATTACACATGTGACCCACTCTGCGAAATCATATCTGCTTGAGTGTGTTTGTTTTTTTGTATCATTAAACTTGCTGTAAAGGTTTTAAAGACAAGCAGAATGTATATATTAGCCCAAGGTTAAGTGATATTAGTGACAAGCAATAATCATATCAAAGTCCTTCCCACACCATGTAACGGTGCCAGTCTTCATAGCCCTTAACTATTACATAGCTAGGGTTACAATGGGGGACTAGTCCTCTGGTAACCACAAGAGTTTGACTCCCCACTCACATCTGTATTGCAGCATGCCTTGCCAGTAGGTACCATTTTTATGATGGTCTTTGGTATGACCCAACCCTGAATAGAACTCGCAATCTCCCGATCGAGAGGCGGACATACTAACCACTAGGCC
This sequence comes from Neoarius graeffei, assembly GCF_027579695.1. Lineage (NCBI taxonomy): Eukaryota > Metazoa > Chordata > Actinopteri > Siluriformes > Ariidae > Neoarius > Neoarius graeffei. Next base: position 60,102,868 of record NC_083574.1, read on the forward strand.
ACTCACCAGCGAAAAGCATATCAGAGTGATTATAATGAAGCAGTGGCTTATCTTTGAACATGAAACTTATGATTGAAATCCCATTTTATTTATTTATTTATTTATGACATTGTATTTTTATCATTTAAAAGTTTCTAGATCTGTTATCATTCTATAATAACAAACAAACAAAAAAAAACTTGTGATTGACCATATTACCATGCAAAGGATATGGCTAGTTATGGATGTGCTTCTGGTTACCTTTTTGCTGCCTGAGAATTGGCTTTATTCAAGCTGGATAGAAAGCTGCTTGAAATGAAATAAGTAAATGAAACACTTACAATTCATAATAATTCAAATAAATACTCAAAAATAATTTAAAAATGCCAATGGCGCTAAAAACAATGTAAGTCTAAGTAATAGTTTGCATTACTCCTTATTAACACAAAGTAACCCTTGATTTTTGAGCAAGATATGAAAACTGTGATGCACATGTTGCATAAAAAAACATAGAAACTGTACAAAAATCTGTGCTTGGTGGGCATGTCAGCTGTGCAGCTCCACACATGTACAGTTTCAAAGCCCACGCTAGCATTCATTCATTCATTCATTCATTCATTCAAAGCATTCAAATACTTAGTATTGTTTTGCCATGATACTAAGTTGGTTTTGCTGTAGCTTATTGTTTTTGTCTTGTCTTTAGTATGTACCTGTAATCTGGAGGAACAGTTTTTGCACCCGGAGCATCCGTCCTGCCCCATCTGTCAAAAGTAAGTTTCTTAAATCTTAGCACAGTCGTTTAAAACGAGTTTGTCTACAACATGTTTTCCATCAAATACTAGCAGGAAACTGGCTGTGTGTGTGTGTGTGTGTGTGTGTGTATAAAACATTAAAACCACTGAGAGGTGAGGTGAATAGCATGATTATTATTATACCCCTGCTCCAAGGGGGGGGGATACTGTTTTTTTTTTTAACCTCTGTCCGTCCATCCGTATTTCCGTCCGTCCAAAACACTTTTTTTCTCAGCAACCACAAATCATAGCCACTTGGTACTTGGTACCAAACTTCAGCTTGGGGTTCTATACCATGTATACCATTTTCAGGTCTGTCACACATCGACTTCCTGTTTACCGACCGAATGTATTTACGAAACATATAGCGTGGATTTACAAAATTTTCATCGCATTTTTCTCAGCAACTACAATTCACAACTGCTTAATATTTGGTACCAAGCTTCAGCTTGGGGTTCTATACCATGTGTACCATTTTCAGGTCTGTCACACATCAACTTCCTGTTTACTGACCGAATGTATTTACGAAACATATAGAGTGGATTTTGACACTATTTCAAGAAGCAAAATGCTATTTCAGAATGACAGTTTACCAGGATGCTATTTGAAATCCCTGAGGAGAGACACTTCTCTTTACTTACTTGTTTCAGGGTTCATTATTTGTTGAAGTCAACATTCATAATAAGTGTCCAATTCCTTCGATTGCTTGAATTCTGATGTAAGCGAGAACAGAGGGGATACATAACTGAGCAGTAGCTCACAGCTGATCTTGTTATGAGATAATGGCAACTGTCAAGAGACATAGAAGGCAGTAAGAGAACAGTCAATTCTCGAAGTTGATATGTTGGAAGCAGGAAAAATGGGCAAGCATAAGGATCTGAGCGACTTTGACAAGGGCCAAATTGTGGTGGCTCAGTGACTGGGTCTGAGCATCTCCAAAATGGCACATCTTGTGGTAACTACCAAAAGTGGTTCAATGGAGGACAACTGGTGAATTGGTGACAGGGTCATGGGCACCCAAGGCTCATTGATGCAAGTGGGGAAGCTAGCTCATCTGGTCTGAGCCTCCAGAAGAGTGACTGTAGTATGGGGCTGTGTAGCTGCAGACCAGTCAGAGTGCCCATGCTGACTCTTGTCCACTGCCAAAAGCACCTAAAATGGGCACATGAGCATCAGAACTGGATCATGGAGCAATGGAAGACGGTGGTCTGCTCTGATGAATCACATTTCCTTTTACATCATATGGATGGCCAGGTGCATGTGTGACATTCACCTGGGGAAGAGATGGCACCCAGATGCACTACGGGAAGATGGCAAACTGGCAGAGGCAGTGTGATTCTCTGGGCAATGTTCTGCTAGGAAACTTTGGGTCCTGATGTTCATGTGGATGTTGGCATATCACCCACTAAATATTGTTGCAGATCAAGTAGACCCCTTCGTGGTAACAGTATTCCTGAATGGCAGTGACCTCTTTCAGCAGGATAATGCGCCCCGCCATAATGCGAAAATTGTCCAGGAATGGTTTGAGGAATAAGACAGAGTTCAAGGTGTTGAATTGGCCTTCAAATTCCCCAGATCTTAATCTGATTGAGCATCTCTGGGATCCATCCATAGCCGCTTATCTTGTGCAGGGTCACAGGCAAGCTGAAACCTGTCCCAGCTGACTATGGGCAAGAGGTGGGATACGCCCTGGACAAGTCGCCAGATCATCACAGGGCTGACACCATAGAGACAAACAACCATTCACAGTCAATTTAGAGCCACCAATTAGCCTAACCTGCATGTCTTTGGACTGTTGGGAAAACCAGAGCACCTGGAGGAAACCCACGCAGAGATGGGGAGAACACGCAAACTCCACACAGAAGGGCCCCTGTCAGCCACTGGGCTCGAACCCAGAATCTTCTTGTTGCGAGGCGACAGTGCTAACCACTACACCACTGTATCTCTGGGATGTGCTGGACAAACAAGTCCAATCCACGAAGGCCCCACCTCGCAGTATACAAGACTTGAAGGATCTGCTGCTAATGTCTTGGTGCCAGATCCCACAGCACACCTTCAGAGGTCTTGTGGAAGAAGAAGAAACCTTTGTCACATGCACACTTCAAGCACAGTGAAATTCATCCTCTGCATTTAACCCATCTGAAGCAGTGAACACATGCGCACACACACCCAGAGCAGTGGGCAGCCACACTACAGCACCCAGGGAGCAGTCAGGGGTTCAGTACCTTGCTCAAGGGCACTTCAGCCCAAGGCCACCCCACGTTAACCTAACTGCATGTTTTTGGACTGTGGGGGAAACTGGAGCACCCGGAGGAAACCCACGCGGACACGGGGAGAACATGCAAACTCCACACAGAAAGGCCCTCGCCGGCCACTGGGTTTAAACCCAGAACCTTCTTGCTGTGAGGCGACCGTGCTAACCACTACATGCCTCGACAGATCGGAACTGTTTTGGTGGCACAAGGGCGCCCTACACAATATTAGATAGTTGGTTTTAATATTGTATATAAATTGGAAAAATTGTTACTTCTTTTTTTCAGTCAGAAGTAATTTGCCTGGTCTTGTGATGTCAGGCATTATGTATTGCTGATTGGCTGTCACAAATCCTCACAGAAGCTGACAGCTGTAGGGGTTCATGTGGGATGTGCATAATTAACCATTGCGGGGCAGGGTAAGTCTGTAGCTGGTCTTAATCTGAGTAAAAACTCAGTGATGGGTTAATAATAGAGAATTCAAATCCCACTGGTGAATAATGAGTGATGAGTGATGCTGACGTGCCTGAGCTTGATCATGCTCTCACAAACCACAATTATTGGCAGAACAATTGTGAGTCAGTGTGACTATAGAAATGACAGACTATTTCTTTGCTTTATAGGCTGCTTATCAATTATATCAAGAATGTGGAATACTCAAATGTATTTCCTTATGTTTATCTATGTGTATTAGTGAATACATTTTATCAGGTGGTAGCACGGTGGTGTAGTGGTTAGCGCTGTCTCCTCACAGCAAGAAGGTCCCGGTTTGAGCCCCGTGGCCGGCGAGGGCCTTTCTGTGTGGAGTTTGCATGTTCTCCCCGTGTCCGCGTGGGTTTCCTCTGGGTGCTCCGGTTTCCCCCACAGTCCAAAGACATGCAGGTTAGGTTAATTGGTGACTCTAAATTGACCGTAGGTGTGAATGTGAGTGTGAATGGTTGTCTGTGTCTATGTGTCAGCCCTGTGATGACCTGGCGACTTGTCCAGGGTGTACCCCGCCTCTCGCCCGTAGTCAGCTGGGATAGGCTCCTGCTTGCCTGCCACCCTGTAGAAAAGGATAAAGCGGCTAGAGATAATGAGATGAGATGAGAATTTATTCGTAAAAGAGCGTTTTCAAAAGTCCAGTTTGGAAAAACTTTTATATCCTGTGAAAGCCTCTTGTGTTTCTGTGAATTTTACATGTAAGAAAACTCACTAATGTAAACCTCAATGAGTTGTGGCTCAGTGCTTAAACTTTTCGGGCAACGGATTAGAAGGGTGTGAGTTCAAATTCCAGCACCATGAAGCTGACACTGTTGGGCTCTTGAGCAAAACCCTTAACCCTCATCTGCTCAGCTGTATCCAAAGTCAGCCAAATGAGCAAATTCAAATCCTACAACTCACATGAATAAAATTAAGACAAATAAGTCTAGCTAGTCAACTGGGACTAAAGAAATGGAGCCTGACAAGCTGCACTGGCTGAGCTACATTACTGGATTTAGCATGTACTGTACTTAGGAGGGGCAACACGGTGGTGTAATGGTTAGCACTGTCGCCTAACAGCCAGAAGGTTCTGGGTTCGAGCCCAGTGGCCGACGAGGGCCTTTCTGTGTGGAGTTTGCATGTTCTCCCCGTGTCTGCATGGGTTTCCTCCGGGTGCTCTGGTTTCCCCCACAGTCCAAAGACATGCAGGTTAGGCTAATTGGTGGCTCTAAATTGACCGTGAATGGTTGTTTATCTCTATGTGTCAGTCCTGTGATGACCTGGCGACTTGTCCAGGGTGTACCCCGCCTCTCGCCCATAGCCAGCTGGGATAGGCTCCAGCTTGCCCGCGACCCTGCACAGGATAAGTGGTTACAGATAATGGATGGATGGATGCACTTAGGAGGTGCTCTTTCAGAGCTATGTTGTTGTTTTGTGGGTGTCATCAAATCAGCTTTGTGAAGAAAATCAGCATTAGCGAAACGTGTAAATCTAACATGAATTTTTTTTGTTCAGTCTGGTCTTTGAAAACATGTACAACTTTATTAAATGATTTATCAATGAGGCCTATTGTGTGTGAATGGGGTATCCCCTTATTTGTGTCAAGGGATTTCCTCCACTTGCCTGTCACAGACTGAACAATGGGGAGGGCGAACTGAGAAGAAAGGGGTGTATGTTTGTGAACGTATGACAAAAATAAAAAATCAGCAGTGTCATGTGGAGTGAGTGCTTGGCTGTGGCTATCTGAAGCCGTTTTAATCACAGCTCACTGAGTGTCTTATTGGAAATAAGGAAAAGAGAATGAAGGAACCAAGGCTTACAAACAGGACAATCCTTCCTCCTGTCTCCCATCCTCTTTCCTTCTTTTGCTCTTTTTCCACCTACAGTCTGCATTACTATACCAATTTGGTCTTCATGTTGGTTTTCTGATAAACCTTGTCTGTTTACGGCTTCCACCTCCATCACACATCCTCTTTGGATTCACACATTGCAGGACTGGTTTCAGGCATACGTCTCTCTCACTATCTCTCCGTTGTTGCTTACTCTCCCCTCCCTCTCTCTCCCTCTCTGCCTCTCTCACCCTCTCTGCAGGTCTGCTGGAGACGGAAGGCGAGCAGCAGGCACGAGCGAGTGCGCAGTCCCAGTATGAGATGGAGGGAGATAGAGAGTCAGGAGGAGGAGGAGGGGTGTTGTCATTGGCGATGAGCCTGTCCGTCACCACAGGCCACACCCAGCTGGGGAGGGAGGTGGAGTTTGGTGGCTGTGGCGCTGGTCCTGTGGCCGCTCGTAGCAGCAGAGAGCCGCGGCGTCTTGAGCCCTCGCCTCCTCAGCCCCCTATGGACCTGCCCAGCGAAGGCCACACGCTGAGGCACTACACCCGCTCCAGGCCCCGACCCAATCGCCACCACAGGCAGCCACCCAGCAAGCCGCAGGTACAGGGGGATAACGGGGTGAATGAGTGCAGGCAAAAGACAGAGAGAGGAGGGAAGGGGGGCAGAGAGGTTCAGCTGCAAGCAATGGGAGCTGGCTGAGAAGGATGGAGAGAATGGAGAAGGGAGAACGGAATGAGACAGAGGCAGGGTAGGGATGGAGTGAGATGGGGGATGATGGAGGACTAGAGAAGGGGGAGGGATGGAGAGAGGGAGATGGCGGCACTCAGGTTGTTGCAAGAAGCCACCGCAGCAGCAGCAGCCAAGGCTGCATGTGTGTGTATGGAGCGTGCGGCAGCTACAGGCTCGCTCTCTGTAATCCCCCCCCCCCCCCCCCCCCATTATTCTCTTTATTGTTTTTCATTTGCTTCCTAATAATTCTATAAGATGCATGGAGAGAAAATTGGATGAACAGAAATGTAGAGAAAGAGAGAAATGGGGCTGTGGTGCTTAGAAACATTTTGGGTGTGTATTTTTCATTGCCATTTTTGAAGGTGCTGTGTGTGATTCCCAGCTGGGTGGTGTGTGTGTGTGTGTGTGTGTGTGTGTGTGTGTGTGTGTGTGTGTGTGTGTGTGTGTGTGTATACACACTGTCAGAACAGGACATGTTCTCTCTCCAGTCATTATGGTTGGGTCCTCTTGGTGTGACTGCTGTACTGTCTTAATTATTAATGTCCCCACATCAAGACGGCTTTTTCTCTCTCAATCTCTTCGCCTCTCCCTTTTTGTTTTTTGAATCTGTATATTGACGTAATTCACTGAAATAGTGTCACAGTGTTGGATCTGAATCTGCACCAATCTTTGTGCATGTGTGCAAGTGTTTGTGTGAATACGTGGAAATGGGCTGTTATTACTGTAGGTGCAGTGTATTTATAATATTTGGCTTGAAGAACGAATAAATGAATGAATGAATGTCTTTTATTAAAAGATTGTTGGTGTTTTTTAAAGTGTGTATTGTGTATCTTTTCCATGTTCTGTGCACAAGCTCCTTTGGTTTGAATGAACTGGTTAGAAGAAGGTGCTGTGTATGGCGTGACTGTGTGTAGGGAGGCGTGTTTGCACGAGTGTGTGTTTGACTTGGAGCTGCCAGTTATTCAGACAGTAAAATGCAGTCAGTGGGTTGTTAAGACCCTACCAAGTCTATTACAGTGGTTCCTCTGAGCAGCGAATACACAAAAATGAAGGATTTCATGGAAATTTGTAGACGGAGGTTGGAACACACAAGGGCATTCCTTATTCTGCATTATTCTGGTAATACTTTTGACAGTATGCACTTGCCGTGTGTGTGTGTGTTGTGGTGTTCTTGTCTATTATCTGTCTTTTGCACTGATGGGTGTATTTCCTGGTTGGTGACTGATCAAATGGTTGCCATAGTGATAGGTGCTGGTCTCATGGCAATGCTAAGTGTAGGAGCGCTCTCTCTCTCTCTCTTTCTCTCTCTCTCTCTCGCTCGATCTCAAATTGTGTTCTTGACTAATAGCGCTGCTGTTCCACAGATAGTACTGTACATGACCTGTCGTGGCTACCTGTTGGTATGTTTAGTTAATAGGCTGTACTCACACACAGTGTGTTGTTCCAGTGTGTAAGTTGGGAGTGTTTGACTGGTAGCTGCAGTGTTGCTGTTTCCTCTCAGCCGGTGTGGTGAGTTGGGGGATTTTCATTGCTGTGTTGTCATGGATACCTGTGGGTGTACGTTTAGAGCTACACGTCTCGGTTTCATCACACCTAACTGTGTGTGTGTGTGTTTTCAAGAAAAGATTCGTTTTTTTCTTCTGCATCTTTTCTTGTGTTGAGGTGTGTGTGTGTGTCACTGGGTTCAGTGTGCAGTCAAGCTGACCGGCTTTGTTAAATCAGAGCCCTCTGGGGAGGATGCCTCCTCTTCTCCCCTGGGTCAGTTCAGATATAGAAGGAAGCCCTGTAATCACTGCCTTAGACCACCTGAGTTGTGTTTCCTGGCCAGTAGCGACAGCTGGCTGCGATATTCGATGGGAAACTGAAATCTAATCTATCAATCGCTCAACCATGATTCTGTTAGGGTTGAGCAATGCATTATATAATCATCAGTGTCAAAATAAGAATGATGTGGGCCAAACTATTTTAAATACAGAGAGAGAGAGAATTTGTAACCTTTTCATTTAAACCAAAAACCACTAAAAGTGTATTTCACTGAACAGTATTTATTTCGTCTCTCAACTCTTCCATCTTCAAACAAATGCTTTTTTTTTTTTTTTGGACAGAAATATAGGCGTCCTTGTTCACGTTCACGACACCTGTACACGTTTCACATGCACCTTCTCAATCACTGCTGATGATGTGTTACTGAAAAATAGCAGAAATTGAGATCAAGCTCGGCTGGGTTTCACGCCGTGTAATCTCCTGACACGACTGTTACTGAGAGGCTGCGTGAATTTACAGTCTGGGCTCGAGACAAATCATCCCCAACATTGCTTCTTCATATCGTTCTGGTTTTTTTTTTTTTTTTTTTTTTTATTCTGACCTTCTCCTCCAAATGCATTTTTTGGGAAGGGGAAAAAAAATATGCACTTGGTTCCACAAAAGTCCAAAATATAATCTATGTTAAGACATTTCTGAACAGCAAAATATGGACGCCAAAAATGAAACCTTGTTCTTTTATCTTTGAAAGACACAGGGGCTTAGCCCTGCTAGCCCGTTTATAGCAGCGGCCCCTCCTGGCTAGCGATCCACAAGCGAGTGGGTGTCCATATTGTGTGGCATTTGGGGAGTGGAAATAGAAAGGCAGGTGGTGTCATGAGGGAGCGTATAGTATGGAGAAGGTGTGACGGATTAACAGTCACATTATACATTTTTGTGTGGCCTAAATACTGTGTGTCCCTATTTCCCTATTAGGTAGTTTTCTAAATTCTCATTTTATTATTCGAATATTCATCTGAATGCCTGTTATTCAGTAACTAATTATTTAGACGTAGTCAGTAAATACCACCTTACACCTGCTTTTGGAGTCGGTCTGCATAAGCATTTCTCTCGTGCTATCTTGCTCTATTCTCAGCTCATCATTCTTCTCTCTCTCACACACATACACACCTCTCGTCTTTCTCTGCACAACTACATTTTCAGAAACCAACTCCTTTTTCTTACTAACAACCTCACACCTCATCATACTGATAAACTTGTCATTAAACCTGATCAGTTCAGTGTCTTAAGCAGCTATGTGATCCCTTCCTTCTAGCAAACAATATGGCAGAATTTGTGTTGACTAGACTTGGCTTCCCAGTGTGATATCAGTTCCTCCGAATCGAAATAACGGCTGACTCGCAGAAACCATACACTATCTGCTGGTTAACTGTGACAGTTTATTTAGGATTACAGTCGTTTCCTTTATCATGGAAGAAGCCTTGGTGGATGAGGTTCTGCAAATATTGCATTGAAACTGGATAAGATTTGGAAAGTTGGAACGATGATTTCACCAGGCTTAAAGGGATCCTCTGGTGGATTTACTCTTAAACTTACATTAAGTAAAAGTATTCGTAGATTTCAACAGTCATTCATTCATTTTCGGAGACCAAATAGCGCGCTAGAAAAATACATTTTTATTAGTCAAGTCAAGCCAAGTTTATTTGTATTGCGCTTTTAAGAATAAACGTTGTCGCAAAGCAGCTTTACAGAATTTGAACGACTTAAAACATGAGCTAATTTAATCCCTAATCTGTCCCCAATGAGCACGCCTGTGGCGACAGTGGCGAGGAAAAACTCCCTCAGACGACATGAGGAAGAAACCTCGAGAGGAACCAGACTCAAAAGGGAACCCATCCTCATTTGGGCAACAACAGACAACATGACTATAACAGTCCTAACATAAAGTCAGCTTCGTTGATGCTATAAACCCCCCACTGACAGAAACCCGAGCGCAAAACCGTTCACGACAACCGCAGTCCCAAAGTCAGCAAGTCAACTGCAGTCCCCAGCCACAAAAGCACCACTATTAAAATACCAGATGGACCTCCCGCAGAAGTGACGTGGTGTGGTGGAAGCTTGGAGCAACTCGGCTGTGGTTTTGCTAGTTTTGCAAGTATTTTTTTTTCACCAAATTTATACGTTTTTAAATAAGTATGCCTCATTGTGTGGCATATAAATGCCACAATGATGCTAAAAAGAAGGATATCTTTTCACCGTTTACCTGGCCAGAATCTACTATTCACAAGAAATGGATTCATGCCATTGGAACACCTCAAAACAATCTGCCTGTGGTGCCCTACTTATACTCCGAACATTTTGAATCATCCTGTTTCGATGAATTGACGGAATTAAAACCAAGATTCATGGGGGCTTCCAGAATAGAAAGAAAGAAAAGACGATGCTGTGCCAACAATATTCGCCCATCGTTCAGCTCCAAAAGTCCGCCGATGCAGTGTTGAGCGTCAGCAGAGACGACACCGGGAGGCTAGTTTCGACTTTGTTCTTCCATGGTTCTTTGTAGTACAAGGATGGGATCCAACCCAAGAATCTGACAGATGCACATTTGCAGAAATATTTTCACTAATTTAACCAGATCACTATGGATTTTCACAGGGGCGTTGAGTACACCAAGCCCTTTCCGAAGAGGGCAGCCACAGCCCGGTCTGTTGGTTGAGCGTGGCTGTAGTCCATGTAGCTGGCAAGTGGTAAAGTAAACAAACGCTCCGTGACTGATGCCAAGTGGTGCACATATATTTCTGCACCCGCATCGGTCTGGATCCGTCTCTGGTATATTATCGGTGCCTGACCTGCTGAATTGTAATCGGCATTCCGGTGCGTTGTCGGCTCTTCAGCGTGTACTGGAAGAAAAAGCGGGTAACAAAAAAACACCAATGTTAAAGAACAATCATCAACGGATCAAGAGACGGAGCATTCGATTGAGCTTCAGGTACGGTCGACTACACTCCAAATAAGAGAATTACTCAGAACGTTTTGCATGAAACTCGCTCATTTGAAATTTCTGAAGTTTTATTTCATGGTAGTTTGTTTCGTTTTCATTTATGTGCTCGGAACGTGAACTGACCAGAAAGAGGGATGTTGCTGTGCAAACAGATGAACCAGTCAGTATTGAAATCCAGACAGAGACAGTTGGCTTCTAAGACAAGCTTATCCAGTGTTTTGTTGGGAGATGAAAGCGCCTCATTAGATGATTCGTTCAAACTCCACCAACAAAACCACGATGTAAGCGGAGGATATAAACAGCCGAGTTGCTCCAAGCTTCCACTAAGCCATGTCATCGCATACGTCACTTCCGCGGGAGGCCCGTCTGGTATTTTAATAAAAAATAATTTTTCTAGAACACTATGTGGTCTGGGTGGCACGGTGGTGTAGTGGTTAGCGCTGTCGCCTCACAGCAAGAAGGTCCAGGGTTCGAGCCCCGTGGCCGGCGAGGGCCTTTCTGTGTGGAGTTTGCATGTTCTCCCCGTGTCCGCGTGGGTTTCCTCTGGGTGCTCCGGTTTCCCCCACAGTCCAAAGACATGCAGGTTAGGTTAACTGGTGACTCTAAATTGACCGTAGGTGTGAATGTGAGTGTGAATGGTTGTCTGTGTCTATGTGTCAGCCCTGTGATGACCTGGCGACTTGTCCAGGGTGTACCCCGCCTTTCGCCCGTAGTCAGCTGGGATAGGCTCCAGCTTGCCTGCGACCCTGTAGAAGGATAAAGCGGCTATAGATAATGAGATGAAATGAGACTATGTGGTCTTCGAAAATGAAGGTTTGACTGTTGAAACCTACAAATACTTTTACTTAACATAAGTTTCAGAGTAAATCCGCTGAAGGATCCCTTTAAAGCACAGAACCAGCTTGTTCCATCCCTTCCCATTTCACCAACATGAGTTTAGCAGGAGCACAGAATATTAATAGCATCGACTAAATAGCTTTGGCACCAGAAGAAATGAAAGGTGTGCGGAATTCTAGCCTCTGTCCTTCAAAAGTCCTCCTACGTAAACACTGAAGCTGCTCCAGGTTGTTTCATAATTGAGACTGCATCTGTCTTTTAATGGCTGTGCCATTACAGGGAAACCACGAGAACAAAAAAAAAAAAAGAACACAATGTTCACCTCCAGAGATTCACGGTTTTATGTTCTACACCACAAAACATAAAGAGGTCCGTGGCCTTGAACGTTCTCATTCTCAGGATTAACTCCTGCCATGTGTGTGATTGACGACAGAATGGGTCTCTGTTGTTACAGTGACCTCATCCTGTCAAATCTGAGGTCAAACATATCATTATAAAGTAAATCGAAAACTTGTCTCAGGTTCATATAAAGGAGATGGGTTTCTTTAACAGATAAGCTCCTGATTTCTGTTGCACACAAAAATAATTGTTTTTTTTTTCATTATTGTTACTTGTATTGCAGGCTTTCTATATTCTATATGCCTAAATCGAATATAGCTGTGTGTATTGTGCATTTATAGTGTGGCTAGGTCATATGCTTATATTGTAAAGTTGAGATTTGGACCATGATCAGAAGAAATGTGCACATGTACAGTACCAGTAAAGAGTTTGGACACGCCTACTCATTCATAGGTTTTTCTGTATTTTGGCTATTTTCTACATTGTAGAACAACACTGAAGACATCAAAACTATGAAATAACATCTGGAACACACACTTACCGGCCACTTTAATAGGAACTTGTTCTTGATTCTAAAGGCGTATTCACACCTACGTTGTTTGGTCCGGACCAAACGAACCAAATTTCCCTTGGTCCGGACCTTTTGGGTTGGTCTGAATACAAACCACCGAACTCTGGTCTGGACCAAACAAGCGGACCGAGACCAAGCTGCAAGGTCGGACTCGGTCCGGACCAAAGGAACCCTGGTGCGGACCTTTTGGAGGTGTGAAAGCAGACCGGACCTAATCCGACAGTTTTGCTTTTTTGTACCTCGGGAGCTTCCGTCGTTTGTCGAGCATTATGGGAAACAGAGTCTTGACACTCCACCGCAAAGTGCAAACACTGTTTCGGTTGTCAAGGGAACCTTACAACAGTCGTTCAGTCATTCAGACCAGTGGTAGGCTAGACTACAGAGTACAAAAAATGAGTAGGGGGCAAACGTGGGCCGAGGAAGAAACGCGTACCCTTGTGGATATATGGGCAGCTGTCCACATATCTGAGCTTTTGGAGAGGACACACAAAAATGCCGACGTGTTTGCTGTATTCAGTGAGAAAATGAAGGAGAAGGGGTTCACGCACTCCCCAGAACAGCGCTTTGTGCGCGTGTCGTCTCTGACCAATAGCTGAACGACCTCAGGGTGCGTGGCTTTGTTGACAGATTTTGGTCCGCTTACTAAAATGTACAGTGTGAAAGCGAACCGCACCAAAATGAAAAAATAAAAAAAATATTTGGTTCGGACCAAAGCAAGTGAACTATCGAACTATCCTGGTCTGAATACACCCTAAGATTCCTGTTCTTGGCTGGCGGGACTGAAACCCGATGTGGTCTTCTACTGTTGCATGCTGAGATACTTTTCTGCTCATCACGGTTATAAAGAGTTGCTATATCCTTCCTGGCAGCTCGAACCAATCTGGCTATTTTCCTCTGACCTCTCTTATCAACAAGGCGTTTGTTTCCACCCACAGAACTGTTGCTTACTCAATGTTTTTTGTTTTTCACACCATTCTGTGTAAACTCTAGAGGCTGTTGTGTGTGAAAACCCCAGGAGAAAACCTCAGCAGTTTCTGAAATACTCAAACATCTGGCACCAACACCCATACCACAGTGAAAGTCACACTTTGAGATCACAGTTTTTCACATTCTGATGTTGGAAGTGAACATTAATAAGCGAAGCTCTTGATTTGTATCCGCATGATTTTATGTATTGTGCTGCTGTCAAGGGATCGGCTGATTACAGAACTGCATAAAACAGCAGGTGGACGGGTGTTCCTAATAAAGTAGCTGGGGAGTGTATATCAGGTCTTGAAACATTTTTGTTTTCTTAGCTAACCCATACTAAACAAATCTGGTAACAGAGATTAATGAAAAATTGTGCATGGAGCGGGGCCCTTTGACCTTCTAGAGGAAGTGACGTTGGCCGGTGGATGGATACAGAATTATGTGGCAAACAAAAAAAAGTGTTTAAAAACAAACAAACAAAACATGTTTCATCGTGGAGCTCCCCGTGCAGAGCAGAGTCCCATACTTAAGAGAAATGCCATGACCTAGTTTTTGATGGCTTTTGATTGTACGACGTCAGGACATACAAACATACGTATGTATGATGAACCCGTACACGTAGGTGATAGCGGAGCTCCATACTTAAGAGAATACGGTAATGCATCAACCTGATTTCTGATGCCTTTGACCGTACGACGTCCGTAAGCCTGATGTATGTCGAGCACCACAGGGAACCCGATCAAAAGTGCAAGGCGACATCTCAAACACTTGACCACCAGACAATGAAATTTGCATCTTTATTGACATAAACTAGATGGGTTTTTATCCAGCACTTATTTTGAATTTGCTTTTTAAAAAATAACATGGGATTATTTACTAACACATTTTACAAAAAATATTCATGACAGTTTCATATAAAACTACCGTATTTTCCGGACTATACGTCGCTCCGGAGTTTAAGTCGCATCAGCCAAAAAATGCATTATGAAGACGAAAAAAACATATATACGTCGCACCGGACTACAAGTCGCACTTTTTTGAAGGGTTATTCTATCCATAGAATCTGTGATTGTATCTGATAAGCGGCGCGTGGTTACTGCGCGACTGCATTGTTTATTTAATAAACGAACAGCTGAGCAGTGATAACGCGCCCTTTGCCCTGTAAGTAGCCTAGTCTGATTATTTTAAATATCTACTACTATCTTTAATACTATCACTATCGTTATTACTAATAGCCTATATTATTATTATAACTAATATTAGTAGCCTATTACTGATGCATTAATCAGTTTGCTTTTAGAATATTTTTACCGGTAGGGCTTATTATCGCCCCATGGCTCTTTCATCTTTGTTATTAAAGCTGTAGTCATCATCGAGGAGTGTCATTCTTCATTTTTGTCGAATTTTATTTCATCAAATCAGAGGTCAAGTAGGCTATAGGTATATCATCTCCAAAGACAGGTACGGTAGGAAAAACAACCGTCTAGTGAAAAAAAAAACAACAACCGCTTTTAAATCCCCTACTTAAATCCTTAAAATGAGTCATTTAACTCATGTCTTGTGTGATCTGATCTCCAATGGTGAAATAAACCGGTTGTGATGAGTACAGTCTGTTATTTTAGAAGATAAATGTAATATATAATTTAATATATAGACTAATAAAAATTAATATTTTATAATATAATATCACGACATATTACTGTCTGTAACTGTTTGTCACTAAAGCGTTTTCTAAGATCATAATGTCTGATATTATTATTATTATTATTATTATTATTTTACACACACAATAAGCGCATGTGCGTAAAGTTATACATCCCCCACCTTTTTTTTTTTTTTTTGAGTCGCCGGACCCACCCACCTCCTGCGTTCCGGGACCTCCCACTTCACAAATTAAGCACTGCCTAAAATCACTACATAACTTATTTAAATAACTATAGGCCTATCATTAATAATAAAACACAGGTCAATCAAGTTTATCAAGCTGATGATTTCACTCCAAATCAGCAAATCCATTGAATTCCTCATCCTCGGTGTCGCTTCTGAACAACTCTGCCTCCAGCGGCAGATGAAGCGCCGTTTCCTCTTCTTCTGCGTAGCTGTCGTCAGACTCAGCATCAGCTCCAGTTATTCCGCGGTGAAAAAAAGAAAAAAACATATATACGTCGCACCGGAGTATAAGTCGCATGGCCAGCCGAACCATGAAAAAAAGTGCGACTTATAGTCCGAAAAATACGGTAGTTAAAACAGCTTGTTGGACAGTTGACAGTTTCGGTCATGTAAGAGCGATAGACGGATGAAAGTGCAGGAAGAGTTTTATTGAAAACACACTAGCAAACGTAGACAAAGGCAGAGGCGAATAACAAGCAGTAGTTGAGTGGCTGTGCTCCTATCATTCTACTCAGGTTGATTTTGTGCCCTTGCAAATGTGTTACTCATACTACACTCTTCAGGAGCTCTGCTTTTAGGTAATGCCTAAATATCTATCTTGCTTATCATTTTGCTTTGAATGCTTAAAGGAGATACGCAGAACCTTTATTTTTTAATAAATTTCTGAGTGGATAGTATCTCCATCCTTGACTCTTGTATGCTGCATAAATGGGAATACAATTTTTTTTTTTTTTTTTGAGAGTTAAAATCGACCGCAAAGTTGGCATTGGAGCTGCCCCGCTGAGCCAGCCAGCCCTGAGTGCGTGACGTCACAGCAGTAACCGGTTTTAAAGCCGAGGCCTTTGACAGCTATCGACCAAAGTCATATAAATAAAAATACGGTATATAGTGAAAGTCAGAAATAGCGTTACCGACTTGCTCAACTAAGACTGATTTGACTTCATTGATTGTGGGTTGACTCTCATTAAAACAGGATGGGTGCTATAACTTATGCAACATACATGTACATGCATGCATTTTCACTGATAAAACGTAAAAGGCTAATTAAATAATCAGATGAACCGAGACAGTCACATTCTGAAGCAAATTAAATAATCTTATACCGGTAACTTAAACACACAATACAAGTTACATGGATTAATCTAAATGCAGGTAAACGAGTGTTTGTTCTTTTTATTGTTTTGTATCCAAATGAGAGTCGCATCTTACCCATCTGTGTTCTCGCTTCTTGAAGGCCAACCTCTCCGTTCATTCGCTTCTTTCACGTAAGGGCAAGATATTGCTGCTGAAGCAAGCATATCCAGCGGAGAAATCAGATGGCTGCTCCACTCCTTCTCCATTTTCTCCATATGGAGTACTCCGCCATTACTGCTCGGCTCAGGCAATTACTAAAACCCGGGACGGGATGTCACCAGTTTTAGCAACAACCGCGGGGAGGTCACTGCCCAAGTGATGTCCCGTCCCGGGTTTTAGCAACAACCCTCAGCTCACACTCTGGGAGAACTGGTGCAACTGAACTTACTTTCCTTTTTTTGTAGTTTTCTTTTCCTTTAATTGTTGGTTCTGCACCCTCTTTCAATACAGGCTTATAGCTAACGCTCCTCAACATATCAGAGGTTTCGTACGAGTCATCGGTGAAATGTGCAGAGCAGAGGAGAGACCACTTCGCAGGTGTCCAATGTGCCTGTGAACTTCTCGCAAAACGCGTCCAAATCTTTGCAGTTTGAACATTCTTGGGTCATGAATGCAACGTAAATCCACCTTCTGTCGTGTTGCTGCACCCGCCAGCAACACATCTACGTGGCATGGCGATAAATTAGCTCAAAATGGAGGATCGGAGTTGCAGTCAGCTCTGTGTTTTAGTGTAGCGGAAATGGCGATGAGACCGATAGACTTCCTGCTGTGACGTTATGGATGTCGAGGTCATTCACTCAGACCACTACCTATATAAATCACTTTAATCGTAAAAATTACTAGATTAGATTTATTGTTGGGCAGCACGGTGGTGTAGTGGTTAGCGCTTTCGCCTCACAGCAAGAAGGTCCGGGTTTGAGCCCCGTGGCCGGCGAGGGCCTTTCTGTGCGGAGTTTGCATGTTCTCCCCGTGTCCGCGTGGGTTTTCTCCGGGTGCTCCGGTTTCCCCCACAGTCCAAAGACATGCAGGTTAGGTTAACTGGTGACTCTAAATTGACCGTAGGTGTGAATGTGAGTGTGAATGGTTGTCTGTGTCTATGTGTCGGCCCTGTGATGACCTGGCGACTTGTCCAGGGTGTACCCCGCCTTTCGCCCGTAGTCAGCTGGGATAGGCTCCAGCTTGCCTGCGACCCTGTAGAACAGGATAAAGTGGCTAGAGATAATGAGATGAGATTTATTGTTCACGCTTAAAACTATTCCTGTGCCATTCTTGAGGTCTCGAGGCATTTATAAACAAAAAGTGAGGCCATGGTTCTGCGTATCTCCTTTAAATGTATTTGCACAATTCTCCCAATTGTCAGGATCTTTTACAGTTTGCCATCAACAAATATTCCAAAGCTATAAATATCTGGATTTTTTTATTTGTCATTTTTCACATTTTAATGAACTAGTCAAAGTTTTTGAAATTCTTTAAAAAGTTTTTGTGTTAGATTGCTTTTTAAAGGTTTATTATACAGGGTGTTTAAAAAAAATTGATATTATGTGAGATGTAAATATCCCAGAAACTACGAAGTCTAGGCAAATGAAACTGAACAGGCTTAATGTTGAGCAATATAATATTTATTCCTCAAAATTTGAACAAGAAATTCAAAGGTATGTGGATTCCTTGAACGATTTCACAAATTTTCAATTTGCGTGCCGCCTGAGACACAGACACACACACACAGACAGCCTTCCTCTTTCATCTTTTTGTGCAGTGTCAAAATCTGCATTGCACTTGGTGCATTTTTAGAGAATTCTATCATAAATGCACGCTGTCTTGTTCGACTGTGCTCGAGCGTACTCTAACACACAAAATGCCTTTTCTTTTCCAGTGAATGGCATTTCTATACCTGAAAAGATAAAAACAAAAAAACATTAAATGTAAAATTTTGACCCGTTTCCACACATGCTGTTAAAATTTAAGGTCAATTGAACGAGAATTGGCAAAGTTATTAGATTGTGAAATTATATCAGATTTTTTGAAGCATCCTGTATAATGATGACTAAAGACAATCACAATTAGGCTGCAATTAGGGGCCAATGAGAACATTTCTTAAAGTAGAACTATTTAAAAATAATTCAGGCGTTATCTATTTAAGCCTATTAGCCTAATGATAAGTATAGAGTGATAAGGATAGAAGAGGATAGAGGGATGACTCCAGAGGGATGAGGGATGTCACATTGGTCCTTCAGTCCTGGGTTCCGGGTGCAGACCTGTTAATGAAAGGAAGCAAAGACATTTTTAATGTGAAGTTAATCAAAAATCAGATTAATACATACTTACTTGCAGAAAGCTTGAGCAATGGAGGGAAAAGTAGTGAGGGGAGAAATAACAAATATGAAATGTCAGGACATTTATATGCGCTTGTTCTATATTCTACAATAATACATTTCTATAGTCGCAAATCTTTCACAGGGGCTTGTAGGGGAGACAACCTAATTAAGCCGAATTATCTACAGGTTTACAAACGTGTTATATCTCATCTCATCTCATTATCTCTAGCCACTTTATCCTGTTCTACAGGGTCGCAGGCAAGCTGGAGCCTATCCCAGCTGACTACGGGCGAAAGGCGGGGTACACCCTGGACAAGTCGCCAGGTCATCACAGGGCTGACACATAGACACAGACAACCATTCACACTCACATTCACACCTACGGTCAATTTAGAGTCACCAGTTAACCTAACCTGCATGTCTTTGGACTGTGGGGAAACCGGAGCACCCGGAGGAAACCCACGCAGACACGGGGAGAACATGCAAACTCCACACAGAAAGGCCCTCGCCGGCCCCGGGGCTCGAACCCGGACCTTCTTGCTATGAGGCGACAGCGCTAACCACTACACCACCGTGCCACCACGTGTTATATAATAAAGGTTTATATATATATATATAATTGCTGATATGCTGACATTCTTTTTGCCTTATTAATGTCAAAAGAGTTAGCAGGAATTAAAAAATGTTCCAGAATATCAAACGAAAAATAAGAGAGAAAATTAAAAGCATGAAAGGGGAAGGCGATTGGGGGATGGGGAGGAGGTGTGGGAATGACATTGTTCAAACAAAGCCTCTCCAAATTGTCCGTCATCAACTGGACATGCTGCCTGAGGAGATGTAAAAGTGTACTAGCTAAGGCTACATCCACACGACAACGGCAACGAGATTTTATTTAAAAAAATATCGCGTCCACATGGGCAACGGATCAGTAAAATATCAGGTACATATGGCAACGCAACACTTGCTGAAAACGATGCAATACACATGCCACACCTCTACGTGCGCTGTAAGACGGTCCCATCGGAGACACCAGAACAATAGAAGAAGTAGGACGCATGCGCATAAACCCCTTCTTCTACCCTACATGAAGCACTCAGGAACAAACACACAACAACAAGAAGAAGATGGCTGCGACTACGCGAGGAAATCGTGCCTTCTGTGTGTACAAATTAGTTTTATTAGTGTGCATAGTTTTATATAACTTAATTTTCTTATTGTGTGTGAACATTTTGAAAAGCATTTTTATATAATTTATATAACTTTTTATATTGTGTGTGAACATTTTGAAAAGCAGTCTTATCCAATAAAAAAAAGAAATTCAAGAAATGGTTCAGTTACTTGTTTATTTAAAAGAAAAGCTGTATACAAAAGTGAATGCAATGCAGTGGTTCATACAAAACAGCGAGAGTGCTGTTTGTTCTAGTCATGTGGTTGTGACGTCATCGTAAACAAATCCGTTCTACTCATCCAGACGACTTCGCAACGGCGCCGTTGCCAGATTTTTCCACTCTGGAACCCGTTCTCAAAAGATTTCATTTTGGGGCACCCAAAACGCCGGTGCCGTGTGGACGCCAGGCCGAAACGATAAACAATTTTATCAGATTCACCTGAATCCGTTGCCGTGTGGACAGCCTCTAAGGTTGCTGGGTCGCTGTAGAGCTCCAGGGGCTGAGAAAACAGTGATTCAGAAAGCACTGTGAGGTGATTCTATTGACAAATCTCTTACACACACACACACACACACACACACACACACAAATCCAACACTGATAATGCTTAGAATTTTGTGTATCGTGGCATCAGACGATATTCAACAGTTACAATAAGCACCAAGAAGTAAAGCTCTGCCGCAGGCTCCCACACATCTACGTCCCACATGCTGGTCAGTGCAAAGAATCCTCCCTCAAACTTTAGAAATATTAGGGTTAAAAATAAGGGAAAACAAAATGAGATAAAACAGACCATGTCCTGAAACTCCATTCACTTTTAAATCTCCTAATAAGACACGAACTGTCAGGAGCTGAGCTGCTGTTGATGTAGCCAAAGAGAAACAGCTCACAAAACACATCTAGGAAGTTGTAATGGTGCAGCTGCACAGAGGAGAAACGTTACAAAAAGGTATTTGCTTTACATATTGGGAGTCCTGTTTTCTATATAATCAAAATATTTTTATATTTAAAAACCTGTCATTTTACACAGGCATGTGCAGGCTTACAGTGTCTTGCAAAAGTATTCATCCCCCTTGGTGTTTGTCCTGTTTTGTCGCATTACAAGCTGGAATTAAAATGGATTTTTGGACTGTTAGCATCATTTGATTTACACAACATGCCTACCACTTTAAAGGTGCAAATTGTTGTTTTATCGTGACACAAACAAATCTGGAGTGTGCATAGGTATTTACCCCCTTTCGTATGAAACCCCTAAATAAGAGCTGGTTCAACCAATTCACTTCATAAGTCACATAATTAGTTGATTAAGATCCACCTGTGTGCAATCAAAGTGTCACATGATCAGTCACATGATGTCTGTATAAATCAACCTGTTCTGGAAGGACCCTGACTCTGCAACACTACTAAGCAAGCAACATGAAAACCAAGGAGCCTCCAAACAGGTCAGAGACAAAGTTGTGGAGAAGTATAGATCAGGGTTGGGTTATTATAAATATCCCAAACTTTGACTATCCCAGGGAGCGCCATTAAATCCATTATAGCAAAATGGAAAGAATATGGCACCACTACAAACCTGACAAAAGAAGGCCGCCTACCAAAACTCACAGACCGGGCAAGGAGGGCATTAATCAGAGATGCAACAAAGACACCAAAGATAACACTGAAGGAGCTGCAAAGATCCACAGCGGAGATGGGAGTATCTGTCCTTAGGACCATTTTAAGCCTTATACTCCACAGAGCGGGGCTTTATGGAAGAGTGGCCAGAAAAAAAGTCATTGCTGAAGAAAACACGTTTGCCATTTGCCCAACAGCATGTGGGAGACTCCCCAAACACATGGAAGAAGATTCTCTGGTCAAATGAGACTAAAATTGATCTTTTTGGCCATCATGGGAAATGCCATGTGTGGCACAAACCCAACACCCTAAGAACACCGTTCCTCCAGTGAAGCATGGTGGTGGCAGCATCATGTTGTGGGGATATTTTTCATTTGCAGGGACAGGAAAGCTGGTCAGGACAGAAGGAAAGATGGATGACACTAAATACAGGACAATTCTGGAGGAAAACCTGTTTGAGTCGGCCAGAGGTTTGAGACTGGGACGAAGGTTCACGTTCCAGCAGGACAATGACCCTAAACATACTGCTAAAGCTACACTGGAGTGGTTTAAAGGGAAACATGTCTTGGAATGGGCTAATCAAAGTCCAGACCTCAATCCAGTTAAGAATCTGTGGCATAACTTGAAGGTTGCTGTACACCAACGCAACCCATCTAACTTGAAGGAGTTGGAGCAGTTTTGCCTTGAGGAATGGGCAAAAATCCCAGTGGCTAGATGTGATAAGCTAATAGAGACATATCCCAAGAGACTTGCAGCTGTAATTGCAGCAAAAGGTGGCTCTACAAAATATTGACTTTGTGAGGGTGAATACCTATGCACACTCCAGATTTCTGTTTTTTCATCTTAATTTTTGTTTGTGTCACGATAAAACAATTTTCACCTTTAAAGACAGGTCCTGTTTTGTTGTGTAATACAACAAAACAGGACAAACACCAAGGGGGATGAATACTTTTGCAAGACACTGTATATTAGCTTTAGCATGTCCATCAGTACTCCACTATAGATATACAGATGATGTCCGAGAGCCATCTTCTACATGTATATTTTATTTTATTTTATTTTAATATTTGTCCTAAGCATGTCCTTAATTCTTAGTGGGCTGTGATTATTATAAAAAGGAAAATTTGTTATTTATGCCCATTTTATATACTAGTTCAAATGAAAGAATATTGCATAAAAAATGAAAGAGTCTATCATCACTCTGGAGTCACCTGGTTGTTAGCTGCTTCCAGCTGCATCACAGTGTTCTCTCTCACCAAAAGCAGAAAACTTTGGTTGCGGGTGCTGGCAAGCAGAGCCTGAATATAAGACAGAACACACTATAATTTAAAGCAAATGTAATCTGTCTGCATAATAAAAGCAGCTAATAAAGGATTTACTCACAGAGAACGCCTGACGGAAGGTGTGCAGCTTGAGGCCAATGTCAGTAACCCCTCTATCTGCAAGATGGTACCGTAGCTAAGAAACAAGAGGTGAAAATGCTTAGTGGATGTTAAACAGACATTACACCATTAAATAGTGAAGAGGATCGAACCTCATAAAGGGCACCTCTGTCTCCTCTGGGGTAAAGATCTCCTCACTCTCCTGCAAACCAAATTAGCAATAAATCATTAAAATCACAGTAAATTTTACAGCCTCCCATTCAGGCGGAACAATGGCATATGTAGATATGCATCAGGGCTGAAACACAGAATTACCTCAGAGTCTGGCTGCCTCTCTGACTCACTGTGAGGAGAGTACTGACTGTGCTCCTGCACCCAAATGGAGGCATCCACCTGATCGTCTGCACCCACAGGTAGATAAGTGCAGGTCACCTTTTTTAAGGTTTGCTGTTAAAAATAATAGTTTAAATAAATAAAGGGCCTTGTAAAAGTATTCATCCCCCTTGGTGTTTGTCCTGTTTTGTCGCATTACAAGCTGGTGTTAAAATGGATTTTTGGGGTGTTAGCACCATTTGATTTACACAACATGCCTACCACTTTAAAGGTGCACATTGTTTTTTTTTTTATTGTGACACAAACAATAATTAAGATGAAAAAAACAGAAGTCTGGAGTGTACATGGGTATTTACCCCCCTCAAAGTCAATACTTTGTAGAGCCACCTTTTGCTGCAATTCCAGCTGCAAGTCTCTTGGGGTATGTCTCTATTAGCTTATCACATCTAGCCACTGGGGTTTTTTCCCATTCCTCAAGGCAAAACTGCCCCAACTCCTTCAAGTTAGATGGGTTGCGTTGGTGTACAGCAATCTTCAAGTTATGCCACAGATTCTCAATTAGATTGAGGTCTGGGCTTTGATTAGGCCATTCCAAGACATTTAAATTTTTCCCTTTAAATCACTCCAGTGTAGCTTTAGCAGTATGTTTAGGGTCATTGTCCTGCTGGAATGTGAACCTTCATCCCAGTCTCAAACCTCTGGCCGACTCAAACAGGTTTTCCTCCAGAATTGCTCTGTATTTAGTGCCATCCATCTTTCCTTCAGTCCTGACCAGCTTTCCTGTCCCTGCAGATGAAAAATATCCCCACAGCATGATGCTGCCACCACCATGCTTCACTGTAGGAATGGTGTTCTCAGAGTGTTGGGTTTGCACCACACATGGCATTTCCCATGATGGCCAAAAAGATCAATTTTAGTCTCATTTGACCAGAGAATCTTCTTCCATCTGTTTGGGGAGTCTGCCACATGCTGTTGGACAAACTCCAAACTTGTTTTCTTAAACAGTGACTTTTTTCTGGCCACTCTCAAGCCCCGCTCTGTGGAGTGTACGGCTTAAAGTGATCCTATGGACAGATACTCCCATCTCCACTGTGGATCTTTGCTGCTCCTTCAGTGTTATCTTTGGTGTCTTTCTTGCATCTCTGATTAATGCCCTCCTTGCCCGGTCTGTGAGTTTTGGTGGGTGGCCTTCTCTTGTCAGGTTTGTAATGGTGCCATATTCTTCCCATTTTGCTATAATGGATTTAATGGCTCTCCCTGGGATATTCAAAGTTTGGGATATTTTTTATAACCCAACCCTGATCTATACTTCTCCACAACTTTGTCTCTGACCTGTTTGGAGGCTCCTTGGTTTTCATGTTGCTTGTTTAGTAGTGTTGCAGAGTCAGGGTCCTTCCAGAACAGGTTGATTTCTACAGACATCATGTGACGGATCATGTGACACTTTGATTTCACACAGGTGGATCTTGATCAACTAATTCTGTGACTTACGAAGTGAATTGGTTGGACCAGCTCTTATTCAGACAAATGTGCAATGGACAAACTTCCAAAAGGTACAATCTACAATAAACACATCATGACAGTGTAATAAATAATAAATTTACCACTCACTCCTCAAGTGGCACGATGACAGATGTCTGCATGTGGTTACAGGAAATCAATTCTGTAACCCTCCTAGATACACCCTTAAGAGACAAATCTCAAGTAAAAAAAATAATAAAATTGTCACTCCAAATCAACAAACATTTTGTGATGCTACAACAAATAATCCCTTACATGTATGTCAGTGAACTGGTCCTCAGTGGTGATATGATAAGGGAATCCATGCAAACAACATAGATCTGTTTCACAAAAATGCTCATCTAGTAATCATTCCTGCTGATTCTCGTCATCAAAATAATAAAGACTGTGATTACTATGTGATTCAAGTAGCAGGTCTCTGTGGGTTTAAACCAGCCGAGCTGACTTTCTGAACTCCTTATCATTCCAGGGAAGTGTCTTCTATTCTCCACTGACTAGAAATAAGAAAACAAGGCCAAAAATTAGAACTTGTAAAGAAGGGTGTGTGTTTATATCTCGGCTGCAGCTCTGTAGAACATATCAGACTGGGAGCTGCAGATGTCTGCTGAGAGGAACTGAGTATTGCAGCAGGTGCTGTTCAGCTCACCAGCACTGTACTGTGATAAGTCCCTCTCATGTCAGAATCTGGTCTTCCCAGTACTAACCAACTCTTTAAAGCATATGGGTGCAGCGCCGATCTCCATTTCCATAGCCCTCGGCCTCTCGCCTACACAGCTAGGGTTACAGTGGGGGGCTAGTCCTTTGGTAACCATGAGAGCTTGACTTCCCCATTCACATCTGTATTGCAGCGTGCCTTGCCAGACAGTAGTATGTACCATTTTTATGATGGTCTTTGGTATGACCCAACCGTGAGTAGAACTCGCGATCTTCCCATCGAGAAGCGGACATACTAACCACTAGGCCAACTCACAGTTTGAAAAGTAGAGCACAAAGATCATAATAACACATCTAACATTCTGTCACTTTCCTTACAGTAACAACAACCTTGGAGAAATCCAGTGATTGTCTTTAGTAAATAAATGAAAGTTCTGGTTACCAGAACGAGAGCTAAAGAAGGTTCTTGGTGAGGTTCAGTGGGCAGCAGCTGCAAGTTTGGCTCAACAACCTGAACACACACACACAGAAGCAGCCTACACATTTCAACTGTAGTGAGAATATAACTTTGTAACTGACACATACCTGGAGGACAGAGGGTGAATCTGATGCTTCTTCCAACACATCCACAAACTCTGCAATAAATTACTTTTATGTGACTCAGAACCCTGTGATGATCTGGCAACTTGTCCAGGGTGTACCCCGCCTTTCGCCTGTAGTCAGCTGGGATAGGCTCCAGCTTGCCTGTGACCCTGTAGAACAGGATAAAGCGGCTAGAGATGATGAGATGAGATGAGATGAGATGAGATGAGATGAGATGAGATGAGATGAGAACCCTGTGATGATCTGGCAACTTGTCCAGGGTGTACCCTGCCTCACGCCCATAGTCAGCTGGCATAGGCTCCAGCTTGCCTCCGACCTTGTGCAGGATAAGCAGCTACAGATGATGGATGGATGTGACTCAGAATTACAACTTAAATTAGAATTTCTATTGGAGCCTACATCATGTGGGTGGCACGGTGGTGTAGTGGTTAGCACAATCACCTCACAGCAAGAAGGTTCTGAGTTCAAGCCCAGTGGCCAATGAGGGCCCTTCTGTGTGGAATTTGCATGTTCTCCACATGGGTTAAATGTAGTAACCCGCAGTGACAGACAGTCCGAGCAGTCCTGCAGCATAGGTGACCTCAGGCAAAGTCCAGCTCTTCAGATGGGGCACAAATCTCTGGAAATCCATCATTTTCTTTGTCTTAAGTCACTTCTTGCAGAGTTCGGATAGGTACTGTTGATCCGTCATGAAGCAGAAAGTCGATGCTGTGTTTTGGTTTACAACCCCAATTCCAAAAAAGTTGGGACACTGTAAAACATAAATAAAAACAGAATGTGAACATTTGCAAAGCCAGGAATCCCTATATTTCACTGAAAAGACTACAAAGACAACAATTCAAATGTTGAAACTGAGAAATTTTTATTGTTTTTTGAAAAATCTATGCTCATTTTGAATTTGATGTCAGCAACAGGTTTCAGAAAAGTTAGGACGGGGCAATAAAAGACTGAAAAATTTGTGTAATACTAAAAAAAACCCAAACTAATTTGGTTAATTGGCAACAGGTCAGTAACATGACTGGGTATAAAAAGAGCATCCCAGAGAGGCGGAGTCTCTCAGAAGTAAAGATGGGGAGGGGTTCACCGCTCTGTGAAAGACTGCGTGGGCAAACATTCATTCTCATTATCCCTAGCCGCTTCATCCTTCTACAGGGTCGCAGGCAAGCTGGAGCCTATCCCAGCTGACTACGGGCGAAAGGCGGGGTACACCCTGGACAAGTCGCCAGGTCATCACAGGGCTGACACATAGACACAGACAACCATTCACACTCACATTCACACCTACGGTCAATTTAGAGTCACCAGTTAACCTAACCTGCATGTCTTTGGACTGTGGGGGAAACCGGAGCACCCGGAGGAAACCCACGCGGACACGGGGAGAACATGCAAACCCCACACAGAAAGGCCCTCGCCGGCCACGGGGCTCGAACCCAGGACCTTCTTGCTGTGAGGCGACAGCGCTAACCACTACACCACCGTGCCGCGTGGGCAAACAGTGCAACAATTTAAGAATCACGTTCCTCAATGTAAAATTGCAAAGAATTTGGGGATCACATCATCTATGGTACATAATATCACTAAAAGATTCAGAGAATCTGGAGAAATCTCTGTATGCAAGAGGCAAGGCTGAAAACTGACACTGGATGCCTGTGATTTTCAGGACCTCGGGCAACACTGCATTAAAAGCAGACACGTCTGTCGTGGAAATCACTGTACAGGCTCAGGAACACTTCAGAAAACCATCGTCTGTGAAAACAGTTCATTACTGCATCCAAAAATGCAAGTTAAAACCATATAGAGCGGCGGCTACAATTATCGGCACCTTAACGATCTTTTGGCCATTGCAAAAGTAGAAAAGACTTTCAATATGTAAATTGTGCATGAATAATTATTCAAACTTCCACTGGAAAAAAAATGAGTTGATTCCTGATTACTTAGCGTATCAGATCATGTGACACCTTTCTACAATTATCAGCACCTTTGTCCACAGTTATCAGCACTCTTCCACAATTATCAACACCCAGATATTTATTTATTAAAAAATAATCAGTATGTAGTATTAACAAAACATAGGTTTTATTTAAAATTAGTTTTACATAGACTTATATTTACTACACAATATCTTTTATATAAATATATGGATGTCGGTGCTTACGTAAATGAGGAAGTAATTCTAATGTTTGTACACAAGTAAACTGATAATGTTTAACCTATGTCAGAAAATCTTTTTGTTCCACTTTCTACCCATTTTCGAAGTATTTTCATAGATCATATTTTGTTAATCATTCGTTGTTGTTTGTATTAATTTCTAGTTTTGTAGTTTACCAATAAATGTCAACAGGCAACTGATATTGTAACCACATGAAAATCCAGGTCAAAGGTCGCATGTCATTCCTCGAACCATAATATAAACTGTCTACTGATATTGTAATATGTGGTAGATATTTACAACAAACTACAAAAAAAAAAGTCTTGAAAGGAATAGAAAAATCTGAATATTTAAAGAATGTAATTTTTTATATGCTAGGAATTTAATTCTGGTCTAATTCTATTTACTGCAATAGGATTCCAAATACTCTATAAGTATTCCATTCTGTTATAGCTCAGGAAAAAAATTATTATAAATCACAGCACTTTTATTTTTTAACGTCCTTCATCTACTTCAACACTGTTACACAAAGATCGATACATCTCATCTCATCTCATTATCTCTAGCCGCTTTATCCTTCTGCAGGGTCGCAGGCAAGCTGGAGCCTATCCCAGCTGACTACGGGCGAAAGGCGGGGTACACCCTGGACAAGTCGCCAGGTCATCACAGGGCTGACACATAGACACAGACAACCATTCACACTCACATTCACACCTACGCTCAATTTAGAGTCACCAGTTAACCTAACCTGCATGTCTTTGGACTGTGGGGGAAACCGGAGCACCCGGAGGAAACCCACGCGGACACGGGGAGAACATGCAAACTCCACACAGAAAGGCCCTCGCCGGCCCCAGGGCTCGAACCCAGGACCTTCTTGCTGTGAGGCGACAGCGCTAACCACTACACCACCGTGCCGCCAAGATCGATACATAACTGTTGTAAATGTCACTTAATTCCACAGGGCGTCGATAATGGTGGACACCGGTGAAAGTGATCTTATCCTGTGCAGGGTTGTAGGCAAGCTGGAGCCTATCCCAGCTGATTATGGGCGAGAGGCGGGGTACACCCTGGACAAATCACCAGATCATCACAGGGCTGACACATAGGCCAAGTTTACATTAGACCGTATCTGTCTTGTTTTCTTCGCGGATGCACTGTCCGTTTACATTAAAACGCCTGGAAACGGGAATCCGCCAGGGTCCACGTATTCAATCCAGATCATGTCAGCTCCGGTGCTGTGTAAACATTGAGAATACGCGGATACGCTGTGCTGAGCTCTAGCTGGCGTCGTCATTGGACAACGTCACTGTGACATCCACCTTCCTGATTCGCTGGCGTTGGTCATGTGACGCGACTGCTGAAAAACGGCGCGGACTTCCGCCGTGTATCACCTTTCATTAAAGAGTATAAAAGTATGAAAATACTGCAAATACTGATGCAAATACTGCCCATTGTGTAGTTATGATTGTCTTTAGGCTTGCCATCCTTCCACTTGCAAGTGGTAAGTGACGCGCATGCCCGACATGCACTGAGATCACACACACAGCGGCTCAGTCCCGAATCACTGCTCGTGCACTTCACTCGCGCGCTCTGTGAGCTGCGCAGGGCCGGAGTGCGCACCCTCCAGAGGGCACTCGCTGTTCAGGGCGGAGTGATTTGGAGCGCAGGATGCCTGCGGAGCCGAGCGTATCCGTGTATTGGCGTTGCTGTGTGCACGCGAATCGTGTATTGGCGTTGCTGTGTGCACGCGAATCGTTTTAAAAACGTTAATCTGATGATCCGCTGATACGGTCTAATGTAAACCCCACCATAGAGACAAACAACCATTCACACTCACATTCACACCTACGGTCAATTTAGAGCCACCAGTTAACCTAACCTGCATGTCTTTGGACTGTGGGGGAAACCGGAGCACCTGGAGGAAACCCATGCAGCTAACCACTACACCACCATGCCACCTGAGATCAAACAGTCAATAGTAAATAATAAAAATACAGTAAATAGCCCTATCCCACAATTATATAAAAAAAAATCACTCAACTAAGTAAAGATAAACAATATTCCATCATTACTTTAAGAGATGCAGTGTCTTTTAATTCATAAAATAAAGAAAAATCGTTGAATTAGGTGTGTCCAAAATTTGACTGGTACTGTAAGAAAGAAAGAATAACTTGATTCATCACACACTTGTGAAATTCCTCTCTGCATTTAACCCATCTGAAGCAGTGAACACACACATGAGCAATGAGCACACACACACATACCCAGAGCAGTGGTCAGCCATACTAACAGCGCCTGCGGAGCAGTTGGGAGTTTGGTGCCTCGCTCAAGCGCACCTCAGCCCAAGGCCATCCCATATTAACCTAACCTGCATGTCTTTGGACTGTGGGGGAAACCGGAGCACCCGGAGGAAACCCACGCGGACACGGGGAGAACATGCAAACTCCACACAGAAAGGCTCTCACCGGCTGCTGGGCTCAAACCCAGAACCTACTTGCTGTGAGGCAACCGTGCTAACCACTACACCACCGTGCCTGTATGTTTATGCTTTGTATATACTGTATGTGTGTTGTGTGCACTAATGTGTGAGGATGTATTAATTATGCGGGAAACACCTTGCCACTGTGCCGCCTTCTTTTTCTGAAGATGCAGTGGAGTGATGACAAGCTGTGAATTCTGATTGGCCAGCAGGCACTAACTGCTTTATAATCCATTTCTTATGTGGCTTGTAGCATTGCATTGACATATGGTCATATTTGCTATTTTGCTTGCTCTCTCTCTCACACTCTCTCTCTCTCTCTCTCACACACAGTTTCCACAGGGGAACCACATACCTTGGTGTAGCCCATTGTGTTTGCATGTGTATATGTGTTTATACATGCTGTCAGGCCTGCGTCTGTGTGCGTGTGCTATTTATGCATTTGAAATATTATAAACACTGGACAATAACGAAAATAAAATCCTCCACTGCGCTGAAGGCTTACCTTTTGGTGAATTCCCTCACTCTCAGCATTCTCATTTTCGTCTCTAACGTTGATGACAACCTCAGAACTTTACTTTAGAAAGCTTTTTACTTCCTTTCATGAAATTGACATTCACATTTACATGCTATGCAGGTTTTAGTGCTGTGGGCGTTGATCAAAAAATGATTTTGAAACATCCACCTTTTTGATGACATAGCTTCATCTCACACTGAAAAAATGAGAACGCTCCAACCTCATTTCATCTCATCTCATCTCATTATCTCTAGCCGCTTTATGCTGTTCTACAGGGTCGCAGGCAAGCGGGAGCCTATCCCAGCTGACTACGGGCGAAAGGCGGGGTACACCCTGGACAAGTCGCCAGGTCATCACAGGGCTGACACATAGACACAGACAACCATTCACACTCACATTCACACCTATGGTCAATTTAGAGTCACCAGTTAACCTAACCTTCACACCTATGGTCAATTTAGACTGGTTAACTGGGGAGCAAATATGAGGTGAGACAGAGGCCAAATTCCCTTAGTCATCCATCAGCATGGAAAAGATTAGAGAACACACAAACCAAATGAGGAAAAGTGTGTTGACCTTCATAAGTCAGGGAATGGTTATAAAAAAAAACACCCACTCACTTGGAAATGTCCGTTTCACCAGTTAACCTAACCTGCATGTCTTTGGGGGAAACCAGAGCAAACCCACGTGAACAACATGCAAACTCCGCACAGAAAGGCCCTTGCCGGCCACAGGGCTCGAACCCAGACCTTCTTGCTGTGAGGCAACAGCGCTAACCACTACACCACCGTGCCGCCCTAAAGAGCCAACCTTTCATGGAAAAAAATTTTTTTAATTCAGAATAAAACAAATCCCTCATCAAGAAACAATTGTTTTCAACAAAAACACATGTGCCACTATTATTGACACTCCTGGAAATGATAGCATGTTTCCCATTTAAATTGTACATTTTCTGAGTTGATGGGAGTGTGTAGGAAATTTCAAGCTGTAATCCATGACTTCCTGATTAACTGGGGAACAAATATGAGGTGACACAGAGGCCAAATTCCCTTAGTCATCCATCAACATGGGAAAGATTAGAGAACACACAAACCAAATGAGGAAGAAGTGTGTTGACCTTCATAAGTCAGGGAATTGTTATAAAAAAAATAACTGCTCATTTGGAAATGTCCATTTCTACTGTTAGGGCAATAATAATAATAATAATAATAATAAAAAAGTGGACAACAAGTGGAACTGTTAAAAACTTGTCTGGATGAGGACCCATGTTTATTTTGCTCCCACGGACAGTGAGGAGGAGGAGGGTAAGAGATGCAAAAAAAAAAAAAATTCCCAAGGATCACTGTTGGTGAATTATAAGAAAAAATAAAATCTTGGGGTTTCCAAATCTCCAAAACCACCATCCGACTCCACCTCCATGCCAACAGATTATTTGGAAGGTCTGTACAAAAAACAATTTTCTGTCAGTTAACCATAAATGTAAGCAGCTGAAGTTTGTGAAACGCTACTACAACTTTGACTGGAACCATGTTCTATGGTCTGATGTAACAAAAATTGTGCTTTTTGGCAATAAACACTCAACACTATATGCTTGGTGTAAAAAGAAGGATGGCTATAGTTCTGTGATGTTTTGGGGCTGTTTCTCTCCAAAAGCCCTGGAAATCTTGTTAGAGTACATGGCATGATGGACTCCATGAAATACCAGGACATTTTAAACCAAAATCTGGCTGCCTCTGTCAGGAAACTACAACTGGATCATCACTGGATCTTCCAGCAAGTCAATGATCCAAAGCATATGTCCAGATCAAAACAAAAATGGTTCACTGACCACAGAATCAGGCTTCTGCCATGGCCATCTCAGTCCCCTGACCTGAACCCCATTGAAACCCTGTGGGGTGAGCTGAAGAGGACAGTGGACAAAAGAGGGCCTCGGACCCTGGATGATCTGGAGAGATTGTGTAAAGAGGAATGGTCTCAGATGCACTGCTGTGTTCATCAAAATGTGTATTCTACCCTTTTTGCTAATCTTTACAAGGGGTGCCAATAATTGTGGAGGGCATTGTCAGTCCTTAAACTCCCAGGAGCCATCAGCAGGTCCAGATTTACATTCCTCATTCTTGTGGTGGATCCAGAACACATCCTGGATGGGATGCCAATCCATTGCAGGGCACCATGCACACACACACATTCACACAATATATTCACACGTAGGGACAATTTATCATAGCAAATGCACTTATTGCATGTTTTGGGTATGTGGGAGGAAACCAGAGAATCCATAGGAAAACAACTGCAAACACGAGAACATGCAAAATTCTTCACAGACAGTAACCCGAGCTCAGGATTGAGCTGTGAGGCATCAATATTACTTGCTAAACCAATTGCAAGCCAACATTCACACACATACAATTTCAGACATAGGGCCAATTTAAATAGCCAATCTGCCTATTGCATGTTTTTGGGAGGTGGGAGGAGGAAACCCATGAGAACACGAGGAGAACATGCAAAGCGCTGCACATGCTGGGAATGAGCTCTGGACCCTGGAGCTGTGAGATGGCAATGCTACCCACTGGGCCACCCTTCAGAATAATAAATGCTGAGAAAATTTTTACTCTGTTATATATTCAAAACTACAGTGGTGCTTGAAAGTCTGTGAACCCTTTAGAATTTTCTATATTTCTACATAAATATGACCTAAAACAACATCAGATTTTCACACAAGTCCTAAAAGTAGATAAAGAGAACCCAGTTAAACAAATGAGACAAAAATATTATACTTGGTCGTTTATTTATTGAGGAAAATGATCCAATATTACATATCTGTGAGTGGCAAAAGTATGTGAACCTCTCGGATTAGCAGTTAATTTGAAGGTGAAATTAGAGTCAGGTGTTTTCAATCAATGGGATGACAATCAGGTGTGAGTGGGCACCCTGTTTTATTTAAAGAACAGGGATCTATCAAAGTCTGATCTACACAACACATGTTTGTGGAAGTGTATCATGGCCTGAACAAAGGAGATTTCTGAGGACCTCAGAAAAAGCGTTGTTGATGCTCATCAGGCTGGAAAAGGTTACAAAACCATCTCTAAAGAGTTTGGACTCCACCAATCCACAGTCAGACAGATTGTGTACAGATGGAGGAAATTCAAGACCATTGTTACCCTCCCCAGCAGTGGTCGACCAACAAAGATCACTCCAAGAGCAAGGTGTGTAATAGTCGGCGAGGTCACAAAGGACCCCAGGGTAACTTCTAAGCAACTGAAGGCCTTTCTCACATTGGCTAATGTTAATGTTCATGAGTCCACCATCAAGAGAACACTGAACAACAATGTTGTGCATGGCAGGGTTGCAAGAAGAAAGCCACTGTTCTCCAAAAAGAACATTGCTGCTCATCTGCAGTTTGCTAAAGATCACGTGGACAAGCCAGAAGGCTATTGGAAAAATGTTTTGTGGACGGATGAGACCAAAATATAATTTTTTTGGTTTAAATGAGAAGTGTTATGTTTGGAGGAAGGAAAACATCATTATGCATTCCAGCATAAGAACCTTATCCCATCTGTGAAACATGGTGGTGGTAGTATCATGGTTTGGGCCTGTTTTGCTGCATCTGGGCCAGGACGGCTTGCCATCATTGATGGAAAAATGAATTCTGAATTATATCAGCGAATTCTAAAGGAAAATGTCAGGACATCTGTCCATGAACTGAATCTCAAGAGAAGGTGGGTCATGCAGCAAGACGACGACCCTAAGCACACACGTCGCTCTACCAAAGAATGGTTAAAGAAGAATAAAGTTAATCTTTTGGAATGGCCAAGTCAAAGTCTTGACCTTAATCCAATCGAAATGTTGTGGAAGGACCTGAAGCGAGCAGTTCATGTGAGGAAACCCACCAACATCCCAGAGTTGAAGCTGTTCTGTACGGAGGAATGGGCTAAAATTCCTCCAAGCCGGTGTGCAGGACTGATCAACAGTTACTGGAAACGTTTAGTTGCAGTTATTGCTGCACAAGGGAGTCACACCAGATACTGACAGCAAAGGTTCACATACTTTTGCCACTCACAGATATGTAATATTGGATCATTTTCCTCAATAAATAAATGACTAAGTATAATATTTTTGTCTCATTTGTTTAACTGGGTTCTCTTTATCTACTTTTAGGATTTGTGTGAAAATCTAAAGATGTTTTCGGTCATATTTATGCAGAAATATAGAAAATTCTAAAGGGTTCACAAACTTTCAAGCACCACAGTATGATTTTAGCAATGCTAAATTGTATTAGGGTTTTAAGTGTTTAGAGACACTTGGGTGCTTCGAGATGATCAATACCCTCAATCACCTGTAACATACACTTTATATCGAGCATTTTAAACTGACATTCAAAGACACTTTATTTTCAAGGAGATGGTTTACTTGCGAAGTACACGACATTGACATGCAGTTCAGACTAATTCATGTGCTCCTTTCTGTTATGAAAATTATTGCCATGGCTACAAGATTCAGACACTAATCACCATTGTTGAGCAGGCATACGCCCATTCTGTGTGGCATTGTGCACATGTGGGTGTGTTTAAGGGGTCTAATTGCTGTAGGAGGAGGGGGAACAGACAGAGAAAGACTAGAGCTGGGTTTGGTTCTCTCTTGGGACAAGAGATACAGATGCACCAGTGTCACAGCCAACAGAAAATCAGCCCTGTCTGCTAGAATCATTATATCACCATGCATTGCAGTAGTATGTACAGCATACATATAAGATGTGCATATATAAGATGTACAGCATAATCTTTAATTAAAAAAAACACGAGAATTTGGTGCGCAAGTTTTAATTTTCTTTGGGTTTTCTGAAATCAACACAGGGTCAAAATTATACATACAGGGTCAAAAATATACATACAGCACACCTAATATTTGGGTTAAATTTCTCTTCGCAAGATTCACCTTGAACAAACATTTTTGTTTACCATGAACAAGCTTCTGGCAGAATTCTGGTTGGATATTTCACGACTTTTCATGGTAGAATTAGTAGAATGCAATTAAATTTTTTTTTTCTTGGCATGGACTTGACTTATAATCACGGTTCATATATTTTCAATAGAGTTGAAGTCAGGACTTGTTTTAAGCTTAATGTTAGCCTGCTTTATCCTCCACAACCATCTCTGATGCATGTTTGGGTTCATTGTCCTGTTGTAAGTCCCAAGTTGTGTTCAAGTTTCTGATGGTTTATGCTGAATTCTGAGGTAGTCCTCCTTCTTCATTATTCCGTCCACTTTGTGCAATGAACCAGTTCCACTGGCAGCAAAATGGCCCCAGCGCTTGATGATCCTACCACCACCACCAACTGGTACAGTGTCCCTCTGTACATGGTGGTCATTGTGGCCAAACAACTCAATCTTTGTCTCATCTGACCATACAGCTGTCCTCCAAAAGGCTTTTTTCTTTGTCCGTGTGGTCAGCTTCAAACTTTAGTTAAGCCTTAAGGTGTCAATTTTGGAGCAGGGGGTTATTTCATGAACAGCAGCCTTTTAGTCCATGGTGGTCTGAACTGTAAACAGTGATCCATCAGCTTCCAGTTCATGGCAGGACTGTGCCATGGTGGTTCCTGGGTTGTTCCTGACCATCCAAACCAATTTCCTTTCAGCTGAGGGTGACAGTTTGGGTTTTCTTGACGCAAAGTGGCTTGGCAAAGTTGGATGCAATTGTTTGAACTGATCTTGGGGTCTGCAGTTGTTTAGAAATGGCTCCAAGAGACATTCCGGAGTTGTGTATATCTGCGATCCTCTCTCAGATCTGCACAGAGCTCCTTGGACTTTCCCATTTTATTGTGTGTTGGTCAATTCAATGAGTGCTGTAAACAAACCCTTTTCATGAAGGCACAGAGAAGCTACCAGCTGTAGTCAATCATGATCACTAACAGGAAGTTAAGAGACCTCGGCTTTGACAAGATAAGAGACATTTTGGAACTTTCAGCACCTCTGAATTAATCATCCAAGTGAGTGTATGTCAATTTTTGACCCTGTATGTATAATTTTGACCCTGTGTTGATTTCAGAAAACCCAAAGAAAATTAAAACTTGTGTACCAAATTCTATTGGGTTTTTTTAAATTAAAAATGTCTACTGTACATTCTGCCACAGGAAAAGAACAGTTCAGAGAAATTATTGAAAGCCCAAATATTGCCATGACATTCATATCCAAGATGACATGCATGTCACTGTATGTAAACTTCTGACCACAACTGTGTGTGTGTGTGTGTGTGTGTGTGTGTGTGTGTGTGTGTGTATATATATATATATATATATATATATATATAGTATGATTGTGGGTGTGCATGTGAAAAGTGCATATCTACATATGAATATGATGAATATGAAGCGAGCCAATGTGATGTGTATATTTGGAGCAGCACACACTGACAGTTGTTGCTGAGAGTAGCTTTTCCGACTTATACCACAAAACCAGTATGTTTTCAGAGCGTTTCAGATTTTTACATTCAGGTCAACCTTGCATAATCTGTTAGTCCTAGCAAATGACCTTGTCTTTTTCTGTGTATGTGTGTTTCTGTATGCATGTAGGAGCAGGCAGCTGAGAATGAGAATGAAGCCAATGAGAATATGGGGAGGGTGGATGAGGGCGTAGAGGAGTTCTTCACCAAGAAGATCATCCCTGATGACCTCCTGTGAGTA
The DNA here is from genome assembly GCF_027579695.1 of Neoarius graeffei. NCBI lineage: Eukaryota > Metazoa > Chordata > Actinopteri > Siluriformes > Ariidae > Neoarius > Neoarius graeffei. The sequence goes on from NC_083574.1 coordinate 60,140,830, forward strand.
TACACCTACGCAGATGTAACACTATAGCACTAGTTTTCAGTTCTATGCTGTGTAAATGTCACATCCACAAGACACATAGCATGCATTTCACCTTCCATCATATTTATCCTCTGCTGACTTTCAGAAAGCACCAGAGGGAGGACCCCCTCAATAAAGCACAGCCTGCGGAGTCTACCTGTGGCACAACTTCCCCTCCGACCACCACCTCGACAACATCCACGCCCTCCACAGCCCCCACAAAAAACATAAAGAAGAAGTTTGGCGACTTTTTCGCCTTCAAGAAGGTCCGGGCAGGTCGAGGAGCCAAAAGCGAGGGAGCCCCAGAAGGAAAGGTCAAAAAGACTTCAATAGCAGACCTCATCCGACCCCTCCGAGAGGCGGCACGTGCCGAGAAAGAGCGTGAGAAGGAAAAGGAGAGAGACAAGGAAAAAGAACGAGAGAAAGAAAAAGAAAAGGAAAAGGAGAAAGTGGAAGAAGAGAACATCCACAAGGCACCCAGCACTACTCCCGCCATCACAGATTCATCCCCTACAATACCAACTATAGATGATAAAATGGCACCATCTCCCCTCCTCATACCACTTTCTACTCCGTCAGCTGTCCCCTCCACCCCCACCCCTCCCGCCTCCTCACCTGCCAAAACTGAAGGAGTCCCAATACTGCCCCCTGCTGAACCCCCGACCCCAACCAAAACTCCCAGTCCAGAAACAACCATGTTACCCTTGGAAGGAGAGAAGAGCCGGACCTTCGAGAAGAGCCGAACACCTGATGGGGACAGGAGACCAAAGGCTACGCGCCGCTCACTTCGAGAGGGCAAGTCTCAATCCCTGATCCTACTTACAGGGCTGGAGCCAGGGCAGGAATCTGCAGCTACACAAACTAAGGTAAGTGATCGCTGCTGTTGTACTTAATGTGAAGGCAAGTCAAGGCAGAGATGTTTCATGATTTGGTTTGATGGATGAAATGCCTCTGAAACATCTGTGGTAGTAGTATTTTCCTGTGAGGTTTAACAGTCAGTCAGGGTTGTCTCAAAGAATGGGTGAAAGAGGCAGTTTCCCATGGGCCCCGCCCTTGATTGTGGGTCCATAATCAAGATATTGCACGTGAAATTAATGATGAAGGAAAATTTTGTAGACAAAACACTGATGTTACTCAGTGCACTTTGTCAGACACCAAATAAACCAATGGGGAGTGTGCTGCTTTTCCATCATCTGGGGAAAGGCTGTGAGGAATGGTAAGGGAGGCATGTGTGTATCCTAAGCCTAAGTGGAAGGCAACTATGAACAAAAAGACAGTATATCTGTCGGATTGCATACAAGAAATTATTATGCCATCCTTCATTATCAGTAATCATGAGCTGGTTGTTCTGCTATATATGAAGTATAACTCATTTCCAAAAAGGTTGGGATGCTGTATATAATGTAAATAAAACCAGAATGTGATGTTCCACCAAGTGTTTTTTTAATTTTATTTTTAACATTAGAAAACTTTTCCAGTCTTTTGTCACCCTGTCCCAACTTTTTTGAAATGTGTTCTTGGCATTAAATAGAAAATAAAAAATTTGAAATATTTTTCAAACAATAACATTTCTCACTTTCAACATTTGTCATCTTTGTACTATTTTCAATGAAACATAGGCTTTCCATGATTTGCAAATCATCGTATTCTGTTTTTATTTAAATTTCACATGGCGCCCCAATGGGGTTGTAAATTTTATTTGCATTAGATTAGATTTAAATTATTGACCTCTTTAGGGTTTAAACTTGAATATTATTAATATTATGCCCGACAATCTGCAACTGCATCAAAAGTAGAGCTCCTGGTGTTCTGAATTATGAGGAGCCAGTTGAGGTGGGGGGTTTTTTCTTTTTCTATACTCTATTCACCCCAAAGGGGAAATTAGGATTCTCTGTATTTAACCCATCTGAGGCAGTGAACACACATACAAGTGAGCAGAGTGCACATACATACCCAGAGCAGTGGGCAGCTACGTTACAGCACCCCGGGAGCAGTTAGGGGTTAGATGCCTTGCTCAAGAGCACTTCAGCCATGGATGTAGAGGGGAGGGGAAAGCACTGTTCAGCACCTTACAAGGATGCCCTCTGTTGAGTACTCTCTCGAGCTGTATCAGACATGTCCCACTGGACAGAGACCCGAGGCCCTGCTGGAGAGATTATATCACACACTTGGCTTGAGAACATCTGGGTATCTTCCCAAATGGAAACTGTGAAACTGAAGAGAGAACCTGGGCTAACCTTCTCATCCTGTCACCACAATGTAAGCCACCATGAGAAGTGGAAGGAAATTGAATGAATAAATTATATTTGTCCTGTTTAAAGTCCTTAATCCTAGTCTTTTGAACAATGTGTCATCTCTACATACCACAGGCATACACCAGCAAATTATTGCACTTTTTGCCTCACCCTTTGGGACTCTGCAGGACTTACATACAGGAAATCTTGTGAAATCTTCTGACAACATATTCAACATGTGAATTTCACATACGGTGGTGCTTGAAAGTTTGTGAACCCTTTAGAATTTTCTATATTTCTGCATAAATATGACCTAAAACATTATCAGATTTTCACACAAGTCCTAAAAGTAGATAAAGAGAACCCAGTTAAACAAATGAGACAAAAATATTATACTTGGTCATTTATTTATTGAAGAAAATGATCCAATATTACATATCTGTGAGTGGCAAAAGTATGTGAACCTCTAGGATTAGCAGTTAATTTGAAGGTGAAATTAGAGTCAGGTGTTTTCAATCAATGGGATGACAATCAGGTGTGAGTGGGCGCCCTGTTTTATTTAAAGAACAGGGATCTATCAAAATCTGATCTTCACAACACATGTTTTTGGAAGTGTATCATGGCATGAACAAAGGAGATTTCTGAGGACCTCAGAAAAAGCGTTGTTGATGCTCATCAGGCTGGAAAAGGTTACAAAACCATCTCTAAAGAGTTTGGACTCCACCAATCCACAGTCAGACAGATTGTGTACAAATGGAGGAAATTCAAGACCATTGTTACCCTCCCCAGGAGTGGTCGACCAACAAAGATCACTCCAAGAGCAAGGCATGTAATAGTCGGCGAGGTCACAAAGGACCCCAGGGTAACTTCTAAGCAACTGAAGGCCTTTCTCACATTGGCTAATGTTAATGTTCATGAGTCCACCATCAAGAGAACACTGAACAACAATGTTGTGCATGGCAGGGTTGCAAGAAGAAAGCCACTGCTCTCCAAAAAGAACATTGCTGCTCGTCTGCAGTTTGCTAAAGATCACGTTGACAAGCCAGAAGGCTATTGGAAAAATGTTTTGTGGATGGGTGAGACCAAAATAGAACTTTTTGGTTTAAATGAGAAGCATTATGTTTGGAGAAAGGAAAACACTGCATTCCAGCATAAGAACCTTATCCCATCTGTGAAACATGGTGGTGGTAGTAGTATCATGGTTTGGGCCTGTTTTGCTGCATCTGGGCCAGGACGGCTTGCCATCATTGATGGAACAATGAATTCTGAATTATACCAGCGAATTCTAAAGGAAAATGTCAGGACATCTGTCCATGAACTGAATCTCAAGAGAAGGTGGGTCATGCAGCAAGACAGCGACCCTAAGCACGCAAGTCGTTCTACCAAAGAATGATTAAAGAAGAATAAAGTTAATGTTTTGGAATGGTCAAGTCAAAGTCCTGACTTTAATCCAATCGAAATGTTGTGGAAGGACCTGAAGCGAGCAGTTCATGTGAGGAAACCCACCAACATCCCAGAGTTGAAGCTGTTCTGTACGGAGGAATGGGCTAAAACTCCTCTAAGCCGGTGTGCAGGACTGATCAACAGTTACCGGAAACGTTTAGCTGCAATTATTGCTGCACAAGGGGGTCACACCAGATACTGAAAGCAAAGGTTCATATACTTTTGCCACTCACAGATATGTAATGTTGGATCATTTTCCTCGATAAATAAATAACCAAGTATAATATTTTTGTCTCATTTGTTTAACTGGGTTATCTTTATCTACTTTTCGGACTTGTGTGAAAATCTGATGTTGTTTTAGGTCATATTTATGCAGAAATATAGAAAATTCTAAAGGGTTCACAAATGTTCAAGCACCACTGTAGCATAGATATACTTGCCAGCGGGAGATATTGTGCTCTCAGAGCACTCTTGTTGAATTACGTTGGGAACAGACAAGCAAACAAACAAATGGACGTGAAAATATGCCTCCGCCAACTTTGTTGGAGGATGTTAATAAGTCCTATGCTTTCAGTGGCAGGGCGGTTATGTTCAGATCTACCAGCCACTGTTCACCACTTGCCATGTTCCTGTTGGAAGTTTGGATACAGTATGTGAGTGTGCAATGTGTCTGTAGTTAAATCAGTTTTTACATCAAGCTCTGTAGTACATTTGAATCTACGTCTCTGGTTATAAATATGTTAAAAGTATAAATGTTATTTTTAAACAAGGAATACATTTGGTTACATTTATACAAGCCAATTGGTTTTAGTGACAGCTAGCAATCTGGAATCAAGGCACTGAATGAGAGATCCCGCTGTGAGGGTGGTAATGTGATAGACTACCTTGATACTGTGGACATGTTGTGATCCTGTCATGAGTTGGCTCAATAATTAATATGAATATTGTTACAAATACTGCAAAGATGATGTCAGTCCAATATGCAATAAGTTGCTTTTGCTGACTCAGCTTTGAATTTATACTTTTATTTACTATGCTATCATTAACTGACAATGGATTTTTTTTCCAAAATATATTTTGTACTTCTTTGTACATATTTTGTACTTTTTTTATACTTAATTGTATTGTATTGTGCTGTAATAATGAATTATCATTATGGATAATGAGCGATCATTTATTCACTGAACACCAGTTTTCATTTATTGTCAAACATATAAGCATACTTGGGCTGAGTACTCCATAAAAAGTCCTATTGTGTGGAGATTTGCACAGCTACATTGTCCAAGACAACATCTTAAATGACAAGTAAAAAATTTACTCCTCCTACCCACAGTTCAGTTAGATCTTTATAGTAGTTTATAAAGTTAAAAGTAGACGGCCTTTCGATTTCATAAAATCGGTGAAATTTAGTTCCCTCTGAAATTTGGTCATTGTGATATACGTTTATTTCTGTAATATCTAAAAAAAAACCACACACACACACACACACACACACACACACACACACACACACAAAAACCCAGGCCATTCTGTGGCTGGGAAGTTATTTAATTTGAGGGGATTCCCGAGCAAATAATGTGCATGAAATCACTCGCTTCGCGCAGTCAAGCAGACAGAAGAAGTCCGTGTGCACACGCGCAGGTTTACCTTCATCGTCTTCTTCTTCTTTTGGGTTTTACGGCAGCTGGCATCCAGTGTTGCATTACTGGCATCTACAGGTTTACCTTTGACCGTGCACTGACAGTTCCATCATTCTGTCGCTAAATGAACAGCTGATCACACGAGGTGTTCGCCGACCGCTGATATTTATTAGTTTGGCCCTGTGTTTCTTTTCCTTCCCAACATAACGTCTTTTCTTCTCGCTTTCCGTTACTGTAGTCGGTCTTTCACGTTTCATTCTCACACTCACGTCCTCCATTTTTCTCTCCTGTTTCAAATTTGTATCCCACAATACCTTGCATGAACGGGGAAATCCCACCACGTATGTGGTGCCCACGACGTAGTATCTTGTATTGCGTCATGGTGAAACAAGAAAAAATAGTGGCGAATTTAGGGCCATGTGGCCCTAAATTCATTAATTGTTCTATTAAAAAATAAATAAAAAAATAAAATTGGAAGTCTGCAATTCGAATTCAGTAGCTTTCGGTCCTCTAAACAAAAATAACTGGGTGTCGGGGAAAATTCTTTTTATGACCTCCACTTGAAAAATCTGAAAGGCAGTCTAGCTTTAAATGAAGCCTTTAAAAAAGCACAATAAAGACTACATTACTGTATTGCTATTTCTAATACTCCATTTGGATTCTGGAAATGTTCAAGCTTTGAAAGTTACTACAATATGTGACTCACTTCAGAACAGATTTTGTGTTTGGACAGAGCTCCTTTTCACCAGCCATGTATGTATTCAGTGTTATCTGTAGCAAGATGCATCCTGTAGCTCTTGTCATTGTGGTCACGCCTGCTTGCTTTCTTTTTTTAGAAACACTCATCTGAAAGCTCCTCCACTTTGGAACAGCGACTCCATGTTATGCTGCATCGCATGGGGGTCTCCAAGACCCCTCCCTTCGACTCCAAAAAGAGTCAGGTCTGTGTGTTTGTGTGTGTGAATATGTCATATATCAATCTTCTCTTTTTTAGGCAACTTTAAAAAGGTATATATCCTGATAAAATACAAGAAAAAGTCTCCAGCTAAATAACATTTTTCTCGCAAGGGCCATTTTATCTTACCTGCCCAGCTCTTATTTAAACAGGAATGTAAATGTTAGGGCAAGTAACAAGCAGTCTGCAGTGTGGTTGGTTCATGATCTAAAACAAAAATCGGATAAAAGTTAAACGAGTGAGAACACAAAAGGATCGAACTACTCTGGAACTCTTCTGGAAACTATAGTATCTACTGATGTGTGCTGCTACCTGAAGACTTTATATGTAATACCTGCTTAGCTGCTTAACCACAATATCAGAAAAATCATGCCTTGATAAATGAGGGATTATTCAGCCACAGACATTTGAATCAAGGCCTTATTATCCTCTTCCAGAGCAAAGATGAGGAGCTGAGAAAAGCCAACTCGGAAGGTAAGGTCCTTCTCTAATTCCTCACCCTTACCATCATTTGTATAGGACGTGGATCTCCATCATAGTAACTGGAGATTTTTGCTGCATTCTGAGATGTGCTACATTTGCAGTTCTGTGTGGCAATGAGAGCAGCCTGAAGCTGCATATTTAGATGTTACTTGTGGTATGCTTGATGGAGATCACTGCGTGAAGGTTCATAGTGTCTAAGCTACATAATATCATTTTAAATAATCCATTTTGTAAAAGCACAGGGATAATCCTGTTTTAGTTTATGCAACAGGTTCAAAGTAGAACTACAGTCCCCTCTGAAAGTCCATCCATCCATCCATCCATCCATTATCTGTAGCCGCTTATCCTGTGCAGGGTCATGGGCAAGCTGGAGCCTATCCCAGCTGACTATGGGCGAGAGGCGGGGTACACCCTGGACAAGTCACCAGGTCATCGCAGGGCTGACACTATTAGAGACACACAACCATTCACACTCACATTCACACCTACAGTCTATTTAGAGCCACCAATTAGCCTAACCTGCATGTCTTTGGACTGTGGGAGAAACCGGAGCACCCGGAGGAAACCCACACAGACATGGGGAGAACATGCAAACTCCACACAGAAAGGTCCCCGGACTCGAACCCAGGACCTTCTTGCTGTGAAGCGACAGTGCTAACTACTACACCACTGTGCCGCCCCCCTCCGAAAGTATTAGAAGAATAGTACAATTCTCTTTTTTCTATACACTAAAGACATTTAGATTTGAGCTCAAAAGATGAAGATGAGATAGGAGATCATAATTTCAGCTTTCATTTCCTGATATTTACATCTAGATGTGTTAAACAACATAAACCATAACACCTTTGGTGGCAGACCAGTCAGTTGTTTGGTGAGCAAAATATTGGAACAGATAGTTTTAAAGTAAAATAAACACTCACCGGCCACTTTTGTTCTTGATTCTAAGATTCCTATTCTTGGCTGGCAGGAGCGGAACCCAATGTGGTGGTCTTCTGTTGCATGCTGAGATGCTTTTCTGCTCACCACGGTTGTAAATAGTTGCTATGAGTTGCTATATCCTTCCTGGCAGCTCAAACCAATCTGGCCATTTTGAAAAATGGGTGGGTTCAAACAAAAGTTGCCCTGTTCTAAGTTGTTTAAACTTAGCTTTTTATTCATTAATCTAGATCTAGATTACACATGGCGGCATGGTGGTGTAGTGGTTAGTGCTGTCGCCTCATAGCAAGAAGGTTCTGGGTTCGAGCCCAGTGGCTGACGGGGGCCTTTCTGTGCGGAGTTTGCATGTTCTCCCCGTGTCTGTGTGGGTTTCCTCTGGGTGCTCCGGTTTCCTCCACAGTCCAAAGACATGCAGGTTAGGTTAATTGGTGGCTCTAAATTGACCGTAGGTGTGAATGGTTGTTTGTGTCTATGTGTCAGCCCTGCAATGACCTGGTGACTTGTCCAGGGTGTACCCTGCCTCTCGCTCATAGCCCACTTGCCCATGGGATAGGCTCCAGCTTGCCTGCAACCCTGTACAGGATAAGCAGTTATGGATAATGGATGGATAGATTACATATCTAGATGTAAATGATTAGTGATTAGTATAAAGACTCTGAAAACACACACTCATGATGAAGTATTGCACAACGTTACGTACACATAACCAAACCTTATTTCCTGTATTTATCTCCTGGTTTCCTGATTTTCGTTCCTGATCTTAGAGTCCATTTTTTGTCTGTACCAGGATAGTCTGTTTGTGCCTCGCCCGCCCTATTGCTTGTTCTACGTTTATGATTTCTGCTTGCCAATTTGGATTGTTTGCCTGTTGTCACGTTTATCAGTAAAACTATCTTCTGCACATACATCTGTCTCCAACCCATCCCTGACAATTAGGAAATGCATGCTATAATTTTGATCTATCGTCTTACATCCATCTTTTGATTTCAAACCCAAATGTCTTCAGTGTTATAGCATAAAAATAAAAATATATATTGGCCTTTCTGTTCCAATACTTTCAGAGGGGACTGGATAGTATTATCTGAATAAGTTCCATCTTTTTTTTTGTGCTATTGAACATTCAGACTTTGGGAGGCAAGTTGTAGTAGGTGATACAAAAAAAAAAACTCATTCTGGTTGTACAAAATGACCCATAACTGTACAGCATTCAGCTATGCAGTGAAGTTACGTAGCTCACATCCTGTGTTCTAAATCACATGAAATGAGGGCTGAGGAAAGTATAGGCATATATTTACAGAAAAATGTTTTCAGTGAGATAGACTTCCATTACTTGTTTGCTACATTATCTTCGTAATGTCTTACATTTAGTCAATTGGCAGATGCTCTTATCTGGAGCAAAATACAAAACATGGAAAGAACTGAATCTGTACTAAAAGAAAAAGAACTGCAAGAATGCAGAACCTGAAAAGACTAGAGACTAATGCTGATTTGTACAAGTGCTAGAGTAATCTGTTCAGTAACAAAAAGGACAAATTGAACTGAAGTGCATAAAGAATTAAGCAAATTAATTCATAAAACTTCATTTTGTAATACAAAAGATAATAAATGCAAAGAGGAAAATGGTTTAAGTGGAAGCTTGTAACTGCATATGGGGTACGTGAAAACTTGTAAGGGGAAAATAAATTAGATTTTTCACTAAATTGTTCCTATAAAACCTAATCTTACACACTTGGCAATAATATTCCTGAAGAGCTGGATTAACTGAATACGGTTTTGAGCTGAACTGTGTAAGAAATCACCAAGAGCCATATCATGTGATTCCTGATTAAGATTGCACAAGCATATTGAAACGATTTATGGGTAACAAGGTGTGTATGTAATGAAAATTGTCTTAATGATCTGCAGCTTCCATAAAGCATGACTGTATATGGTATTCCAGTACCAAGAAACATCAGTGACAACCAGATCTCAGGGGTCACACATAACCATGAATAGACCCCACTACTTCTCAGGAGCCTATCTAATATGATTATACAGTGTCTTCCAAAAGTATTCATCTCCCTTTGTGTTTGTCCTGTTTTGTCGCATTACAAGCTGGAATTAAAATGGATTTTTGGAGGGTTAGCACCATTTGATTTACACAACATGTCTACAACTTTAAAGGTGAAAATTGTTGTTTTATTGTGACACAAACAATAATTAAGATGAAAAAACAGAAATTTGGAGTGTGCATAGGTATTCACCCTCCCAAAGTCAATACTTTATAGAGCCACCTTTTGCTACAATTACAGCTGCAAGTCTCTTGGGATATAGTATGTCTCTATTAGCTTAGCACATCCAGCCACTGGGGTTTTTTCCCATTCCTCAAGGCAAAACTGCTCCAACTCCTTCAAGTTAGATGGGTTGCGTTGGTGTACAGCAGTCTTCAAGTTATGCCACAGATTCTCAATTGGATTGAGGTCTGGCCTTTGATTAGGCCATTCCAAGACATTTAAATGTTTCCCTTTAAACCACTCCATTGTAGCTTTAGCAGTATGTTTAGGGTCATTGTCCTGCTGGAACGTGAACCTTCGTCCCAGTCTCAAACCTCTGGCCGACTCAAACAGGTTTTCCTCCAGAATTGCCCTGTATTTAGTGCCATCCATCTTTCCTTCAGTCCTGACCAGCTTTCCTGTCCCTGCAGATGAAAAAGATCCCCACAGCATGATGCTGGCACCACCATGCTTCACTGTAGGAATGGTGTTCTCAGGGTGTTGGGTTTGTGCCACACATGGCTTTTTTTTTTTTGACTTTTTTTTTCTGGCCACTCTTCCATAAAGCCCCACTCTGTGGAGTGTACGGCTTAAAGTGGTCCTATGGACAGATACTCCCATCTCCGCTGTGGATCTTTGCAGCTCCTTCAGTGTTATCTTTGGTGTCTTTGTTGCATCTCTGATTAATGCCCTCCTTGCCCGGTCTGTGAGTTTTGGTAGGTGGCCTTCTCTTGTCAGGTTTGTAGTGGTGCCATATTCTTTCCATTTTGCTATAATGGATTTAATGGCGCTCCCTGGGATATTCAAAGTTTGGGATATTTTTTATAACCCAACCCTGATCTATACTTCTCCACAACTTTATCTCTGACCTGTTTGGAGGCTCCTTGGTTTTCATGTTGCTTGCTTAGTAGTGTTGCAGAGTCAGGGTCCTTCCAGAACAGGTTGATTTATACAGACATCATGTGACAGATCATGTGACACTTTGCACACAGGTGGATCTTAATCAACTAATTATGTGACTTATGAAGTGAATTGGTTGGACCAGCTCTTATTTAGGGGTTTCATACGAAAGGGGGTGAATACCTATGCACACTCCAGATTTCTGTTTTTTCATCTTAATTATTGTTTGTGTCACAATAAAACAATTTTCACCTTTAAAGTTGTAGGCATGCTGTGTAAATCAAATGGTGCTAACCCTCCAAAAAGCCATTTTAATTCCATTTTGTAATGCAACAAAACAGGACAAACACCAAAGGGGATGAATACTTTCGCAAGAGACTGGATGTGCCCATGAACAATGAGGGATGAAATCTTCATTTTTACTAGAATAGCAGGAAGCTTGGGAAAGGAAAAATAACCAGAACCTTATCAAGATATAAAAAATAGATTATAGATATACATTATAGATATGTTATAGATGACAAAAACACAAAGGAGCAGCTGGAACTGTTATTGAACAGATTGAATATTAGTGGATGCTAAAAGTCATTTGTATGTAAAAGTTTTGGACAACGGCAGCACGGTGGTGTAGTGGTTAGCGCTGTCGCCTCACAGCAAGAAGGTCCGGGTTCGAGCCCCGTGGCCGGCGAGGGCCTTTCTGTGCAGAGTTTGCATGTTCTCCCCGTGTCCACGTGGGTTTCCTCCGGGTGCTCCGGTTTCCCCCACAGTCCAAAGACATGCAGGTTAGGTTAACTGGTGACTCTAAATTGACCGTAGGTGTGAATGTGAGTGTGAATGGTTGTCTGTCTCTATGTGTCAGCCCTGTGATGACCTGGCGACTTGTCCAGGGTGTACCCTGTCTTTCGCCCATAGTCAGCTGGGATAGGCTCCAGCTTGCCTGCGACCCTGTAGAACAGGATAAAGCGGCTAGAGATAATGAGATGAGATGAGTTTTGGACAACCTGGTTGGAAAAGTGAGCTAGAAAATTTTTCACTCTAGAGAATTTGCTGCTTTTCAAAGCAGATGTGTAACACATCTGGCTTCCCACAGTCGCTAAATTTCTTCCTACAGAATGGATTTTAACAGAGTTGAGCTTCACATAGCTTACGGTGGTGCATTTTAGATATTTAAAATTCTCATCTCATTATCTGTAGCCGCTTTATCCTGTTCTACAGGGTCGCAGGCAAGCTGGAGCCTATCCCAGCTGACTACGGGCGAAAGGCGGGGTACACCCTGGACAAGTCGCCAGGTCATCACAGGGCTGACACATAGACACAGACAACCATTCACACTCACATTCACACCTACGGTCAATTTAGAGTCACCAGTTAACCTAACCTGCATGTCTTTGGACTGTGAGGGAAACCGGAGCACCCCGAGGAAACCCACGCGGACACGGGGAGAACATGCAAACTCCGCACAGAAAGGCCCTCGTTGGCCACGGGGCTCGAACCCAGGACCTTCGTGCTGTGAGGCGACAGCACCAACCACTACACCACCGTGCCGCCCATTTATTTAAAATTCTGACACTGTTAAATTGTCTCAAATATTGCTTTCAATAAGGTCTTTTTTTAATGAAAAGTCACATCAAGGGTTGTTGCCACAAATTAAGTTGGATTTTACAGCTTGTGAAAATCCTATTTTGGCATCATTATTACTATGTTGAACCAGTATATGTGCTCCTGTGATGTGTGCCTTTAAGCATGCCATGAACCAACTGTCTTTTTGTGACCAAATTTCTTGTTTGTGTTAGGGGCAATACTGGACAGCCAGCCTGAACCTCCACCCATGAAGCCACGCACCATGTCCACCTCTTCAGGTGACAACTCATTGAAGTAACACTCTTATTTTCTGACTTGCTTTTGTGTATTTTTAAACCACTGTGCAGTGTTATTAAGGCATCTTTATCTACTATCAGACACTAGACGGCCGGTGCGAGCAACCAACACAGAACGCCCGCCACTCCCAGAACGACCTATAGGCCCTTTACCCCCCAAACCAGCCCTCAAACCCACCTTTCTCCCCCCGGGTGAGATTCCTACGGCCTCCAGAACCATCTTGCCGATCCCTAGTCAGCCCAGTCCCTCTCCAGATACTCCAACAACAGTGGTGGAAAGTAGAATTTCCTCCCAGTCTCAGTCAAAGGAGCCTCCAACCCCTTCTCCACGAAAAGAGACACCTCCAGCCCCTTCACCACGTAGGGTGCGTAGCACAGACCCCCAGGAGAGAGCTGAAAGAGCACAATCTGTTACTGAAGGTATGACATGCAAGAAGGAATGTAATGGTCAGAATGGGTTTAAGATGCAAGTGTGTGTGTGTGTGTGTGTGCTTAATTCACTACATGTGCGTAACTCCACTCTAAATATGACAAAGAGAATGAATAAGTATTAATTTCTCTATTATTGATTTGTTTCTAATTGTGGCATATCTCTGTCTTATTTGTGTCTTGACAAACCCTTGTTACTACACACCTTTTCTATTAGCCTCACTGTAGTTACTGAATAATTTATTGTAGTTACATATTTTTAAGACGAATAACTGAATAGTAATCCAATTTAAAGGGCCACAATTAGTGTTCTACAAATACCTTATTATTACCTTTATTTTATGAGCAAAAAATAACTAAGTATGAAATGTTAAACCTTTCAGTGAATAATTTTAAGATGAAACACTGATAACGCTTCTAAATTTAATTTTTAAAAGTCAACTCCTAAAAATTCACTCAAAACACAGAGTAACAAAGTTTAAAACACTTTCGTTTTGTCATGGTGAGGTGGAGTCAGTTATATAAAGGCAAACAGAAAGCTGATTTCGTCTACCTTCTTATCACCCGTCTTCACCCCTCTGTACTGCTCACCTGCCCTAGTAGGAAAATGTTGGTTTGAAATAGGTGCTTTTCAAATTGGATTAGATTAGATTAGATTAGATTAGATTAGATTAGATTAGATTAGATTAGATTAGATTAGATTAAAAACGTGACCAAGCCACATGGCATTACCAAGCAACATAGTGCCTCCTAGTGGTGGAGGAAGTAGTTTTTATTGCCTTCTCTTATCCTGATTAACTAATATGCACTTAAAGGGGAACTGAAGGCAAATTTTTTTGATCAAAATTCTATTTATCTCATTTTATTAAATATCAGAATGCATTTCTGGCAGCTATTTTGTCACTGCTATAGCAAGTGATGAGTGTTTGAAATATGCTATGTAATATATCAGTCCATATGTCAAAGCAATGGGCGTAAACGAGATTCGCTGAGACCTGTGCAAGACATCGTAGGATGGAAGTAAAACGTACAGCGGAAATCAAAGTGACCAACATCTGCCAACGTCGTCAAAAGACGCGCACGCCCTCTTTCGAATGCTGACGTAATCAAGCCGGAAGTTTCCCCTGTGTCTGAAATCGCTCCCTGCTCACTATATAGGGCATTGTATAATGGGGACGCCATTTTGTAGTGCTGTCCGAAACCTTAGTGAGGATCTCATCTCATCTCATTATCTCTAGCCGCTTTATCCTTCTACAGGGTCGCAGGCAAGCTGGAGCCTATCCCAGCTGACTACGGGCGAGAAGCGGGGTACACCCTGGACAAGTCGCCAGGTCATCACAGGGCTTGTGGGAAATGTGCTCAGTATAATATGTCTTTATCACAAAAATACATGCATGTATTTATTATTTTGAAAACCCACCAGCCGCCTGATCTGGCACGTTTTAATTGTGCGACAGTAATGACGTAAATACCAGCGCGACGGACAAGTCCTTATCCTGTCGTCTTTCCAACTCTTCTCTACTCCACGTTGGTTCGAAGTCGTCTGGAATAATCTCCATGTCACGTACGCGAGGGAGGCGGATGTATGTGCAGAAGTATACAGTTTAATAAAGTGCAGAATATATATACAGTGAGAGAATATATACACAGGCAAACAATCCAAAACGGCAGGCTAGATCAAAAACGAGAATACAGGCAAAAGGGTCCGTCGAGGCGCAAACAGTACATCAAAGGCTAAGCGAGGACAAGAACGAGAAACAGGCACAAGGATCGTGAAACAGGAAATCAAGACAACGGGTAGAAAGGCTCGGTAACGCGTACATGCATATCGTAATACTTCGCGATGCAAATGCATCAGCACAGTCCTTAAACAGGCAAACACACAGTTCCTTAATTGAGCTCAGGTGCGCCTTGTTCACAGCGCGCGTGCTGGAGTCCACCCGGCGCGCGCAGCCCAAGGCGCGCCTTCAAGTACACGCGCCACAGCATGCAGGACTGACACTCCATCACTGATGATGCTGGCAAATCTTGTAATTGATCTAAATTGGAATTATATGGCGATCTGGCCGCTGTGTAAACGGTTTTCAAAATGGCAGCGTTGACACTTGATGTTTGAAGTCTCGCACAAGTCTCGTGAAGATCACGCGGATAAGCGATGCCTACCGTGGACCATACGAACTACATTCAACATGGCTAAAAACCAAAAAGTTTGATAAGTGTCATATAATATGCCAATATGAGTCACGATATAAGGTTACTAAAACCGAAAACGTAATTGAATAACACATTAATTAAGAAATAAACCAAGTTTCAAAATGACTTCAGTTCCACTTTAAGTAATATGCACTTAAGTGCAGCAAGTTCTGTAATCAGTGCAGGAGTATAGACGACCCTGTTTTTTTGGGGGAGGTTTTTAAACAAATAAAAAGCTAGCAGACACAGGAGAGGTGGAAATTTGAATGAAGCCTTGTCAAAGAGATTCCTGGATATAATTATTTGAAGACAGGGTAAATTTGTTTACAAGGTGGGGTTGTGTCGACTCGTAACTCAGTAGTGCAGTCCTCAGGACAGTAGTTTGGTATCTTTGTTTTCACTGTAAATTGCATCACACAGAGTAATGTCATCTTCTCGAGATGATTTCACTTTGAAGGACGTGCAGATCTTTAGGTTCCCTGGTGATTTCTGGAGTTACATCGTTGCAGCAAGGGAAGAAGGGAAGCATGTACTCATGGTGTAGCTACGAGATTAGGGGTTAGGTTAGGGTTTCTGTGACATGCATGATGGATTTTTCACCAACAGTTCTGCTGTCATGTGCATACAGTCCCCTTTGTAAATAGTGCAATGGCAATTCCACTGTTTTTGCTATACACTGAAGATATTTCAGACATTTGCGATCAAAATATGAATATGAGAGAATAGATCAGAATTTCAGCTTTTATTTCCTGATATTTACATCCAGATTTGTTAAACAACTTAGAACATGGCAACTTGGTGACCGACCACCCAGTATTGGGTGGTCTTAAAATAAATAACAATTAATATTTTGTTGCATATCCCTTGCTTGGGTAGCACGGTGGTGTAGTGGTGAGCACTGTCGCCTCGCAGCGAGAAGGCTCCGGGTTCGAGCCCAGTGGCCGACAGGGGCCTTTTTGTGTGGAGTTTGCATGTTCTCCCCGTGTCCGCGTGGGTTTCCTCCGGGTGCTCCGGTTTCCCCTACAGTCCAGAGACATGCAGGTTAGGTTAATTGGTGGCTCTAAATTGACCGTAGGTGTGAATGAGTGTGTGAATGGTTGCTTGTTTCTATGTGTCAGCCCTGCGATGATCTGGTGACTTGTCCAGGGTGTACCCCGCCTTTCGCGCATAGTCAGCTGGGATAGGCTCCAGCTTGCCTGCGACTCTGTAGGACAGGATAAGCGGCTACAGATAATGGATGGATGGATTTTAAAATAGTTCTGGTAGTTTCCTTAAAAAACAAAGGGAACATTTTCCATGCTAGTGAAGTATTTTGTGATTTAATGTCAGTAATTTTTTTTTTTTATTTAATAGTTGCAAGAGGGAGGGTTGTAGTTGCATGAAGTGCTCGTCGCCGACAAAAGACTACAAACACTTGTGACAAATCAAGCAATCTACAGATTATAGCCGTGACCCCCGACGATACACACTATTAACAAAAATGAAATAACATGGATAGGATAACTAAAGTATCCATCCATCCATTATCTGTAAGCGCTTATCCTGTACAGGGTCGCAGGCAAGCTGGAGCCTATCCCAGCTGACTATGGGTGAGAGGCGGGATACACCTATTAACCTAACCTGCATGTCTTTGGACTGTGGGGGAAACCGGAGCACCCGGAGGAAACCCACGCGGACACGGGGAGAACATGCAAACTCCACACAGAAAGGCCCTCGCCGGCCCCGGGGCTCGAACCCGGACCTTCTTGCTGTGAGGCGACAGCGCTAACCACTACACCACCGTGCACACTGATGTTTCATATAACTTAAAAGAATAGAGAAGTAAATTGAGCAGTTTGTACCATCAAGTGTTTGGTTTCAGTCTTCTTGCAGTGGTGGTATCCACTATCCAGGCACTATCCACTCGCTGAATATCGTACTCCGGCACAAAGAACCACTACATTCCCTCGATATCCATCACTGTCTAACAGTAGGTCCACAGTAACTGGCCTCATCTCTGTTTTCCTTCAACACCTCCCCTGATGGCAGCTCTTAATGCTCTCAGAGTCAGCAGCCGTCTATAGAGCTCGACTGAAGACAATTTAATTATCTCCATCAGATCAAACACGTAATTCAATGCCTGAGAGTCGGCTATAGCAAATGGACTTTGGGTTAAAGTGCATGCATTGTTTGGTATGTACAGTATATATTTGTTTAGTCAATACAGTTCATTCAACGTGTTTATATTAAGTGTCTCTAATACCCATGTAATTAAATATAAACCCTACAGGCAACTGTAATGCAACTATAATGCACTGTTACAGATAAATAACAGGAGCAAGTTTTCCGCAAACGCACATCAACTTAATTTTTGGTCTAAATACATCAGACACACATGTACAGCCCTGTGGAAAAGTCTTAAGCACCCTATTTTTCATACAAACTTTGATATAGATTTTTATTTCATGACGTCTACATTATCAATTCAGTGCAAAAACACAGTAGCATTCCAAATGTTCGTTTTCCAGCACGAAATTACATATTACAGAAAAAAAATATGTCTGGGTAGGATATTACATAAGAGAGCACTTTTCAGATTAAAAAAGAAAAAACATAATGAAGATGACTGGGTTTTGGTCCAAACTTACGAAGCGAGTGTGACCGTCACAGTGTCCAGAAGAACTGTGGCCAGTTCTGTAATCTGTGGTTGGTAGAAGAGAGCAACTGGACTTGCTTGAAGATTCTTGAAAACGTTTCACCTCTCATCCGAAAGGCTTCCTCAGTTCTGTCTGACTAATAGGGAGTATCAAGTATTATCCTCTCATGGATCATCATAGAATCCGAATCAGAATTCTGATGGCTGCATTGTAGGTGGCTGATAAAAGATGTCTTAGACACCCACCTCTGTTCAGTGATGGTCATTCCAGGTTGACAAAAATGAACGATCCTCTCTGGCTAAGATGTCTGCCAGTTTTCTGGAAGTCCTCTCATACTCCCGCACCAGTCGAAGGGAACTCATCCCAAAGTGCGTAGAAACATATCTGTGACGAATCTCAGTCATCCAGGTACATAGTAATCTGTGGTTGGTAGAAGAGAGCAACTGGACTTGCTTGAAGATTCTTGAAAACGTTTCACCTCTCATCCGAAAGGCTTCCTCAGTTCTGTCTGACTAATAGAGAGTATCCAGTATTTACAGTGGTGCTTGAAAGTTTGTGAACCCTTTAGAATTTTCTATATTTCTGCATAAATATGACCTAAAACATCATCAGATTTTCACACAAGTCCTAAAAGTAGATAAAGAGAACCCAGTTCAACAAATGAGACAAAAATATTATACTTGGTCATTTATTTATTGTGGAAAATTATCCAATATTACATATCTGTGAGTGGCAAAAGTATGTGAGCCTTTGCTTTCAGTATCTGGTGTGACCCCCTTGTGCAGCAATAACTGCAACTAAACGTTTGCGGTAACTGTTGATCAGTCCTGCACACCGGCTTGGAGGAATTTTAGCCCATTCCTCCGTACAGAGCAGCTTCAACTCTGGGATATTGGTGGGTTTCCTCACATGAACTGCTCGCTTCAGGTCCTTCCACAACATTTCCATTGGATTAAGGTCAGGACTTTGACTTGGCCATTCCAAAACATTAACTTTATTCTTCTTTAACCATTCTTTGGTAGAACGACTTGTGTGCTTAGGGTCATTGTCTTGCTGCATGACCCACCTTCTCTTGAGATTCAGTTCATGGACAGATGTCCTGACATTTTCCTTTAGAATTCGCTGGTATAATTCAGAATTCATTGTTCCATCAATGATGGCAAGCCGTCCTGGCCCAGATGCAGCAAAACAGGCCCAAACCATGATACTACCACCACCATGTTTCACAGATGGGATAAGGTTCTTATGCTGGAATGCAGTGTTTTACTTTCTCCAAACATAACACTTCTCATTTAAACCAAAAAGTTCTATTTTGGTCTCATCCATCCACAAAACATTTTTCCAATAGCCTTCTGGCTTCTCCATGTGATCTTTAGCAAACTGCAGACGACCAGCAATGTTCTTTTTGGAGAGCAGTGGCTTTCTCCTTGCAACCCTGCCATGCACACCATTGTTGTTCAGTGTTCTCCTGATGGTGGACTCATGAACATTAACATTAGCCAATGTGAGAGAGGCCTTCAGGTGCTTAGAAGTTACCCTGGGGTCCTTTGTGACCTTGCTGACTATTACACACCTTGCTCTTGGAGTGATCTTTGTTGGTCGACCACTCCTGGGGAGGGTAACAATGGTCTTGAATTTCCTCCATTTGTACACAATCTGTCTGACTGTGGATTGGTGGAGTCCAAACTCTTTAGAGATGGTTTTGTAACCTTTTCCAGCCTGATGAGCATCAACAACACATTTTCTGAGGTCCTCAGAAATCTCCTTTGTTCGTGCCATGATACACTTCCACAAACGTGTTGTGAAGATCAGACTTTGATAGATCCCACTCACACCTGATTGTCATCCCATTGATTGAAAACACCTGACTCTAATTTCACCTTCAAATTAACTGCTAATCCTAGAGGTTCACATACTTTTGCCACTCACAGATATGTAATATTGGATCATTTTCCTCAATAAATAAATGACCAAATATAATATTTTTGTCTCATTTGATTAACTGGGTTCTCTTTATCTACTTTTAGGACTTGTGTGAAAATCTGATGATGTTTTAGGTCATATTTATGCAGAAATATAGAAAATTCTAAAGGGTTCACAAACTTTCAAGCACCACTGTATCCTCTCATGGATCATCATAGAATCCAAATCAGAATTCTGATGGCTGCATTGTAGGTGGCTGATAAAAGATGCTCATTGTAGGTGGCTGATAAAAGATGTTCTGTAAGAAGCTCAGTAAAACCTACAGCTCATTTCCTTATAAAACTGCACTCATTGTACCTGAGACTACTATTTTTTTTTTAAAGCAAAGGGTCGTCTCACACCAAATATGGATTTTGTTTCATTTATTATGGCTTACTGCTGTTTATAGTGTGGTTTTTTTTTACGTTGAAACATTTCACTTCATTATTTTTAAGCCATTTTTGATCAACAGCATTTCTTTACATGTGCCTAAGACTTTTGCACTGAACTGTATATTGACAACGCGTGCCTTTTATATTCCTCTACAATATTTGTAACACAAAGTGGACATGCCATACACGTTTCAATTCTTTTATATCATTCCCTGAGATGCTTTTGTCAGGTTTTTGCAATTTTGCAAAAAAATTTTTATTGAAAACGCTTTGGGATTTTTTTCCTCATGCTGTTTTAGCATGGTATGAAAACTCTGTAGAATAACACAGGCTGATTTTGCTTCTTATGTAAATAGATTCATTCTGATTGGCGGACATCTTTAAATAAGAACTCTGTGGTGTGCAGTTCACCAATTACTCATTGTTTTTGAACAACTTTTTTAGTGGGTCATTCGGATCGATTCACCAGCACAAACTGAGCACTAATTCAGGTGCTCCCAGTCAACTGCATGCCAATGGTTCGGAAACCTTTGGTATCACTACACAGTGTGTACAATATTGGGTCACCGCGAGCTGACCTAGTGGTTAGCGTGTCCGCCTCTTGAACAGGAGATTCTGAGTTCTACTCACAGTCAGGTCATACAAAAGACCATCATAAAAATGGTACCTACTGCCATCTGGCAAGGCACGCTACAATACAGATGCGAGTAGAGTGTCAAACTCTCGCCATTACCAGAGGACTAGCCCCTTGCTGTAACCCTAGCTATATGAGAGGGCTACGGAAATGGGGATCGGTGTCACCCAGTGCACCTCAAAAGACTGGTTACTACTGGGTCGGGAGACTGCCTGGGAAGACCAGGTCCTCGCATGGGAAGGACTTTGACTTTTTGACAACACTGGGCTAATAACAATCAATAAAATGCAAGAAAGTGTGCACTAATGTGGACTCTTAAGAAAATACCCGGTTTCTTGAACTGTTCACAAGAACCGGCTCGCTAAAATAAATCGAACTGCCTTGCAATGGTTTTCGCATTGTTGTTTTTATGATGACATCCAGATGCTTGTGTACATACAACCCCGATTCCAAAAAAGTTGGGACAAAGTACAAATTGTAAATAAAAACGGATTGCAATAATTTACAAATCTCAAAAACTGATATTGTATTCACAATAGAACATAGACAACATATCAAATGTCGAAAGTGAGACATTTTGAAATTTCATGCCAAATATTGGCTCATTTGAAATTTCATGACAGCAACACATCTCAAAAAAGTTGGGACAGGGGCAATAAGAGGCTGGAAAAGTTAAAGGTACAAAAAAGGAACAGCTGGAGGTCCAAATTGCAACTCATTAGGTCAATTGGCAATAGGTCATTAACATGACTGGGTATAAAAAGAGCATCTTGGAGTGGCAGCGGCTCTCAGAACTAAAGATGGGAAGAGGATCACCAATCCCCCTAATTCTGCACTGACAAATAGTGGAGCAATATCAGAAAGGAGTTCGACAGTGTAAAATTGCAAAGAGTTTGAACATATCATCATCTACAGTGCATAATATCATCAAAAGATTCAGAGAATCTGGAAGAATCTCTGTGCGTAAGGGTCAAGGCCGGAAAACCATACTGGGTGCCCGTGATCTTCGGGCCCTTAGACGGCACTGCATCACATACAGGCATGCTTCTGTATTGGAAATCACAAAATGGGCTCAGGAATATTTCCAGAGAACATTATCTGTGAACACAATTCACCGTGTCATCCGCCGTTGCCAGCTAAAACTCTATAGTTCAAAGAAGAAGCCGTATCTAAACATGATCCAGAAGCGCAGACGTCTTCTCTGGGCCAAGGCTCATTTAAGATGGATTGTGGCAAAGTGGAAAACTGTTCTGTGGTCAGACGAATCAAAATTTGAAGTTCTTTATGGAAATCATGGACGCCGTGTCATTCGGACTAAAGAGGAGAAGGACGACCCAAGTTGTTATCAGCGCTCAGCTCAGAAGCCTGCATCTCTGATGGTATGGGGTTGCATTAATGCGTGTGGCATGGGCAGCTTACACATCTGGAAAGACACCATCAATGCTGAAAGGTATATCCAGGTTCTAGAGCAACATATGCTCCCATCCAGATGACGTCTCTTTCAGGGAAGATTTTGCATTATCCAACATGACAATGCCAAACCACATACTGCATCAATTACAGCATCATGGCTGCATAGAAGAAGGGTCCGGGTACTGAACTGGCCAGCCTGCAGTCCAGATCTTTCACCCATAGAAAACATTTGGCGCATCATAAAACGGAAGATACGACAAAAAAGACCTAAGACAGTTGAGCAACTAGAATCCTACATTAGACAAGAATGGGTTAACATTCCTATCCCTAAACTTGAGCAACTTGTCTCCTCAGTCCCCAGACATTTACAGACTGTTGTAAAGAGAAAAGGGGATGTCTCACAGTGGTAAACATGGCCTTGTCCCAACTTTTTTGAGATGTGTTGTTGTCATGAGATTTAAAATCACCTAATTTTTCTCTTTAAATGATGCATTTTCTCAGTTTAAACATTTGATATGTCATCTATGTTCTATTCTGAATAAAATATGGAATTTTGAAACTTCCACATCATTGCATTCCGTTTTTATTTACAATTTGTACTTTGTCCCAACTTTTTTGGAATCGGGGTTGTATGAAATAAATATTCCCAAAACTATATACATATAACATTTACAGTACATAGCATGTGTGCCCTATCACATCCCTAACATTAGCTAAGCTACCTTGTAAAACTAACCCAAACTAGCAACAGCTAACTGCTTGAAGTGGTGAAAAAGGATCCTCAGTAACATTAGTGCTTACCGGAGTTCACCTCAGTGCACCTCAGTGGCTAGAAAATTTATCAAAATCACACAACAGGGAGTTGCTTTTCCTCCAGTACTATGGTCAGTTTAGATAATGTAGCTTAGCAAACTACACGTCAACCTCACTAATTTTTAACATTTTACTCGTGGTTTGCAGACTAGTGGTCAAATCCAACACAGTCAGCACAGCTCCATCTCATAGCTGTCAACCCCAAAATGAAAAAAAGAAGTGAGAAAGCCTGGGTCCAGGGGCTGCAGGTCCCTGTCAGGTCCAGGGCAAAGCCCTGGTGGGGGGTCTAGGGGGGCAAAGGGTCCCCCCCCCCAACCAAAAACCATTTTGCCAGCTTTCAGAAGGGATTGGTAGCCTGGATGAATATTTAGTTTGCATCTTCTTGTTACTATTAATGGAAAAAATAACAAAAAATGGCTTCATGAAGGGGGCAGCATGGTGGTGTAGTGGTTAGCACTGTTGCCTCACAGCAAGAAGGTCCTGGGTTCGAGCCCAGCGGCCAACGAGGGCCTTTCCGTGTGGAGTTTGCATGCTGTCCACGTGGGTTTCCTCCGGGTGCTCCGGTTTCCCCCACAGTCCAAAGACATGCAGGTTAGGCTAATTGGTGGCTCTAAATTGACCGTGAGTGTGAATGGTTGTTTGTATCTATGTGTCAGTCCTGTGATGATCTGGTGACTTGTCTAGGATGTACCCCACCTCTCGCCCATAGTCAGCTGGGATAGGCTCCAGCTTGCCTGCGACCCTGTAGGACAGGATAAGCGACTACAGATAATGGATGGATGGGCTTCATTAGGACGAGCTTGCTTTTTCAAGATCTTTGTCAGACTTTCTTTTGCATGTGAAGTTCAACATCTCGAAGGCCTTGGTGTTTACAACTGATCCTCCTGTTGCAAACAGTGCATCAGAACTGGTGTTTGCTCACTAAATCAGCGATAATGCATGGATAGAGTTTGGTCCAGTTGAAATTAAATTTCGTATCATACTTAGCTGCATCTTGATACTTAGGAAATTTTCTGTTTCTTAGAACTTGGAGGGCCCTCTGATCCAGAATCGCTGTCACTCATTTTCGCCACGAGCGTCTTTCCCACCGGTAACGTGGAAATGATGAAGACAAAGTACGATGTGATTTCATTGGTCGATTTCCTGCAGTCAACCAATCACAAATGTCCTTTCAAAAGCTCTTTCACTGGGCTTCTGGAAAAGTGATATCGTGTACATAGTGGACATTGCACACACTGGTGCATCGATAATGCTTTGTTTTTCCATGAATATGTATTTTTTTCTGAAAACTTGTGAGAATTTGACAGTGGAAGCGTGAGAGCGTGATTCAGTGCAAAAAATCCTGTCTCACAACAAAGTCATGAAAGTTGACAAGTATACCATCTTCTTGATTCAGATTGCTATGGACGGTCGTATGTTAATGAGGGGCGGTACCATAAAAAACGAGAGAAGTTTCTACATAAACATGCACTTTCTAACTGGCTTGTTCCTCCACCTATTTTCTTTCTATGGCCATTGCAGACTGGGAGGGTAATAGTCCATGTCCACAGCCCAGTATGTCCACAAGTCACATCGACATACCTTATTTAAAAAAAAAAAACCCACAAAACATTTCTATGGCATGTCCCCTTTAACAAAACCAGAGGGACTGACTCCAACAAGAATTGGACTGTACATAAATATTAATTATACAGGATTTATCTACTTATCTATATAAAACCACACTTTAGAATAACCGGAGCGTTCCTGTGTAGTTAGTATGTGAGTACAGTGCAAAAATTAGCGTTTCATACCAACATAATTGTTAGGTTTTGATCCTTTTATACCGAAGGAGGTTGAATTGACAAAGTATGATCTAGGAACCTAGACCTCTGCCGATATCCAGGAGCAAACAGTCACTGACACAGCTGCTCAGAGATATTTCTTAGTTTATTGTAGGACAAACATGAGTATATATTCACATTCAAGAGTGTTGTAGCTTTGTGATTGGATGATGTGATTGATGAAGCTAAGCTATCTAAATATAACGTAAATAGGTGATGAAGCATTACATCACTGGTTTAGACTACACTACTATATGAAAAAAAAGAGAGATATTCTGTACCATTATATCACCCGTCAGGATTATAGTCTTAAGAAAAGAAGACATTACTGGTCAATATAACCTTCATTAAGCAGAGAGCAAACTGTTTGAACGAAGATAAACTTAACCAAAACAAGTAGTGATTAGGACTGCCTGTACCAGTTTCAAGAACAAGTGGCAATCAGACCAACCTGTATCAGTTCAAGCATACCAAACATACAGTGGTGTTTGAAAGTTTGTGAACCCTTTAGAAATTTTCTATATAAATATGAACTAAAACATCAGATTTTCACACAAGTCCTAAAAGTAGATAAAGGAGAACCCAGTTAAACAAATGAGACAAAAATATTATACTTGGTCATTTATTTATTGAGGAAAATTATCCAGTATTACATATCTGTGAGTGGCAAAAGTATGTGAACCTCTAGGATTAGCAGTTAATTTGAAGGTGAAATTAGAGTCAGGGGTTTTAAATCAATGGGATGACAATCAGGTGTGAGTGGGCACCCTGTTAGGGTTTTGCTGGGATTCAAACGCTGGTCGCTGGTGTGATAATCCAGCAAACCCCCACTAGGCCACCAGGGGGATGACTCAAGTGCAGAGGCATGAGGCGAAAGTAGAGTATCAAAAAACAGTTTTACACTATATACAATCCAATGGAAAAAACAAAGAATCCAAAAGCTCAGAAGATAAACCAAAATAAAGTATCCAAAGGTTAAAATGTCCAAAAACAAAAGGAAAGGCAAAATGCTGAATGCTCAGAAGATCAAAAAAGGTACAAAGTCCAAAGAAAGCAAAAAAAAAAAAAAAAAATCAAAAACACAAGGGCACAGGCAAGATATGTGAGACAGAGGAAACTAGCACAGCATAAAGACACCATGACAAGGGAACAAACAGAGGGGTATTTATACACAACAATTAAGGAACAGGGCAGGGCAGGAAACAGGCAATCAAGACAAACACAGTGGCAGCCTCTAGAGGCCAAAACAAACATGACAAGATAAACATAACAGCGGCCTCTAGAGGCCAAAACAGTCCCAGTCCTAACAGGACCCCCCCCCCCCCCCCCCCCCCCAGGAGCGTGCCCTGACGTTCCCAGGGCCGAATGGAAGTCCTGACAAAGTTCTTTATCTAAAATGTCCCGGGCGGGGACCCAACAGCGTTCCTCAGGGCCATAGCCCTCCCAGTCTATGCGAGGATTGTGGCGGGTAAGCCAAGGAAGGCCTAGAATCACTGGGAACTCTGGTGAAGGAATCAGGTGCAGGGATATTTCTTCCTTGGGACCTTGAGACTGG
The DNA here is from genome assembly GCF_027579695.1 of Neoarius graeffei. Classification (NCBI taxonomy): domain Eukaryota; kingdom Metazoa; phylum Chordata; class Actinopteri; order Siluriformes; family Ariidae; genus Neoarius; species Neoarius graeffei. Next base: position 60,167,418 of record NC_083574.1, read on the forward strand.
AGGAAGACTGGAGAAGTTACTTGGGTGACTCTTCCATCACCTAAGGCTTGGCCATCCAGGGCAGACACAGACAGTGGGACTTCAAGAGGTGCAGTCGGGACATTGATACTTTGGGCGAAGTGAACATCCATAAAGTTTCCAGCCGCCCCGGAGTCTAACAAGGCCTGACAAGAGTGGATGGACTCACCCCAGGAGATGGAGACCGGGATGTAGACTCCTTGGCCAGGGAGTTCAGGAGAGAGGGTAGGCCCCGTCACAACCCTCCCTCGGCTGGACGGGGCGGTCCTTTTCCCCCGAGAGCTCGGGACATGATGCTCGGAAATGGCCAGGCTTGCCACAGTAGATGCAGCACTTGTCCCTCCTTCTGTGCTCCCTCTCAGCTGCGGAGAGACGAGTATGGCCAACTTGCATGGGCTCTGGACAGTCACTGGAGGAGGTAGACGGGCTCCAGGTTGAGGCAGTGAGGCCGGGGAAGCTCAGGACTCGGCGGCGCTCTCTAATCCTGTTGTCAAGATGAATAGAATGTGAGATCAGAGTTTCAAGGTCACTTGGGCATCCGATAGAGGCCAGGCCATCTTTGATAGGGTCAGACAAACCATGGTGAAAGGCTGAAACCAGGGCTGCTTCATTCCATCTGCTGACAGCTGCGAGCGTCCGGAATGCGATGGCGTAGTCCGCGACGCTTCCTTCTTGCAGGATGGACATGAGCTTCCTGGCTGCGTCTTTACTGGTGTCTGCCTGATCGAAGACATGAAGCATCTCCTCCATAAACAACTTGAAATCAGAGCACTCGGGTCCCTGTCTCTGCCAAACGGCCGTTGCCCAAGCTCATGCCTTACCAGCTAACAAGGTTATCACAAAGGCAATCTTGCGGCGATCCGTAGTGTAGGTGGTCGGCTGAAGCTCAAAGGTGAGTTGGCACTGGGTAAGGAACTCCCGGCACTCACCGTGCTTGCCGTCATACCTCTGTGGTGCAGGAAGGCTGGGTTCGCGAGGTGAAGGAGACAGCGTGGCGGGAGGCACTGGAGCAGGTGCAGATGGTGGAGCAGGAGCCGGATCAGGAGATACGGGCAGAGGAGTCAGCTGTGCCAGTTTTCCCAATTTGCTGAAGCAGTACCTCATGGCGAGCAAGGGCCTCATGTTGGCTCGTAAGTGTTCGTCCATGGTAGCTCCAAAGTGTGTTAAAGAAGCCATAATTCCCTGAAGGTTAGCCAGGTAGACCATTGAAGACGCCTCTGCTGAGTTGGTCATGACAGAGTCTTTCTGTTAGGGTTTTGCTGGGATTCAAACCCGCGTCGGTGGTGTGATAATCCAGCAAACCCCCACTAGGCTACCAGGGGGATGACTCAAGTGCAGAGGCGTGAGGCGAAAGTAGAGTATCAAAAAACAGTTTATTTACACTATATACAATCCAATGGAAAAAAAAAAGAAAATCCAAAGGCTCAGAAGATAAACCAAAATAAAAATATCCAAAGGTTAAATGTCCAAAAACAAAAGGAAAGGCAAAATGCTGAACACTCAGAAGATCAAAAAGGTACAAAGTCCAAAGAAAGCAAAAAAATATCAAAACCACAAGGGCACAGGCAAGATACATAAGCCAGCGGAAACTAGCACAAGACAGCATAGCATAAAGACACTGTAACAAGGGAACAAATAGAGGGGTATTTATACACAAAACAATTAAGGAACAGGGCGGGGCAGGAAACAGGCAATCAAGACAAACACAAAACACAGTGGCGGCCTCTAGAGGCCAAAACAAACATGACAAGATAAACATAACAGCGGCCTCTAGAGGCCAAAACAGTCCCAGTCCTAACACCTGTTTTATTTAAAGAACAGAGATCTATCAAAGTCTGATCTTCACAACACATGTTTGTGGAAGTGTATCATGGCACAAACAAAGGAGATGTCTGAGGACCTCAGAAAAAGCATTGTTGATGCTCATCAGGCTGGGAAAGGTTACAAAACCATCTCTAAAGAGTTTGGACTCCACCAATCCACAGTCAGACAGATTGTGTACAAATGGAGGAAATTCAAGACCATTGTTACCCTCCCCAGGAGTGGTCAACCAACAAAAATCACTCCAAGGGCAAGGCGTGTAATAGTCTGCAAAGTCACAAAGGACCCCAGGGTAACTTCTAAGCAACTGAAGGCCTCTCTCACATTGGCTAATATTAATGTTCATGAGTCCACCATCAGGAGAACACTGAACAACAATGGTGTGCATGGCAGGGTTGCAAGGAGAAAGCCACTGCTCTCCAAAAAGAACATTGCTGCTCATCTGCAGTTTGCAGACAAGCCAGAAGGCTATTGGAAAAATGTTCTGTGGATGGATGAGACCAAAATAGACCTTTTTGGTTTAAATGAGAAGCGTTATGTCTGGAGAAAGGAAAACACTGCATTCCAGCATATGAACCTTATCCCATCTGTGAAACGTGGTGGTGGTAGTATCACGGTTTGGGCCTGTTTTGCTGCATCTGGGCCAGGATGGCTTGCCATCATTGATGGAACAATGAATTCTGAATTATACCAGCGAATTCTAAAGGAAAATGTCAGGACATCTGTCCATGAACTGAATCTCAAGAGAAGGTGGGTCATGCAGCAAGACAACAACCCTAAGCACACAATTCGTTCTACCAAAGAATGGTTAAAGAAGAATAAAGTTAATGTTTTGGAATGGCCAAGTCAAAGTCCTGACCTTAATCCAATCGAAATGTTGTGGAAGGAACTGAAGCGAGCAGTTCATGTGAGGAAACCCACCAACATCCCAGAGTTGAAGCTGTTCTGTACGGAGGAATGGGCTAAAATTCCTCCAAGCCGGTGTGCAGGACTGATCAGCAGTTACCAGAAACATTTAGTTGCGGTTATTGCTGCACAAGGGGGTCACACCAGATCTTGAAAGCAAAAGTTCATATACTTTTGCCACTCACATATGTAATATTGGATCATTTTCCTCAATAAATAAATGATCAAGTATAATATTTTTGTCTCATTTGTTTAACTGGGTTCTCTTTATCTACTTTTAGGACTTGTGTGAAAATCTGATGATGTTTTAGGTCATATTTATGCAGAAATATAGAAAATTCTAAAGGGTTCACAAACTTTCAAGCACCACTGTATTTCCATCAATAATTATCCTCAAGCGTGTTCCTTTTGTGTCGTGTGGATTTCCTTCAGGATATCAAATTTCCTCCCATCTCCTGAAAACATGCCAGTAGGTTGACTGACACCGAGAGGCTATTTAGAATAGCCAGTGATTTTGGAATAGCTTTGAAAGTGGATGTTTTTTTCTTTTCTTTTCTAAAACGTGATTGATTTTTTCACAGGCGACACTGAAGCAGCCTATCAGTAATCACTAGGGTCACATCACGTCCACAGACTGTATAAAATCAAATTCAGTGATTTCTCAGCAGCATTATTTGAACACGATCAGTTGATCTGTTGATGGCTGAATGGAAGGAGGTGGTTCTTCTGGGGAATAATGCACACACCCATGGCCTTACTTAGAACCCATGTTTCAGTTTTCTGAAAGGATTAAAGATGAATTTTGTTTTAAATATTTGCTTTGTTTGCTGAAAACAAACCACATCACGGCCTACAAAAACTTGCCGTTCAACCTGCGGAAGCATATTGAGGGATGTAAACATTTTATTCCAAAAGAAAGCTTGCAATGAAGTTGTCTGTGCTTTTAGAGCTAGCGATAACATTGCAATAGCTATGCAATCTGGTTAGTCAAATGCCTTTCTATGGATTTGCCCGCCAAGTTGCCGTAGCCTTGTCCACAGCTAACATTAACACATAGCTAGTTAACTTGGACACTGTTAGTTAGCATGTAAAAATGGAGTTACGCTAACATGAATAACGTTAACTTATCTGAAGTCCTTTCAGAAATGTGTTTTAGCATAATCTTGCCAAATAAACAGAATGTAGAAATCTCTCTTTTCTGGTAATGTTAGCTACCCAGTATGATTTTGAGTTTGAAAAGAGTTTGCTAGCATGTCAGGTGGAGCTTCACTGACCAGCTAGCTTCACGTTAAACCACCATGATGGCACAGCATGTGGTCATTTTGTAAAGCTAGCTGGTTGCTTCAGAGGCATTAGGTTTTGTAATTGTTGTGGCAATAATACAACAATGCGTTGACAGAAAATGTACTTTTAATGCTTAAGTATTTTTAAAAGCAAGTACTTCAGTACTTTAACTTAAGTAAAAATTTGACTGTACAACTTTCACTTGTATCGGAGCAACATTTGACCGGTAGGATCTGTACTTTGACTGAAGTAATGAAGTTGGGTACTTTGTCCACCTCTGATATTGAGGTATGTAAAATGTTTTATTCCAAGAGAAAGCTTGCAATGAAGTTGTCTGTGCTTTTAGAGTTGGCGAGAACGTTGCAATAGCTATGCAGTCTGGTTAGTCAAATGACTTTCTATGGATTTACCCGCCAAGTTGCCATCGCCTTGTCCATGGCTAACGTTTACACATAGCTAGTTAACTTGGACACTGTTAGTTAGCATGTAAAAACAGAGTTACGCTAACATGAATAACGTTAACTTATCTGAAGTCCTTTCAGAAATATGTTTTAGCATATTTATTTTCTCAGGAAGCTGCATTTACAGCTATTCCACTGATTAACATACACATACATGTGTGTACACACTGCCAGAGCTGTGTCAAAACACTACCATGCTGCTTTGTGGGGGTGGGTAGGAGTGTTAAAATTAAAAAAAAAAAAAAAGACAATGGGTCTTTTTTTGTCAATTCAGTTGTGTTTCATTTTGTAACATTCTACCAGGCGTTTATTTGACAGGTTCTACAAGCTAGTCAGTAAATCCAGTCGGTTGCTTCAAAGGCATTCGGTTTTGTAAGCGCTGTGTCAATAATATAACAATGCGTTGAGAGAAAATGTACTTTTTATTAATACTTAATTATTTTTAAAAGCAAGTACTTCAGTACTGAAGTAAAAATTTGACTGGACAACTTTCACTTGTATCGGAGTAACATTTGACCTCTTGTAATATGTAATAACACCTTGAATTTATTATGATGATGCTTGTATTGGAATGTACTGCGTATGCACGCCTGTATTTAATATAATCACTGTTTGTATTTATATGTTCTGGGTGGTGTGTTATGAGTATGAATACAGACCCTATACATACCACTTTCCCCTCACAGAAACTCTCCCCAAACCGTGGCCTCGCATGAAGCCCTCACCTCAGCGCCGAGCCGTCTCCGTCCATGAGGATGCCCTACTCCAGCACGCTGCCCTGCTCGACCCTGAGGGTGAGCTTTTGTTTCAGTTTCCACACCCCACCCTATGTGAAGAGAGTGTGGTTCAACCAATATGCTAATGCTTCTAAAAGTCAGTGAAGGCTAGTGGCGACCATTGAGTTGGCTTATGAAACCTTGAGTTGTATCTAGGCATAAAGTGTGGTCTTCTGAAGTGAGGAAGCCTAGGCAGCGTAATACGAAGGGAGAAAACCCAGAGTGGTCAGGAAAGCAGCTGAACTGACACGGTCAGGTCCTTGAGCCTTCAACTGTTCAGCTGTATCCTGTTGGATAAAAGGGTCAGTCAGATGAGCAAATGCAAAATGACTGAAGTGTGTGCTGAATGGCTGTTATATTTAACCCCTAAAGGAGAACCTTTCCGAGTTTACACTGTGGAGGATAGAGCCTTCAGTGGGAGCAGGGTCACTTCAGAATGAACCATAGACATAGTGGCCCAAAAAAATCAAGCTAAGACAAGTCTACTTATCTTCATTTGCTACTACGATGACATATCAATCTTGAAAATTAAGGGAAAACCGAATAATTTTTAAAAGCAAATTACTGAATGTTACTGAAGCAATTCTCTTAAGAGTTCTCTAATAAAATAATATTTCTACAACCCCGATTCCAAAAAAGTTGGGACAAAGTACAAATTGTAAATAAAAACGGAATGCAATAATTTACAAATCTCAAAAACTGATATTGTATTCACAATAGAACATAGACAACATATCAAATGTCGAAAGTGAGACATTTTGAAATTTCATGCCAAATATTGGCTCATTTGAAATTTCATGACAGCAACACATCTCAAAAAAGTTGGGACAGGGGCAATAAGAGGCTGGAAAAGTTAAAGGTACAAAAAAGGAACAGCTGGAGGACCAAATTGCAACTCATTAGGTCAATTGGCAATAGGTCATTAACATGACTGGGTATAAAAAAGAGCATCCTGGAGTGGCAGCGGCTCTCAGAAGTAAAGATGGGAAGAGGATCACCAATCCCCCTAATTCTGCGCCGACAAATAGTGGAGCAATATCAGAAAGGAGTTCGACAGTGTAAAATTGCAAAGAGTTTGAACATATCATCATCTACAGTGCATAATATCAAAAGATTCAGAGAATCTGGAAGAATCTCTGTGCGTAAGGGTCAAGGCCGGAAAACCATACTGGGTGCTCGTGATCTTCGGGCCCTTAGACAGCACTGCATCACATACAGGCATGCTTCTGTATTGGAAATCACAAAATGGGCTCAGGAATACTTCCAGAGAACATTATCTGTGAACACAATTCACCATGCCATCCACTGTTGACGGCTAAAACTCTATAGTTCAAAGAAGCAGCTGTATCTAAACATGATCCAGAAGCGCAGACGTCTTCTCTGGGCCAAGGCTCATTTAAAATGGACTGTGGCAAAGTGGAAAACTGTTCTGTGGTCAGATGAATCAAAATTTGAAGTTCTTTATGGAAATCAGGGACACCGTGTCATTCGGACTAAAGAGGAGAAGGACGACCCAAGTTGTTATCAGCGCTCAGTTCAGAAGCCTGCATCTCTGATGGTATGGGGTTGCATTAGTGCGTGTGGCATGGGCAGCTTACACATCTGGAAAGACACCATCAATGCTGAAAGGTATATCCAGGTTCTAGAGCAACATATGCTCCCATCCAGACGACGTCTCTTTCAGGGAAGACCTTGCATTTTCCAACATGACAATGCCAAACCACATACTGCATCAATTACAGCATCATGGCTGCGTAGAAGAAGGGTCCGGGTACTGAACTGGCCAGCCTGCAGTCCAGATCTTTCACTCATAGAAAACATTTGGCACATCATAAAACGGAAGACACGACAAAAAAGACCTAAGACAGTTGAGCAACTAGAATCCTACATTAGACAAGAATGGGTTAACATTCCTATCCCTAAACTTGAGCAACTTGTCTCCTCAGTCCCCAGACGTTTATAGACTGTTGTAAAGAGAAAAGGGGATGTCTCACAATGGTAAACATGGCCTTGTCCCAACTTTTTTGAGATGTGTTGTCATCATGAAATTTAAAATCACCTAATTTTTCTCTTTAAATGATACATTTTCTCAGTTTAAACATTTGATATGTCATCTATGTTCTATTCTGAATAAAATATGGAATTTTGAAACTTCCACATCATTGCATTCCGTTTTTATTTACAATTTGTACTTTGTCCCAACTTTTTTGGAATCGGGGTTGTAGAATACAAATTTATTTGAAATGATACCACGATATATCGGACACCATCAGTGACATGGTGTATATTTTTTGGAGCGTTTGTGTAGAAGAGAAAAACTAGTGTAACCATGTAATGAAGTCTGCGTTGTGGTTGTACTGTGGTCTGTCTCAGAGCTGAAAGCTGCATTGCCCCGACTACAGAGGTCACCGATACGGAAGCGGGTAAATCTGAGGGAGCTGGAGCCCTGCTCGGAGGATTTGCCTGAGGGTGAGGAAGGTGAGTGAGATTGATGCAATGAAAAAGGAGATGAGGAGTGAGAGCTCGAGTGACAATGTGCTCGTGATGGGATGTGTCCTTCACAAAGAAGCTGGCTCTTTTAGGTGAATGTTGAGAGAGAACTTGTACTTTTTGCAGGGTCCATCTGCACTGGTGCTTGTTGAACATCTAGTGGAGTGTATATATATATATATATATATATATATATATATATATATATATATATGAAGGCAATCAGATATCAGGATAAATGGAAATGAATCTTAATGCAAAACAAACACAGCATGCAGAATAATATTAGCCTAGTAATTCTTAATGTTTGTGTCACTGCACATCTGAAGTGCCTCATTGCTGATCCTCCAATTATTTAAATAGATTTCATAAAATGTATGCAAATATGTATGTAAATTAATGCTATTTTGTTAAATAGAAGGTAGAATACTATTTCTTGAACAATCTTAGCCATAACTAAGCTGTTCTGGCCATGGTTAAATATATTTAAAATTAATGTAAACACATAGGCTTAACTAAATAAAAGATCAAGTTTGAATGAAAGTAAAATTTTAGCAAAATTAAATTAATAACGTCAAAGCACTACAGCTAAAAAATTTTCATTAGATCACAGCTGATTTGCTGCTCAGAAGTTCCCAGAATGTGGCTTACCAGTGTTTGTGTGTATGTATATAGTTTTTTCTATCCACGTTCACTGGATATGAGCAATCGCGCTCTCTGATTGGCTACTCTACTACTAGGCTATCAGCTCATATACCGTGAATAGAGAAAAACAAAATGGCAGAGCATGTTGCTGAACCAACCAAAGATGAAATAAAAAGTCTGTTCAAAAACAACCCCCCCCCTAAAAAAAAAAAGTACTTGATGGTAAGAATATATATATTTTATTTTTCAAGAATTATTATTATAGCATTTTTCACAAATCACTCCTGTCATTTTGCTGGTTTGCTTACATTCTAAGCAGAAATTTTGTCAGACGTTTTGTACAAAAGTTATTTATCGAATTTGCAAAAAATAAAAATGCTCTGTTTCTCAAAATCCAGTGAATGTGGATAGAATAAAACAGTTATTCCACAAAATCGAGTCGTACATGGCTTATAGCCGACTCGGCACTACGTGCCTCATCGATTATCAGCTCATGCACAACTCGATTTTGTGGAATAACACACATGATTATATACACGCACACACACACAGTCAAGCTGCAAAGTCTGCACACCCCTTTCACCTTCTCCACGATTTATTACGTTACAGATTTATTCTACAATAGACCGAGTTCATTTTTTGTCACAAAATTCTACACAAAATAGCCCACAATGACAAAGTGAAAGCAGGTTTTTAGACATTTGTGCCAATTTATTAAAAATGAAAATGTAAAATATCATATGTATACAAGTGTGCACACCCTTTTATGAGACACCCAAAAGTGAGCCGAGGTGCATTTTGTTTCCACTGATGCTGTTTGAGATGTTTCTACAACCTAATTGGAGTCCACCTGTGGTAAATTCAATTGCTTGGACATGATTGGGGATTGCCAACACCTGCCTATATAAGGTCCCACAGTTGACAGGTGCATGTCAGAGCAAACTCCAAGCCATGGGGTCAAAGGAATTATCTGCAGACCTCAGAAACAGGATTGTGTCAAGGCATAGATTTGGAGAAAAATTTACAGAAAAATTGCTGCAGCTTTACAGGTCCCAAAGAGCACAGTGGCCACCATCGTTCGTAAATGGAAGAAGTTTGGAACCACCAAGAATCTTCCTAGACCTGGCCGCCTGGCCAAACTGCGTGATCGGGGAAGATGGGCCTTGGCCAGGGAGGTGAACAGGAACCCAAGGGTCACTCTTACAGAGCTCCAGCGTATCCTTGTGGAGATGGGAGAACCTTTCAGAAGATCAACCATCCAGGCAGCACTCCACAAATCAGGCCTTTATGGTAGAGTGGCCAAACGGAAGCCACTCCATAGTAAAAGGCACATGACAGCCCGCTTGGAGTTTGCCAAAAGGCACCTACAGGACTCCCAAACCATGAGAAACAAGATTCTCTGGTCTGAGGAAACCAAAATTGAACTTTCTGGCCTGAATACCAAGCGTCACATCTGGAGGAAACCAGGCACCGCTCATCACCTGGATAATGCCATCCCTACAGTGAAGCATGGCGGTGGCAGCATCATGACGTGGGGATGTTTGTTAGCAGCGGGAATGGGGTGACTAGTCCTGATAGAGGGAAAAGATGAATGCAGCTAAGTGCACTGAGATCCTTGAAGAAAACCTGCTCCAGAGCACTCTGGACCTCAAACTGGGGTGAAGGTTTACCTTCCAACATGACAACGACCTGAAGCACACAGCCAAGAGAACAAAGGAGTGGCTTCGGAGGAAGTCTGTGAATGTCCTTGAGTGGCCCAGCCAGAATCCAATTGAACATCTGTGGAAGGAGCTGAAAATGGCTGTGTACCGATGCTCCCCATCCAACCTGATGGAGCTTGCAAGGATATGCCAAGAGGAATGGGCAAAAATGTCCAGAAACAAGTGTGCCAAGCTCATAGCTTCTTTCCCCAAGATGCCTTGAAGCTGTAATTGCTGCCGAAGGTGCATCAACCAAGTATTAAGCTACGGGTGTGTACAGATATGTAACCCCTAAAGAACCTATTTTTGTCAGTAAAATAAAATGGCATATTTTCTAAAAACCTGCTTTGTCATTATGGGCTATTTTGTGTAGAATTTTGTGACAAAAAATGAACTCAATCTATTGTAGAATAAGTCTGTAACGTAATAAAACGTGGAGAAGGTAAAAGGGGTGTGCAGACTTTCCGGCTTGACTGTATAAACAATTTAGCCCTTGTCAAAGTCGCTCAGATCCTGACACTTGCTCATTTTTCCTGCTTGCAACACATCAACTTCGAGAACTGACTTCTCTTGCCGACTAATAGATCCCACCCCTTGACAGGTGCCACTGTAACAACACAGTCAATGTTATTCACTTCACCTGTCAGTGTTTTTAATTTTGTGGCTGATGGGTGTGTATATGTACACAAACACCCACCCACACACCGTATAGTGTGTCTGTGTGCAGCAGCATTAAAAGTGTTGTTTTTAAGATTGCTCCAGTTGTTTCACTGTTTTTTTCCTCAGATGTACATATTCTTAAGTAGTCTTTTTCTGCTTCACCCAAAGCTAAAACAGCAGTGAGAGATCACCACAGAGGACAGGCTGAAGAAACAGACAGCACTACTGCCACCGACGGCCAGCCTGAAAAGAGCCTCGGTTTGATCGGTGAAGAAGAGATCATCCTGGAGAGGGGCGAGTTGGTCTCTGAACAGCACACAGCACAGGAAGAGTCATCAGACCAAAGAACTGAAACCCCCTCACCTGAGACAAACGTGGACTGAGCCCTGTGCAAATTTTATTTTCTATCATGTTTACCTTTGCCTTGCACGTCATATTATGTACAAAAGAATGAATTATGAACAAATGTTTTAAAAACAAAAAGAAGAGAATAATTCAATACATATACTTGTTAATAATTATTAAAAAGTGAATAATGTTGTGTCATTAAGAGTCCGGGGCTTATTTGTTTTACAAAGTCTGTGTGTTGTTCAGTGCACTCGCTGCACAGTTCAGACTTTTACTCATCTCATCTCATTATCTGTAGCCGCTTTATCCTGTTCTACAGGGTCGCAGACAAGCTGGAGCCTATCCCAGCTGACTACGGGCGAAAGGCGGGGTACACCCTGGACAAGTTGCCAGGTCATCACAGGGCTGACACATAGACACATACAACCATTCACACTCACATTCACACCTACGGTCAATTTAGAGTCACCAGTTAACCTAACCTGCATGTCTTTGGACTGTGGGGGAAACCGGAGCACCCGGAGGAAACCCACACGGACACGGCGAGAATATGCAAACTCCACACAGAAAGGCCCTCTCTGGCCACGGGGCTCAAACCCGGACCTTCTTGCTGTGAGGCGACAGCGCTAACCACTACACCACCATGCCACCCTCAGACTTTTACTGTTGACACTAATTTCCTCGTCTGACCTACTACACGGTATGTTCAACAGCATAAGCATTAGTATTGGATCGCATACCATGTGCAAGTTGTACTTGAAGATGGGGTTGTATTTCTATTGTAAAACACCTCTCACAATACTACCATCTCAGCTTATTATGATAGAAACGTACTCACTAGATAAATTCATTTATACATGGTGAGACAGGAAGGGCGTCGCATATTATTCATTTTAGGCTCAAAAACAGACACATTAGCAGTTCATCCTTTCATGTTGCACACAGTGTGGGTGAGAAGATATTCATTTCATTTTCTCACATCAGCTAAAACCCTACATGATTGCTATCTTTAAAATATGAACCTGCTGCTAATGTGGTTTGCCCTAGAACTGACTTTGTAAGCAGCAGAGCCCACATACCTTTGAATCATCACTATACGTTCATTTGTAGTGTGGATATACACATGCATGTTCCCCAGTAACACCACATTCCTCTGTTTACTGGGCATGGAGCTGCAGGGTTTGGCTGATGGAGGTAGTGCGAGCAAGACAGCCATCTGTGAAAGTATAGCAAGCTGAAAAGGGAGGAAACAGAGAGAGGATTAGTCGAGAGAAAAGCAGCTCCATCCGTGCTAAAGAAGGTGTGAAGAAACACCAGGCCTGGGTTTGCAAGATATATACAGGGTTAGTCAAAATTATGTTAACACTAACGGATTATTTTTCTCCTGCAGATGGACGTACGCCACGGGTGACAGATTAACCTCCTAAGGCCCAAGCTGTTTTTTTACATGCATTTTTTTATTTCTCTTTGCTATTTGGGCTTATTAGAACCTGATTAGAATAAAAACTAAGCATCATCTTTTGATAAGATGTACTTTTAGAGAAAAAATATGTCCACATATGTGGATTCTTGTTCCGAATTTCCATAAAGTGCTGTCCACGCATGTGACCGCTAAGCCCTAGGAGGTTAAATGGTACTGTTGCTCGCTGGTTCTTGTGTGTTGAACACGATGGTGAACAGGTCGAGACCGTCCTGTGAATAATCTTGCACTTATGATGTATGTTTTGTGAATAAATGGTTTCTACCATTTAAGTGTTAACATAATTTTGACTAACCGTGTGTGTGTGTGAGAGAGAGAGAGATTGCATTTAGGCTCATTTTCCGGTTCAGACACTGGCCCAGGTATGACCCGTTTTCTCGTGAACCCATAAAAGGAAATGATCAAAAACAGTACCACTCAATCCAATGACACGCAAGTGTAAAAAATTTTAGCCCAAGTGCAAAGAGGCGTATTCCAGTACTAGTGTGATTTTATGCGCACTTGCACATTTCTCAGTTCAGTTTTTGCAGATATACAAATAACACAAAGCAACAGACTAGTGAGAATCTAAACTTTTATTACATGAAAATATTCACAATCGGCATTTAAATGTATCATTTCAAAACTGACACCAAAGACTCATATTATACACACGCCTTATACAGGGGACTGCAAAAGTAGGTATAAAGTAATGGAAAAAAAATGGGTTTTTTTTGATTGTACAAACATATCAATCCCTCAAATGTTCAAACTGTTCACCCCCGGCATTCACCCACTCCACTGGTCTAGTGTGGACACCCATGCACACTCTGGCACAAAAGTCTTTATCAGCGTCAATTTCCTGACAAGCCTCCATACCCGCCAACCTTGAAAAAATTTTATGAGTACAATTTTACAATTTCATGGAGTACCCCCCCTCACGTCAACCTCACCCCAACCCGGCGCGCATGCGCCCCCACAGACCACAACCAGCAGACCAAAAACACACTTTCAATCCAGTTTTCTTGACTGACCTTGGGAACATAGTCCAGTTTTGTAAAACATTCCTATTGATAGACTTTGGGAAACTGTTATTGATGGCTCTTGGGAACTTCCTTCCATTTTGAAAAGCACAACAAACAAATACATGTGCAAATGAAATGAAATTAAACCAGAGCCACTCTTTCAAAATAACACATTAAATTAATACAGTACGCAAAAAAGGAGACGCGAAGGAGGAAGGGGAGGGGGTGAAGAGGGCAGAGCCATACGCTCTGGAAGAGGGGCGGGGGGATTGGGCAAAGCGTTCCGAGTTCGGACGATATGCGTACTTTTTAATGTGAAAATGTACAGTCGTACAATGAGGTAAAAATTCTTAGCGGCTACGCAAGATGCGTACAGGTTGGCAGGTATGAGCCTCTCATAAGAAATGAATCATGGCATCAACAGAACGTAGCTTGCGTGCAAAAACCCTATCTTTTACACATCCCCAGAAAAAGAAGAAGTCCATAGGGGTGAGATCTGGCGAACGTAAAGGCCAGTCAACGGTTCCCCGACGTCCAGTCCACCTGTTGGGAAATTCTTTGTCAAGGTAAAAATAGTCATGTTTTTAATGAATTCTAGTATTAAATGAAACCTAGCACCACAATTATAAATACTGGTAATACTGGAATAATCCTTACTGTATACCTACTTTTGCAGCCCCCTTTATAACTAGAAAACACAATGTAGTTTGATGTGGGAAGGGGGAAGAAAAAAAAAGGAATAAAGGATAAAAAAAGAAAAGAACCTCATTAGGACCAGTCTACATTATCCAAATCGAATCAGGCTAATGGGTCGTCATTTGTGGGGGTGGTTTTTTTTTTACGCAAAACATACCTTGAAATAAATCCCTTAGTCTGACAGATTACCTGAGACAAACTGCTTCAACACAACAGCAGCTGAACTTGTGATTGTTGCGCTTATGAGGGAAGTTCATTAAAGATTTCCCCTGACCCACTTCCGGTTATTGGGGGAGGCTGAAATTGCACATGTATAATAATGCATATCTCTATAGGTCATGTGGTAATTTGCAGCTCTGATCTCATATCTGTTTCTCTTTTACAAATGCTAAGGTGGAGTAAAGTGTGATAATGGAGCCAATTTGAATGCAGCACGGTCATCAGGTCCCTGTACTTGAGAGGCCACACACCAAGGGAGATGTTCGATGAAATGAAAGACTTATGGGGAGGATGCCCTAGTCAAGCACTGGCATCGTCAGTTCAAGTGTGGTCGGATATCGATGGAAACGGCTCCCGTTCCCGGGCGACCACAGTCCGCCATTGATGAAGACACCATCCGGCAAGTGGAGGCCGCCATTTTGGAGGATCACTGCATAACCATTCGCCAACTAGCCCAAGATGTCAAGATCAATGTGGGGTCTGTGGAAAAAAATAAAATAAAAATCATCCATGACCATTTGCACATGCAGAAGTTGTCTGCACAATGGATTCCCTGGTTGCTCACACCTTTCCAGAAGCAGGAATGAGTCAAGTGCTCCCAGGCTCTTTTGGCCATGTGCCAAGAAAACCAGGAGGACTTCTTTGACAGACTAATCACACAAGACGAAACATGGGTCCATCATTATGATCCAGAGACTAAAGCCCAGTTGAAGCAATGGAAGCATTATGACTCACCACCTCCGAAGGAGGCACATGTCCAACCGTCGGTGGGCAAGGTCATGCTCCTGGTCTTTTGGGACCAGTGCGGAGTAGTGATGATAGATTTCCTGGCGAAGGGTACCACAATCACCAGGACATACTATGCTTCACTGCTGCAGAAATTGCGGGTAGCCATCAAAACAGAGAGGTGTGGCATGCTGACCAAAGGGGTCCGCCTCCTGCAAGACAATGCCCCGGTTCACAACTTGCATGTTGCCCAGATGGAAGCACGGTCCTGCAGCTATGAAATCCTTCCTCACCCCCCTTACTCTCCCAACCTCACACCATCTGACTTCCACCTCTTTCCAACCATGAAGTCATTTTTGAAGGGCAAGCACTTCTCAGAGGATGAAAAGCTTATTTCCAAGGTCAAGTCATGGTTTCTGACGCAACCTGCAGACTTCTACAGGAGAGGTCTTTACAGCTGCATAAAGCGATGGGAGAAGTGCTTCAACCTTGGTGGTACCCATGTAGAGAAAGACTAATAACTATGCCAAGTTTTGTTACTCTCAGTCCATGGGAAGTGGGTCAGGGGAAATCTTTAATGAACATCACTCATACACCCGATTGAAAGATCCATTCAGCAATACTCCATCTGCTTTCTGCCTCCAGTCATTGCTGCTGATAGATTAGTAGCACAAGACAATACGTGACTTTACCAGATCAAGACCAGTGTTTGCACCCATGTACACGAAGAAGCTTTTTATTTTGAATGGCAGCAAGTTAAATTATTTTAACTTCATGTTGCGCTTGTCGAGTTAGGAGTCATTTAATTGCATAAAGCCTTTTCAGGACATGATCAAAAGGTCACTGTAGGTAAATTATACAATAAATTTATATTAGCATTAAAATCTCTTTGGTTGGAAAGCCAAAAAACAAAAAAAAATTATTGGAAACATGCACATTCATATAGCAGACCAAAAAAAAAAATTAGGTCGTCTCATATGGAACATGAGAATACCAATGGAACAATATACTAGTGCATCTAAAAAAAATTAGAATGCCATGAAAAAGTTCCTTTTTTTCATAATTTAATTCAAAAAGGTAAACTTTCATATATTCTATATTCATTACATGTAAAGTGAAATATTTAAAGCCTTTTTTGTTTTAATTTTGATGATTATGGCTTATAGCTCATGAAAATCAGAAACCCAGTATCTCAAATTATTAGAATATTCCCTAAGATCAATCAAAAAAAAAAGATTTACAATACAGCAATATCCAACTTCTGAAAAGTATATTCATTTATACACTCAGTACTTGGTAGGGGCTCCTTTACCATGAATTACTGTATCAGTGCGGTGTGGCATGGAGGTGATCAGTCTGTGGCACTGCTGAGGTGTTATTGAAGCCCAGGTTGCTTTGATAGTGGCCTTCAGCGTATCTGTATTTTTGGGTCAGGTGTTTCTCATCTTCCTCTTGACAATACCCCATAGATTCTCTATGGGGTTCAGGTCAGGCAAGTTGGCTGGCCAATCAAACACAGTAATATCATGGTCAGCAAACCATTTGGTAGTAGTTTTGGCACTGTGGATAGGTGCTAAGTCCTGCTGGAAAAGGAAATCAGCATCTCCAAAAAGCTCGTCAGCAGATGGAAGCATGAAGTGCTCTAAAATCTCCTGGTAGATGGCTGTGTTGACTTTGGACTTGATAAAATACAGTGGACCAACACCAGCAGATGACATGGCACCCCAAATCATCACAGACTGTGGAAACTTCACACTGGACTTCAAACACCTTGGATTCTGTGCCTCTCCACTCTTCCTCCAGACTCTAGAACCGTGATTTCCAAATTAAATGCAAAATGTACTTTCATCTGAAAAGAGGACTTTGGACCACTGAGCAACAGTCCATTTCTTTCTCTCCTTAGCCCAGATAAGACACTTCTGACATTGTCTCTGGCTCAGGAGTAGCTTGATATTAGGAATGCGAAAGTTGTAGCCCCTTTCTTGAAGATGTCTGTTCATGATGGCTCTTGATACACTGACACCAGCCTCAGTCCACTCCTTGTGAAGCTCTCCCAAGTTCTTGAATCAACTTTTCTTGACAATCCTCTCAAGACTGCGGCCATCCCTGTTGCTTGTGCACCTTTTCCAGCCACCCTTTTCAGCAATGACCTTTTGTGGCTTACCCTCCTTGTGGAGGGCATCAGTGATCATCTTCTGGACAACTATCAAGTCAGCAGTCTTCCCCATGATTGTGGTTGTGTGTACTGAACTAGACCGAGAGATACACTGTGTTCATACTGTTTTACTCAAACTCGAAATGAAATATTCTAATATTTTGAGATGGTTTTTTTTAATATGTTTTTGTACTGTATGCCATACTGATTAAAATTAAAATAGAAAAATGCTTGAAACATTTTAGTTTGTGTGTAATGAGTCTATAATATATAACATTTTCACTTTCTTAAATAACTGATGGAAAATATTGAACTTTTACACAATGTTCTAATTTTTTGAGATGCACTAGTACACTCACTGTCCACTTTATCAGGAACAACTGTACACTCATGCAGTTATCTTTTCAGCCAGTCATGTGGCAGCAGCACAACACATAAAATCATACAGATACAGGTCAAGATCTTCAGTTAATGTTCACATCAAACATCAGAATGAAGATGGTTTCTGGGACTGTGACCATATCATGGTTGCTGGCATCAAAAGGGCTGGTTTGAATATTTCAGGAACCGCTGATGATCTGGGATTTTCACCAGAACACACAACACATCGAGCCTTGAAATGAATGAGCTACAACAGCAGAAGACCACATCAGGGTCCACTCCTGTCAACCAAGAACCAGAATCTGAGGCCATCATGGGAACCGACCATTTTTTCCCCCTCCCTTTCCATTCGGGTTGAACTTTCCATTCAGCTCAGACCATTCGGATCATTCTCCTCTGATCCCTAATCAACAAGGCTTTTCAGTCGGCAGTCCCTCGACACACAATGTTTTTTGTTTTTCGCACCATTCTATGTAAACTCTAGAGACTGTTGTGTGTGAAAACCCCAGATGATCAGCAGTTTCTGAAACACTCAAACCTGCCCTTCTGATACCAACATCGCTGCCATGGACAAAAATCACCAAGATCACATTTCTTCCCCATTCTGATCACATTACCTGAAGCTGCTGGGTCGTTTCTGCATGATTTTATGCATAATGCCACTCGATTAACTGATTAGATAATTGCATGAATGAGTAGGTGTACATATGTTCCGAATAAAGTGCTTCGTGGAGTATAGTAATACATGTGTTAAATAAATTAGGCTGAATTTTTTTCCAGTGCAAGTGCATAACAATTTTAACCACCAAAAAAAAAAAAACTTGCAAGAGGGCATGTTGAGTATTTTATATGCAAAGTAGGTTTTGAAAAAGAAAAAAAAAAGGTCTATGCATTTGGGATTGAGAGGGGGAAGAAAAAAAGTACATCATTTAGCTTATAAAAATGATCGCTCAGTGTAAACTGAAGGTAAATGTTTAGAAAATTAGAACATGAAACTGGAATGGACTTCACTGTGGACAGATTCAAACTAGTTCAACCTGAGCCTAATCTGCGTTGAGCATCACTACGTCAGAAAGGGGAAGGTTATCAGAATGGTGCGAGATCATGACCACGTGCACCTCTAAATAAAGATTTTATTTAGAACATTCTAACAATGTTGCTCTGAGGATCTGTTTGCAGAAATTTTCAGCTTGTACCTGTAATGTTCGACTGCATACTTTATAATATGCAGGACAGCAAGCTCACACGCAAGACGTTTTCCTAGAACATGTGTACGAAGGACAGCTCCGATTTTAAAAACGGCCCGTCAGCTGTCCACTGATCACGCGGAAAGAATATCCACCTGAAACCTTTAAGGGGAAAAAACAGTGCGCTGTGTGCGCGCGCATGAAAATAAGAGCTGTGGGGGCAGACATGGAAAATAAGGCCTCAGTGTTTTTGCATATAACATCCAGGGGAAGTGAAGCAAGTCCACAGCGGCTCATTGCTACAGCGTGGCCAACACTCTGAGGAAAGAGATGATGAGAACGCAGAAAGACTGTCCGACTCCAAAGACAAAAGCCTCCAACGAGATCATCTTCTTCCCTGCTGCCATATAGACCCCTGCTATGGCTGCACCTGGAACAAGCCACAAGAAATTTCTTTCAGTTTAAAAAAAACCAAACCAAAACAAAAAAAAACAAAACAATGTGCCTCATTTATCAAGCTAGACATGAACTAACTCATTCAGAAATTGCCTGCAGAAGCATTTACAACCTCAGTTCCAAAAAATTTGGGATGCTGTGTAGACTAAATAAAAACAATGCAATAATTTGCAAAATCAGGGAAACCCTATATTTCACTGAAAATAGTACAGACACAACGTAAATGCTGAAATTGAGAAATTTTATTGTTTTTTGAAAAATATATGCTCTTTTTGAAACTGTCGTCAGCAACACGTTTCAAAAAAGTTGGGACAGGGGTTATATTTACCCCTGTGTTGCATCACCTCTACTTTTAACAACTCTCTGTAAACATTTGGGAACTGAGGAGACCAAATTGCTGTAGCTTTGAAAGTGAAACGTTGTCCCATTCTTGCCTGTTACACAGTTTCAGTTGCTCAACAGTTTGGGGTCTCCTTTGTTGTATTTTGCACGTCATAATGCATCAAATGTTTGAAATGGGAGACAGGTCTGGGCTGCAGGCAGGCCAGTTTAGCACCCGGACTCTTACTACGGAGCCATGCAGTTTTAACATGTGCAGAAAGCAGTTTGGCTTTGTCTTGCTGAAAGAAGGAAGGCCTTCCCTGAAAAAGATTTTGTCTGGATGGCAGCATATTGCTCTGAAACGTGTAAATATATCATTCGGTATTAATGATACCTTCCCAGATGTCCAAGCTACCCATGTCATGTGCACTAATGCCCCCTCATACCATCACAGATGCTGGCCTTTGAACTGTGCACTGATAACAAGCTGGACGGTCCCTCTCCTCTTTAGCCTGGAGGATGTGGTGTCCATGATTTCTAAAAAGAATTTCTACTTTTGATTCATCAGACCTCGGGACAATTTTCCACTTCACCTCAGTCCATCGTAAAAGAGCTCAGGCCCAGAGAAGGTGGTGGTGTTTCTGGATATTGTTTATATTTGGTTTTAACTTGCATTTGTGGATGAAGTAATGAACTGTTTTCACAGACGATGGTTTTCTGAAGTGTTCCTGAGCCCGTACAGTGATTTCCACTACAGACACGTGTCTGCTTTTAATGCAGGGTCACCTGAAGATCACAGGTGTCAGTTTTCAGCCTTGTGTCTTGCATACAGAGATTTTTTCCAGATTCTCTGAATCTTTTAGTGATATTATGTACCATAAATGATCTGATCCCCAAATTCTTTGCAATTTGATTCTTAAATTGTTGCACTGTTTTGCCCACGTAGTCTTTCACAGAGCGGTGAACCCCTCCCCATCTTTACTTCTGAGAGACTCCGCCTCTCTGGGATGCTCTTTTTATACCCAATCATGTTATTGAGTAGTACCGTGAGTTGCCCTAGTGGTTAGCGTGTCCACCCCTTGATCGGGAGATCAGGAGTTCTATTCATGGTTGGGTCATACCAAAGGCCATCATAAAAATGGTACCTACTGCTGTCTGGCAAGGCACACTGCAAAGTCGAGAGTTTGACTCTCGCTGGTAACCACGACAGTTAAACTCACAGTTACCAGAAGACTAGCCCCCACACTGTAACCCTAGCTATGTAATAGGTGAGAGGCTATGGAAACGGAGATCGCCGCAGCCCTATGCGCCACATGGCATGGGAAGAGACTGACATGTTACTGACCTGTTGACAATTTTTTTTTTTAAGCACCACACAACTTTTTCAGTCTTTTGTTACCCCTGTCCCAACTTTTCTGAAATGTGTTACTGACATCAAATTCAAAATGAGCATAGATTTTTCAAAAAAACATCTGTTTCAACATTTGATATATTGCCTTTGTACTATTTTCAATGAAATATTGGGTTTCCATGATTTGCAAATGATCACATTCTGTTTTTATTTATAGTTTACACAGTGTGCCAACTTTTTTGGAATTGGAGTTGTACACACCAAAAAAAAAGTAGTATGCATGAAGAAACAGATTGGAAATCTAGATCCTAGGAGAGCTCCTAAACGTGTGCTATGTTGTGTATAAGGACACTCACTCACTAATATAAACCTCGGCTTCAAATCCTATGGAGCACTTGCATGTGACGTCACATCCGATCCAGATTGTAAACAGACGCCACCTTGTCGGTCAAACGCCATATTTCCGCCTTCTACTTCTACCTTTTCTTCTGGAAAAACCCTACTATATACAATTCTACTACAACGTCAACTCCACTGAAAATCAATAAAACAAAAGATGAGTGGAATCCTGTGTCCGAGTCCTTCCCTTTCAAGTGTGGGAAACCCATGATGCTCACATACAAATGACAGTAGGCTGCCACGGGACCCTGACAGGCGTGCAAAATGGATTGCTGCTATCAGGTATACCATATATACAGTAATAGTGATAGACTACAAGCTCTCCCTACCTGTGCATGTTTTTTGTGTGTATTTTTGCGTGTTGTTCGTCTGTACCGGACTTCAATATCCACTACAACCGTATGGACTTACTGGACATTGGTTTCCAGCAGAAAATGACGGTTTGTAGCGATTTCCATCGCATGCACAACATTCCGGACGAGATAGCGAGACCAGCGGGGTCTCAATACTTAAGTGACTTACCCGTCCAATGAGGATTGTTATTTTCTTGTTTACAAGATGCCACATCTGAGGGGGGCTGACAAATCCTGAATTTCTGTGACTGCAAGAGGTCTATACTTGGCGTGATTTACTGCAAGTCAGTTAAAACTAATTCGCTCTCTCAAAACAAAGGCAGTGTTTAATAGGAAGAAGGGTTTGTGTGTTTGAATCTTTTACCATTTTGTCATAACTGTCATTTTCACCTCTCTGTAAGCTTTGCCTTTTATGAAGTTTCGTGAGCGTCACTAAATGAAAATCAGTTGTGCCACAAACGTGCTTGGTAATTTACAGCTGGTGGACTTTTATCGGCACGTCCTCATGAGAATAAAGCGTTAATGGAACTTGTAAAGTCATAAATCTGGTGGCAATTCTAGCCACAAAAACATTGACGCAACTAAATGCGTCCCCAATGGCCAAACTAGAGCTCTTGGTTTTTATCTGACTGGTATTTTATAATAGGCAGAGGTACATACTGGTGAGCACGCCTCCCAACAGAGGACCTATAATGGCCATGAGCATGATGGCGAGGGGAAAGAAGCGTGCCATCTTGTGTCCCCGGAGAGTGGTGAGGGCCAGTAAAGCTGCAAAAAGGTGGAACACCAGCGAGGACACTCCAGCCCACAGGAACACGCCGTACCACATCTCTGAGAACAAGAGGAAAAGAAAAAAAAAATCATGCAATAATCAAGCAGAGTACAAAGGCAACTAGTTTACCATTTAAATGGTAGAGGATTTTGGCAGCATCTAATAAACACTCGGCATAATTAGTCAGCCTATTCATTGATTTACTCACACATGCTTGAAGCACATGTGGCGCTGATTGACAATTATGCAAAGTCACGTAGCTTGGATAAGATGATCACATCCCAGCTTGAGCACATCATTATCTAAAAGAAAATACTGGCAAACTGGGCGCCCTCACAGCAACGTTTTTCAACCATCTTCCGCAACTACTGAAAAAGTACTAAATATCAGCCCACATTCAGAGCACAGACATCAATATTATATAAATTAACTAACAAATATGGAATTGGTAGATCAATAAAATTAAAACTGATTTCAGACTATCAAGCTCTTAACAAAGGAGCTGCAGTGTAACAACAAGAAATGATTTTTTTTTTCTTGGTTCGTCAGCACTTTTCAGGATGTTTTTAACAATCAGTTCACTTATAAACTGTTCAAGTCGCTGATTTTCCACATATCGATGCATCCTGCAAAAAAATACCGAATTACACACTGATCTAGGGGGAAACAAACAAAAGAAAAAAAATTCAGGCTGATTTCCATTTGCAAAGGAGTTCAAATACCTGGGGTCAACTGTACAAAGTAATGGCGAGTGTGGAAGAGAAGCGAAGGAGAGTGCAATGGACAGAAGAGTGTGTCAGGAGTGATTTGTGACAGAAGGTTGCCAGCAAGAGTGAAAGGGAAAGTGTACAAGATGGTAGTAAGAGCAGCTACGATGTTGGATGGTTTGGAGACAATGGCACTGACAAAAAGACAGGAGACTGAACCAGAGGTGGGGTGCAGGCCGGACGGCTCCCCGATCTGAGGCCCTGTCCACACGGCAACGGATTCAGGTGAATCTGATAAAATTGTTTATCGTTTCGGCCTGGCGTCCACACGGCACCGGCGTTTTGGGTGCCCCAAAATGAAATCTTTTGAGAACGGGTTCCAGAGTGGAAAAATCTGGCAACGGTGCCGTTGCGAAGTCGTCTGGATGAGTAGAACGGATTTGTTTACGATGACGTCACAACCACATGACTAGAACAAGCAGCACTCTCGCTGTTTTGTATGAACCACTGCATTGCATTCACTTTTGTATACAGCTTTTCTTTTAAATAAACAAGTAACTGAACCATTTCTTGAATTTCTTTTTTTTTATTGGATAAGACTGCTTTTCAAAATGTTCACACACAATATAAAAAGTTATATAAATAATATAAAAATGCTTTTCAAAATGTTCACACACAATAAGAAAATTAAGTTATATAAAACTATGCACACTAATAAAACTAATTTGTACACACAGAAGGCACGATTTCCTCGCGTAGTCGCAGCCATCTTCTTCTTGTTGTGTGTTTGTTCCTGAGAGTGCTTCACACCGGGTAGAGGAAGGGGTTTATGCGCATGCGTTTACTTCTTTTATTGTTCTGGTGTCTCCGATGGGACCGTCTTATAGCGCCCCTAGAGGTGTGGCATGTGTATTGCATCGTTTTCAGCAAGCGTTGCGTTGCCATATGTACCTGATATTTTACTGATCCGTTGCCCATGTGGACGCGATATTTTTTTAATAACATCTCGTTGCCGTTGTCGTGTGGATGTAGCCTGAGTCAGGCAGTGGAGGTATGTGGCAGTGGGGGCGTGACCAAGCGGCGGTCCGTGACTGGAGGGCGGGGCCAGGGAAGGTGAGTGGCAAAGTTGTACACCTGTCGTCGATTAACGTGTGCGTGATTTGCAATGACGATGGAGGGTAGAAAAGGACGGAGAGAGTGAAAAGAAAGGATCTCTCCCCACCAGAGCACATCTGTGCGTGTGTCAAGCAAATGCGAAAAACTCAAAATAAAATCTCTGTCTTAGGGTGTATTCAGACCAGGATAGTTCGATAGTTCACTTGCTTTGGTCCGAACCAAATGTTTTTTTTTATTTTTTCATTTTGGTGCGGTTCGCTTTCACACTATACATTTTAGTAAGTGGACCAAAATCTGTCAATAAAGCCACGCGCCCTGAGGTCGTTCAGCTATTGGTCAGAGACGACACGCGCACAAAGCGTTAAGTTCAAAAGTAGTCATGGAGGCTTTCCGCGCTGTTATTCTTTTTAATGTCATCAAAGCTATATGTTTTTTCCAGTTTTTACTGTTTTCACAATTGTGCGATTACTATGCTGTTGTACAAGTAATTTATCAACGACGACGACAAAGGGCAAGGCGGCTACGGAGGATAGCGCTGATGAGCGCACATCATGTTGTGACAGTTCTGGCTCTTCACGCAATAGATGAATTTCTTTTTTGCGTCGCTAGTACTGCCACTTTTTGAAAGAATGTCCCTGATTTTAATGTAGGTCTGACGGAGTTTCTTCACTTTTAGCCGACATTGTTCTGGGGAGCGCATGAACCCCTTCTCCTTCATTTTCTCACTGAATACAGCAAACACGTCGGCATGTTTGTGTGTTCTCTCCAAAAGCTCAGATATGTGGACATCTGCCCATATATCCACAAGGGTACGCGTTTCTTCCTCGGCCCACGTTTGCCCCCTACTCATTTTTTGTACTCGCCTGCCACTGGTGACTGAACGACCCTTGACAACCGAAACAGTGTTTGCGCTTTGCGGTGGAGTGTCAAGACTCTGTTTCCCATAATGCTCGACAAATGACGGAAGCTCCCGAGGTACAAAAAAGCAAAACTGTCAGATTAGGTCCGGTCTGTTTTCACACCTCTAAAAGATCCGCACCAGGGTCCCTTTGGTCCGGACCGAGTCCGACCTTGCAGCTCGGTCTCGGTCCGCTTGTTTGGTCTGGACCAGAGTTCGGTGGTTTGTATTCAGACCAACCCAAAAGGTCCGGACCAAGGGAAATTTGGTTCGTTTGGTCCGGACCAAACAACGTAGGTGTGAATACGCCCTTAATCTCATTTCCCGCCTGCCATGCTTCAGTATTCCACTCACACCAGGGACATACTACAATTACAAAGCTCCAGTTTCACTCCTTCTTGTGATGCGCGTTTCATATGTATACAGTGACGAGTTCATGAGTAACTCAAGACTAATGTATCTGGAGATGGACGCAGAGCTGTATGTCGATTAACCATGTTTAAATTTGTAAATTCTAATTGATTTTTCTTGCTAAAACCATCACAGAGACAAGCAACTAAAATCATGGGAAAGGTCGAGTCGTGCCGTTTCACGTGATGCGAGCCACCTCGCTGTGATGAACACTTCGGAATTTCAATCTGACCGAGGAGAGAGGATGTGAATTTGGACACAATCTGCATCAGTCGGTTTCAGTTACATATCTGCCGTGCCACGAGCTGTAGCGGTCTCACGCACTACTGATGCATGCATTGCTGTGTTTGTTTTCTTGCTATAAACTGAGCTTAGCAACCTGCAACAAACTACAGGGTGACAGCAAAAGTGCAGATTATAAAATATCAGCATTATCTTGACCAGTTCTGAGTTTCAGCAGTTTGGTCAAATTTTGCAGATTCTTGTCCTGCTGTTAGTAGTTGACTGCTTTTGGAAATATATAACCCCGATTCCAAAAAAGTTGGGACAAAGTACAAATTGTAAATAAAAACGAAATGCAATGATGTGGAAGTTTCAAAATTCCATATTTTATTCAGAATAGAACATAGATGACATATCAAATGTTTAAACTGAGAAAATGTATCATTTAAAGAGAAAAAATAGGTGAGTTTAAATTTCGTGACAGCACCACATCTCAAAAAAGTTGGGACAAGGCCATGTTTACCACTGTGAGACATCCCCTTTTCTCTTTACAACAGTCTGTAAACGTCTGGGGACTGAGGAGACAAGTTGCTCAAGTTTAGGGATAGGAATGTTAACCCATTCTTGTCTAATGTAGGATTCTAGTTGCTCAACTGTCTTAGGTCTTTTTTGTCATATCTTCCGTTTTATGATGCGCCAAATGTTTTCTATGGGTGAAAGATCTGGACTGCAGGCTGGCCAGTTCAGTACCCGGACCCTTCTTCTACACAGCCATGATGCTGTAATTGATGCAGTATGTGGTTTGGCATTGTCATGTTGGAAAATGCAAGGTCTTCCCTGAAAGAGACGTCGTCTGGATGGGAGCATATGTTGCTCTAGAACCTGGATATACCTTTCAGCATTGATGATATCTTTCCAGATGTGTAAGCTGCCCATGCCACATGCACTAATGCAACCCCATACCATCAGAGATGCAGGCTTCTGAACTGAGCGCTGATAACAACTTGGGTCGTCCTTCTCCTCTTTAGTACGAATGATACGGCGTCCCTGATTCCCTTAAAGAACTTCAAATTTTGATTCGTCTGACCACAGAACAGTTTTCCACTTTGCCACAGTCCATTTTAAATGAGCCTTGGCCCAGAGAAGACGTCTGCGCTTCTGGATCATGTTTAGATACGGCTGCTTCTTTGAACTATAGAGTTTTAGCTGGCAACGGCGGATGGCACGGTGAATTGTGTTCACAGATAATGTTCTCTGGAAATATTCCTGATCCCATTTTGTCATTTCCAATACAGAAGCATGCCTGTATGTGATGCAGTGCCGTCTAAGGGCCCGAAGATCACGGGCACCCAGTATGGTTTTCCGGCCTTGACCCTTACGCACAGAGATTCTTCCAGATTCTCTGAATCTTTTGATGATATTATGCACTGTAGATGATGATATGTTCAAACTCTTTGCAATTTTACACTGTCGAACTCCTTTCTGATATTGCTCCACTATTTGTCGGCGCAGAATTAGGGGGATTGGTGATCCTCTTCCCATCTTTACTTCTGAGAGCCGCTGCCACTCCAAGATGCTCTTTTTATACCCAGTCATGTTAATGACCTATTGCCAATTGACCTAATGAGTTGCAATTTGGTCCTCCAGCTGTTCCTTTTTTGTACCTTTAACTTTTCCAGCTTCTTATTGCTCCTGTCCCAACTTTGAGATGTGTTGCTGTCATGAAATTCCAAATGAGCCAATGTTTGGCATGAAATTTCAAAATGTCTCACTTTCGACATTTGATATGTTGTCTATGTTCTATTGTGAATACAATTTCAGTTTTTGAGATTTGTAAATTACTGCATTCCGTTTTTATTTACAATTTGTACTTTGTCCCAACTTTTTTGGAATCGGGGTTGTACAACTGATGACAGTCAAGTTAGATTATATGAAACCAGTATTGACCTGACTTTAAAAAACAAAACAAAAAAAACCAAATAACTTTACACTATATCCAGTGAGTGATAATTCTATGTGTGTGTGATGGTGCTGTGTTTGGGGGTAAGGGGAGGAGGGACTGGACTGTGCATTTCCGTGTTTTTTACTATAGGCGTGGACACCAACTTTTTTGGAGGCCTTTTTTATCAAAACACTGAGCATAAATTCATACTGTGTGTGTGTGTGTGTGTAAAAAAGAGACGCGTAGACACCAAAAAGTTTTATAAATGGAACATTGTACAAAGTCTTGTTAGTTTTTTCTTTTTTATCAGACATCTAATTTTTTAGGTTTGTTTACCTGACATGTTTCGACGTACGACTGTCATCTTCCTCAGAGTGTCACCGGATGTTATTGGTGACGCATCTTTTATCAGCTGATGTTTCCGAAGGCGTGGACTTCCTGTCTGGATTGACAGGTCGGTCACGCCTTCTACTGTCAGTTCGTCCCCTGCAAGATGGCACTCCAGGTATGGGAGAGCATGTATACTCCCTCATCTTGGTTGATGGTCCTCGGACTTCGCTTACGGATCTCCATAGCCTCCCTGATCCAGCGCTGATGTTTATTATCTTCTGTGCGGATGACTCTGGCATTCCCCCAATCCATAATATGATTTTCCCTTTTGCAATGATCTGTTATGGCTGACTTATAATTTTCCTGTTGTGCCTTTTCTTTTATTGTTCGGGTTTGTCTTGTAGCTGTCTCCTTTTCGCACTCTTTCTTATGTTCATTTTTCCTTGTGTTGAAACTCCTTCCTGTCTCCCCAATGTAAGTTTTATTGCATAATTGGCATGGACTCTCATATATGGTGTTGCATCTGTTGTCCGGATGTATTCTGTCTTTGGGATGAACCAGGATCTGACGGAGAGTTGTGTGTGGTTTGACAGGTGTGTTAATGTTGTATTTCCTCATTGCTCTTTGAATGCGTTCCATTATTCCTCTGATGTATGGTAATGTCACTACTCCCCTGTGTTCTTGTTTGTTGGTTTGTTTTTTCTCTTTCTTCTGTGTTTTGTTTTTGACCTGTTCCGCCCCTTTGGATATTGCCCATTGTGAATATTGATATGCCTTCAGTGCGTGTTGTATATGTTGTTCTTCCTGTTCTTTGTCCTGTGGATCTGTGATTATTGTTGCGCGTTCATGTAATGTTCTGACTACAGATATTTTGTGCATTATGGGGTGTTCGGAAGTCCAGTTTAAATATTGGTCAGTGTGTGGGTTTCCTGTGTACTTTTATTTTGATGTCCCCCTCTTCTGTGTGATGTATTTTTAAGTCCAAAAATGCTATTGACTGCTCCATTTCCTCTTCATGTGTGAATTTTATATTGGCGGTATTGTCTATAGTATTGAGATGGTCGGTAAGTTGTTGAGTGTATCCCCTCTTTACTTTTTCCAATATGTCGTCCACATACCGTTTCCAGAGTGTTGGTCTGTATTCCGTTGGTATTGTAGTGAGTGCTTTCTGCTCCAGGTCTTCCATGAAAAAGCCACACATGATGGCTGATAGTGGGTCTCCCATGGCAAAACCTTCCTTTTGTCTGTAAATTGTGTTCCTAAACTGAAAGTATGTGGACGTGGCGATGAATTGAAGGAGTTGCGTAATGTCTTGTACAGTGAGGTTTGTGCGTTTCTTGAGCGTCCTATCTGTTTTTAATTTGTCTTGTACTACCTGTATGGTGGCTTCCGTGGGTGTTCTGGTGAAAAGAGATAGGACATAGTGTGAAATGAAAACTTCGTCTTGTTGCATTTTTATGTTTTTTAGTTCTTCTGCTAGTTGTTTTGAGTTTTTGCAGTGTTGGTCTGTGAGTCCTAGTAATGGTTTAATTATTTCGGTGAGTGCTTTTGATAAGTTGTACGTCACTGAACCAATGCTATCTACTATGGGGCGTAATGGTGTTCCTGGTTTGTGTATTTTTGGTGTACCGTAAATCCTGGGGATGACATTGGCTGTAGGTACTAAATGATTATATGCCTGTTTATCCATTTTGTTTTCATCGAGGAGCAGTTTGAGTAATGCTTTAAGTTTCTTTTTCTTGTCTTCTGTTGGGTCTTTTCTTAATATCTCGAAGGCACTGTCACTGAGTAATTCCATCATTTTGTGTTCATATTCATCGGTGTCCATGATAACTACTGTTCTGCCTTTATCTGCTGGGAGGATTGTGATGTCTTTATTTTTTGCTAATGTTCTTATTGCTTTGGCTTCCTGTTTGGTGATGTTGCTAGGTGATGGTTTGGCCGTTTTTAATATACCAGCTATTGCGTTTCTTAGTGCTGCTTTTTGTGCCTGATCCTGTGTTTTCTCACATGCTAATTCAGTTGCCAGAATGAATTCATCGTGTGGTATATTGTGCGGTGTGACAGCGTAGTTGAGTCCTTTTCCTAGTATACTGTGTTCTGCTTGTAAGAGTTTGTACCTTGATATGTTGTGGATCCATTTTTCGGTGATGTGTGCGTGCTCCGGTTCTGCCTTCTTTTTCTGTGCGATGAGTTTGTCCAGTTTTCGGATTTGTCGGGTTTTTGTCTTGGTGAATTCCTGCTCGTGTATGTCTGCCAAATGTCCATGTATTGCTAATTCCATTTCCTTGTTCTAGGGAAACCGGCGTTTGAAAGTTTCCATCTCCCTATGTAGTTCGCTGTTGATATTATTGAGTTTGTCAGTTGTACACCGTATCCGTTCTTTTACCAGAGTCATCCGCACTTTCCTGATCATCATCTCCGCGTTTCTGGTTGGAATTGGGTTCTTGATGTTCAGGCTGGCCGATACGACTTCTTCATCCCAGCAGCGCAGATTGAATCTCAGGTGGTTGCTGTAGCGTGCCCGTTTTCGCGTCAATCTTTCAAGGCGGCGAAACTCCTTGATGCTTTTATCTCCATAACTTATTCTTAATCTTTCGATTACATTCATTATGTCTTATATTGAATATTGTTAGTTTTTTCTTCTTTATCAGACATCTAATTTTTTAGGTTTGTTTACCTGACGTTTCGACGTACGACTGTCGTCTTCCTCAGAGTGTCACTGGATGTTATTGGTGACGCATCTTTTATCAGCTGATGTTTCACGCCACGCCTTCGGAAACATCAGCTGATAAAAGATGCGTCACCAATAACATCCGGTGACACTCTGAGGAAGACGACAGTCGTACGTTGAAACATGTCAGGTAAACAAACCTAAAAAATTAGATGTCTGATAAAAAAGAAAAAACTAACAATATTCAATATAAGACATAATGAACGTAATCGAAAGATTGTACAAAGTCTACGCAAATACTGATGCAAACATTTGTGCACAACACTTGTGATGTAGAAATTAAAACATGCTGTACGTTTCTCTTAGCACTAGGTGCCGCTAGTGAACTCTTGAATAAGACCATTTTTAAAAGGATCCTTCAGCGGATTTACTCTTAAGCCTTATGTGAAGTAAAAGTATTCATAGCTTTCAACAGTCAACCGTTTATTTTCGGAGACCAAATAGTGTTCTAGAAAAATGCATTTTTATTAAAATACCAGACGGGCCTCCTGCGATCGGCCTCAAAGAGATTCTGGCAAACCGTCCGGCGGCTCAGGAAAGGAAAATAGTACTCTGTCCCTACTGTTTACAGCGAGGACGGAGTGCTGTTAACCTCAACTGGGGACATCATCCAACTGTGGAAGGAATACTTTGAGGATCTCCTCAATCCCACCTTCATGTTGTCCGAGGAGGACGCAGAGTCTGAGGGTGCTTGGGAGGACTCGCCTATCACAGAGGCTGAGGTTGCCGAGGTGGTTAAAAAGCTCCTCGGTGGCTGGGCTCCAGGGGTGGAGGAGATTGGTCCTGCGTTCCTGAAGGCACTGGATGTTGTTAGGATGTCTTGGCTGACACGCCTCAACATTGCGTGGAGGTCAGGGACAGTGCCTCTGGATTGGCAAACTGGGGTGGTGCTCCACCGGAGAGTATGTTCCAACTATAGGGGGATCACACTTCTCAGCCTCCCTAGGAAAGCCTATGCTGGGGTACTGGAGAGGAGAACCTGGTTGATAGTCGAACCTCGGATTCAGGAGGAACAATGCGGTTTTCGTCCTGGTCGTGGAACACTGGACCAGCTCTTTACCCTTGCAAGGGTACTGGAGGGTGCATGGGAGTTTGCCCAATCGGTCTACGTGTTTCGTGGACCTGGAGATGGCTTACGGCCATGTCCCTCGTGGTGCCCTGTGGGGGGTGCTTCGGGAGTATGGGGTTCAGGGCCCACTACTGCAGGCCATTCAGTCCCTGTATGACCGGAGCAAGAGTTTGGTTCGCATTGCCAGCAGTAAGTCGGACTCGTTCCCGGTGCATGTTGGACTCCGCCAAGGCTGCCCTTTGTCACCGGTTCTGTTCATAACTTTTATGGACAGAATTTTTAAGCGCAGCCAAGGAGAGGAAGGCGTCTGGTTTGGTGGCATCAGGAACATGTCTCTGCTTTTTGCAGATGATGTGGTCCTGTTGGCTTCATCAATCTGTGACTTGCAGCATGTGCTGGGACGGTTTGCAGCAGAGTGTGAAGCGGCTGGCATGAGGATCAGCACCTCCAAGTCAGCCGGAAACAGGTGGAGTGCCTACTCCAGGTCGGGGGGGGGGGGGGGGGGGGGGTGGTGGTGTGTGTGCTACCTAAAGTGGAGGAGTTTAAGGTAGAGCCCTGCACTCCCGCGGGAGTCCCGCAGGACCCACCGCAAAGCAGTGCGGCGCGGGACAAATTTTGAATGCTCATTGCGGGCGCGGGCGGGCCCGCAAGTGCACATATGCGCACGCGGGCGGGAGCGGGAGTGCACATATGCGGCGCGGGCGGGAGCGGTGATGAGCTGCAGTCCCGCTAACTAAAAACGTGTTTGAAATAAAATTTATAAAATTATTAATTTATGTCTATCATATATAATTTGTGCTGGATATTTTATTTGGCATTAATAAAAACATTTTAAGATGCCTAAATTTGCAGAGACAGTCAGATTGCCAGAACGAGTGAGGAATGGCATCTTAAATTTGCCATTGATCACCCTAACAGGAAATCCTTTGATCACTCTAATGACTCGCAGTTCATACCCAGCTAGCAAGAGAACCATGAGTAAAGTGATTTACTGCTTGCGTTAGTCTACAATTCTAATCAGAGAGACAGGTTACACAGTGACGGTAGGCTTGACTCAATGCTATCCCAGAAATCCTTCCTGTAATATGCAAATTTGGCTGTCCAATCAGAGGCGGCCAAATTTGAATATTACAGGAAGGATTTCTGGGATAGCATTGAGTCAAGCCTACAGTCACTGTGTAACCTGTCTCTCTGATTAGAGTTGTAGACTAACTCAAGCAGTAAATCAATTCACTTTTCTTACTAGCTCTGCTTTGCAATAAAAAACAAAACAAAAAAAACCCATTGGTACAAAGCAAGCCCATTCACTTTTTTATGCTGATCAGAGAATTACAATGGTTTCTCATGTGATAAAAATGTGCGATTCGCGATTAAATATTTTAATCGCTTGACAGCACTAATTATTATTATTATTATTATTATAATAATAGACACTACATGCTGAATTCAGAAACAAAGTAAATAATAACAAACGTGAACGTGAGCTGTAGATATTTATGCTCAAATCCACTCAAAGTAGGGGGCGGGGCACCATCACGCTGTGTCAAGACAAGAACTTTCCTTAGAAATAACGCGAACGTCTGCATCATGCGGGATTTGCGGGCGGGAGCGGGACAAAATATGGCAGGCGCGGGCGGGACTGAAAATCAATTTTTTTGTGGGCGCGGTCGGGAGCGGGACTGAAAAATCTGACCCGCGCATACCTCTAGTTTAAGGATCTCGGGGTTTTGTTCACGAGTGAGGGCAAGGGGGAGCAGGAGTTGGACAGAAGGATCGGGGCAGCATCAGCAGTGATGCGGATGCTAAATCAGTCTGTTGTGGTAAAGAGAGAGCTAAGCCAAAGCTCTCAATTTACTGGTCCATCTACGCTCCCACTCTCACCTATGGTCACGAGCTATGGGTAATGACCAAAAGAATGAGATCATGGATACAAGCAGGAAAAAGGAGTTTTCTTTGCAGGGTGGCTGGGCTCTCCCTTAGAGACAGGGTGAGAAGCTTGGTCATTTGGGAGAGATTCGGAGTAGAACCGCTGCTCCTCCACATCGAAAGGAGTCAGATGAGGTGGTTTGGGGACCTTGTTAGGATGCCCCCTGGATGCCTCCCAAGAGAGGTTTTCTGGTCATGCCCCACTGGGAGGCAGGGTCCGATTTTCCCGCATGCCCACAGCATGTAACATTTTGGGCGGGCACGGAATTTTTTATAGATGGGTGCCAGTCTGGCCACCAACTTTTTGAGACAAATTTTCATCAAAATTATTCCTAATAAACTAATATTTATATATGAAATGTGCATTAAACAAGTCAGAAATCAGATCGAAAAAGGACCGGGTGAAGACACCGGTGCCTCAACATCGCTTCCGGGTGTAAGGCACGTTGACCAGGGAAATCCCAACCTTATTAATAAAAACTGGGGGTCGCCCTCTTCTGATTGGTTAGTTGGAAAGGAAGTATATAATTGTAGCCAATCAAAACCCAGCATTTAGCGTCACATTACCCACCGACATAAAGCCTAGATCCAAGGCCATCAAATCATTGAGTGACCTAGGCTACGCGTGATATATGTGTACTATGCATACTACGTCATCAAAAGATGAGCACATTTTTTTGCTGGCCGACCTCGTTTTAGGAGGAGCAATTTGATTGGTCCACCTGCGAATACAGCCAATCAAATGCGCCGTTCGAAGGGGCTGAGTCACATGATACAACATATCCTTCTTGCAGAGGTGGTTAAATTCAGAAATAAACCCCCCTCCTGCAAAAATTAGGAGGAAATCTGAGGAGAAGTAGTAAAAAAAAGAAGGAATATGAAGAGACAAGAGAGAGAAGCTTTAAGGATACTTGGGTGCAAGAAGTTCCCTGGTTACTGCATGACAAGAAGAGTGGAATGTTCTGCAAAGTCTGCAGGTAGGCCCCCCAGTGCTACAGTGTTCCAAAAAACAAAATGACAGATTATGTGAATGCTAGCTTTCATGTGGAAAAAAAAATTTTTCAACCCAAAGGATTACCAATTATGTAATTGGTGATTAATTTTATTTACTGCTAGAATGTACTGAGCTGAAGAGCTGAGAATCTGGTTCTTCAATAATTTTACAATATACCATCATAAGAAGTAGGCTTTGATTTCCTTCAGATTATTTTACTCTAACAGGAAATGAAATTCACCACCAATTACAGATTCATTTTCAATAGGTAACAAAAGTTTTTCTGCTTGTGGTCACATCAATTTATGAACAGCTTGTTAAGAACCTGGTTCTAATATCGTTCAGATGATTACACTGTACCAGGAAATGAAATTCATCACCAAATCAGATTCATTCTTCAAAAGGTTACAAAAGGTCATTGTGGTCACATGAATTTAATAATAGCTGGTGAAGAACCTTGTTATGATATCCTTCATAGGATATGATTACACTCTAACAGGAAGTGAAATTCATCACCAATTACAGATCCATAACTTAATAGGTTACAAAATTTTATTGTGCTCAGAAATTTGTGTACACATTAATTTAATAATACCTTGTGAAGAACCTAGTTCTGATGCTGTTCGGATGATTACACTTTGGAAATGAAATTCATCACCAATGGGTTGGATTCCATAATAAAAATTATCAAAACATATTGTATGTTTTTAATTTAATATCTCTATCATAATTAGTATTACTTAGACGGCTCTTGCCAGAGTTAACCAAATGGGTTGGCTTGTCATAGGACTGTTCCATTTCCATTATATAAATTATCACATTCATTTTTTTTCAATTTTTATATTATAGTGGGTTTTTTTCTGGAGCTAGAAAATATATATATATAAAAAAAAAAAGTTAAAAGTATACATGAAATTTTTAACTCCAGGTGTCACCAAATTGCACTAAATAGGCTCTAATTTTCAATTTTTTTCTGGGGGGGGCATGCCCCTGCTACATTTCAGGCACTTAAGTTTTCTGCCAGCCACTTAACTTTTTAAAGTTGAGTGCCCAAATGGCTTGCAACTTTTTGGCCTAAAGGTCATAAGGCCAATTTATGCTGACAACCCAGTCCTCACAGATAGCGTCGCAGACAGTGTCTGCGTAGCCCCCCCACCTTCGCAGACGCTCTGCGCGCACCTCCCAAAAATTGTGACCACCGCAGAAGCCTCGCAGACAGCGCCGCAGACAAGAGGGCTCTGATTGGTCCACTCTACATCCGCTGTACACGCACTTCCGCTTCCCTACTTTCCCGGTTTGTTTTGTTTTCACGACCGGCATTTTTAAAAGCACGAGCGAAGATGGAG
Organism: Neoarius graeffei; assembly: GCF_027579695.1. Taxonomy (NCBI): domain Eukaryota; kingdom Metazoa; phylum Chordata; class Actinopteri; order Siluriformes; family Ariidae; genus Neoarius; species Neoarius graeffei. The sequence continues at coordinate 60,203,722 of NC_083574.1, forward strand.
CAGCATGAAGAGCGGTTGATTGAGGAAGTACGCACATCTATACGACTCCAGTTCTAGTCATTATAAAAAAAAAAAAAGTTCTAGTCATTATAAGTAACCGGAGGATAAACACTCCACTAACCACACCCACCAACTACTCCTAGCGACTTCGCGCCCCCTTGCGTTGTGCCGGTGAATAACATCGCGCACGCCTATTACTCCCCGCTGAACGATAAATTACAACTGTCTGCGAAAAGCTATCTGCGAAAGCCTTGTCGCAAGAGCATGCAGAGGCCTATACACTGCCAGGAGGAGACCCCGGGGCAGACCCAGGACATGCTGGAGAGATTACATCTCTCGGCCGGCCTGGGAACGCCTCGGTATTCCCCCGGAAGAGCTGGTGGAGGTGGCCAGGGAGCGGGAAGTCTGGCCTGCTCTGCTTAGGTTGCTACCCCCGTGACCCAGATCCGGATAAGCGGTAGAAGACGGATGGATGGGCCTCCTGTGGAAGTGACGCATGCAATGACATGGTGTGGTGGAAGCTTGGAGCAACTTGGCTGTTTATATCCTCTGCTTACATCGTGGTTTTGCTAGTACAGTTCGAACGAATCATCTAATGAGACGCTTTCATCTCCCAACAAAGAACACTGGATAAGCTTGTCTTCAAAAGACAACTGTCTCTGTCTGGATTTCAACACTGACTGGTTCATCTGTTTGCACAGCAACATCCCTCTTTCTGGTCAGTTCATGTTCCGAGCACATAAATGAAAACGAAACTACTGTGAAATAAAACTTCGGAAATTTCAAACGAGTTTCATGCAAAACGTTCTGAGTAATTCTCTTATCTGGCGTGTAGTCGACCGTACCTGAAGCTCAATCGAATGCTCCGTCTCTTCATCAGTCTGTGATTAGGGCTGAACGATATATCGTTATCGTATCTATATCTAGATATGAACATTCAAGATATTAATATCGAAAAAGCAACGATATAGATTTCCCCTCCCCGCGCTCGCCCTGCACGTACAGCTCTGGCAGTCACAACAAACATCATTTTTACGATTGCCCTTGAATGCATCGCTAAGGCCAGCCAACCACAAACCTTATTTCATGCTTTGCTGTGGATCGACAGCTGAAGCCAACCAATGACAAACATATGAGAGCAGGAGTGAGGGAGAAGGAAACTGACGCGTGCACACACTACAGACACAGCGGGGAAATTAAAAAGAAAGAAAATGAGTGCAGAAGATAATGCGGCCGGTGGCGATGCAGAATCTGACTTGGTGCCAAAACATAAATCATCCTCCATTATTTGGAGGTATTTTGGATTCAAAAAGGACGATGTTAACCAGAGTGAGGTATTGTGCAGGTCGTGCTTAGCAAAAATTGCGACAAAGCAAGGTAGCACAACAAACATGTTTCACCACCTGAAACAACACCATCGCGTGCTGCACGAAGAGTGTATGACAATGAGAGAAACACCGGGGACTTCTCAGTCATCCTAAAATAAGCCAAAGCAAAGTTTGATTGCTGATGCGTTCAGTAGCGTTACACCGTACGAGTCAACGTCCACCAGACAAAGAAATTACAGACGCTATAACATGCCACATTGCAAAAGACATGGTACCTGTGTACACAGTCTCGAAAGAGGGCTTTAAAAAAAAAAAAAAAAATGGTTCGGATGCTGGACAAGCGTTATAAAACACCATCCCAACACATTTTAATCAAGTGGCCATTCCGAAACACTATAATGAGTGTAAAATGAATGTTGAATCCGAGCTCCGTGAAATCGATCATTTCGCCACAACCACGGACCTATTTTTAAAGCAGAGCTGCAGTAAAATGTTTGATTTGTAATTTATTTATTTGTAATTTATGTTAATGTTGATGACTGGCAGTGAGTTCTTAAAAATAAAACTGCACTTCCCACATTTTTTTGTATTATGTTTTTATTTTTCTGAAAAATGCTTGTTTTTCACCGAACCCGTAGTCATATCATATCGTAATCGAGATATCTGGCATGAATATCGAGATATGGACAAAATTTCATATCGTTCAGCCCTGTCTGTGATTGGTGTTTTCTTTGTTACCCGTATTTTCTTCCAGTACACGCTGAAGAGCCGACAACGCACCGGAATGCCGATTACAATTCACCAGGTCAGACACCGGTAATATATCCCAGAGACAGATCCAGACCGACGCGGGTGCAGAAATGTGTGCGCACCACTTGGCATCGGTCATGGGGCATTTGCTTACTTTACTGCTAGCCGCTTACATAGGCTACAGCCACGCTCAACCAACAGACCGGGCCTCTTCGGAAAGGGCTCGGCATGCTCAATGCTAGGGTGCATCAGTTGCCCTCATTTTCATAAAATCTGATGCATTTTTGTTTGGGTGTTCCTTTTCACCAATAAAGACATCCTGTAAAATTTTTTGACCATATTCAAAAGTCTAATGGTGGCACCATGAGGTTCATTTTTTGCCAAAACACGCTTATTTTATGTTTTCACGCAAGGTTTGAATCACAATGTTGGACTCCATTTATTGATTTCTTGTGACTCAGAGATCATGTTAAGAACCTTTGTATTTAATAGGGGCTAGCATATGCATAGGCGGCAAGCTTAAAACCAGGGTTATAACATTGATAGATAATGCTAGTGACACCCTAAAATAAGCCTCCAAATATTTTTAGATATTCTATACATACTGTCTACAGTATCTAAGATATTTGGTATACTCTATTAGGTGCCATAATCTCATCTCATCTCATTATCTCTAGCCGCTTTATCCTTCTACAGGGTCGCAGGCAAGCTGGAGCCTATCCCAGCTGACTACGGGCGAAAGGCGGGGTACACCCTGGACAAGTCGCCAGGTCATCACAGGGCTGACACATAGACACAGACAACCATTCACACTCACATTCACACCTACGGTCAATTTAGAGTCACCAGTTAACCTAACCTGCATGTCTTTGGACTGTGGGGGAAACCGGAGCACCCGGAGGAAACCCACGCGGACACGGGGAGAACATGCAAACTCCACACAGAAAGGCCCTCGCCGGCCCCGGGGCTCGAACCCAGGACCTTCTTGCTGTGAGGCGACAGCGCTAACCACTACACCACCGTGCCGCCCCAGGTGCCATAATGTTTCATGAAAAGTGATCGAAATTTTGTCATAAAAGTCATAAAATAGCAGCTTAGTGCATTTTATAACATCTCACGCTGGTGCATCAAGAGCTCCGTGTGACAATATCACAACGACTCTTCAACGTATTTGAGTAGAAAAGGATGTTTATTATGAAGAGTAACATGAATATTAGATGAATAAATAATGTAGGTGGTCTCGCTAACTAACACAGCTGGGATTTGTTTAAGAGTATGAGCTCGAGACTAAAATAAAAACTTACTCGCACTGCATGTCCGATTCATGAAACCATTTTGTTTCTCTTCCTCAAAAACAGACCTTTAATGATCCAATAAAACACATTTCACACACTCGCGTTAGCCATCAACTGCTGCACCTGCTGCAGTAAAAGCACCAACACAGCCAGATTACTAACTAAACCATGATTAGCGAAGTTAACTAAACTTACAAACCATCACAAGCTCATCTGGGTCGGCAGCAACTCCTCCAGCACCATCACATTGAACACAGGGGCCCCCCAAGGATGTGTGCTGAGCCCCCTCCTCTTCACTCTGCTGACCCACGACTGCACACCAACCTCCAACTCGAATCTCTTCATTAAGTTTGCGGACGACATGACTGTGGTGGGTCTCATCAACAATGGCGATGAGAAGATCTACAGGAGTGAGGTGAGCCGCTTGGCCATGTGGTGCAAGGACAACAATCTCCACCTGAACGTGGAGAAGATGGAGATTGTTGTGGACTTCAGAAGAGCGCACACCCAGCATGCTCCACTAACTATGGACGGTGTTGCAGTGGAGAGGGTGAGCAGCACCAAGTTTCTGGGTGTGCACATCTCTGAAGATGTGTCCTGGAGCAACAACACCGCATCACTGGCCAAAAAAGCCCAACAGCGTCTGTACTTCCTCCGCAAACTGAGGAGAGCAAGAGTCCCGGCCCCCATCATGCACACATTCTACAGAGGCACCATCAAGAACATCCTGACCAGCTGCATCACCGTGTGGTACGGCGCCTGCACCGTGTCCTGCTGCAAGACTCTGCAGCGCATCGTCTCCAGGCCAAGACCAGCAGGCTCAAGGACAGTTTCTTTCACCAGGCAGTCAGGAGGCTCAACTCCCTCCCTGTTCTGCCCCTCCCCCCGCCACAGATTCTGCTCACCCCCCCACCCCTAGTCTGGTTAACACCAGACCATATCACAAGTGAAATATGGTCTGGAATCCGCCTATTGAATTTCTCGTAGGGGAGGTGTGGTTTACGATTGTCAACAGCCGTTTATTGGACGTTGCGAATGTCTATCATTTGGCGTATACGTAGCCCATGGCCAATCATGGCAGTTGTACCCGGTGACGTAGTTAGAGCGACGAAGAGGCGAAAGACTGTAACGCCAAACGCTGTTCTTTTTTTAAAACAAACTTTCGCTCTAAACTATTCAGAACAGTGTCTAAAGCTTGATTGAAAGTTTGGTTCCTATCGCTCGCCGCCATGTTAAATGTGATCCGTAAACAGTCCCAAATAAACTACAAGCTTCCGTTTGTCGAGTAGTACGCGTCACCGTCTTTCCACCCCTCCCTACTCTCTGATTGGCTCCCTAACTCAGGCGAGCCTTTAGACCATAGTTTCCATGCTGTCTTTTCAGATCGGAACGATTGTGCAAAGCAGCATGGGATTTCCCAGGCTACCCTGCCCCCCCTTCAGCATCTGACTGTCAGACATCATGTCACCCTCACAGTCCCCCCCCCCCCCCAACACACACACAACATTCATTCGCACACTGAACTCAGGGACTACACATTTCACTTTACCTCGCTCATTTGCACTATCTCACCTTAACAGCTAGTAGTTTATTGTTTATACTGCTTATTTCATGTTTACCTGCTATACCTCAAGTGCCCTTGACTGTTTATTTTATGGCCTTTTGCTCATTTATATATATTTATATTATATATATATATATATATACACACACACACACACACACACACACACACACACACACAACGCCGATTCCAAAAAAGTTGGGACAAAGTACAAATTGTAAATAAAAACGGAATGCAATGATGTGCAAGTTTCAAAATTCCATATTTTATTCAGAATAGAACATAGATGACATATCAAATGTTTAAACTGAGAAAATGTATCATTTAAAGAGAAAAATTAGGTGATTTTAAATTTCATGACAACAACACATCTCAAAAAAGTTGGGACAAGGCCATGTTTACCACTGTGAGACATCCCCTTTTCTCTTTACAACAGTCTCTAAACGTCTGGGGACTGAGGAGACAAGTTGCTCAAGTTTAGGGATAGGAATGTTAACCCATTCTTGTCTAATGTAGGATTCTAGTTGCTCAACTGTCTTAGGTCTTTTTTGTTGTATCTTCTGTTTTATGATGCGCCAAATGTTTTCTATGGGTGAAAGATCTGGACTGTAGGCTGGCCAGTTCAGTACCCGGACCCTTCTTCTACGCAGCCATGATGCTGTAATTGATGCAGTGTGTGGTTTGGCATTGTCATGTTGGAAAATGCAAGGTCTTCCCTGAAAGAGACGTCGTCTGGATGGGAGCATATGTTGCTCTAGAACCTGGATATACCTTTCAGCATTGATCAGGGATAAGAATGGGACATTTAAAAAAAAAAAAAAAACTCTGAAATGCCTGGCCGGTCTAGGGGGCATCTGCCCAATTCACAATCCCCCTTTCCCACATACATACATACACACA